>NC_142139.1:8883473-9508473 GCF_024610735.1 Ursus americanus
AGAAATAATAAAAATTAAAAATATCCTTTTATCTTCTTTGTTAGATCATCAGAAAGACTTAAAGAGGCTCTACCAACTTTATATAATGCCTGAGCAAGGACATACAGACGGAGATTATTTAGAAAGAAGTTATCTCCACATCTACAATCCATACTCAATTAGAAGTCTATCAGATTCATTACCAGAATAAAAAGAACTCCACCTACAAACAGCCCCATAATTGTATAACAGTGTATTTGGGGTCACTGCCATCTTTGAATAATAAACCTATCAATTATAAACCGTGGAACTATGATCAGATCACTTGCTCAAATAAATCCTTAAAAAATACAAAAACGAAAATTAAGCAAAACATAGCAGAGGTTTTCCAAGGCTTTCTTTCCCACTCACAACTGTAATTTTACTTTGAAATATTCACATACAATCAGATCTACCAAGTCATCCAACTTATTCTGAAGGCTTTTTAGATGCTGTTGCTCAATGCTAATGTATCTTAAATATAGTTTTATTCTATCTAGTGTTAGGTGTTAAGTGCACAGTGAAACATATTAAACCCTAAACTGTTCACTTAGATTATTCCCAGAAACCAAAACTGCATGCCTTACTTCAATATCTTCTGGCATTTAAAAGATATTGATTTAGGGATGCCTGGGTGGTGTAGTCAGTTAGGTGTCTGGCTCTTCATGATCTCAGGGTCATGAGATCAAGCCCCAAGGTGGGCTCCACTCTCAGGGCAGAATCTGCTTAAGATTCTCTCTCCCTCTCCCTCTGCCCTCTAGCTCATGCTCGCACTCTCTCTCTCTCTTTCTCAAATAAATAAATTTTTAAAGATGAAAAGATACTGATTTAGAAAAGCAATTCACTGTAAAAGTTAATCAGTTCAATTTAATCAAAGTTTGTTTCAGTTTTGTTGTATTGCTTTAAAACAAGAGAAACAAAGGAAGAAGCAGGTAATGCAATAGCACATACTCCCTAAAATAGTACCTGCAAAAGTTCCGTAAAAGTTTGCAGATACCTTACAAGTCTAGGGCATAGACAATACTCCGTATCACTGCAATTAGGTACTCAACAAACCAACATTTCTTCAACAACGGTACATGACATTTTAGATTTGAAAACATAAACACTATGGTCTTTCATTCATATTAACATTAATATGATAAAACTAGTTAAATGAAAAGTAATTATGAAAGCCAGAGCAAGGGCAAAAGAAAAAATATATACTGCAAAGTTAAGTGTTAGAAAAGGCAAAAATATCTCTCTGGCTCCTCTTGACTTATTAAATCACATTACTACACTAAAAAGTCAAAATACAAATCAGAATTTAGAACTAGTAAACTACATCAGAATGTTAAATATGTATAGTGTGAAGAATTCCATTTTTCCTTTCAGGTAAATAAATATGCATTATGATTTTTACTGTAATACCTCTATTCATGCAGTAGAAAATTCAACATAAGCAGTGAACAAAATGAGAAGAGTATCTTGGGGGTAAGACCACCCCATACATTCCTGTGTATAATCAGGAAATTAAAATTTTAAGGTATATAATATATATTCCTTCCTCTTTTCCCTCCTTTATTTCACCCAATTAGAACACTCAATATAATGATCATAAATAGCTTTTTAGATAGAACTCTTAAAAATCCCTACTGTTTACAATTGTCAAAAGGTGGAAGCAACCTAAGTGTTCACCAACAGATGAACGGATAAACAAAATGTGGTATCAATACAACAATATTACTCAGCCTTAAAAAGGAAGAACATTCTGACACATGCTGCAACATGGATGAACCTTGAGGACATTACGCTAGGTGAAATAAGCGAGTCGCAAAAGGACAAACAATGCAGGAGTCCACTTATATGAGGTCCCTAGAGAGTCAGATTCAGAGGTGGAAGGAAGAATGGTGGTTGCCAGGGGCAAGAAGATTGGAGAGAATTGGGCCAGGGGAGGAGAGAATTGAGGGCTATTGTTTAATGGGTATGGAGCTTTCAATAAGAGAAGATAAAAAATTCTAGAGATGGATACTGGGGATGGTTGCACAACAATGTGAATGTACTTAACATCACTGTACTATATATTTAAAAATGATTAAAATGGTAGATTTCAGGGGGGCGCCTGGGTGGCACAGCGGTTAAGCATCTGCCTTAGACTCAGGGCGTGATCCCGGAGTTATGGGATTGAGCCCCACATCAGGCTCCTCCGCTATGAGCCTGCTTCTTCCTCTCCCACTCCCCCTGCTTGTGTTCCCTCTCTTGCTGGCTGTCTCTATCTCTGTCAAATAAATAAATAAAAAATCTTAAAAAAAAAAAAAAGAGGTAGATTTCAAGACAATGTGCCTTGCAAGTTCCCTTAGTATTTTTCACAAATCCAAATTAGGCTTTCAAATAACAAAACATTAAGCAAATTGCTTAAGGTCATCTTGCTGATGTTAGAAATTAAAGTTTATAATTCTGTATGAAAGAAATGGTAAATCACAGCTTTTATGTATTGCACACCCACAGAATGAGCAAAGAATCAATGTATTTCTTTGAAAATCACTTTGTGAGAAGGAAAAACTAAGCTAGATGAAAATAATTAAATGCCTATTTATGAAATCACTGTACTTTGTTTTCTGATAACTCTCCCTAAATTAGCCCTGAATATTATACAAGATGGTCTGTACATGTTCCCTTCCAACCCATCCTCCACAAATGATGGTTTCATGTGGCTGTTTAAATATGCCCATATAAAAACCCACAAGGGAGAAAGAATGTGTGGGAAAGTGAGCCAGTCTCATAGTTCCAGCTAACTTGCCAACCTGATTTTTTAAAATGAAAATAGGATATTGCATAATGAGTGAACACACAAAATATTTTTAATGTGTTGTTGTCCTATTTGGCTTCTGGCAAAACTAAGTAGTACTTTTCATAATTTCTGTATCTCCTTCTTAGGAATCCTGTGAGTGAGTGTGTGTGTGTGTGTGTGTGTGTGTGCAAATACAAAAAGACTACATAATGCATGCCTCTATCATGCTTCCATTCATATACACATGGTATGAATGAAAATATGATACTAAAAAACACAATGAAATAAGCATTACCAGATATTCACTATTTCAAATACTAAGGCAAACTCTTCCAGTATGGATTTCTTCATGTCACCGAAAATTTCCTGAGAAAAGTCAACTGTGAAAGACTTAAAAGGCTATTAATCTAACCTAATCTTTTTTTTTTTAAGATTTTATTTATTTATTCGACAAAGATAGAGACAGCCAGCGAGAGAGGGAACACAAGCAGGGGGAGTGGGAGAGGAAGAAGCAGGCTCATAGCGGAGGAGCCTGATGTGGGGCTCGATCCCAGAACGCCAGGATCACGCCCTGAGCTGAAGGCAGACGCTTAATCGCTGTGCCACCCAGGCACCCCTAACCTAATCTTTAAAATTAATTACAGCATTTTATGAAAGATGTAATGTGGGGAACAATACTTATTAACTCACTTGAAAATATACATCACATTATTAATATATATAATACACAACCCACCCACAAATGTCCTGCCATCAGTGCAAAGCAGGGTTTTAATGTTATTAAAATAAATATTAATTGTAGATTAGAATATCCCTTCTAAAAAACAACTTCCTTAGTTCTTCTCCATCCCTAAAATGTTTACAGCATTTAGAAGTACAGTACATGGAAATACTCCATAGATGGGTTAATCTTGTATTGTCAGGCAGGTCAAGAAAATACAATGCTGCAAAAGAAAACAAATTCGTCATCCAAATTTCATGGGAAAGAAAGGCAGGGTGCTGCATTTTAGGGCCTTCAATTAATCCTAAATTCACTTTTCAATGTAGAAGGTGAAAATGAAACTTCTGATTATCAGCTAATCTAGGGTTTTAGTGAAAGACAACTTCAACCTACTTATCTCAGCCCTCATGGCCCCTGTCACCTCAATCACTCCCCAAAACAGTTCCCACCCCAAAAGTAAAAATTCTAGCAAATTTTATACCAGTGTCAACAGACTATGAGTATGTATCTCAGGCTGGAAAGTAATGTGCAGAAATAAGCACCTCTCTGACAAAGGAGGGACAGAAGGGGCAGGTCTAGGATAAGAATTTAATCACACTTTCCCTTCAATCAACAGAAAAATACCCATCTGCATCAATATTCTAACAAAAACCCATGATACAAATAATGATCCCCATGCCAAATTCTTTCTAGTAACAGCTAACGTGAGTAAAGAGATCACACAGGAATTGACAGATTGGATTGATGATTCTTGACATGAAACAGATGTTCCTTTCAACTCTGGGCACAGTTATTTTAAAATAATGGTTAATAAAAATCTTCTTACTTGGTGTGATATCTCTATTCCTACACATGATCATAATTCACTTTCTTACACTGAAACTTTATTTCCATTTTTTTCTCACATCAAAATATCTAAATTACAATACTTTGTTACCTATTTGTTACATGTACATGTGTCATAATGCAAATGAACCAGGTTAATAATCAATAATTCTTATATTACACTATAACTATAGGGTACTATCTATGTCATAAACTCTTCACTTTGCATTTCTTCAATGTGCGTGTGTGTGTGTGCGCGCGCGCTTGCATGGATATAGTATTTCCCCCATTCCTAGGTATATATGCAAGAGAAATAAAAACATAGGTCTATACAAAAAACTCAGGACACAAATGCTCATAGCAGCATTATTCATAGTGGCTGGAAAGTGGAAATAAACCAAATGTTTATCAACTGATGGATGAATAAACAAAATGTGCTATATCCATAAGACAGAACATTATTCAATAATAAAGTGTGCTACAACATGAATGAACCTTGAAAAAATTATGCTAAATGAAAGAAGCCAATCACAGAAGGCTATATAATGTATGATTCTACTTAATATGAAATGCCTAGAAAAAACAATGAATCTATAAAGAAATAGATTAGTTGGTTGCCTGGAGTTGAGCAAGAGGAGGAGAAGCAAGAATGGGGAATAACTGCTAAAAGTAAGAGGTTTCTTTTGGGGTTGATGAGTCACATTTAATGTCAAAATCTTAACTCCTGATTTCCCACCACAATCTAATTCTACTCCACTATTTTCCATCTCAGTTAACAGTACCACCATTAGATAGTTGAGTCAGCCGTAAGTCCAGTAGCCATGACTCTTCATTTTCCTTCATATCTCACAATCTTTCCAGTACCAAGTCCTATATTTTCTCCTTCCAAAAAATATCTTCTCCCCTACTTTCACATCTTCCACAGACTGCAAGACTCTCCTAGTCTTGTTCCCATTCACGTATCCTTATAATTTATCCTCCACCTGGCAGCTAGAGACTTTCTAAAGCCAAAAGCTGGTCACATGACTTCCCTCCTGCACATCCTCAAAATGGCTGACTGCTTTTAAAATAAGTTCCAAATTCCCTAACACTGCCCAAAGGACTCTACCCAATCTGTCCTCTGCCTACCTCCCAAGATCATTGTATGCTTCTTTCCTCGCTAATTACACTCCAGCTATGATTACTTTCTTTCTATCCCTCTGCAAGCTCACTGTCACCTTGGTCCTTTGGCCTAGAATTTTCTTCCCTCATATTTTCTCATGGTTTGCTTCTTCTCATCATTAATGCCTCAGCTCAAATGTTACATCCTCAGAGAAGCCTATCTAAAGTAACCTCAGTTTAGGTCACTAACTTGTAGCCCTTTTTATTTACTTCATAGCACTTATCTATCGAGATGATTCTTTCAGCCTCTCCTATATCAAATTTGCTCACCTCTATATCTCCCAAAATCAAGAACTGTAGCTGTACATAGCAGCTGCTCAGAAAGTATTTGTTAAATAAGTGAGTGAACGAATTAATGAATTAACGATGACTGATATAATGAGGGTAAGATAAAACACGAGATATTATGGGAACAAAGAAACAAAGTTGAGGGCTACAAAAGCATCAGAATAAAAAACATAAAATTTCCAATTATTACACAAAAGCTAATAACTGAGAAAGTTGTAAAGATGTTTTCTTTTCTAGAATTTAAAAGTCTGAACTCAAGACAATTTACTTTATGAGAAATCAGGTGGTAGTGGGACAGAAAAGTAGGAGTAATTATGTATTAAACATCAACAGTAATGTTCAAGGGAGAAAGAATGAGAAAATGAATAAGGGAGCAGATAAAAATTTTATGCAAAATAAAAAAATGACACACATTCTGATCACATCTACCTTGATAACAATTGTTGGGTTCATTGCTTTTCTCAGGGAGCAAAGAAAGCTTTGCTTTTCAATGAACTTAGAAAAGCCAAATCTAAAAATGACACAGACTTTTAAGAAAATTATTAAGAATACCAATGCTTTGGGGAAAAGTTGTCAAACCAAAGTCCTTATCATCATAGTCAATGAACCAGAGATACGGAGATAGGAAAGTAAGCAAGGCACACATGAAATAAAATATTCACAATGATAAACCTTACAAACTTTGGTAATAAAACATCTAAAATGAACTAGTTTATGTCTTTACAGTTTTTTTTCATATTCCTGATCTACGTAAACAGTGCCTTCCTACTGATGAAATTATGTACAACTCTGAACCATTAAGAGCTGCCTGCAGAGGCTTTTGTTTATGCAGAGAAATTGAATGAAATTGAATAGAAATAAGGGAAATTTAGATTCTGAATTGAAGATCCCCCAGGCTTCTCTTTCAGATAAAAAAAGAAATCTGCTACCAAACATTCCTAAATGGAATTATTCTGTCATTCTTGTAGAATAAAAATTTCTTCCCAAGCTTCTGCTTTCTAACTGCCTCCCTACCTCATCTCTCCTGCTGGATGTGCCCAGAGAGAACAAAATAGAATGACAGTGGCAAGGGCTTGTGCGATTACCTAGGGTTGGGTTTTAAATTCTAGCCGCTCTATTCTTACTAGCTATACAAACTAAGGAACATTAATGAGTTTTTTAAAAAGGCTTTTTCTCCTTAAATGTTTAAAAAGTGCCAGGATCCCTGTAGTCTCACTTTGTCAAGCCCTGATGGGTTCCCAGGCACCTCTATGGTCACTATGGGGCTAGATTCATGTTAGCTATACCTGTTAATGATCCCCTGCATAATGCTTTTGGTGGACTCTTCTCTACAAACCCCAAGACCATAACAAATATGTTCTCTCCAAGTTCTCAATCCTACTTCTATTTCTATTAATCTCAGCTGAACGGTAATGGTCTTCTTCTCCATCTCAAATCATCTCAGCATGTGTGCTACCTTCTCATTCTCCTCTATCCTGCTATCTCTCCAGGAAGAATGTCTTTCTTCCTAAACAATCTGTTCCCACTAACATCCAACAGTCTCCATGACTGCCCAATAAATTTTACACTTTTGCCTTCCATTATCAGTCTTTGTATTCCTTACTGATTTTTGTTCCTCTTCCTCCAAATAAGCTTCAGCTTTATTTATCACCAAAGTTAATTCCCTTGACCTGGCTAATCCCTGGAAGTACTGGTGAGTATGTCTGTCTCTTTTTTCCTGTTTTTAAACAAGCAAAGTTTTTCATGTTATCTCCATTTATTCTTTAATCCCAAGAAATAATTTTTCTTTATCCCTTCAGCAAATACTTATTAAACACCTATTATATTTCATGCTATATACTCAGTTACAAGACTGTAGAGATGAATAACAGATTGACCCAATCCTCATGATCTCTTCCTGAACACTATTGAAATTTCTGCCAAATGAAAACCCAAGGCCTTTTCAGTCTTCATTTCTCTCTACTTTTCAATCACACTGAACGTTATTAGCATCCCCTCCTTTGCAAAACTTCTCTCCCTCAGAGTCAAAGCACTGAACTCTCCTGGTTTCCTCCTTTTTTAACATATCTTTCTATTTCTCTTACACTAGTCCTACTTCCTTTCATCCATTAAACTGTATTCCCCCATACCACTGTCCTAGGCTCTCTATGCTTTACTTTCTATGTTCTCTCCTTTCTGACCTTTCCCACTAGTATGGCTTTTACTACCAACTCTGTGCAGACAAATCACAAATAGTAGCTAAATTGATTATTGCTGTTTTATAGATAAGGAAACCAAGGCTTGGAGAAATCCGGAAGTTTGCCCAAGATCACAAGGACTAGGAAGTAGTAGAGCCAGGCCTTGAATCCTAGCCATCTGATTTCAGAGCCAATGCTCTTGACCAGTACAGTATACCACCCTGCTTCCTGAGTCCTTTCTCAAGGATCACACCGAATTTTCAATGGTTTTTTCAAGCTTTCAATCTGAATATACTGCTTGTACGTCAAACACATGTCAATTCATCATCTTTATCCAGATTAGTTGATTCTGACTTCTAAATTTGTTATGTGAAAATTACAACATGCCCCATTATTGAAACTTCAAACCTCAGTTATCCTTGTGTCCTCTCTCTTCCTTATCCTTTCATATCATATCATACCCTTAAGGTTTCAGAACTCAGTATCTCGGGGCGCCTGGGTGGCACAGCGGTTAAGCGTCTGCCTTCGGCTCAGGGCGTGATCCCGGCGTTCTGGGATCGAGCCCCACATCGGGCTCCTCCACTATGAGCCTGCTTCTTCCTCTCTCACTTCCCCTGCTTGTGTTCCCTCTCTCGCTGGCTGTCTCTATCTCTGTCAAATAAATAAATAAAATCTTTAAAAAAAAAAAAAAAAAAGAACTCAGTATCTCATACTCTTTGCCAATCCATCCTGCTTATTCACTGCTGCCAAATAATGTCCTAGATGCCCTCTTTAACCCGTCTTCACTATATTTAAGACAATAGTCTCAGCTTGGCAATCAAACACTTTACATGGTTTTAAGCTCTTATTCTTTTAAAAGATTTGAGAGGGAGAGAGAGAGGGAGCATGCGTGCATGCAAGGGGGAGGGGCAGAGAGAGAGGGAGAGAGTCAAGCACACTTCCCCCTGAGTGCAGAGCCCTATACAACAGGGGACTCCCAACTCACAAACCTGAGATTATGACCCTGAGATTATGACTCTGAAATCATGACCTAAGCTGAAACCAAGAGTTGGGCGCTTAACTGACTGTGCCACACAGGCACCCCTAAGCTTTTTTTCCTGATTTCCCACAGATGATTTTTTTTTTTAAGATTTGAGAGCAAGAGAGACCAAGAGTGGGGGGAGGGGCAGAGGGAAAAGGAGAAACAGACTCCTTGCTGAGCAGGGAGCCCAACAGAGGACTCCATCCTAGGACTCTGAGATCATGACATGAGCTGAAGCCAGATGCTTAACCCACTGAGCCACCCTGACGCCCCCACATTATCTATCTTTTGCTCAAATAGGTATTTTTGGTTCTTCCCTGAATGTTAAGTGACTTCCTGTACCCCAGTGTCTTTGTTCTTCTTCCTTTCTTCTATCCACCCACCTTAATTTCTATTTCCTCAATATTACTTTGCTTGTTTCCACAAGTAAATGTCATTTTGGTACACTGAATCATCATATTACATCCTTCTGCTACTCATCTTTATCTCTTCTATAATTATGTGTCTCCTATTCTCCGAACCAGGCTGTAAATTCTTTGTGGGAACGGACCGTGTTTCATTATTTCCATGACCCTTACAGCTTGCTTTGCCCAAGAATAATACAAATGGTACTCTTCTATTATCCTTTAAAGAAAATGTTAACCTTGCTTTCTTTCCTCAGCAACAGTACATATTAACTATTATATTCCTCACTATTAAATGTTAAACTTCTAAAGGTACATAGTCACACAAATGAAAAGTGAGGTAGAGTTTATTTTCTTGGGGATAAAGTAGGATATCAAATGTTTTAAAAATAGAATATTTTTGTAGGAATAAGGCTACTGACCCAGAGACTTAACCAAATTATAAATTAGGTAATTAACTCCTTACTACCTAAGCCCCTATGCTCCTTCAGCTGGGTAATACTGCCTCCTCCATTCCACCCCCCCCCACCTCCCCCCCCCCCCCCCGCCTCACTCCACCCCCTGCTCTGGAGGGACTGTGATGTGCACCATCAAACAGCTGCAACATGTCACTTGGGGATGGTAGGCCTTACAGCACTGGGCACAAGAATCCCTGAATGTCCCTTACCCACACCCCAGAAGTACTAGGAGACTCATTACGGAATGTCTTAAGATCTTTGAATGAAAGATGCTAAATATGAGAATTTTTCAAAAGACTCATTTCACACTCCTCCTCCCCAACACTTCTTTTACATGCAAGGTGGGGAGAAATTATCCTCTCAAAGCTAAGCTCTATTTTTAAAACTGACCTTGTGTGTGTTCATGGAATATTTCTAATGCTGGTCTTTCTAAGTTTGGATTGATTCTATTTGGATTATTCAAAACATATACCTTAAAGTCTCTACCTAATAAAGTTTATAAAAGTTCAACAAATATGGACTCGATTTTTAAAAATCATCACTACTTTAAAAGATAACCTATCCCAGTGATCCTTCGGCCATCCCTGTTCATGCCTTAGGACTCTCTATTATGTCATTGGCAGAATACAGATACTATGATACAAAGCTACAGGTAATCCAGTAATTGGTTGTCAACATAAAATATATTTTTTTCTTTCAAACCAATTTAAGGTTAACAATTTTGTTCGCCCTTTTCCTGAACATAAAGATGCATAGGAAGCAGTCAACCCAAAGGTTTTTTCCAAAAATAATTTCCAGATCACATAAATATTAGAGAAAAGCCTCGACCCTATTTACAGAAAGCAAACTTTTCTCTTTGACAGTTTTTTCTTTGCCCTCTCCAATTCTACTAGAATGAAAAAATGGCCTCTCTCACTCAAGAGAACAGAAGTGGACTTTGACCCTGAAATTTCCGCTTGCAATCTGGAATTAGAATATTTTCCAACCTACATTCTAATAACTATATCAAACTTGAATCACTGCTTTTGATGCCGATAGAAGATTTTCTACTCAACAAAGCTCCTACCTCAACTCCAAAATATTCTACCATGAATTTTATATATTACAGAGAGAAAAAGTGAAACAGTATTTCTTCCTTTGACCTATACAGTCCTTAATAGTAATAAACTAGGGAAATCTTTTTTTTTTATTTTTATTTTTTTACAGCTTTAAGATCTGTTTAAAAATGGAGAGAACGTGGGGTGCCTGGGTGGCACAGCGGTTAAGCGTCCGCCTTCGGCTCAGGGCGTGATCCCGGAGTTATGGGATCGAGCCCCGCATGGGGCTCCTCTGCTATGAGCCTGCTTCTTCCTCTCCCACTCCCCCTGCTTGTGTTCCCTCTCTTGCTGGCTGTCTCTATCTCTGTCAAATAAATAAAATCTTTAAAAAAAAAAATGGAGAGAACATATTGCATGACTGAAGTTAGCTAGGGAGATTATCTAAACTGAAGTTATCTTCTAAGTAGTAAATTAGTAAATGAGTAAATTCCCATTATTTAATGATGGGAATAAATGACTGTTTTCCACCCATCAATTTGTGCTAAATTATATCACAGAATTAATCTGTGCAATTGTGAGCTTTTCTTAAAACATTTCTTTGAAAAGGCAATAGTTGGAAATAATGTATACAAATCTTACTGCTAAAAGTTCTGGGTCCCTAAAGTATATTCATTAATCATGAAATTATGCAGTTTGTAAGTCATGCATTCATTCATTTTATTCAATACATATCTGTGAAGGGTACCAGGTACTAATCCAAACACTGGGAATTCAGGCAAAGAATTTTAAACATCTTACTTTTGGTTTTGAACAGAAACCTACAAACATTTTTTCCAACAGTCATTAATCTAATATCGCAGCTAAAGAGACTAACTTTTCTTGTTTATAAACACCAATGGGATTCCCGAGGGCACTTTTATAATACTGGTTGATAATAATTTTTTTTAAAAAAACACCTCTAATTATCCTCCTCTCCTTTATCTTCCACTTAGTCACTTTTTTTTTTTGTATTGCCCCAGAGCTAAGTAAAACAAAACATGCGGTTGATAAGAAGTTGCTATTCCTCTCTTATCAGCTGTTCATCCCTAATGACTCAGGGCTGTAAAATCCCACAACCCACCTTATTTAATATCTTGCTGTACTCAATAATTCTCTGCAAAAAAAAAAATTTTACATCTCTTTTCATCAGTTTTTTGCATGCTTTTGAGAAAATTTATACACGATAAGTCAGTCACTCTGGGTAAAAAAGTATTCATCCATCTTCTTTTAAGTTCGCTCTTTACTGACACTTCCTGATTACCTCATTTCTCATGATTCTTTTTATTTTTTAGAGATTTTATTTATTTTAGAGAGACATCGAGAGAGAGCATGAGTAGGGGGAGGGGCAAAAAGAGAGCATCTCAAGCAGACGCTGAGCTGAGCATGAAGCCGGAATCAGGGCTCAGTCCCCAGGACCCTGAGATCATGACCTGAGCCGAAATCAAGAGCTGGATGCTTAACCAACTGAGCCACCCAAGTGCCCATCTCATGAATTTTTAAACTAATTTCCTATTAATTTGTTATCTCTTCTGTCCATCTTTAAATTCAAAACTGGTTATTTTCAAAACCCAGTTCAACATCAACTTCTCTAGGAAGTCTTCCCTTCTCTTATCTTTCACCAATCCAACAGTTATGTCAGTATGCCTCAGAATGAGTAAACACTTCCATTGTGACACTTATCAACCTGTATGGTAATTTACTTGACTCCACATCTACTTCACCTTGAGATGAAGGACGTTACCTTTGTACCTTTGTTTAGCCACACCTAGCAGAGGGTCTGGAAGAAGGTAAGTAAACTGAAATTTAGAATCATGCTCCCCAAAATTCACTTTCACTAGCATAATTAAATGTCAGTGATGGAAATGTACTAACTTGTAGAATGCAATCTGGCAATAATGCATCAAAAATTTTGATATTACATCTTCTAACCCATGACTTCTCCTTTGTGAGTATTTCCTAAGAATCAGAAATATGAAAAAGTTTTACCAAACAATGTTTACTATTTTGTCAGTTGCCATAATAAGAGGCAAAATTTTTTTTAAAAACTAAAAATACTAAATACACTAATGTTTTACTCAGTGAAGTATAATTCAGTTATTAGGAATTCAAAGGATTTATAGTAACAGAGAAATTTTAAAATATTAAGCAAAAAAGCAAGACACAAAACTATATTTTAGTTCAGTATTCTGACCAATTAAAAAAAAAAAAAGATAAACCTCAACAGGGACTGGGAAAACTGAACTATGAATATGTTGTCTTCTTTCTGTTTTTCTGGATTTCTCCGGATTGCAGAATTAGTATGCATATATTTCATGATACAATTTTTAATGTACTTATACAAATTGGTAATGAATAATTAAAAATTTATTTCAGAGATATGTCCAAAGTATACAATTCTCCCTGTACCTAGCAAATATTAATGCATATATAATCTTTAATATAAAAGCATATACTACTTACTTTACTAAAAAATTCATCATGGATAAAATTTCTACAAAATGGCCAAAATGTTCAGCTGACCTAATTTCACAAAGCACAAATCACTTTTACCACAATTACACACAAATATTTTCCATGTTTTTATGAAAATAACAGCATATCTTCTTAAAATATGTGTGTGAATATATGCGTATATGGATGTATATGCACATATATCATGCACCATAAAATTATAGAATTGTGAAACCCCCAAATACAAAAATAAGTGCTTTAAAACATATATTGTCCCAAGGGATTTCCAACACTGAAACAAGCACACTTTCTAGTCCTTTTACCAAGTTTCTGAATTGACAGACACAGCAGTTGTAACAGCTGGCCTCCAACTGCCTTAACAAAAAATCAAATAATCTCTATAAGCAAATGATATCTATGATTTGTGTATCCAAAACTATATAAAGTATCACCAAAATGTTTTTTTTTAATGAGCCTCATTAAAAAATAAGTCAAAAGTAAGCTCCTCTGGAGAATGGATAGAAACCTAAAAATCCAAACATTTAAAATATCGTAATGATACCATGAGTCTGGCATTACTGAAGTGGTACTAATGTACACACAGACCATGAAAATGTTAACCCCTTATTACTGAGCCACTTTACATTACATGGTAAAAAACAGCAATAAGAATTTACACATAGTTGCTCAAAACTTACTAAATTATAAAAAACTCTTCCCAACAAAGCATAATTTGTCATCAAGGAACTAATGAAATAATATATGAATTAAAAATTATTTTATAGTTAGTGTATTCCATTCGACATGAAGTCTCAACTCAATTTTCACTTTATCTGTCACAGGCCTTTGTTAAGCATATGTCTACTTCTAGAGACAGAATCTTATTTGCTTACTCATTCATTTGTCCACTCATTCAACAAACATTTACAAGTATCTTCAATATTGTAATTACTATAACAGGCACAGATGCAAAGATAAGCTTAAAAATGTCCACAAGATGTTTGAAAGCTACAACATATGTAACTAAAATACAAAAGGAGAAATGTGATCAGCTGCTTAAGAAACATGAAAAAGCTATTCAAGGGAGGAAGAAAAGGATCACTTCAGCCTGGAGAAGGAAAGGAAGGGTGGAGAGTAAGTTCGAGACAGTATCATGGAGGCGGCAGCACCTCAATGGAGTCTTAAGGGATTTGAACAGCACCAGCTGTACTCTTTCTTTCTGGAGGGTGGAGGCAGGACTTTCTCCCTTCCTTTGAACAAGCTGCTTACTTTGCCTGAACAACCATTTCTCCCTCCTCTACCATGCTCGACTGCCATTCAAAAACACATCACACATCTCTTCAAGAAATCTGTGATAACCACCTCCTCCAGCCTGTATCTACATGAAAGCCCTACGCATGATTCTATTACAGTCCTCAAAAACTATATTGTACTTGCCAGGCTATCATCCACACTAACAGACCACAAAATACTTGAGGGCAGATCTCTATCTTTCACCTCCGTATCCCTGCAATTAATCAAGATGCCCAGCACAACGGGTACTGAAAGGTCTAATGATAAACTGAACAAATGAAAACAAACAACAAACATGGTAACCATCAGCTGGAAAATCTGTTTAGGAAGCTGTTTAAAATAGTTGAAGCAAGAAAAAAAAGAGCTCAAGTTAGACTGGTGAAAAAGGAAGAGATGGAAAGTATTGAGATGGGTTAAGGAAAAGAAAGAAAATCAAGCATGCTTGAAAGTCCGGGAAAATTATGGGACCATTCATAGAAGGAGGAAATTACTGAGTCCACTAAGGAGGAGTACAGTTTGGGCCTGGATTACTGATGAATACCCTTCACAGCTGAAATTCAAGTTATTGGAACACAGTCTCCAAAAATCACAGAAGTATTTAACAAAATATCAAACTTTAAATTAAACACTAATGCCATGATGTGGCATATCTCAACACTACAACTTCTCTATAAGATAGAATAAAAATCTAATTTTCACTAACTATATTTACCTTTAATAAGGTAGTTTTATATAACTTGCTCTTGCTTTATTTCAATGTGTAGGCATCATCATTAATGAAATTGCTTCAAAAAGACATAGGAAGAAAATAATTTCCTATTACTCAATAAATTCCAAATAATTTAAGCCTTCCCTAGCCTTAAGGGATAGGGTAAAATTCTATACTAATATGAGAATTAATAGTTTATTCCATAAACTTATGCATGTACAATATAATACATATACATACACATATACTATTACATATACCTAGATAATGAGAGCATAGATTTTCCATTGGTAACTGACTGATCAACTGAAATCAAACAATTAATTAAAAAGTTCCAGGGCATGGAGAAATAAAAAGAGATTTCTCTCCTAAAAAAGTAAGAGATAGTGATTAACTCTTGGAGCAAGACAAGAGATGGAGATCAGCTAGGAACACACAGGTAGCTTCAAAAGTAGAGGGAATACTCTAGCTATTGAGTGGAGGTTTATTGGGTGCTTACTGTTTTATAATATATAAAATATAATTTCATATATAAGATTTTATGTAATAAAAATTTTTTAATCCCTATGTAATCTAAAAAAGAGAAGAGAATCTTAGGTAGAGTAATTAACAGTACATAAATATTACATGACAATATTATCTGTATATCTTTATATGACTTGCTGCCCTAAATTATTTTTCCAACAAACTGTTAAGTTTTATAATTTATAAATTTTATAAAATTTTATAAAATATTTATAAAACTTGATAGTTTTATATTTTTCTTTCACTTGCCACATTTTGTATGAATTTGACACATACGACAGTAGTTGTCTAAGAAGAAACAACAAAACAACGAACATTTGCCTTCCGTGCTTCACTGGTTAAACAAGATGCACCAGAGAAACAGAATGCCTTTCTCAGTACCTCTGTGCTTTGGTTCAGGACTGGGTTTTTGGGATTTTTTGTTGTTTTTTTTTTCCAGCAACAAGTGAATCATTTAGAAGAAATAATCCTAGGAACTTATTGAGATATTATCAATCAGTTAATCAATTAAGTTTACCAAAACACTTCATTCTTCTGTAATCATTTTCCTACTGTTCTAATAAGATTTTTTGCTACACTGTTTTCCTTCCAGAAAACAGCACAGAGGGACTGTCAAACTTCAATTTGATTTTATGTTACTGCAGCAATTAAAACATTTTCTTCTCTCACAAGTTGGAACTCTAAATATATTTTCCAAAAAAAATACTCAACTCTATAC
This sequence comes from Ursus americanus, assembly GCF_024610735.1. Taxonomy (NCBI): domain Eukaryota; kingdom Metazoa; phylum Chordata; class Mammalia; order Carnivora; family Ursidae; genus Ursus; species Ursus americanus. Next base: position 8,900,089 of record NC_142139.1, read on the forward strand.
ATTGCACTGAGAAAATAAAAGATGTGTAAGACATAGTCCTTTTTATGAAATATCCTGCATAATCTCTCCAAATTGTTTATTTAGACTTTGATACTTGAGCCGTATCTGCATTACAGTTTTAAAAATTTATTTAAATCCATATTATATAAAAGCCTCTCTTCATCTCTCCAGGCAGAAATGATCTTTCCCCTCCTTTGAAAATCAACAGCACTTTATTCATGCTAGACTTACACCATTTATGCCTTCTATAATGTCTATCTGTGTAGATAGACTGACTTTTCCTAACACTCTGCCCACTGTACTCATTCAATATTTATTAAATAAAAATATATAAAATAAGGTCACATGTGTGAATGTGCTTAGTAATCTATAAAGTAGTAAGAAATGTAAATTACTACAAAGGTATTGTTTAGAGTAAAAATATTGCTAAGACTCCACTTAATGTACAGCAGTGCAATTTACTAAACAAGCATTAACTAATTGTCAATAATAAAAAACACGGTGCACACCATACCCTAATAAATGCAGAGGGACAGATGTTTAAAAATAATAATAATAATAACTCAGCCCTAGAGACACTAGCAGTTGGTCTGCCATGGTATCAGCCCAAGAAAAAGACTTTTAAAAATTAAATAAAATTCTATGGGGCACCTGGGTGGCTCAGTTGTTAAGCATCTGCCTTCGGCTCAAGTCACGATCCCAGGGTCCTGGGATCGAGCCCCGAATCAGGCTCCCCGCTCAGCAGGAAGCCTGCTTCTCCTTCTCCCACTCACCTTGCTTGTGTTCCCTTTCTCACTGTCTCTCTCTCTGACAAATAAATAAATAAAATCTTTTAAAAAAATTAAATAAAATTCTAGTTAACAATGAAGTTAAATGCCCAAGACAATCCTAGTATGTGCTTTACAACAATTCATGATTATTAACCTTAAAAAGGCCCATAAAAATTTCCTACTAAAACTTAATTTTTTACACTGAGTTGATCCAATATTTCAAAGGAAATGAAAAGTATTAATCTAACTGTATAAACAATGAAGGTTCTCCAGGTGTTCGATTCCTACTGCATGATCAGTCAGGTAGAGCTTGACACTAGTTACTAATATCACAGTGAGGTATCTGACAACCACATTCTTTATTAAGTTTGCCTATTTTAATGATGCTGGAATACAGAAAAGATTATTTATTTCCTAGAAATGCAGACATACATTTTTATCTCCTAACCAGTTTGAATACATTGATATTCTCATTCACCAAAAGAGGAAAATAGATATCTAATATCAAAACCCAGGTAAGAATGAAAATACAACTAAACATAACTAAAGGACACTAAATGCAAAAATTGATACATGCCACTTTGGGGCCCAATAATTAAAGAGCTGTAGAAATTCCATATGCAAAAATAAAAATAATTTACTAGTTTCTTCTTAAAGCACCGCTCAAACCAAGAAACTTTCAAAAAATATTAATTTGCCCAATTAGCTCCAAATTGCCAAGTCAATAATGTATAATCAGAACAATTTGATTCATCTATAACATCTCAGTTCTGCTTCCAATTTAAGACAAGTAACCATGAGGCTGAAAAACTGCAGTAATTTCTTGACTGTCTGGATGCCAAGGAAGAAAAAAAAAAGTAGCAAGAGTTAGTTACTGACATCTCTATTATAACATAAAAAAAGACTATTTAAGGACATACATGCAACATTCAGATTTCACAGATGAGACCTAATTTGGTGTACATGGTCAAGTAGTTTTATAAAGTCCTGATTCATAGTCTACTAAGATCATCAACTTGGGAATTAACAAAAGCAGCAAAATCAAAGAATGCCAAATTATTTAATTGTGTTATATCTGTGAAGTATTACAGAAATATAAAATGAAATCTTTTTTTAACTTTACCAAGGGAGTAGAAAAATTTGTAATAGCATATACTATTTCAAGTTTCTATTGTAGTTTACATTTTACAAATACAATGACTTGTGGCATATCAGACCCCATGTAATAAAAAGTGGTTTCTAATGATCAAAAATTACATTGGAAAATGAACATCAAGAAGTCATTACTACCATAAAAAAATCTTTTATCACAGGGAGACTTTAAAATGTGAAATAAATCACAAATACTATTTCTAAAGACATCTGCCATCAGAACCATCAGTCCACTGGGTTCTGAACTACACTCACAACCCTTCATGGACTTCACATAACCTGACAATACCTTCCAGTTACAAACATGTCAAAATCAACAAAGTATCAAAACCGCTGAGCAAATTAGCATTTGTTAAGTACCAACCTATTTGTCTGGGACCAAAATGATGTAATTTCTACTTCCCATGGTAAAAATAGGAGATAAAATTCAATCATTACTAACCACCATTTATTAAACATACCTTCTAGTCCCATCTAATGAAAAACTTAAGACAGAAATTTCATATAAAGTATAAGATGTTTGAAACTTTTCTACATTTTTAAAACAAGCCAAATTATGTATCAGTGTAAGTAATCTATCTGATCAGTATCATATAATGAATGCTCTGTGCCTGCACGTGTTAATGCAAAAGGGAAGAAATTCTTCAACAGACTCTGAGTCTCCCAAATATGGTCTGTGTGACTAACAGCTGAGAGGAAATGCAACTGAAACTGTCTGCTGGAAATCCATTAACATCCAGGCACAGAAAAATGCCTGGGTGACAGTAGAGTTGGATGTGCAAATTTGGGCAGGAAGATAGCCAAATTTTTGGCAATCCCTCATGGTCTTAAATGTATTGACAATGGCCTTTCTTTTTCAGTTGTAACTCTACATTTAAAGAACATTATTTGAGTTGGAGGACCTGCCTGGTCTTTAAAGCAAACAGGCTTAAAGCTTAGATTTACAAAGGCACGACATTTTAAATAATACAAACAAGAATTTGTACAAAAAATTATATGCTCCACAAAAACTGCTATGCGCAGTCAAAAGAAAAAAAATCAGTACGTTAAGGAAAATAAAGTATACTAATTTACATATCATTTTAATTTCCCTTTAAATATATTAAGATTTTCTGCAAAGATCATTTTAAGGATTATTATATTCTGAGAAGGGAGTGTTTTTAGAGGAATGTTCATATTTTAAAGCATATGCTCTTAATACACTACTTTATAGATTACATCTAGTATTTGCTTGTTCTTAGGCATAAACTAAGTATTTAACTTATCCAAAAACCATTTAATAGCCACATTTGATCCTAGTCACTGTACTGAGTCCCTCCTATGTACTCAATGTTGTGAAATGTTATATTAAAAAATGAAAGCATTTTTTAAGAGTTTATAACTTAATATGGGTATAGTTTAAACAAATATATCCACTCAAAGGTATAAATATGCTATAAGCAGCTCTAATTGTTGTGGTGATAAAATAAATTGAACGTTTTGCAGGAAAGTACTGTAATATTTCACAAGTGCAGTAATAGGTCAAATTGACTCAGTACTTTGCAGTTAAGAAGTGATTCTCATAAAATTCACTGAATCCTCAAAACAACCCATTACATCCTATGTTTATTTTTCCCCCATTTTATTGATGAAGAACCTGAGATCAAGAAAAGGTAAGTGACGAAACCAAATTTACACACTAAGCAGTAAAGGCAAGATTCGAACTGGGTTCTCACAGCTAAATCAAGGCTGCCCCTGAATTTATAATTTTCACATTCTTTCATGTAAATAATCTCATCTGATCTTCGCAACAACCCAAGAGATAATAGCAGCTGATATTCATTGAATACATATTATGTATCAGGTGCTCTTCTATACTATATTAATTCACTCCTCACAAACCCTATAAAAGAAAGAGTTACGTTATTACTCCATTTTACAGATGAGAAAAACAAGGCTTATCGAAAATATGTAAATTGCCCAAGATTACACAGCTAATAGGTAGGGGAATCAGAATTTAAGCCCAAGGCATTTAGTTCCAACACCTGCTTCTTTACCACCTCACTCCTCGGAAGGATTAACATAGGCAGGTTAAGAAACTTGCCTAAAGGGGCGCCTGGGTGGTACAGCGGTTAAGCGTCTGCCTTCAGCTCAGGGCGTGATCCCAGCGTTCTGGGATCGAGTCCCACATCGGGCTCCTCCGCTATGAGCCTGCTTCTTCCTCTCCCACTCCCCCTGCTTGTGTTCCCTCTCTTGCTGGCTGTCTCTATCTCTGTCAAATAAATAAATAAAATCTTAAAAAAAAAAAAAAAAGAAACTTGCCTAAAGTCACAAGAAAGAAAACTGGAGAAGCAGTAGCATATTTTCTAGTACTTCACCCTGCTTTTCCTAAATGTAATTGGAATCATTGAATCCAGATGAGGCAAGGTGGCTTTGGGTGTAGATTGTTCTTTAAAGCAGAGTATGAGCAGGTGAGGAACACTGGCAGGAAGAAGGAATCCCATCAGGTTAGAGAAGACTTATCTTCCATAGACTGGAGGCAGAAGAAAGGAAAATAAAACGTATGTGAGCAGAGACACATGTATTTGCCTTTCTGACGTAGGGAGTATGAATTAGGGTAGATGAAGAGGGATGTCTCTAATTAAGGAAATCAGTAAAAGTGAAGCATAAGATTGATTTGTTTTGAGAGAAAATTTAAAGCCACTGAGAGATTTCGGATAGGTGTTGTAATGCCTCCAAAAGAACTGATACCCCTACTCTTGCCAAAAGTACCTGGCACACAGGAAGAAAACATACAAGCACTGAAAGAATTACACATTTTCATTTTTTTCTTTTTAAAAACTAAAATGTCATTTACAGTTTAGCAACTCCTCTGACTGTTAAAAACCTTCCTGCGGAGAGAAGAGGGAAAAGGGAACATAATCGAGCATAACATGCTTCTTATTAGTTCTCAAGCTGTGAAGCTATGGTACTGGTTACTTTAGCACATAGATTTTCCTCAGAGTGCTGTTAAAATAGGATGAAGGAAATCACAACAAAATCTCGCTGAAATGAATAAACTGAAATGCCAATCTAAACCTCAAGGATATGTTAAAAGTAGCATTTGTAACAGATGGGGGTGGAAAAATCACAGCAGAGACCAAACACAAGGATACCAGGATACTAGGAAGCAGGACTTTTTAGAAGACAAATTAAATGAGGCAATCTAACCCTAATAGAATTTCTTCTCTCATTACTTAAAATAAACCAGGTCACTGAAATGGGCTTATACTGTGGCATTTTGTTCATTTTAATTTCATTTAAATTTCATTAAACCATAAATTCCCATGGAAATACCTTAGACACGTGCTCACAATAATTAGAATGCCTACCATTTCAGTGTAAGTACTTTTGCATGAGTTCAACAAAATAGAAAGAATGCAGTGAGGTCCCTTCAAGTTTTTTGTGTATGTCAACAGCTATTTTATGATAAGAATTATCTCTGTGGCTATAAAGCATGTGTAAAATACATTACAGGAGTCCATGAGAAGCCCAATGCAGAACACTCAGTAAAGGTCTGGACTGCACACAGAAACATCAAAATCAAGCTAAACTTCCTAGAATATAGCAATGATAAATTTTTCCTCCCAAAGCTATTACTGTTAAATATACCTTGATGAATTAAGTTCAAGTGTAACTACAACTGAAATATGATTCAACTGAGCTATGACCTATTTTTCCTTTCAAAAGCAAAAGAGAATAATGACAGTGGTGAGACTTACATTTTTCCATTCCAGGGTATTTCTGAAAGTTATTTCACAGCAGAGCTAAAGGCAAAATGCACTCAGTGACACTTATTTGCTTTAAAATATAGTTATGTGTACTACTGCTCATAGGACAGTTGTTAATTATTTAAAAATTTGTTGTTAAAATTCTATGTGTTCACTTACTTTTAAACGATACATACCAAGAGGCATTCAGGAAGGAATAATCTCAAAATGTAATAAGACACCTAAGTCTACAGTTCAGTTATAACTATATATCTACAGACAACAGAACCAACATCAACATGACAAATACAAAATCAACATATACTGTATATGTGGTTGAAAATACCCACCCCTAGCAGAAAGCTTTTTGGTGTTGATAATTTTGGCAGCATATTCTTGTCCAGTAGGGATTTTCATACATCTTCTCACCACTGAGAAAGCCCCCCTGAAAACCAATAAATATGTCATCAATATAATCAGCTCTGATATCCTTTTAAAAAATTACAGCAATCTGAGCATTTTTATTGCATTTAGAGATTTATAAAATATCAGTACACTACAGTAATATCCAGAAAAGGAACGATTCTTCCTGGAAACCCAAACCTTCTTTAATGTTGAAGAATAAAAGTAAATTTTATTTAACTGGGAGCACACATTATTAATCAACAAAATGAAAGGAACTGCCAATTATGACGGCTCTTGTTTGCACATGAAATTTGAAAACATTTTACAATTCACACTCACACAGCACCAAATGCTCTGAGAAAAAAAAAAAAGAAACCCTGCAAAGAGCATGGCTGAGGAGGAGCAGCAAAAATCTGCTGCCTATTTATTTTGTTAGAAAAAAAAATTAATGTGGCTCCGGCTAAGTAAATATGGTGATTGTTTTCATTAAAATATAAATCTTGGGACCATTTGTGTGGTTTAACAAATCCTGATATGGTGATTTCTCTGTGCCCTGTTTTGAGCTGGGGGAAGGGAGAGATTTGAATTAAGCTGCTCTTCCGACATATTCTCCATGTTTTAACAGCAGACAACATATAAATATATAAGGATATAATTACCATTACATTTAAAGGATAATTACATTTTCTTGAATTGTATAAAACAACCACATACATATACACGCACCCCTTTCATAAGTAATAGTCGACACTAGCGATAGAGGAATTGGATTTGGGTTGGATGCTACATAAATCAACATTCACGTTTTGGCCCCTAGGTCCCTAAGCACAAAGGTCCTCAGGAGGTCTCCGGTCCCCTTCCTTAAATTCTCCGAGTAGTTCTGTCAGTCGGGTGAAGGAGGTCGTTTTACACAACGCTAGGCTACCCTTGGGAAGCTTTCTCTCGGTCTCCAGGTCTTTTCCACTGCCTGTATAAATAAATCCTCCCAGAGAATGCGAAGAGGTACACGTAAATCAATAGGAAGGATGATGATGAGCGAATAATCTAGTGCAAAGAATAATAGTGGATATGGGGCAGGGGGTCGAGTTCCTTTGGGTGACCCTTTTCCTGGACAGAACAACTACTGGGTGCGAAATAGACTCTACGCCAAGTTGAACTTTCGGCATCAATAAATATGGCACCGTCTGTGGCAGTGAGTTCTCATCCGTACGTGGGTCGTACGGCCGACACGCCGGCTAACCAGGAGGCATCTCTATTTACAGAAAACATGATCTATGTTGCATTTTACATGGGTTCTTGTTTCCTCTACACACACACACACACACGCACGCACGCTCGCACACTTCTCAGGATGACAGCTACAACTGCAGGGATCGTAAATCCACTAAGTCTCTAGTGCAAGAGGGTGGGGGGAGCGGGAGAAGGTGGGTTTAGGATTATCGGAATGGGCCACAGCCCGGGTGGAGGGTCTTTTCCCGTCTCTGTCCCCCCCTCTTGCTAAGGCAGCACCTTTCTCAGAGCTGCCACACCACTGGCCCTCCTCCCTCTCCTCTGGTCTCCCAAACTCCCTCGCCCCACGCGGGAGGCCGGTGGGTCGGGGGTAACGCGACCCGCCCTCTGCTGGAAAAGGGACGTGCGGATGCGGTCAAAGGCGCTTACTTTCCGAGCTCCTCGAAAAGCTGATACTCGTCCGTGAACCTGGTGCAGGTTGTGGTCGAAGCCATCCTCGGTGCCTGGCTGGGAGCGCGGCAGACAAGACTCGAACAGACTCGCGGCTTCCCCGGGACTGGCCCCGCGGCGCTGTCACCCAGGGCCGCCCTCACTTTCCTCGTCCGAAAGTAGCTCGCCCGGGAGGGAGTGTGCGCAGGGGCGGGGCGGGAGGGGAGATGACCAGAAAGGGTGGCGTGGGGTCTCCTCCCCACGGTCCGCGGATTCTCTTCCTCCTCCTCCTCCTGCCCTTGCTTCCTTCTCCTCTGGACGCTCCACCCGCCCCCTTTCCAGCCCCTCTCCCCAAATGCAGGGGGCAAAGTACTCTGACAGAAGGGGCCGGGAAATGGAAAACAGCCGGGCACGGGGCGAGAGACTAGCAGTTGCGAAACTAGCGCACCGGGGCTGGAGGAGTAGGGGCGGAGGGGAGGGAGCCCGAGGGGGCGGAGGCCGAGGAGCTGGGAGCGGACAGCTCGAGCCCAGCTGCAGCTGTCAGCAGGCGCGGGCGCGGGACGCGCAGGGGCTCCGCCGAGCGTGCGCGCCCGGGGCCGGCCTGCCTCCCGCGGGCACCTCGGCTGCCTGACACTCCCCCACGAGCCCGCGCCGCTTCGAGACTGCGCGACTGGAGAAAGAGCGCTCGGATGGGGCGAAGCCTCGGCGGCCGTCCCCAGGCCTCCGCCTCCTACCCCTTCAACACCCCCCCCCCCCCGCCTCCTCTCACCACTCCCTCCGCCTGCCAGCACCCCTTCCCTCTGGAAGCCCCCTCCTCGCCGGTCCCACACCTCCCTCTAGCGATTCCCAACCCTGTGCCTTCGCGGATCTCGCTCTCCCGCCCTAGGTCTCACACTCGCGCAAACCCGTCTAGGGAGAGACCAGGTGGGTGGAGGAGGATGTACGAGGGAGAAGCCTGGAGAGGATTTAGGTAAATCAGGCGAGACGTCAAAATTACCCAGTTAAACTCGCTATTAAGCTGCTGCCTAAATCTGGGGTTGATTTAGCGGAAAGATGCGGGGTAAGTCGTGAGCTGCCCGGGGATGCTGCCCGGGCCCGTGGAGGGCGCGGGGCACTAAACACCCCTCCAGGCCGACCCGCGAGCCGCAGTGCCCCGGCTGGGAGGGCGAGGTGAGCAACCATTTCATCTCCGCGCCGCTCCTTGTTGACACAGCGGGGGCCGGATGTGGGCAATTGACTGCTTCCTTAGAAGGGTCCCAGCCTACCACAGCCTCCCAGTGACTCCGGGCCCACCCCAGCCGAAGCCCCGCCGCCGGCTCCCAGCCCATTTAGCTAGGGCCGACGCCCGCCCTGCGCCACGTTTCACTTCTGATACGACTGCCACCTCACTCTCCACTTCCCCCCGCCGTTTTCTAGGTTGGGTTGCTCAGACTCTGGCAACCCCCGAAGGCCTTTGCTTCGGCCATGAACGCTAGAATGAAAGCAAAAACTCCCCCACTGAGCCACACCTTCCCTTCAGAGTAACTCCCCTGTAACCTCAGTAAGTTCTGATAGTAAGGCAGTTTCTCGCGATATTTCCTGCTCTGGCGGCGGGGGCGGGGTGCTGGGGAGGTTGGGTGTCGGTCACGCGACCTGGTTGGGACTTACGTCACTAGCATCACGTGAACACGTTCTAACTTGTTTCGTTTTGCAAAGGAAAAAGGGGAAAGGAGAGGTCGAGTGTTCTCTGCTTGTATGATCAAAGATCTGGCTAGATAGTGACACAGAAGTATACTTTGTAAATGACTGTCTGAAAAGCCGCTTAACAGTTCAAGAATAAGTCCCATTCATTAGCATACAATAGATAGGGGAAAAATAATTACGCATTACATTTAAAATAAATCGCTGATTGTTAAAACAACCCCTGGGTCTTTGTTATAGTCTTCTCTCTTTAATAAACTATGCAACTGCAAATTTAAAGGCAGAACAAAAGGGTTGTGAACGGTATTTCCAAATTACTGTCCTTTGTTTTACAACATGGGACCCTAAAAAACCTTGCAGTTCTGCAAATTTGTTCGTCATTAGCATTACATCATGGACTCAAAATTCCACCGCTGAAAGATAAAAGATAACTTGGATATGCAGACAATCTAAAATTTAAAGGAATTGTTTCTCGCTCCCAGGGGCTGCTATTCATTAGTAAATTACCTTGTCTATGGTCACACATAATCGTAATTCCCTCATTTCCTCATCTGGGGGATGCTATTCTGCCAATAGTAGAGCTTTTACTTAAGTTTTCAAAATATCTACAAATTTTAACAGTTATAATAACAAACTTGAACTTTGTATTTATTTTTATTCCCAGCCATAAAAAGCAATTAGAACATTGTGTAAAATGTAATAATACAAGGTGATGCCAAAAGCTATATAAAGAAACAGGTATCAAAATATTAATAATTGAGCTATGAAACTGAAAAAAAAAGATTCAGTCTGTGCTTAAGATTTTTAACTTATATCTTAGATATTTAGCAATATGGTTCCAAGTTATAATGCAATAATTTAATATTCTCTGAATCTAAAAATGAAACAAAAAGTAAAATTAAAACAATAAATAAAGATAATATAAAATTTTACAACTCCAGGGAAGAAAAAAAATTTTTTTTAATATTCAAGTAATGAGGCCTACATAGTTACAGTATTTATCTTCGTTATTTAAACTACCAATAATTGTAAATGGTTATGACGATTGTATGATACAATGAAGGAAACATAACAGTTTTAATGATGTATTATTAAACAATAAATGTGTATTTTAAACACTGCTTACTTAATATTTGTGCTGTCTTTATTTATATCTTAGACTGATTAAATATTTCTCTTATTTAAACAAATATTGACAGTTATTTCTGAAGTTTGGGCTTTCTTAAGACAGTAATCCTTCTAAAGTTACACAGAAATTCCACTTGGATTATCATCTCTTGCCTTCTTCCTGGTCTCCCACTTCTGCCCTTGCCTCCCTTCATTCTAGTCTCTTCACGGCAGGCATAATGGTCCCCTTAAAACCTCAGTCAGAATAAATCATGCCTTTGCTCAAAAACTTCTGAAGCCTTAGCATCTCAATTGGACTAAAAACCAAAATTCTAAAAATAACTTACAAGGCCCTCAGGGAACTGCCCTCCACCCTTACTCCATTAGTCTTCCTACCCTCAATTTGTGCCCTGGCTCATTCCATTCCAGCCACATTGGCCTCTGCTGTTCCTGGACCATGACTTGGCATGCTCCTGATTAGGGACTTCACATTTGCTATTCTCTCTTTCCTAGAAGATTCATCTCTCCTATTTCATTTCTTCACCTCCTTCCAGTATTTTCTCAAATATCACCTTATCGATGCAAATTTCCCTAGCCACTCTATCAATTACTGCACATTTTTCAGACACAATTTCTATTTGCACTGCCTGTTTAATTTTCCTCTTGATATCTACTACCATCTAATATACTATAAATTTTATTTTTTCCTTAATAGTTTATACTTCCCAACTAAAATATTGGCTCCCCAATGGCATGAGTTATTGTCTATTTTGTTCGCTGTTCTATTTCCAGCAACTAGAATAGTGCTTGGCACATAATACCTGCTCAGTGAATTGTACTGAATGGGCAAATTAATTATTTTGGAGTTTAAATTATCTAATTACAATTTTTATATTAAAGTTAGTTGTTGATAATTATTATGCCAATAAAACTTCTTACTCTAATAGTGATCATTTTCAATCAGGATAGTCACAGTATCCCATGATTAAAAGCACTTATGCAGAGAAATGGATTTTAAAAAATACATTAAAAATTGACATCAAGGAAAAAGGATCTAGTACTAACTTTTTTGCCATTGAAGTCCATAAAGGAAGAAGGAATTTCTGGGTTTTTTAGATATACCAGACTTACTAAATTTTACATTGTAATAAAAGATGCCAAAAATTTCAAATGATTAGATCTCACTGTGAAGGCATAAGTCAATGTAAGGAAATGAAAAATGCGGCTTTGAAATGAGTTTTTGTAACTCCTAAACTAGTTAAACACCACCACTACTATGAAAGAAGAGCCATCTTATGATGTGAAGAAATAGGAAGTTATAAATGTGAAAAGAATGTCAGAAGTTACAGAACGGGAATGAAGGGTAAAGTTAAGACATTTTCTAAAATTTAGTAACAAACATGAGCTGAAGATTACACAAAAATAAAATGTGTTGTTCAAATGTAAATGGGAAAAAATTGTGAACATACTTGTTTTCTCAACTGATTTAGATTAATCACACAAAAATTGAGATCAGCTAGTGTTATAAACTCCTAATGTTCCATTGCTAAGGTAGAAGAAGAGCATTCATAATTTTATCTTCTTTTAAAACATGTTAATAAAGGACAAGGTAACATCAAGCTAGGGAGGAGGGGTGAAGTATGAGGTGTGGGGGCTTAAGGAGTAAACTAGTTGTAAGCAGAGCCCTCTCGCTACCTACATTGCTCGACTTCGATCAGATGAAATGAGGTTAGCGCCAGGACCACACAATATTTTGCTCTAAATATATTCCATCACTTTTGTGTATGTGTGATAGGATCAACTGATGAAAAGTAGCAAAGAGATAGAAGACAGACTGAAAATGATCACTACGTACAAATATAACAGGAGAACCAAAAAATATCTTTTTTCTCTTTTTGGCCATTTGCAATTAAAAATTGCAAGCCTTCAGTAGTCCCACTAAGAAAGGATACATTTCTAATACTTAAGTAAACAAAACAGATATTGACAATCAATGATTTTCCTTGCTACAGAGTTACAAGACAGGAAACAATGAACAGATGATGCCATCTCCGTAGCTCCCCAGAGTGAAGACTATCAGTAAGTAGATTGCTGTGAGAATTTTAGCAGGATCTGTATCGTAGCCACTTTTCACTGAAGATTTAGAGGCAAAGAGGAGAAAACAACTTGCTGTTGTTGTTTCCAGTTAGCCTTCTCAAGGTATAATAATTTAACCACATAGAGCCAGACACAAATACAGTCACTAGTGAGTGGATAATCTATTTACCAAACTACCCATTCGTGGAAGATGAGTTTGCAGGTGAAGAAACGAACTATTCATAAAACGAAAGCTCTTAACAGAAAAGGTTTTCTTTGTTTCATCATGTCCTGGAAGAGTTACTTTTTCCCCTATAAATAAACATAAATGTGTAAATGAACAAGGAAATAAGGGATAGCCCCACAATGAAGAAGTAGCTTTTTTCCCATCACTTCCAAGTATATGCGTTAGCATATTTCCTCTTCCACCAAGATATCTAACACTGTCAAAAAGAATTGTAACAGATTATATTAAATATGATGCATAAACCAAAACAACTATATAAAATGTTGTTGATCATTAACAAAGTAAAGACATGAATTAGCAGGTGTTGCGTCTCCCTGGTAATGACTTTCACTTACTACTGTTGCAACACTTATCCCAGGGGACTGTGACTGTTGGCCCCTTGGTGGCAGAACTGTCGGTCTCCTACTGCAGTACTTGTACAGGGCTTGTGCCATAACAGGTGCTTAAAAATACCTTTTATAAAACAAAAACAAAAAAACCCAAAACAAACAAACAAACAAACAAAAAAAACCAGAAGAATATATGTTATCATCAGTCTTTGTCTCCAAAATACTAAAAATGCCCAATCTTTAATAGGGCATAATGAGGCCTTTTTGTGTCAATATATAATAGATCTTTTTCAATCCTTCCATTACTTGACTTCTCTGTATCGTTTCATACTGGGTTGAAAATGTTCTCCATGGGTTTCCATGTCTAACACCACAGTTTCCATTCACAGCACCTCCTTGCCCCCACAACTTTTCTGTCTCCTTTTTTCAGGCTCACTCCTGAGTTCTTTTTTCTCCACCTGTATGGTCAATGGTGTGCTTCTGCATTCCATTTGAGGCTGCTCTTTTTCTCACTTTACACACCCTTCTCAGGCTGCTTTAATGACTCGTTGTCTTGATTATTACCTGTCTTAAATTTGGCTCTCCGGATGTAGACCCCTAGACAAAAATGTCTAGACAAGTGATTTATCAAGGCAGAGTTCTCCGAGAAAAGGATAAGGAGGAGGAGGAAGCAGGACAAAACAACCAACCAACCAACCCAGTGCGTCACTTCAGGCAAAGTCAAGTCCCAGCCGCAGTTCAATCTACACACAGCCCTAGAGCGTAGATTACATCCAATTTTGTTCCCTTCCGGGTATGGACTTTCCTATTCCTTCACCAGTCCTTCACCCCTAGCTAAGGGGAAGGGGAAAGAAGGGACATAAGCCCCCAAGGAGTCGAGTAGGGCCCTGCTTCCTTGCAGGCACACACAGAATGGGGAGGGGAAAAAAAACAACAGTCTGCTAGATATTAAAATGCTGATGACCCTGAAATCTTCATCTCCAGCCTCTCTCTCTGAGCTTCAGATATGTGTTTCCAGCTCCCTATTGGAAATTTCCTCTTAGATATTCCGCCTCTCTGTCAGATTTAACCTGTCAAAAATTCATCTCCTATATTCCCTCTTCACTTGCACCTCTTCCATATCTCGGTGAAACTTGAGGGCCACCTGCAACAGTCCTTCTCCCTTGTTCCCCCAGCCAATCACATGTCCCCGTATCTCATCCCCACTGCAAATGCCTTCCTGTAGGCCACCACCTTTTCTAACTTGGATTAGGGTATTAGGTCACCTTTCTGTAGTGAATTCATACTAAAAAAATCTAGTATGTCGCTCCTCACCATCTATCCTTAGAAAAGAAGTCCAAAATCTTTAGTATGCCCTATCAGGCATTTCCTGGTCTGGACCCTGCTTAGTTTCATAGATTAATCTCTCTTGTCACCACCCCATACCGTGAGTCCCAAGTATTTCTAGAATTATCTATCCACTTCGTATTTCTCATCACTGGCATTCTAGACCAAACTGTTGCCATCTCTCAACCAGTTTGCTGAGAAATCCTCCCAACTCCATTTATTCTTATCCTGGCTTCCATCTCCTCCATATAGCTGAGAGAATGATCTTTTGAAAACAAACTGATCCCACAATTCCTTTCCTAAAATATTTCAATCACTTTTCCAGGCATCTTGAAATAGAGACCAAAATTTTGTGTATTTTAGAAAGCGCTGCATGATCCGTTTTTGTCTGTTTCTTACAACTTGTTGAAGACTTTTCTATTCACAAAGTTATTTATTGGCTTATATTTTCTCTTAATAATGTTATGATTAGTATTTTAACCTGTCTAAAATTTATTGTTGTGAATGGTATGAGGCAGGTATCTACTTTCATTCTTTTTCCCTAAAAGAGCTAGTTTTGCCAATGCATTAGCTGAATAGTTCATCTTCCCCCACTTCTCTAAAAGACTTTTTAAGAATTCATATAGTCATTTATACATGGAATTGCTTCATTACTGTCTATGTTCTATCAATCTATTTGTCTATTTTTTTAAGATTGTATCTATTTATCTGAGAGAGAGAGAGAGAGCACGAGCTGGGAGGAGGGGTAGAGAGAGAAACAGACTCCCTGCTGAGCACAGAGCCTCATGTGCACTTCGATGCTGGGATCCTGGGATCATGACCTGAGCCAGAGGCAGATGCTTACCTAACTGAGCCACCCAGGTGCCCTTACCCTTTATCTGTTCCAAAACTCTCCTCAATGCATGTGGCTTTAGAGGAGGGTAGCATTTCCCTCATCTTTCTTCATTATCAAACTTAAAAAAAAAAAAATCAATGGTTTAAATTATCTTTGCCAAAAGCTGAAAGTTGTATTTTTCTTCATGTAGGGGCCAATATCAAGGCTTTGCTGTATGGTTAAGTACCAACTAGGCAACACAAACTCGACTCAGAACAGATTTTAAAACATGTTTTCTTACTCATTTTATTATCACCAAATCCTGTGTAATTATAGTAACTTCTGTCCTATTTGCATGACAGGTCTAGCTAATTTATTATTATTTATTATAATTTGTTATTCAAATACTACTTATTCATTTCCTAGATCACCAGGCCTTTAATATTTCTTACCTCTCTGCTTCTCAGAATTGGTTATAGATATGCTCATTCATTCCTTTAAAAAATAGAAAGAGAAATGGCTTGAAATTTTTATTTGGCCAATGAGATAATACATGTAGTTAAACCTATCCACCAGAATCTGTTCTATCCTTCTACAAAAATAGGGTTGGAATGGAGCACATAGGTAGAATCCACCTACTAGAGTTTTCTGCCTCCAGATTAAATTCTTGGCAAAGAAATGTGAGCAGAAGTGATGTACACCACTTCAGGTTTTGCATTCTCCCCAGCTCCCGCCCCTGCAAAACAACTCCCCACGCACGCTCCTTAATGTTCTTCACATTTCCTGAATTACTGGGATGGCAAATCCTAGGATAATCTTATAAGTGCCATGTTGAAGATAGCAGAACCACTGTCAGCCCGAGTCCCTGAAAGATTTCGTAAGAGCAGAGCTGCTAAGGGTGCCTGGGTGACTCAGTCAGTGAAGTGCCTGCCTTCTGCTTGGGTCATGATCTCAGGGTCCTGGGATCAAGTCCCACATTGGGCTCCCTACTCAACAGGGAGCCTACTCTTCTAAAAGGCACTGAATTTTAAGGATCCTCTCTGTTTCTGTAGTTTAACATGCCCTATCTAAAACAAAGCATGTAAAAAAAAAATTCTTAAAATCAAAAGTCCCGTATAAATGTAAAGTATCACTATAACTTAAAGTTTATGAATAAAAGTATAATTAATGAACGAATGGAAATAGGTGGTTTGGGTTATGACCGTATTTAATTTTTCCATATTATGCTGGTTTCCATTAGTGAGGTTATCGAGATTTAGCTATGTTGTAAAATGGTCCAACTCCAGTCAGAACAAGTGTCTATATGGTTCAAGTTAAAAAAATAAACAAAAGAACCAGTTTACCATTTTCACTCCCTACCCCCCTACACACACACACACATTTCATTCAATAGGGGAAACAGAGTTTTTAAGGTCCTGGAAGCTAGAGCGATACCACTGCAAAGCGCCATACACATTTTTCTCTAAAACCTTCCCATTTTTAACGTTTTTCTATTTCATTTATTACTCCAAGAGAAAAAAAAGCTTCAATTAATAGCTTATTTGTAAGCAACACTTTTTTTTTTCACATCTACTTGGTTCATTTAACAAAGAAGGTGTGCCCTCAAATTAAGAGTTTAAAGGTGTTTTTGGAGGTGGAGGCAATTAAGCTGGGTGAGTTGTCAAAGTATGTGGAAAACAAAGAACTTTCTGCAGCTTAAATGTGAATTGTGTCATTAATTTTGAAACACTTATTGTCTAAATTGTGTTCTCATATATTATGCCATGCACTCTAAGGACAGAATGTAGAGCAAAATAAATAGTGTCCCCACTATTTAGGGGGGAGGGTAAGCATTAAATCAATGATTTGTAAAAAAATTTAAATAATATAAAAGAAGAGTATAGGGAGCTCTGAGAATGTACAATATTAGTCTTGGTAGAACAGGCAAAGAAGGTTTTTCTGAGAGTGGAGGAGCAAACGAGATCTGAAAAATAAGCAGGAATTAACTAGATAAGAGAAAGTACAGGGAAAAGCAAGTCACCTGGCTGGCTGAATTGGAAAAGCATGCGACTCTTTTTTTTTTTTTTTTTAAGATTTTATTAATTTATTTGACAGCGAGAGAAAACACAGGCAGGGGGAGCAGCAGAAGGAGAGAGACAAGCAGACTCCCCGTTGAGCAGGGAGCCCAACACAGGGCTTGATCCCAGGACCCTGGGATCATGACCTGAGCTGAGGGCAGACAATTAACCACCGACTGAGACACCCACGTGCCCCATCATGCAACTCTTGATCTCAGGGTTGTGAGTTTGAGCCCCACATTGGGTGTAGAGATTAGTTAAAGGTAAAATCTTAAAAAAAAAAAAAAAAAAAGTTCAGGATAAAGCATTCTAGTAGATGGAACATGACAAATTCAAGGAACCAAAGGAGGTCTACCGTGGGTAGTGTGCAGTGAGCCAATGAGTCTGTGGGGATGGATCTGAGAAGCTCTCATGGGGAACTTAAAACTATATGAAAAACAGTGTGAAGGGGCGTCTGGATCGCTCAGTTGGTTAAGCATCCGACTTAGGATCTTACCTCAGGTCTTGATCTCAGGGTCATGAGTATAAGCCCCACATTGGGCTCCACATCGGGTGTGGAACCTACTCAAAAAAAAAAGAAGAGGAAAAGAAAAACAGTGTGGAAACACTGCAAGGATTTTAGAATGCATGTATCCCATAGCTCAGTCTGGATGCCTCGTGTAAAATGAACGCTAGCAATCTAAAGCAATCAGGTTAGAAGGCAAAGTAAGAGAAAGTAATAGTGTGGATTTAGGCAGTGGTGGTGAAAATAGAATAGAATAATTGAATATTTAAAATATAGTTGGAAAATTAATATTAAAATGATTTAAAAAAACACACTGACAACTGAGACCATCTGTGTTAATAGGAATTAGATAAAACTATAGACTATCTATGTTAGCATGACTTAGATTTTGGTTTTTCTGTTGTTTTTAGGAAAACTCTGCCCAGGAAATGTAGTACTATAAATCAATAAATAGCTTTACTGTTTGCTTCAGGAAATTCCTTTGGATCAAGTTATTAGAGTAATCTGCTCACCTGGCTAAATAACGTATTCATCAGTATAGCTACCAAGAATTACTTTACAGTGTCCACTACCTTTAAGCTCTTTTTTTTTAAATAATATTTTTTCTATTATGTTAGTCACCATACAGTACATCCCTGGTTTTTGATGTAAAGTTCCATGATTCATTACTTGCGTATAACACCGAGTGCACCATGCAATACGTGCCCTCCTTACTACCCATCACCAGCCTATCACCTTTAAGCTCTTATATCATGGACTTCGCCCAATTCTCCATCTCCCTTCTCGGAAGACTTCCTTAAACATCTTGCGGTCAGACCCCAAGTCCTGTGCATATCTCATCTCTGACTTCTTTCTTCTGAAACATTAAGTGGTATTCTCCCTATTGTAATGAGTTTGTACTGCTTTATTAACAGGCTGTCTGAAGATATTTTGAGGAGTTCAACAATGGAAACACAAGAAGTTCTTTCAAAAACTGGCGTGTTGTGCAATAAAATACATGCAGCTATTACTGCATCAAATCGTGCTTTGCAAACTTCTGGCATGGAAAAATGTCACAATATGTTAACTAAAAACTCTAGTTACTAAAGAGTCTATTTTAATCCCTATTTAGTTTAGTTTAGCTTAATCTCAGTTTTAAATTTGGTTTATGTTTGGTTATTTGGATGGATGAATGGATGGATGGATGGAGAGAGAGACAGAAAGACAGAGAGAGAGGGAGCTAAGTGAGAGATGAGAGATAGATAAAATTCTCAAACTTCAAACAATTTCCTAACTTTAACTATCTTTGGGGGTAGGTGTATGAATTATTTCTTTCCAGTGTTTTTGGATTTTCCTTCCCTGAATATCTTTTATTTGTGTAATAAAAGCAATGAATGTTATAAAGAGATAAAACTTTTGAATTTGCATATATTTGGGAATTAGAATGTACATTCCAGAACCAAAAAGAAGCTTAGAATTTATCAAGTCTGTGGCTTCTTCCTGAAGATTTCCTTGTTTGGTGTTGGGGAAAAAAGATGGAGGAATAGTAGTAACTATTCTTTTGCATGTCATAGTTTCCCAGTAATCATGTAAGCAACATGACATTTTTCATCTTATGGAATGAGAAAATTGGAGCATTAAATGTTTAATTAACTTTTTTTCCCACTAGAAATAAGGGCCACTTCAAGTTTTATACTCAAGTTGTATACTAAGGTAATAATAATAGCTAACATTTTTTGAGTGTTCACTATATGACTCACAATCCTCTGAGATAGTTTTCTATTACAGAACCACAAAAGGTGTACTTTTAATTACTATATGTTATCTTCCATATTTGTATTCATTTTACATGCCACAGCTAGATACTCGTAGATACACTTTATAATTTTTCAGATGGGTAACTCTGAAAATATTTAGCTATGTAGGTTTGGCTGCTCTTTAAGGGGAGAAACAGTATGGAGTAAACACATGGACTACGGAAGTCATGTCTTCAGGGGAAAACCAGTGAATTTCCTACTTTGATAGTTAGCTACATTGAGCCCTAAGTGGGCAAATAATACTAGCCAATCAGCAACTACTTTTCCAGAGAGATAGGTGACTCATTTTCTAAACATAATGCTTATGTAACTATCACCTCTTGCTACAGAGGTTTAGCTGAACACATCCTTCCTCTCTCCTTTGTAGGCCTTGTCCAATTTTTGCTTCTCCCTGGCTCTGGTACTCCCATTCCTCCACTTAGTTTCTTACTTCACCTCAGAGCTAATCCAGTTAGGATGTGCAAATCTGACTAAGTGGTAAGGGGGGGAAGTTAATAATAAACTCCTAAGCCCTCACTAGATACTTCAGTAACTAGAGGCAAGCCCTTTTCCTTTATGTTCTCAGCTCACCTCATTTCCTGAGCACATTTCCATGGTCTACTCCCTGAACTTCAAAACAGCCTCTTCCAATAGGCTGGCAAAGCCAGATTCCAAGTGGTCCTCAGAAATGTAAAAGAAGGATTCACATTCAGGTGGGTTCTATCAATATCTACTACTGCCATCTGTTTAAGTCTGTGCATTCTCATTTCCATCCCTCAACCAACCTGAGAATCCTATTAACCTGCATAGCCAATTACCACCTTTTCTTGAAATCAGTCTTCCTCTGACTTCCTCAATTCCAGTTCTCCTGGTTTTCCTACTGCTAAGAATTTTTCCTACAGTATTTCTATTTCTGCCTTATTCTTCTTCCTTCCCTTTTTCTTGAAATTTAGGCCTTTCCCACTACTTTGGAGTGGATAACATTGCCAAAATCCTTGCCTACTGGTTCCATGGAGATAATTCCCACATCATGATCCCTACCCCTATAGCTCTCCAGAGTTGCTCATTCTTCTATCACTTCATGTTTCGATGGCACCGTATGTCCTTTCCAGACTCTCAATTTCTGTTACTGGTACCATTTCCCCAATTCTTCAAATTCAATCCTTAGAATAATGTTTGATC
Organism: Ursus americanus; assembly: GCF_024610735.1. Classification (NCBI taxonomy): domain Eukaryota; kingdom Metazoa; phylum Chordata; class Mammalia; order Carnivora; family Ursidae; genus Ursus; species Ursus americanus. The sequence goes on from NC_142139.1 coordinate 8,920,901, forward strand.
TCTTCCTTGTATTCCCTATTTCCAATGTTACCACATCCTATAGATTCTATATTAAATGTATCTGCGTTAAAACTACCAATTGGAGGGCAAAAAAACTACCCGTTAAGATTTATTCCTTCCCACTTTTATGTCATCATCATAGTGGGAGTCTATTATCTTTGTGCTCCGTGACTGCTATGGCCTCCTAACTGAATATTTCACCTACTGAGCCTTTTCCTCCAAATCACCAGCCCACTTCTCCAGTCTTCTAGGATGCCCGTTGGTCACCTTCTGTATTAAAAATGAAACCAAGTTTAAAATGGAGAACCCAAATTATCAGGCTCATCTGTGTTCCTCTCATAGTAACTATTACTTATTTAGCATCTACTATGTGCCAAACACTTTTTTAACCACTTTACATATATTTACATTTTTAATCTTTTCAAGAACTGTGGAAAGTAAGGCCTATTATACCTGTCGTACATTTGAGCAAACAAGATTCAATTAACAGTATGCTTGCTTTTGTAAGGTCACACCTACTAGAAGGCAGATAGAGCTACCATCTGATCCAGGTCTCCTGGATTCCAAAGCTTGTTCTAAGAATTTAACGTATGATACTACAGAGATGCATAAATTAACAATCACTGGATACAAATCTTTGTTTTATATGTGATTGTATATCAGAAAAAATAAAAATTAATCCAATGAAGTTAAGAAGCTTGTTCCCAGGATTTTTTTGATGTAAGATAAGTACAAAAAAAAAGTATTGATACCTTAACCTATTCTAAATTTCTTAGTCAGATTCAAGAAATGGTAATTTCTCTGATGGCCAAGTATTTATTTATACCCAAACTGTGATTGTCAAAAAGGAAAACTATCTACCACACCGAGCAATGGTAGGGACATTCTCTGGATGGTATTGTGTGAAATGAATGCTTTCAACACATGATTCTACACAAGATGTCTGTAGTGCACTGTGTGTTAGAGCAAGTTCACCTTTCATGTAAAATGGTAGAAAGACAATGAAAAAACAACTTCCTATATCTTTACCTGGAGGAAAGTAAATGTCTATGAAAATGGCTCTGTGAAGACCTGAAATGCCACCATTTATGAAAAAGCAGAGCTTTTCCCCACAATCATAAAAACGGAACAAACTAGAACAAAACAAAAAAGCTTTGGTAAGATATAAGCTACTACCCAGAGAGGTCTTAGTAACACATTAAGTGGTTCCATTCTTGTTCCTGTTTATTCCACTGTTTCTTTCTTTCATGTCATTAAGCTGTTTTTGTATGAAACCTTCTGATTCCTCCTTTTCACTGCCGCTCCAATTCTGTTTACAAATTGTTCCAAAAAAAGAAAAGGCATCTATTTCACACAACACAGCTTATGGTCCAGCCTGAGGAGCTCATTATTCATAGGAAGTGGATGAAAATTAAATTCATTCTGGATGCAGTTAAGGCAAACCTTTTTGTTCACTGAAGGATTTGTCAGTCTCTGAAACCAAGATCAATCCAGAAGTAAAAGGAAAGCACGTTGTTGTATTCAAATGTCAATTCAATATAGCTTATTGCCAGAATCGTATCCGAATCTGCCAGTGATTCTTAAGACATTACTTTAAAGCCAGTGTTTATGTAACGAATTACAATATTTTGTTTTCAAGTGTCAGGAATGAGCATGATCTATCTTAAACAAAATGGAGGATTTTATTTTAAAGATTCAAGAGAATATTTTACAAAACACAATGATAGGAATAAACCTTTTTCTCAAGGAGGTTTAGAATTTAGAAACAGAAAAACATCAGAGTGCTAGCAGTAGTCTTATACCATCTCCCATTTAGACTTCTTTCTGTGCTCTACTTTTTATTTTGCAGGGCATAAAATGCAAGGCAATCCCATAAGATTGTACGGGTTGTTCACTACACAAGGGTGTCCAGGCAAGAGAGTTAAAATACAGTCTACTTCTGCTGGCCAAGCTGTGAGCCCTCGGGGTTGAGTTGTCCTAGAAAGGGCGACTTTTTCTAGTTTCTAAAAAGCAGCATATGGACAAGTGGAGACCCCATCAAATGGCCATGGTTTTGCATACTTCAGATCTAACCATGCAAAGAAATTTAATATTGTTCAAACTCCAAATCCCTGGAGAAGAGATTTTGATTGCAAGTGGTTCCCACTCCTGGTTCCATTAGCTATGACTCAGGAAGTAAGGATATGCTTTTAAAAAAATTGTGAAGTGGTTAGGCTTTGGTGGGTAAGGCAGTTCTTCACAATTCCTAAAATTTTTATATTTCAGACTGTCCACTAACCTTTAACTCTTGGAAATCTCCTAAGCACCAATTACTCAAGAAATTTATATTGGGATGGAAATTGTGCCAAGAGCAGCAGAAACCATCTAGATTTGGAAGGAGAGCTAATTCTTTTTCTCTCTCCATATGCATACAATTCTTTATGTATTGGCTTTGCATTTCTAGTGGATTTGAGATCCATTTTTTTTCCAATTAAAATATAAGGTATTATTGTTGAAATATTTGTTTTGCATTTTCTTCCAAAATAATTTTTATCTTCCTTTTATGGTTACCCGATTTAGCAAATAAAAATACCCAGTTAAATTTGAATTTCAGACAAATAATGAATAACTATTTAGTGTAAGTTTGACCTATGTAATATTTGGGACTTAGATATACTAAAAAAAATTACTGCATGGGACATACACTTAATATACATTGCTTATCTGAAACAAATTGGAAAAAAACTATGCTTACCAGTCTACCACCAACGCTGCGCTGTTTGAAACAAATTGAATTGGGCATCCTTTATTTTATCTGGCAAACTTACTTCCTTTTCATTATAAGTTGAACCCTACAGAACTGCTTTTAAACATTTCTAAATCTAAGTTTGGCGGAGGTATGAAGTCAAGGAAATAGAAACAGATGTATATCCTTACATATAAAGGTCATTAAAGCTTGCATTGGTGACTTTACAGTGAAATATGATACATAATCACCTGGTCTACATGAGTAAAAGGTCTATGTTTTCTTCTGTAGAAGAAAACGAATGAAGAATATGTTGTATTATTTTCATAGTATTATACACCTACTTAATCACACAATGGCACAAGGATATTTTGTAAGTAAAACATAACCAGTTAAATAGTACATCATTTCATCAGAAAGCTAATTTACTTTTCTAGAGCTGAAAGAAGTGAGATATTTCCACACATTAATATTGTCACATCTCTTTTTACTTTTCATTTCTATTTTAAATACTTGTAATAGTCCCAAATTAACTCTATAGAATCACAGCCGTTATTTATAATTGGTCATTAAAAAAAAAAAACACACCTAATGTTGTCCTTCGTCCTTGAGATTTAGCCTTACTTTTAAAAAATGGCGCACAGTATCCGTTAAACTTAGAAACAAAACCCATAGAGTTTCGCAACAGAGTAACTATCTTATTAAGTTATACACAACTTAAAAAGTTGGAATAATTATTATTTAGGTACACGTACAATGCACCTGAGTTTAGACTTAATTAGGTAATCTCAGTAAGAGTATCATTTTTGTTAGAAATTAGAGAAATATCTTATTTTTTCTTTTTTACTCGAAAGTAGCACCACCATGATTATTTTAGTGATTTCATGAGCGCTTTTCTGTTCCATACAATATGCTAGTTAAGGTACACATTTTAATCTTGTTTCATTTTCATAATTCCTATAAGGTACATACTATGATCTAGATTTTTTAAACTAGTAAAACCCAACACTTAGAAATATTTATTAACTCCTCTAAGCAATGCATATAAATAGTCATATCTGCTCCTAAAGCCTATTTGATATGCCATAATAAAAAAATAATAATAAACATACTGTGTTACTAAAAGATAAGACCCAAACCCAAGGTAGAAAATATTGACAATTTATCTTGATTTCTTGATTTTTTTTTATTACTAGTAAAGGTAAGTACATGATTTTAAGAATTAATTAACACTGGTATTCACAACTCTTTTTTTTAATATAATGAATTATTCAGCTTGAACTGTGGTACACTGTTTGGGGGACAAGGATAATGGCCTGTCAGCTTATGGTGGAAATATTTTTGGAAGTTGTAGTAATTTTTTATCTTCCAGGAAGGCTTAGAGAGTGAGCAACGTGGTATTGACCACTAGAGGGCTTGAAATTTGCCATCCCTGTTAATAATCTAATAGCACTAATGTTTTAGTTTAAGTGCATTTTATTTTTAGACAACCTACCTGACATGGTTTTTTGGGGTTTTTTGCCTTAAAACAATGCCTCTGCGCCAAGTAAATCAAGCCCAAAATTAATGAAGAGCTCAAGGTGGCATCAGTCCCATTAGTGTAAGTCCTGGTGTTGTATGGATGAAAAGCAACAGCCAGTTATGACGACGGGTGAAAAATCCAAAGTAATAGCAAAATTGGTTAACATTTTCCCATATCTAAAATATCTTTAAAGAAAATCATAGATGGGGTCACACTATCCTCATAGTACTGGAGCACGGCAACCATGTCATCTGGATTCATGTTATTAGCAATAAAGAATCAGTAGTTTTAGAATTAGCAAGAACGTGCTTGATTTCTTCTGCAGCCCCTGTCATAAAAGGTTTTGCTCTTTTTGGTCTCTGTTCTTCAAGTCTGCCTTTGATTAAGTTCATGTAATATTTGATGTACTTGCAGGCTTCTTTAGTGAAGCTGGTTTCCTGCCAGCGATGGTTCATGACAATATCAACACCAGTGATAACTGTGCTTTTGCTACCTTCACCCTTCAGGGGTGGCATTTTCATAAATGAGCTAGTCATCAATGTTACCCATTGTTCTACTGACCATCTTCCCCTCCACCTCCAGGCACAGGATCTGGGATCTCCCGGATCTTATGGATGTTGAAGAACATCTCATCATGGCTGATGAGGTCCTGGCAGATCACCATGAGGGCACCTGGAGAGAAGCAAGGAAGTGCTGGTTTAGCAGGAACTGGGAACCCTCCCCGAGAGCAGTGCAGCAGGAGCAGTGCTCAGGTGGAAGCTAGTAGAGAGCAAAAAAGCTGGATAGACATTTCATTAAAGACTTGTGGTAAATTTAGAAAAGGGAAATAGATACACTGACTATGGATCTCCTATGACTAACAAATGTTAAAATTAATTTTAATGTTTGTTGGAATCTTTACTTCTAAACAATTGTACCATTAGGATGGTTATTGCACAATTATTATTTTATAAATTTCCCAGAGAATCTTAATGAAATTGGAATATAATGTAATTGAAGTGAAGCATTAAAGTTAACAATAAGGATAGGGAGAGGCCAATAGAATACCTACTGGGAAGAGAAGCCAATAAAAGACTGGAAGAGATTGCCTGGAGAGAAGGAAAGAAAAGATGACAAAGGAGCAAAGACAACTAACCAAAAAAAGAATAAAAAATTGAGTGTTCTTCCCTTGGACTAGCATGAGTTTAGCAATGTGAAGCCAAGGGCTGAGAGATGGGTCTAGATAATAATCATAATTATAAAAGTAACATTTATTGAATTTTTACAATGTGCTAGGATTCTACTAAAACATTTATGTATATTAACTCATTGAAACATCACAAAAACCAGGGGTGCCTGGGTGGCGCAGTCGTTAAGCGTCTGCCTTCGGCTCAGGGCGTGATCCTGGCGTTCTGGGATCGAGCCCCACATCGGGCTCCTCCACTAGGAGCCTGCTTCTTCCTCTCCCACTCCCCCTGCTTGTGTTCCCTCTCTCACTGGCTGTCTATCTCTGTCAAATAAATAAATAAAATCTTTAAAAAAAAAAAAAAGAAACATCACAAAAACCTCATGATAGTTCTTCTATTCTTCTTATTCTACAAATAAGGGAACAGAGCCTTTCTCCAAAGTCTCTTGCCCCACCCCCCCCAAAAAAAATTCAATAAAGGATGCAGCAGATACAAAGCAGCTTTCCTAAAGCAGACTTAGATTTAGGGTTTATTAAATTCAAGATCCAGGACAGCAATGATTTCAGATGCGGATGTATCTTTCATGAGCTTTGGGAGAACTGGGGTCAGTGCATTTAATAGCATCTAATAGTGGGAAGCTAAATGTCATTTTAAAATATCTGATAATTAGAAGCTGGGAAATTGCACATGGTCCAAAATCTTGTATGGGGGACCAGGGTGAGAGAAAATGTTAGTCGACCATATTGTTAGATGGCTAGATATTTAAAGGCTGATCTTGTCATAGGTTCTTAATGGCTTTAAGTGGTGAAACCAGATAAAACACAGTAGAAAACAAATACCTGATATACTAAATATGTGCAGCAATTTCTGGCAATTAAAGGTTTTGCCAGCTAGTGGAAAAGGAAAGCCTGCATTTTGGATACTCTCTGAAGAGCTGAAAAAGAAGTTGTGAAGGGTCATGCCACTGACCCATGGACTATTACCTGAGGGAACACCATGTAAAGTGCATTTATGATGGTTTTAAACACAAACACACTCAAAGTTGTAGCACAACATAATAAGTAAATAAACCTAGAAAAAATATTTCAGATAAGGAAGTGACAGATGAAAACATTAAATTAGCCATTGTTTTGGGCAAGATGTTGTTTATGGGTGACTCCAATAAGCATAATTATGTAATGTTCTCTAGGAGTATTTAGCCACTTGAATGCAGGATAGATTAATGCATCCCACAGATAGGTGAATTTAACCAGAGTTTAGGTTTTACCGGGAAAGATTGCTTGAGGGAAAAAGGAAAAAGGGAGTTAAAGACATTCATTTGGGAAGTAATTATAGGGCAGAATCATGAGAAACAAGCTGGATAATATGACATGTTTAGACATGGAGTTATGATGAATAAAGTTGAATTATAGGGTCAATGAGTTGGTGGTCGTGGTGAGATGGTGAATTGCATGAGTGGTGTCCTAGAGGGAATAGACTGGCAGAATAGGGAATGACAATCAAAATGAGACATCTGAAACTGAAATTCAGTTTTCAGTGATGATGAGGTCTAGGTATGACATATGGGTCATGAAGAAAGAATGGAGAAAAAGATTATCAGAGCTAATGAAACAAAAGAATTTAGAGGCCAAGGTGGTCGTTGGATCATATAGCTGAATTTTGAAGTAGATAACCATAATGGCAGGAAAAGTATTAATGAGTGAAGAACAATGACTCAACGGTCCATATGTGGCCTGACAAGGATGGATACAGGGTGGCTCAGTATGAGAATGTATGTTTCAAAAGACATGAGAGTTTCAAAGAGAGAAAGGAGTGACTAGAAGTAGGAACGGGGAGCAGAAAGGACCCTACCTCAAGCTCCAGACATGTGTACTACTTAAGCATGAGAGGAAAAAACAAAAATAAGTCCTTCATTTGAAGGACCCAGGAAAGCAATGCTTTCAGGGGCCAAGTTAAATTTCAACAAAAATCTGAAGGACATGTGCAGTGAGGATGTTAAGGAAGGAGAGGAGTTTTCTGACGTCAGGAAAAAAGTTTGAGTGGAAGGGCTTGGATAGCCAAGAGTGTGGGAGATATGGTTAGATTCGTGGAGGCTGGGAACAGGGTGGTGATGAACATCTGTGTGAAACTGGGTCATCTGGGAACCTTAGACTTCTCATGGTGATACAGGAAAGCTGGTGTTGAGGCAGACGGGATTTGTTTCAGAAGCCACAGGACAGTGATTAAAGGTCATGTGGTGGCTGGTCTTGCATACAGCTGGATGCGGGGTGGTGGTGAGGCAATAGTCTCATCCCTGAGGTTTCAGAGCAAAGGATATCTAGAGATCTTGGGTCTATTTTTGCTGGAGAAAGAGCAGCAATTCAGTGCCCTTCGCTTCCCATTAAGGGCCCTCTCTACTAAGTAATTCTATTTATTGGAAAAAATTCCTACAGAATCTTTAAGCCCAAAAGTCCCCTGCTCTGTGAACACTTTCCAAACCTCCACATCTCATGGTTAGTCATTTCCTCTGTAACCAGAAGAGTTTTGCACAAATAGCTCTTTGGACTTGTATGGCATTTCATTGTAATTATTCATGTATCTGTCTCTCTCAGTACACACTGACCTCCTTGACCCACAAATTGTGGCTTACTTTGCATCTGCACCACAAAGTGGATCATAGCCACACAACTGGGTAACAAACTTAGGACCTATTCAGTTCTGGATAGTTTTTGAGAAGTGAATTAAAGTGGATTAAAAGACTACTTCAGCCGTGTTACTGTTACATGTGACTAACCCTTGAGCGTTTCCCATGGGTAAGCATTGTGCTGGGCGTTGTCTGTACCCAATCCAGACTTGCTAGGTGTCCGAGTCAGCTGGGGCTGCTCAACAAATACACTTCAGACTGAGTAGCTTAAACAACAGACATTTATTTCTCAGTCCTGGAGACTGAGATCAGGGTGATAGCATGGCTGGGTTCCTGGTGGAGGCTCTTTCCCTAGTCAACAGAGGGCTGTCTTTTCATTGTATCCTCACATGGAGAGCAGAGAGAGAAAAGAAGCGAGCTCTCTCCTGTGTGCTTCTTACAAAGCACTAATTCCGTTCATGACAGCTCTATCTTCATGACCTAATTACTCCCTAATTACTCCCCTGCCTCCTAATATTACCACATTGAGGGCTATGATTTTAATGTATAAATTTTGGGGAGGCACAAACATTCAGTTCATAACAATAGATGACACTATTGTCATTTTACAGGTAAGAAAGCTGGGAAGGTTATACAATCAGGAGGATGTAAAACCAGGACTCAGTCCTAGTTTATCTGATTCTAAAACCTTTCAATTCTATCAAACTGCTCTCCTGATTCTGCTTATGTTGTCATGCTAAGATATAGGAGTTTAATTATTGCCAATGTAGATTTAATACTACAGTAGTAAAAATGGAGAAAATAAAAGTTAATTTTGTGGTGATATTTACTATTTATTAACGTGACTCTTTAAAAAAAAAAAACAAAAATATCTTCCAGGAGGGTAAATGATACAAAAAGAAAAATGGTTTATATAATTCAGATTTGATCAAAACTTATGAAGACAAAACTTATGAAGGCAAATTATACTCTGAGAATAAGCTCAGCTCAGAATATGTGAATAACTCTAATTCCACCCAGAGAGAAAGAAATATAGAAATATCCCGGAATGTCATGAAGTTTCACAGAAATCCTGACATAGGTAATAAAATATGGTACTCTATTTTGCATTTAAATTATTTAAATTAGAGCACTCTTTTAAAATATGAGAGGCCAAGTAGCCTCATGCACTATTAACTTTGTAGTACTCTCCCTCCCTAAACTGAATTCAGTTGAATACCCAGGGCCCATGTTGGGCTTGGGCAAGTCCAAATGCCACAGGGTTCCTTCTGTGAGTTCTATGCTGTAAATTGTACAAGAGAATCATAAAAATCTCCTTCATTGATAAAAGCTTAGATGTGTAAGGCCAGAGTAGGAGTTCTCTGTCATTTTGGAGAGAGGAAGATTTGAGCCTTTCCTCGGGTCACGGAAGCAACAAAGAATCCTATTTCTTTATTCTTATCTTCTGGAGCATTTGTAGGAGTATCAAGTTCAATCTGGACAAATGAAAGGATGCCAACTACTCAGGGATCAAAACATTCAGTTGTTGGTACTGTGCATGTGACAGTAACTTGACTGCACGTAGGAGACAAATAGGAGTAACATCAGCAGCTGCTGGTATTTTTTGGAACAAGAAATGGTTGCAAGGGTTGGTGTCCATGAATAGATCCTTAGTAGATAAAGCATTTATTTGTTCAACTTGATCCAAGTGGCCAGCTAAATCAGATGGTTCCATAAAAGAACTGCAGCCAATAAAACTCAAGGTCTTGGATTACGTGGTTTGGTGGTTCACATCCAAATAGGCAGACAGTTTGCAAATCTTCACTTCATTTGATGCCTCATAGCTTATCTTGAGGTTTATAGGCAAATAGAGAAGTAGCTGGTTCATCATATAATTAAAGGTCTATGGAAGAGGCCAGACTGGCAAAACTGGAATTTAACTCTGGGGGTTACAACCTCTGAAAGAATGGCACTTAAATTTCATTGGTTAATCTGCCCAAACTGCTGGACTCTGAACATCCTTGAGATGCTCACCCAGGTTTAGCTATTTTAACACTCAACAATTTCTGTTGAGAGTAATTAAGATCAGGCAGATTCTCTGACATAACTGCTGGATACATCTCAGTAGCATTTATCGTGTTGAGTATTTAAAAATTTGAACAGGATACAGGAACAACAAGAGTTATTAGCTATTCTCAGCTGATTAAGCTTATCAACTATGATCTCAGAAATCCTATCTTTGCTTTTAACTTTTATCTGCTGACTCTCTTGGCCAGAGCTTTAAGTCTTCTCCTAAAATCAACTATCCTGCTAAGACTTGGATGCTGAGGGTGTAGGGGAGATTAGGAGAAGTCAGGATTTGGGGTTGGCCATATAGGAATGACACTGGATGATATGGTAAATCAGAAGGGCAAGAGATTATGTTCAGAAGGGTCAGCTAGAAAACAGAGATATAGTACAAAAATATCAGAGCAATCAATATCCTTCTAAAATATTTGATTCTATTTGCAGTGAAACAAAAAAATTAGTCCTTATTTTCTCATCCAATGTGCTCAGACCATATTTTTCTTTTTCTTTACATTTTCCATGATGGTGACACAGTAAAGGAAAAGATTCTGGGATAAGGGACGTCTTTGGCGGGGCGGGGGGGGGGGGTACAGAGGAGGAAAGTTTTATGTTGGTACTTAACATGAGTTAAAATTTATTTTTTAATAATATTAATAGGTATAACAAAAGCTTTAAGAAGGAGAGAGGGTGTATACAACAGATAAAAAATTGAAGAAGAAATACTGATATGCTGTCAGAAATTTTGAGTTTGACACTCTAAGAATAACGTATGGCTGGTTAAGATGAGGGTGAACTTAGAGAGGGAGAAGAGCCAAATGTGAGTGATGGATATACAAGTCCCACTCCATTCTCCAACAAGGTTGTTGGCTACTCCCAGAACATACCTGCATCCATTTTCTCAGTGGTACTGCCTTTCCGTATCATCATTTTCAGTCTCTACACAATCATCTAAAGCCGTGTACACATACACAGCACACTAGAGTATGGCATACATAGAGTATATATGGTATACAGATACTATAGTATCTTTCACCTAAAAGACAAACACAAAAACTGTTTTTATAATATCTTCTGTCCATATTATACCCCCTTGTAGAAAAACGCAAGGAAGAATTGTCTATACTCTATTTGCTAGCTTTTTATTCTCTCTTGAACTCACTTCACGAGTCCTTTTTCCCTACAACTAAAGTTACTCTTGTCAAGGCCACTTGTGACCTTTTGTTGCTCAATCTGTCTATTTTTAGTCCTCAATTACTTGACCGCTCATCAGAATTTGGCACAGTTAATTAGTTACTCTTCTTTTGAAGCACTGTCTTCTCTTGGATTTTAGTACAACACTCTCTCTCCTATCTCACTCATCATTCTTTCCCTGTCTCCGGTGGGTTCCTCTTCATTTTCTCCATCTCTACATCTAGGAACCTCCCAAACTCAGTTTTTGGAACACCACTGCTCCTTAATTATACTCACTTCTAGAGTAATCTCAATCTAATTTTATGATGTTAAATGACATCTGTACAGGATAGATTCCAAAGTTCATGACTCCAGCCTAGACTTTTCTCCTCAACTTCACTTTCGTATATACAATTACCTACGTGACATGTCCACATGGATAGAATAGACATCTCAGACTCTTGTCCCTAACCACACACCTGATCCCTCACCCTAAACACTAGAATCCACTCTTTCAGTAGTCTCTATGTCATTGTACAGTTAATGAAAACTCTATCTTTGAAGGTGCTTAAGGCAAAACTTCAAAGTCTTTCTTGCTTCTTTTCTTTATCTCACATCCAACCCATCAGCAGATTTTGTTGGTCATACCTCAAAATATATCCTGAATCTGTCATCTCAATGTCTCCATTGCTACCACTCTCAATCAAGACACCATTCACCCTTGCCTCAATTACCGCAAGCGTCTCTAACTGGTCTCCCTATTTCTGCTCTAGACACCTACAACCTATCTTCCTTCCAGCAGTTGGTATGAATTTTAAAGAACATGTCAGATTATGTCATTTCTTTCTGCACTCGGTAAGATCCAAAGCCTCTTCTCTGACCCTCAAAGCCCCCCATGATCATCCTCTGGCTGCCTCTCTGAGTCCAGCTACTGCCACTCTACACTCTGTTCCTGTGCTCCAGCCATTCTGGCCTCCTTGCTGTTTCCTGCCTTTGCATCTGTCATTCCCTCTTCCCAAATGGATAGATAACCAAAGCGTGATGTTCTTCCCTCATTTCCTTTTTGTCTCTGTTTAAATGTCCTCTTATTGTGAGGCACATACGCCTTTCCCAGATTCTGCCTCTCCATGAAGCTCCGTAGGGTGTTGGACTGTAGTCCTCCCTGGCTTATTGGCTTAGACTCTAGGCTTCAGAAACTGATCTAGTACCTGCCTTGCAACTTACCTTTTCCGACTCCAGTTAATCTGTACAGCCAGTTGACAGCCCGAGCCTTGTCCAGCCTAAGTTTGACCATGATTAAAACCAACCACCCACTGGAGCAGTTCGTTAAATTGGCAGCTCAGTTCCCTGGCCTGTTCCTCTGTATTGTTGTAATTGTTGTTGTCCCTTTGAACTCTGATGGTGAAAGAGGGACATCTGTACAGGTTGTAGGAGACACGGCAATGAGGAGTGAGACATAGAATCATATGTACCAGGTGACTGGGTTTGGCTTCATAATAGCTCTTGGATATATTCTAATCTTTCCCTAGAATTTCTTTCACAAAATCAAGTGAATCATACTGTGCCTAAGAAATAAACTTTACGGGGCACCTGGGTGGCTCAGTCAGTTAAGCATCTGCCTTCGGCTCAGGTCATGATCCCAGGGTCCTGGGATGGAGCCCCAAGTCCGGCTCCTTGCTCAGTGGGGTGTCTGCTTCTCCCTCTCCCTCTGTGCATCTCTCTATCAAATGAATAAATAAATCTTAAAAAAAAAGGGAAATAAACTTAACATAATTCAAAAACTATAACTATAGTTCGTATAAATGTGATTGTCTACAGCATCAGGAATTGGGCAAAAGTAGAAAGTGATTTTATTATTCAAGAAAAGAAGAGTTTAATCACTTTTTAATAGATTCAAAATTAAAGCAGGACGATTCATATTAATATTTGCAGATTATACACACTTAGAAATCGCATAGGCCTGTGTCTTGAATTGGAAAGTCTATTGGCATTCCTGGCAATTTTGAGTTGAAAGATAACGAGCCAAATGGAAAATCAGAATGATGAAATTTCTTTTAAAACTGGTCAGGAAAAAAGTCTTCAAGAAAATTAGATGGAAAAGACTGAGGTATTTTTAAGGCCAAAATACCTTGACCATTGTTGTTTGAATATCCATTTAAATGGTCTTTTCTGCTGTCATTTTTTACTCTCTCCTCCCTTTCTGTGCGCTAACAATCATTTGTCTGAAACAGACCACTGCCTTGCTTGAAAGCATCTGTTGCCCTCCAACTTCCGATTTCATTGCATGGCATGCCATCTCTTAAAATTCATCCCTGACCACCTGTCTGCAGCTATAGTTTTACCTGTAAAATCGGGGTTCCCTAACTGTTCAGGCAGCTCTGCTCTTCCAGGCCTTTGCTCAGGTCATTTTCCCACCCAGCAATGCTGCTATCCTTTCCTGGCTGGGAGAATCCAGCATATTCTTTAAGTCCAAATCAAAATTCACTTCCTATGGGAGGTAGTTATTCTCATTTGAGCAGGATTTTTTTACTGTGAATTATAGTAAAGGTGTTAAAACGTATCTAAGGCTAGTATTTACAACATAAGGACACAAGACATGCTTACACAGAGTTTAATTAAAAACTTAAGTCATTTTATAAATATAAAGAATAAATTGTCTTTACTTCCAGAGTAGAAAAACAATATGAAATTAAATGTGATGATATGATCAAAAACACCCATGTAAAGTCCATTGGGTGTTTAACACACCAGTAGCCCCTGGGAATAAATTATACTAATTCAAATGTTTGCAAGGGCCAGAAACAAACTGAGAACATTGAAGCAGTTCCTTGCTTTAGGATGTGTTCAAAAATATTTGCAAGATGCTTTTAATTAACACTGTGGGGTGTGTGTGTGTGTGTATTTTTGAAGGATCTTAAACATAGCTTAAGTTTTTCAGAAGTGTCATAGGTAAAGGACACATTGGTAGAACTGGACAGTTATACTGTGCTTTTAAAAGTGACTGTTAACATGAACTGATATGCTTGCTAGTATGGTCAAAAATTTAAAAATCTTGAGAATTTCTTGAGTGGCTGGGTAGTAAATCCAGCAGCCAACCCAACTTTTTTTTTTTTTTTTTTGTCTTGATGATTCTTATTTTATAGCCAGAGTTATGAAAAGCCAAACATTCAAATTATAGGTCTGCTTCCTTTGTGCACTGGCCGGTTCTGTCTGCCTGGCAGACAGGCCTCTGTGGCAAAATTCAGACCTCTCATGTTCTAGAAAAGGAAAATGTTGTTGATGGCTGGCCCACAGGCCCTGAATCAGAAAGAGTCTGAGTCATGATGGATACATTACAAAAAAAAAAAAAAAGCCAGCATTGGAGCCATCTAATTCAAAACTGTAAAAAAAAAAAAAAAAAAAAAAGGCACAAAAGCAAAAAAAAACATTTATTACCTTGGATATATCAGGTGTTACATATCTGTTGCTTTCCTTGTTTAAAGGAAAAGCCCATTAGACAAAAGCATGACAAAGGAAAGGAAATCCTGACATGATTTAATGAGCTTATTGCTAGTTTTCATTTAGGTGATATTTTTTTCCCACAGCGTTATGAAAAATGTCAGAAGATACACAGAGCTTTAGGTAGGATTATTCCATTAAATTTAATGGCTCTGTTTTATGATTCAGAATATAAGCATCTTAATCATTGCAATAAATATTTGTAATAATCATTGCAATAATCATTGCACTAAATGTTTGTAATAATATCCAGTGTAGCTCATTTTCTTATTTATTTTCCCTTCCCAGTTTTATGTCATTACCCTTACAATATATTCTTTAGGGACTGTATGTCTGTAAATATTCAAAGGAATCTTAACGTATCACATGTTTTAAACACAATTATTTATCGAAATTATTCCAGAAATTAAAAATGTAAAATATCTTCAAACAGTCTAGGAAAGTGGGTATTTATAAATTTAAAAATATATTGTTTAGGGGAGGAAAAAAACCTAAAATAAATAAAGGTGTGATGGGATCAAACTGCTTTTGGGTAGATGTGACAGAAAGAAACCTCAGTTAGTGTGTCATAAATAAATGGAGTTAAATTTAAATCTAACAGTCAATGGTTTAATGGAAAAAATAACTATGGCACTAGGATTTATTAAGAGAACCGTAGCATGAAGGAACTGAGTTTCTATTTTTATAATGAGTATTAATCAAGTTTTATACCAGAGTCATGATAGATTTGGGTTCTGCAATTGCTTTGTAATATGGAGAATTTGCAATGAGATTCAAAGAACAATCCATTTACAACTTAATCTTGAGGGAAAATGTCTTGGGTTAAATACCGCAACGAAGACGGGTCCAGTGATGAGATTGGGTTGATCACCAAGAGCTGAGAGAGGAGCACGCTCTTTTAAAATTAAGGATTCCTTCTATCCCAGGTATCTCACAAGTGTAGATGTTAAGAGGGTCACCTCAATGCTTCCGGAGATCAGAGATCCTATTACTTGCTCAATTACCTATCATTGTTTTAAACTGAATTCTAAGGGCTGTACAAAATCAAGAAAATGTGTTCCTTAACTAGCCAGCGATACTGAATGCCTGCTGAGGACCATCAACTCTGTGGTGGCTTACACTGTGTGCTAGTTATCTATTGCTGAGTAACAAATAATTCCCAAGTTTTGTGGCTTAAGACAACAAACATTATCTCCTAGTGTCTGTGGGCCATGCACCTATGGATGGCTTAGCCTTGTGCTTTTGCCACAAGTCAGTAATAAAAATGAAAGCCGTGGCTGTGATCCCTTCTGAAGGCCTGGCTGGAGGAGGATACAATTTCAAGTGTGTTTACATGGTTACTGGCAGGATTCAGTTCCTCATAGAGTTTTGGACTGAGGTCTCAGTCCCTTCTGACTATTGGCTGTTGCTGTATGAGCCTCTCCATAGGGCAGCTCACAGCCTCGCAGTTGAGTAAGAGAGAGCATCACATCAGCAGCTACAGTCTCCTTGTCACCTACCCTTGAAATTATTCCATTATTTTTGCCATATTCTATTCATTAGAGCAGTGAATCACTAGGTTCAGCCCACACTCAAGAGGAGGGTATATTATACAAGGGCACGAATACCAAGGTGTGGGAATCCTTGTTCAGCATATGTTCATTTATGGATGGGGAAACAGAGAGTTTTAATAACATTTTCAAGCAAAACAGATAGTAAATTTAAGAGCTGGAATAATCAAATTGAGGTGTGATTAATTTCAAAGCCCAGAGTGTTTACATTAAAACACATTACAACCTTGCAGTAATGAAAAAATAAGAAAGAGAGTAAGGTGGAGGATTTTCACTTGATATGAAGCTCATAAAATTACAGGTGGAACTGGTCCAAGGTTAGGTAATAAATCAAAGGTGCAAGCCCCCAAACAGACCCACACATATATGGTCACTTGGTTTTTAATAATGTTGGCGCTTCAGAGCAATAGATTAAGGAGTGTCTTTTCAGCAAATGGTACTGGGTTAATTGGATAACCATGTGAAGCAAAATGAATTACACCACACACAAATATTAATTTGTAAGTAAAAATGTGTATAGTAAAACATTACCCTCTTAGAGGAAAGCATAGGAAAATAGCTTCATGAATTTGGAATAGGCAAAGATGTCTTTAAAGCGAAACCAAAAGCACTGGTCATAAAAGTAAATTGTAGTTGTATCTGGACTACAATGGAATTAAAACCTTCTATTAATCAAAAGACACACCAGGAAGACACTTTGTGGAGAAGATATTTAAAACCTTTATAACCGACAACATATCTGTATACAGGATATATAATGAAGTCCTTACAAGTAAATGTGAATGCAAAAGAGAGCCCAGTTTAAAAAGGGGACAAGAGAATTAAGCAAGCAGAATATGATACCCTAATGGCAAGTAAATAGATAGAAAGAAGAATTAACCTCCATGGTAATCAGAAAAAGCAAATTAAAACTACAATGAGATGTAACCATACACCCATAGGATGATTAAGGTTCAGCAAAATTAAACTTGTAATCACAAGTGTTTGCAAGGATGTGAAGCTGGTGGCATCATAATTTAGTGCAATCACTTTTGAAAACCCTTTGGCATTATCCACTAATGGTGAACACATATTACCCTATGATCTAGAAATCCTAGGTTTACACCAAACCGAAATGGGACAAAATAAAAATTCAAGAATCCCCTTATCAGTATGATTTTAATGACCCAAGATGGAAACAACCCGAGTGTCCATAAGTAGTAGAATAGGCAATAGAGATGATACAACAAGGAGAACGAATAAAACACTGCTACTCAAAACAACGTGGATGATTCTACAAACATCACACTGATGCCAGCTATAAAGAATATGTCCTATGGGATTCTAGCTATATCAACTTCAGTAAGGGGTGCTGGTATTGAAGGAAAAGATGTCCTAGTTTAATGGATATCTAGTAAGATATTCGAGAGGTCAGGTTTCTAAGCATACAGTAGAAGAAAAATTAGTTCCACTAGAAAAAGTATTGTTATAGAAAACAACAAACAAAATTAATGAATTAAAGAAAATCAAGTTGATAAAAAATTTTTCTTAATTTCCTATTCAATTAAGTACTCAATGTATTCTGAGTTTTGTCACTTGAAACAGTCGTATTTTAAACTGTCTTGACCTCTCTCCTTTGTAGTGGTAAATTTTTAATCCACGTAGACAAGTCTGATGAATACACCTGGAGATTTTTTAAGTTATCTAAAATGTTAGAGAGCAAATTAAATGAAGTATATCTTCTAAAATAAATTTTAGGCCTCACTAGCTTTTAACAATTATATAAACCTAAGATTTGGGAGCAAACCTTTTAGTAAATTTCACCAGCCGCAAGTACATACACAAGGCATAGAAATGGTTACAATGACTGGCACACAGCAATGAACCCTGAGGAAAGGGTTCATTAATGGGCCTTTTGTGCGTATGTAATGGGTGATTATGGGATGGCTGTTTAGTTTGGAAAATTTAATTTCTAGACAGAAGACTAGATGCTGGCAATGTTCTACCATGTTTTAAATATTTCTGAAAATACATTTCTTTAATTAGAGCATTAGATAATTGTAATTCAGTAACCTGATTTTATAACACCTCTGTAACGTTCTCTTCCTATGTGAAAATTTATACTCTGGCTTAGCAAAGGGAAAAAAAATGGATTTAATAGCTGGCAATTTAAAACTCTATTTGCGTATGGCATTTTATCCAAGCAAGGCTGACATGATTGTGTACATAATTATTATTTAGGTTCCTGCAGAGCATCTGAAAAGTAAGGGCGTACATTACTTCACTCCTGATGTAGAGTCGGAGATGGCAGCCGGGAAAACATTCTGGGGTATAGTCATCTTAAGTCTGGCTGATCATAGAATACAGGAGACTCTTACCCTTTCTACATTTTATTCCCAAATATCAATTTCCTTTTCTTGAAAACACTGACATAATCAAGAGCGGAGTGCACTTCTCGATGTGTTCTATTTATTATAAGTCTACATAATGCATCGGAATAAGCTGTCATGTATAGGACATCTAGATCCAATTGTCTTTAAAGTCTGTGTCAGTACAACTACAATTGCATTTATTAGGTGAATGTGTGGAGTGGACTGACAGTCTGACCCCGGGTCTCCATAGCTAGACCGTCATCTAGCTATGCCACACAGCAAATCAATGAACATCCCTGAACCTGATTTTTCTCATATATAACATAAGGGTGTTGGGCTCATTCAAGCAGTTCAAGCGTTTTCATCTTGCTTTATAAAATGATGTGGCAGCCATGGGATGAACAGTGTTTACAACTAAAAGGGCAAAAATTATATGGAGGCCCACAGCTTGCTAGATTCCTGTAACAAAATGGAGAGAACATTAGAGTATTAGACCCAGAGTCAGGAAATAGAGTGAATCCCAGCCCTGTTGTTACTAGCTTTGGAGTGTCGAGAAAGTCACTACCCTTCCTAAAACTTTAATTTTATTCTCTTTGAAATTCTACCTTAAGCAGGACTCACTGTACATATCATTTTAGGTTATCCACGTTTCTCCTGGAGCAGCCTCGGGATTGCTACTGCGTGTGATCTGTTTATGACTTGTGATATATTCAGTGCACATTCTGGAGATAATAAAGACTGTAACTGAAAGCACGTTAGATAAACCAATTAACCAGCAAGTGTGCTGGAACCCAGGGTTGAAGCAAGAGAATTTGTTGGAAGTGCTGCTTGGTTTGGGATATTGGTTGCCCAGCCCGCAGACAATCACAGTTTCTGTCTCTTATTTAAATTCTTGTGAGGTCATCTGATTGGTGTCACTCAGCCAACAGAGTGGATGCGCTCCAGTCAGAGTCCAACGCTGGAAAAACAGCTGTGGTCTAAGTGGTGGAGTTAAATAATAGAAACAGGGCCATCTGAGACGCCCACGAACAATGGATGGGATAGTATCCAGCAAAAGGGGCCATGAATGGGAGCCTATTCTCTGAGGAAAGGGTTCATTAATGGGCCTTAATGTGCCCACTGTCATGCAGTGGAGCCCGAGGACAAAAGCTGTTTATGGTGTTTGGCCAAAGGTGAAAAATAAAAATATAAGAAATAAGAAAATAAGAACTTGCTAACTGTACAATGATCTGTGATCTACAGATTGCAAATTTTAGCTCTAAGATTGCATATGTTTTTAGAGTTTAGACAGCAAATTATTTATTACCTACAGTAATCATTCAGTGCTATGCCAAACGGTGCCATTATTGTTTATATTTTTTCTCATTTAATTCAGTTCACCATGTAAGAAATTGAACATACGTGAATAGATTTCAAATATAAAGTTTATCCGACCGAGTCTTTAAAATCTTGTTTTTTTTCATAGGACTTATAATTTTGAAAAAGTATAAAGTACTTAGACTTTAAAAAGGCAGAGCTAAAACTCAAGAGAATTAAATATATCTCAATCATTTCTGAAACCAAAGTCTAATTTAAGGTAATATTCTAAGTGCGAAATATTACTTATTTTGATAATTTTATTGATTTTCATAGATATACTCTCTTAGCGTTGGTTTGATTTTGAAATCTGAGGAAATAAAATGAAGGAGACTGTTTTCCTAGGATAGCTATATGACAATAAACTATATATGTATCATCAAAATATTGTCTTCCTTCATGTGAATTTAGAACTGACCTAAACAACTCAAACCAAAAAGGCTAAAAAATTATTTTCTCATGCTACCAACTGCCAACTACTGCAGTATTTCTCCAGATTGCCCTTTAAAGGGGAAGTAGAACAAAGTCTTAGAACAAAGAGAAAAAGGTTGCTGAAGGACGATATGGGAGGCGGATTGGGGAGGGGGGCTGCTGCTGTTGTCAGCTTGGTCAGTTCTACTCTTCCCCACCCTGGGTCATTCCCTGCAGCCCGGCCCATGGTGGAATGTCACATTACCAGGGAAGTGAACTGTGCTTGCCATCACTTTAGAGTGTTGGCCAGTCGTAAAGTTGTCGTTATCTTAATCAGGTATTTCTTGGGCATGGCGGGGCGGGGGGGGGGGGGGGGGGGGCTCCTGTCTGCCACACCAAATCTGCAGCTTTGATCCCATCCCCCCATCCCTCTGGTGTTGCCCTTTAAAAGAGAATAGCAGTTCTAAAAGCCACCAACAAGGGTGATGTTCTAGGGAATATTTTCTTTTCATTAATGTCCTTAAGCAAAAGTCTTAAAATGGATGAATTTAGGGGGAAAAAAGCTGTAAGTTTATTAAAATACATTATTATATAAACCAGAAGTCCTGGTGTCTGAATCCCTACTATTAGCTATTATTGTTACAGAGACCAATATTGAAAATAAATTCTAATTTATTCCTTTTGTTGTTGTTGTTGAATGCTGACAGAATTCTTTTTGCCTGACTTTTTTAGGGGGAGAAAAAGACCTTTTCTGCCCTTAGAATAATATATAACAAAACCTTTTCACGATTTTGAGAAATAGTAAGCATAAAGTTCAAATTATAGTCGTTCCGTTACAATAGCACTGGATAATCACCTCATCAGTAGTGATTATTTGGATATTCATAGAAGTTCCTGTCCCACAGATTCTTTTTGCCAATGTTTAGTACGATTTGCAACAATGTGCTACAAAATATAGCTATATATTTTTTACTTGCCTTAGAATTGAGGGGATGAGTCCCATGAAGATTTATAAGATACCAAACGATGTAAAATTTATTGACTGTCAGAGGAATCTTGACTTAAGGATTGCACAGCACTTTTGCTTCTGGAACCATTTTGATGTCTTATAAATAGAAGCGTGTGTGTGTTCATTTATTTTCTTGTGTTGTGTTATTACATACTGAGTCAAACTACATAGTGAACTGGATACTCGTCTTAGGAAAAGCACTGTACTTTGGTAGTGCTCGATTTTGTACTTTATAAATGGTTGGTGGTCACTTTCTTGACATTATTGAAGAGTTTTCCCGTATCTGAAAATTTAAGTTATCAGATACCGAGAGGCAGAATTTCTTTTCCTCCTATTTTCTATTGCCTTTTTTCAAAAAAACTCACTTTAGTAATTCAAATTTCTCTTGCTCCCTGCCTTGATAGGCATAATTTGATGAAAAATGTGAGACAACACTTTGTCTACTAGAAACATTTTCCCTTTTTTATGGGCAATCATTTTTCTTAATTTAAATAATCAAGACATTCAACTGGATACTTTTTTTAAGTTGAGAGATAAGAATTAAAACACGCCATTTGTTAACTAAGAAGACATATTGTTTAATTCTTTATCTTCTACTCATAAAAGATAGTTCTTTTGCTTTGGCCAGTATCTTAATATACTTTTTTATGATGCTATTACTCATGGCTTGAATTAAAAGAAATTCACAGGAGGAAAACAACTAGGACGTGAAAATACCTGGTTGTTGCATTTCTAATACTTTTTTAACATGGTATTTGCTAGAAGCAAAAGCAAAAATCAAACCTTTCTTCTCTGAAAGTTGCCTAAGATAAAATGTTTTTATAAATCAAATTAGTACTTCAAAAGGGACCCTGGAATGATTACATCATACATGAACCCGTAGTCATCCCTACGTTGATTGAAATGAATACTTACTGTGAGGAAAGTGCTTTGTAACAAATGTGATAAAAAGATGCATTTCAGGGAGATACCTGGCAAAGAGCTTAGCCTTATATAATCAAAGCTTCCCCTGAAATGCATTTTTATTCTGCCAATTCTATCATATAAAATTTTAAATGTCTCCGTGCAGAACCAATTCATTCTATTTCCCTGTATATTTTCTTTGGATATAAGACGACGAGAATATCAAGTCTCCAAAACACCCGCGAGGGACCATCTCGGACACAGCTGTTTAGGTGGTTTGAGTAAAAATTAGATGTATTCTGCCATCCTTAGGAGTCAGTCTGCTTTAGGAGATCATTCCATGGCAGAGTAGTCTGCATTTATGATGGCAGAATTCTCTGAGCTCCCCTTTTACACCTTCTGGTTTCTAGTTTCTTGTGACATTTTTGGAGAAAAACCTAACAAGAATAAAATTCATAGGAAATCTAAATGTTAAGTCTTCTTGAGAGCCTTTGAGAAAGAAACCCCATGGCTGCTGGAGGGAGACCTTGCCTAGGCAGTTTGCAATGAAGGCTGTTTGTTTTCTTTTGTCCCAGTGATGCAAGAAATGGAGCTAATGCTGGTGCTAATTCCGGGACAATTAGCACAACATCAAACTGTTAAGTGTTCTATTGAAATAAGGAAGAGATTACAATGAAAGGAAGAGGTCCTAATGCCAGAGGAGATTCCACCAGGATAAACCTTTGTCTATGCTTTTGTATTTAACACTCCCCTTGCAAAGCAGCTTTAGAACTTTAGGGACTATCTGTTTTATGCATTTATAAATGAAACTGAATCAGACTTCTGTGGATGCAGACAATTTGTCATCATTTAAGTATTAAGACTTTTGGCATACTTGTCATAAAAACACAAGTTGCGCTCTCTGAACATCCGATCATTGATTCTCTGCCTCTTGTTGAAAAGGGATGTAGTCTGAGCTGCAATGGAAACATCAGTTCTCAGGAATTACACTTGGTTTCTCCAAGGGATGAGCACGTTTCACTCCACGTTTGGCTTTTCTCATGTATCGTTCATGTTTAAATACTCCTTTGTTAATTAAAGACTGGATATGTACTCAAGTATGCAAGGAGGCATGGAAAAATTGAGTGGAAACCAAAGGGAAAAGTAAGATTCTCACAAAAAAGCCTGAGACGAAGCACAAGGAGCTCCTCATGCATTGATTAGTTATAAGAGTTATGGCGAGATATGCATTGAATTACTGGTTTTCTTTATTATTTTCTAGTCCCCTATCATTTTCTTTGTGTTTCCCTGGAAACACTTAAACAAACATAAACAGCCATGACAGAAAAGCTCTCCAACCCCAAACTGGTGAGCTTGACAATATCCTTAACTCAGCATTTTGATACCTAATGAATGCAATATTAAATAGTTTTCTTCTGTACTGTCCATTTAAATTAGGGATTGGGATTCATAGGTAGCAATATTATCTTCATTTTGATTATTGGGATGTTTCAGAAGATTCTGATATTCATTGAGTAAGTACATGGATAGTTTCAGAGAAAACTGGTGCTTTCGATCCACAGAAGTCTACATGTAGCCTTTTATGATGCTTAATATGTTGCTGCAATTTAATATTCATAAAATTTTCTTTAAAAATTGAAGCATTTGAAAAGAGGGATGAAACTTCGATATAACCTTCCATGTCTTTCATTTTATTATGAAGAAAAATGAGGCCTCTCCAGCCTCTGCCCTTGTCAAGACCAGGAGAGTTGAAGTATCATTCAAATTACACATTCCTAACTCTTAAAGCACTTGCTGAAGGAAAACAATTGTCTAACCAACCAACCAAGGACCCCTTGTGAAGACATTTAATGATTATTTACTGCCATGTGAACTTTATGCAAGTAATTTCAACTCTCGACCCAACTTTCTTTATCTGGAGAAGAGAAATAAAAGGGGAAAAGGTATCTTCGTATAAATATGAAGGCCCTAGTCTCCACTTATTCTTGATTCATTTCTTTACTCTGCTAATTAGTGATACATTATAGGACTCTTGGCGAAGACGTGCTAGTTTACTTCACTCTCCAATCTTCCACGATGTGTAGCCCAAGTTTTGCCTATGATGGGTGCTTCAATTATAAAAGAAAATGTGACTTTGTGCTTGTTTGAAAATTCGATTCTGGTAAAAAACAAAGTTCAACTGGATAAATATAAAGATCTTACTGGCTTTATTCCACAACGTATGAATCAGGCCACACTCCATCTAACAAACAAAAAGGAGCTTTGAAGAGCTATTCAAAAAGGAAGATTAAAAAAAATAGTAAAAAACAAAAAAATTTAAAAAGAAAGGAAGATTTTTGTAAGTATAAAGAGGTGGGACAAGGAAGTTATTCTAGCAAAACACTGGACAGCAGGGGTCTATCAGCTGGATTACCTCATTAGTGCTGACCAGAAAATTCCAGACTGACCAGATAAGATTACATTCCTGGGAACCGCTAAAACCGCAGTTAGGTTAGGTATTAAGTCTTGGTTTGGCGACATAGTCTTGGCATAGGTGACTCCATTTGGAGCCTGCTGTCACTTTTTTTTAACAACTCCCTTTCTTTGGATTGGTGTTTTCACCCATCTACCCCACTGACATTCTCTGTTTCTACTTCGTTATTATCTTAGCCATTTTTTCAGACCTACTTTAAATTAGTTCTATGTCAAATTCTTAAGAAAAAAAAGTTTGTTCATCATAATTTCTGTCTGTGACTATGTGCATTGCATTTTAACCCATTCGGCTGCAAAAAACATGCATGCTTTTTTTTTTTTTTTTTCCAATCAGGGTCAACTGAAAGCAGCTGCATTGTCTAGATGACAAATGTGGGCCTTGGCTTATAGATATTCTTTGGATGATTTTGTCCATACGCAGAGCTAATTAAATTTAAATATTGAAAGAATAAATATTCTAAATATTTCATTAGCTCCTCATTGTGCAAATGATTGAAGTGAAGAAGCTATATCCTACCTAGAGTATAGGCATGGTAGTGGTAGCTAAAAATTCAATCAAAATGTTGTTGTTTTTTGAATAACGACTGATCCACCTCACCCTGGGTACAGTATGATGATAGATATGAAAAACAATATTTTTTTTCTAAATCCCAATATACAGATAAAATCAAATGCCCAGTTTCGCCTGCTCTTCCTTTCCTTGTCTCTAACACTTGCCAAGTGCAACAATATTGT
Organism: Ursus americanus; assembly: GCF_024610735.1. Classification (NCBI taxonomy): domain Eukaryota; kingdom Metazoa; phylum Chordata; class Mammalia; order Carnivora; family Ursidae; genus Ursus; species Ursus americanus. The sequence goes on from NC_142139.1 coordinate 8,946,438, forward strand.
AGGCTAAGGAAGGAACACATCAGGGAGGAATTACCCTGTGTTCTCACTAAAGGATATTCAATAACCGTCAGTAGTCTATTAACAACAACAACCAACACAGGGTAACATCTACCCGATGTCTTCTGTGAGCAAAAGATACCAAAGGCTTAAGGAGATAGAAATTTAATTTTTATAATAGTTCGATAGCTCAATGATATCTTCATTTACACATAAGGAAACTAATGTATAGAGAGATTAAGTAATTTGTCTAAATTCATGCTCACTGTAAATTGATTTGAACCTGGGCTGCATGTTTGTAAATGCAATCTACAAGGAGCAGGCTGTCTAGGAGTTGAGGGAAAATATGCACATAAAAAGATGCCACAGATTGCCCAGGGGGATCTGCTTAGTGGTGTCCCCTTGCTGGAAATACTTCCATCCAGGCCACTTAAGACTAGGAGTATTATATTGGACAATGCTTTTCTTTTTTCCTCTTTGCAACTATGCATAAAATAAGGCTATAGAAAATAATTAAATGGGAAAATATCACTTATTTACTAAATATCTGTGAATTCTATGTGAAAATTATGATGCCTCCTAGGCCAATCTCAATGTAGAGAGACATTATAGCATAGTGGTTAAAAGCATAATCTTAGAAATCAGTCTGTTAGCTTGGGTAACTTACTTAACCTCTGTGGGCATTAGTTTTCTAATCTGTAAAATAGGTTTAATAACAGTACTTACTCATAGAATTGTCACACAATTAAATGGGGCAGTTATACTTGTAAAACACTGTGCGCAGTGCTTGAAACATACTAAATGCTGAGTAAAAATTAGTTGTTACTGTTGCTGTATTATTATCATTACATCTAAGTAAATCATAAGAAACAGTCTTGTTTTCCTTAGTGTTTCTCTCCAGGCTGTCAGAACCATAGTGGATGCTCTTCTTTTAGACTTTTAGAACCAGTACGTGAGATACGGTCATCCTAGTGACATTGCTCTTGTGTTTTCTTGTGGCTCTTTTCCTTTCCTGGTTAGCATCACCTTTCCTTTCTCCCCTTTAGCCAATGGCCGATTCTCTCTTCTCTCTGGGGTAGAAACAACCCAACAACAATGACGACAACAATTTCTCTCTGCTGCCCTTTCTTGCCCAGGGTCCTGCGGCACATCTTACCCATCCATGCTCTCCTGGTGGTGGCCTGCGAATCCTCCCTCATCTCCCTCCTCAGCTCCCCTATATTTCACACAGCAAGGAAGAAGTACCCATGGGAAATCCAATAAAATGCTGAAGGAAGCCAGGGAAGGGAGAAGTTATTTCCAACTAGGAATTATAAGAAAGATCTTTCTGCATGGGGAGATAGATCTGAGCAGAAATGAGAAGAAGAGTATCGTGGAAAGCAGACATAGCAAAAGCAAATGTGCTAGCTGCGTGATACACACCACTGGCAACAGCTCCTTTGGAAAGAAACTTTTCCAGTGATCGTCCGGCAATCCCACAGATTTTGAATGCTATGACTCTTCTAAAAATTTTTGGAAAAAAGATGAAGTATTATTCTATCTGGAAATGATGCCACTTCTAGTCCTATTAGCTCGGGGCAGGTTTAGGGCCATTTACATCAGGTAAGTCCCAAAAGCAGGAAACAGAAACACGTGGCTGTGGTCCCTGGGCTAGAAGGCCATAGCCACCGCTGCTGCTAAGACAGGAAGCTTTGCCACAGCCAGCCGAGCTACCTGCCCACATTTAGGATGCTAACCTGTGCTCGCAAAACCCCTAATATCGCCATAGCCATGTCTGCAAGCAAGAGCAGATTAAAGAGCCTAGAAATATTTCCTCTTCCCTTCTGCCTTTCCTATTTTGCATAGGTACATCTTACTGTCAGCACCTCATTTGCACTCGGAACCCTAACTGCAAAGGGCTCTGAGGAAATGTAGCTTTCAGGTTTCCAGCCCGTGCGTGACGGGACACATTCCGAGCACCCCGGCCGTAGTACTTACCATTCCGTTCTATCACGATAGCTTTTGTATTTCACGCTTGAACATTCGCTTGGAAATATGATACTTCATATTGATAAGTCTGCACAAGCAGATTAGTCTGAGACCTTTTGGGGTCTGAGTTACCCCACATTTTTATTACACAATTAACAGCCTACACGCACTGAACAGCAAGGTGTTCAGTTCAAACAGAATGGAGAAATGGCTGAACTACCTGGAAGTCAGGAACCTGAGGTTTGTGTGTCTGTTTTCTTCCCTCCAGGCTCCCAATAACTGTGTGTCACCTTCAACAAGATATCTAACCTCTCTGGGTTTTTCAGTGTTTTCTCCACTATAACAAGAATAATGGTCTTGTCCCTTCCCTGCCTCTGGGGGTGTTGTCAGAATTAATGAGACACCAGGGTAAAAAGCTTTCCACTTTTTTTTTTCCCTCAGAGAATGCTGGAATGTAAATAAAAGTAATATCTCTATTTTGTGAACGCTTTTTCCTCCTGCATGTCTTAATAACATTCAGAAAAGATTTTTTGAAGCAGCAGCAATTACCGTAGGTGTTACATATAATGAAGGAACGGTATCTGCCAGGAAAAACAAAGGAGGAACCAAAAGCTTGAGTCAGAGAGAGTCTGCTCCTGGCTTACTCTCTAATGGAGTCAGTAGGAGGGCTGGGATAATCGCAAGTAAAATATTACAGTACAGAGAGCATATGAGAGTAGGAGGAGAAACTGCTAATTAAAGTTGCCATCCTGCGAGCAGAAAGAGAAAGGAGATGCTGACTGCTGACATGTTGCTGAGAGGTTCTTAGACATACTGGAGGGAGAAGATGAGGGGTGCAGGTCAAAACGTTTGTGCATTAGGGTTGAACAGCTCAAAGCATTGAGAATAATACCACTGCTCATTTTACCCACCTGGAAGTTGGGCTTTAAAAAAATGAAAATGTGCTCAGGGATTTCTTTGATTGATTAGCCAATGAATTGTCTGTTAAACATAGACAACAGGGACTACAGCAACGCTGTCACTTCAGTAGGATACAGTCCTCTGATTGTGATTGACGTTGACGATGTCAAAAATACACATCTTAAAAAGATGTGTTCTTTTCCATCTGTAGATGATGAATTTCTAAATAAAGCTGTTCTCAGGGATAGAAAATACCCAGCTTCACTGAAGATTATACTTGTGTCCATATTTATAATAAAATTGCTTTCTTTCCTCAGATTCTTTCTTTTTGGCATGCTAAGCATTTAGAAAAATATCCTGGGGACATTTACGATGATCATTTCTGATGGATAACGTGCAAAAAAGCAAGGATGGGCCACGGATCAGAGTGGATTCATAGTCAGATTGAGAACTCCGGTGTCTCACCCAGTGGTCACATTCACCGACTGGCTCTTAAAGAAGCACAGCGATCATTTCTTCCTTCCAAGTGTCTTCATGAGTATGACATTTCTGGAAGTGTTTAATTCACGTATAGAAAATTTTCTATTTTCTCACATATTTTCCCTAACTCAGAACAGGTAGTATTAGTGCTTTTCAGTGCTCACAGCACCTTTTTCACACCCATCTTTTACCACATTGATCTAACACAGCTAAAAAGAACTCAGCTTGATGGGACGATATATATACCAAGTTCGGAATATGATCTTTTCTTCTAACAGCTTCACTTCAAACTTCTTGCCTTAAATTCAACATTTTCTTTAAGATAATAATAGCTTACGCAGAACTTTTTTTTTTTTTTTAAGGTAAAAGTATTATAAAAACAAGGACTCCAGGGCACCTGGGTGGCTCAGTCCTTAAGCATCTGCCTTCGGCTCAGGGTGTGATCCCGGGATCCTGGGATTGAACCCCACGTCAGGCTCCTCCACTGCTTCTTCCTCTCCCACTCCCCCTGCCTGTGTTCCCTCTCTCACTGGCTGTCTCTCTCTCTGTCAAATAAATAAATAAAATCTTTAAAAAATAATAAAAATAAAAAAATAAAAAATAAAAACAAGGACTCCAAATAGTTTAAGTATGTTAGGAGTGAGATGTTAGAGAGAGGCTCATTTGTATCTCAAATATAAACAGGATTAGGAGTTAAGATGAGGTCCAAATGGGGTAATTCAAAATAACATACTTTCATCCTTTGCAAAGCCCCTCGAAAAATAATATTTGGAGCAATCAAAATAATCTACATATTTCTTGGCAAAAAAGCATTTGTTCTTCAAAGGGCAGGATATGGAATTACAGTTAAACCAGTAAGAATGTTTTAAGTGTCAGGAACTAAATTCTTTGAATGAGTTTGGGATGGAGAAGCAATTTCTTCACGGAAATCCTCATGTTTCCAAGATTCTGATCTGAATGTGTAATTTCTTGCAGTGGCAATCATTCATGTGGTGGGTGATGAGCATGAAACCCTGGGGTATAGCATTTTTGTGATTGAGTTGGACAGGGACAGGAGAGGATAACTGTACAAGAGGATCAATGGTGCGGGTCAGATAAAAATTTGGGTCATCGACAAGGTCCAGGATGCATTGGGAAAAGAGCGATACTTGTAGAAGTCGACGAAGAAGATGTATAGGCATCTGAAAGATCAAGTGACTAGAAGTCTCCAACTTCCAGCACTTAGAAGTGAAAGAATAGATAGGAAATATGCTCAGAGGGTAAGATTGCTTACTTTAAATTTCCAGAGATTTTAGTTCCTCTGAAACAACAAGATGTCGCAGAGAGCTCTGAGAGCAGATACCTGTTTTTTGGAAGAAACACAATGGGAAATTATTTTATCAGTTATCTGTTGCTGTGTAACAAAGTATCACAAATGTAGTGGCGTCAAATGTTTATTATCTGAGTTTCTGTGGGTCCTGAGTTTGAGCACAGCTTAACCCGTTCGTCTGCCTGGGGTCTTCAAGGGCTGCAATCAAAGTGTCGCCACACTACATTTTTATCTGGAGGTTCGACTGTGGAGGAATTTACTTTGAAGTTTATTCAGATTATTGACTGAATTTCTTTGTGGCTGTAGGATTGAGGGCCAGGGCTTTTTGTTGGCCATGGGCTAAAGATAGCCCTTAGCAACTAGAGGCTATTCTCATTTCCTAGAGGCTGCCTGCAGTCCTTCAGTGTGTGAGCTTTTCCAGCCGGCCCCTTACTTCATCAAAGCAGCAAAGAGAGATGCTAGAGATACCTCCCGTCATCTCTGCTGTGTTCTGTTGGACAGAAGTAAGTCACAGACCGCACCCTAGAGGGAAGGGTACGGGCTTGTAAAAGATGCAAACACCAGGAAGGGGGAATCATAGGAACCTCCTTAGAGTCCTTCCTTATTAAGGAAAAAAACTGTGAGGCCATTATGACTTCAAAATTTTCCATGATAGAATGATCCAAGTGCCAAAGACTAATAAACAGGAGAATAAGGAACAACAGAGAACAAGGGGAACAAAAGTTGAGCTCGTTGTGTAGTCTGAACCTTAGAGGCACAGAGATTTTTCTATGTGGCTGGAGGAGTAAAACAGGAAATTGCATTAACCGCAGAAGGAGAAAAGCTCACAGCGGGGCACACAGGAAGCTTGAGAGGATTGACAGCTTCCCCTGTTTCAGTTTCAGGTTTAACTTTGGTTAAAACTATGGAGTGGAAAGATCATTTTCCACTCAGGTGAATAGGTTGATATGTGAAAAATGTTGTTTACCATGGAATAAGTTGGAAAAAATGAGGAGAAACATGAGCTAAAGGAGAGCAGTAGGGAGATGAGTCAACCTGCATTACTTTTACTGTTACTTCCAGTTCATCCGCGTTGCTTCTGTTGCTTTATTTTTGACTTTTTCTGTTACTGGTTATAGATTTGTCTCTCATAAACCTGCATGTAGCTGTTCGGTTTTCTTTACTGCAGTCTGAGTCTCTGTTACTCAATATACGAATTGAATCCATTCACTACTTTTTGTTTACTGTTAGACTTAGTCCTGCCTTGTTTTATGTCTTCGTTTTAGAATGCTTTTTATTTTTTGTCCATCTTTCGTATGATTGCTACAGTAGTCTTTGTTCCGTTTCTTATCTCTGTCTGCCACATCCCACCTTCTTCCTTTTATTGCTGAGTAGTATTCCACTGTATGGATTACCATGGTTTGTTGATTTATTCACCAACTGAAGAAACTCTGAGTTACTTCCAGCTTTTGGAGCTTGTGAATAAAAACAATATTCAGATTCACATCCAGGTTTTTGTGTGACTGTTTCTTTTGGGTAAATATCTAACAGTCGAATTTGAAATCTCTGAACTGATTTCCAAGGTGTTTATACCATTTTGCATTTCCCCCAATAGTTTTTACTGCATCAACTTTTTATTTTAGATGGATTTTTAAGTTTACTTACAAACCAGTTAGATTAATATGGATATGATTTATTTGTAAGTCAAGGATATTAGTAAAATATGTAGCTTACTATTCACTCCAGAAATTATATTTATAGAATTATGTTTAATAAGGTCCCTTTCATTATGAAAAATGTCACCTGCTTGTAATTGTATAATGATATAAAAAAAAAGATGGGGAAAAGTGTGTGAAATTTCCACAATGATCTCTGGGTAATCAGTGTTATAGTTAAGATTCTCGTAAGTCACAGAAAACTCAATTATATATGGTGAATACATCGACTCTTATAATCCCCATGAAGTCCTAAAGTAAACACGGATTCAGGAACAATTGGGTTTAGGACTCACAAAGGGTCTTCAGGTAGCAGTTTCTCTCATCCTTCTACTCTGCTAATCATTGTTTCAAATTCATTCTTTATCTCCATGTAGAGGTACAATGGTTATAGAATTTCTACGTTAGAAACGAGAGGATATCTTTGTCCTAATATTCCCAGCAAATATCCCCAAATCTCTTTAATTGGACTAGTAGAGTGCATGTGTCCACCCCTGATCTAATCCTCCTCTCAAGGGGATTGTGTTGCTCTGATTGGCTTCTGCATGAGTCATTTGTTCCACTCATGGGCTGAATGGGGAAGGAAACCTGCCCACACTACACAGATAGAAAGCAAAGAGGGGTGAGATGGGGCCACGTGAAGAGATGGAAGATGGACCCCGAAAGAAAACTGGAAGTTTTTATGCCAACAACCCTAATATTTATACCATTATACCAACCAACCAATGTTTATACCATTATGTTATGGGACATTTATGCCTCTGTGTGTGTGAGTGTGTGTATACGTACTACGTAAAGTGTGTGTGTGTATATATATCAATACTATATAATTTATATATTATATTCAATTATATACATTATATATAAAATAACCAATGTCTACACTTATAATTATTATTCATCTGTATTTATATATATTATATTATATACACACATACTATTAAATTTAAACATTATATACAATTATACACACACACACACATACACACACACACCCACACACACACGGTATCTTCCCTGATTGGCATGTGTCACTTTTAAAAATAAGACAAAGTAAATGTTAACAAACAACGTTGCGGCATCAATCAGTATTTCATACTCTTGGCTAAGAATTTATTAGTGTAAAAAGAGTAGGAATAATTGTGTGTTTAGATGAAAATTTTATGTCTTCAGGCCTTGACAAATACCAAGAAAGCATCAATTTCTAACATAAGGTCAATTATAACTTTATGTACCTAAGTAGATGACACATGAATCTAAACATCTAAAGTTCACTGTGGCTTAACAGTGCTTCCAGTAGGCATACTAAGCATAATGTAGTGGTATTTTGGAACTGTTTTCTTATCTTAATTTTCCTCAGGCTTTTGAGAATGAAAACTAGCAAATTCTAAATGTCAATCATATTTTACAATATTAATTTGGGAGAAAGTGCTTTTATTCATCATTTAAAAATCAAGTCAATTAAAAAGAAGCAAATGGAAATCAAACCCATAGTTCCAAATCATAGCACGGAAGGATTTTTGAATCAGGCAGAGATCAGTGACTGAAGTTTGAAGAGCAACCATTCTCAAAAGCTAGTGATATTTGATAAAAACAGTGGAGAAAGGAGAGCGAGGAACCCTGATGGCTCACATTCTGTCCCCTCCCTGCTAAGCCTGGGCAAACTTTCAGGAGCTCTCATACCTTTCTCCTTCCCTGTTCTCTGTCTCTCTCTCTGGGTCTGTGTGTCTCTTTCTCTTCCTCAAAGTGCGAAGTACCTTTAGGTAGATTGAATGTGGAAAAAGTTCCGGTCCAAGGTGGTCAGGAGGATTGTGGTGGAAGAGGGATAAAGGGCAACATTCCAGCTCATTTCTTCCTCCATCTCAAACTTAAGCAGAAAAAACAAAACAAAGTCAAAACCAAACTCCACCACTAAAAGGAAATTAAGGCAAGACGCCTGTACTGCCTGGATAATGTGAACGACGGTGCTGGCTGCTGCTTTCCAAGAACAAAACAATCACTTTTAAGTCCTTTCCTCTCCCTTCCAAATATGTATGCCGACTCTGAGATTCTAAGAGATTTAGCCTAGCATTGAGCCCTTGATCAAACAAAGAAGGGGAAAAAATGGTCAGGGTAGCTAGGTTTCAAGGTCAAAGGACGTATGCTTGGCTTTCCCGTTGAGTTCATATGCTAAATACGTTTTTTAAAAATTACTCCTATTCAAAGAAACAATTCACGCATAATCACTTGATTAAGTGCTTCAAATAACAAAAATCGGAATGCAATCAACTTCTTTGATATTTTCAGTGTTCTATTACTTTGAATATTCAAACTGGCTGCTAAATAAATAAATAAATACCAAATCCTTGAAGTAGTCCAAAAACGAGCTTTGGAGCAGAACATAGGCATGATGGTCAGGAACAACCCACATTGGCTGCCCCTCGCGTCTTATGTAATACTTGGCTTATCTGAACCTGAACCTGGAAGAGTCTGTGTTGAGACCCCATGTGTGCAGCTCTTCCTGCCAGAATGCCAATGTTGTAGCTGTCTCTTATTGGGCTCTACACTGGTGGCCTCCAGGTGGTTGAATGCTTGTATCCAGTTCAAATGTGTTTGTTTTACAATGCCTAAATACGTTATTTAATGGAGGATTATAGAATACCACAGAATAACTAGTTGAGGAAAACTTGAACAACATAGAGATAAACTATTCATCAGGGTACTTAATAGTTAACTTAAACATACACAGGTAGCTAATTACCTATTCTTATTTTTCTTTTCAGTTTTATTTATTTAAGTCTCTACATGCCACCTGGGGCTTGAACTGACAACCTGAAAATCAAGAGTCGCACACTCCTCCAACTGAGCCAGCCAGGCGCCCCAGCTACTGACCTATTCTTGATGAACTTGTAAGCTTTCCACATTAGCATCATTCATTTTTCGCATTTCATTCATTGTAAAACAAAAATCTACTGAATGCTTACTATGTATCAGGCACTGTTCTAGGCACCTAGACACAACGATAAGTACAATGCGACATGGTCCTGCCAGTCCTCATGGAACCATATGCTCAGGTGGATAGAGCCATACACTGATCAAATAGTTATTAACAAATGTAAAAATCACAATTCTGCGAATACTGCAAAGGAAAGGTATGTGAAAAGACTTTTCAGGGCACCGAATATGGATGGCTGTTGGTAATTGTAGGTCCTCTTATGACTACAGCTAAGAAGTAAGTTTTCACCCTCTTTAATGAAAGGGTCTTCTTGAGCCCAGTCCTGACCCATTTCATCCCTTGGCATCTTTTGCAGACTCCATTCATGCTTTGAAGGCTTAGATTTCTCCACCACTTACTATCTAGTCTGAATTGCCCCTCCGTCTTCTCAATGAGGCCCCTTCTCTTCCATGTCCTCTAAATCATCTTGTTTCTAGAAGAGGAAAAATTCAGCCTTCAAGTTAGCTTCAAAATCTTTTTGTCTCAAACAGTGTCTAATGGCTTCATTCTTTGGATCTTTGGCTGTGAGTTAGGGGAAATGTCCTCAGAGTGCTATTTAGAAAGCAGAGGGAGAGACAACACTCAGAAAATAAACAAATTACTGCTTTTAGGTAAAGTGCTGCCGTATGAGTAAAGTAGATAGGTAGGTATCTGGTACAGAAGAAGGCATAGTGAGTGGTGGTTAGGCACAAAACAGGATGAAATTCAAAACAACTAGTCAGAGATGAGCCAGTCTATAGGAATGACAAGGTCAGATAGTAGCAAGATGGATCCGTAACTATGTACATTAATGAAATTTGATAAATATATGAAGTTCCAATATCACCTCTGAGTAATTTCCTCTGCCAGGAACAAATCATAGCAGACTTGCCTGGATAGAGCAGACAGGGAAGGTGGTTGGAGGTACATAGCAGGGGTGGAGGAATGAGGGCATTCAGCTGAAATTCTTAACGAAGATTTTTCAAAATCATATAGTCTCAGATCTTGTGTAAGGCTTTTGAAATAATTATATCCTTTAACGCTGGGCTAAAAGTAAGCCCTTATCTCACAACACTTTGTCTGGAAGACAGAAGACATGATAGTTATCTTGAAATAATTAAAGGATTGTAGTATTAAGACACATCAGGCCTATTGTTCAGGGCTCCAGAGGACAGGGATAGAATTTTGTCTAATGAAGAATTTCCTGACAGTGGAAGTTCTTCGAAACAGGAGTAGGTAACCTCATGGGGTGCTCGTGTGGCAACGTTCTAAGGCAGCATGGCCTGTCGTCAGCGACAGACAGAAATTCATGCCTCAACCAGAGATTTGAAATGAACTCTAAGCTTCCCACTTGCTCTGCAACTTCTGCAGTGAATACTCCCGACCAAAAAATTTCCATAAAAAGACAGTGCTTTTAAAATATTTTCTTGTGAAAGAAAATGTTTTCTAAGAACAACCACAAAACATTTAAGAAGTAACAATACTACTGCAAATCGTGTGTGATACTTTCATTTTAGTTTGACTTCATCATAAGTTGCTGCAATAGATTTTGTTGGCTTTACATTGAACAGGCCAGGATGCCTTAGGAAAGGAAGTGGGGATTGAAAAAAAAAAAAAAAGAATCATTTATTTTTAACATTTGACGTTTCAGATGTTTTGTTTTGTTGAAATTTGCAGAAGTTTAGTTATCAACTCCATTAAAAGCTATCAACTCAATTTATCATTTCACACAAAATAGTCGTCATGTTTTATTTTGTTTTGTTTTTGGCATGAAGCATGGTTATAGTAGGTAATGTAGAAAAATTTGGAAGTGATTGCTTCGCTTTTTCTCCAATGTTGACTGTTAGAGATCCAGCAAGTACTCTTTAATTAAGACAGGCTCTTCAAAACAAAGTTCTTTTCTGCCCGAGTTGTAGCTTCTGGAAGATAAATAATTGAACATAGTCACTGATGACTAATTTATATCACTATATATACTGGGCATATCATAAAAATGTCAATTTAAGATTTGCAAACTGTTCATGTCTATGATTTATATGATACTTTTCTGAAGATATGCTCCGATATTCTCTTTCACATTCATTCATGTAATATTTGCTGATGTCCTACTATGTGCAAAGCATTGTTTTAGATACTCTGAGAAATACATGGATGAATAAAAGATGGCATTTTCCTCCCTAATATTAGAAAAGAAAATAATACAGCTAACCACACAGAACGAGAACTTAAGGTATATTCAATAAGCACGTTAGTAGTGGTATAAGTCAAGTATTCAGAAGATAAGACAGAGAGACAGACCTCTTCTTATTGAGGAGACCCCGATGGGCTTCATGGAGGCAGTAGCATTTTACTGGACCTCTAAATGATGAATAGGATTTTATGAGTAGAGATGGGTTGTTAGATTTTGATGGAATGATGTGAAAAAAAGGCGCAGAAGAGAGGAACGTTCAAGAAATAGTCATTAGCTCAGCTCAGTTGGTTTTTCTACAAAGAAGTAGTGTCAGATATGTCTGAGGTAGATCAAGCATTGGCTTGCAGCATCAGGCTGAAGGGTTTGGACCTGAGCTCTTAAGAATGGAATGATTGGGGCACCTAGGTGGCTCACAGGTTAAGGGTCTGCCTTTGGCTCAGGTCATGATCCCAGGGTCCTGGGATCGAGTCTCGCACCGCGCTCCTTGCTCAGCTGGGAGACTGCTTCTCCCTCGGCTGCTCCCCCTGCTTGTGCTCTCTCTCTCTCTCTCTCTGACAAATAAATAAATAAACAAATAATCTTAAAAAAAAAAAAAAGAAGAGTGGAATGATTGAAATAGTGCTTTAGGAGGACTGGTCAGAGAACAGTGTTCGGGAGAGAGACTTGAGATAGAATGCGCTGCTAGGAGAACAAGCATGAGGATAATGGCAGCAGGAATGGAATGCAAGCTCTGGGTGGGCAGATATTGGGAATAATTAATCTACAGAATTTAGTGTATGGGGGTGGGGAGTGGAAGGAAGAGGGGTAGGTTTATAGTAATTCCAAGGTTTTTGGCTTGAATGGTTAGCAAAACATTAATAAAAATACTGTAGAGAGGACAAAATGCTTGTTTTTGATTTTTGAATTTAGATGTCTTGATGTTGAGATGCTGTTTGTGTATCCATAAGAAAAATTTTAAGGCATGGGAATTAGGAGATCAGGCTCTGAAATAAGACACACTGAGGCATGAATGGTTCCCCTACCACGTATTTGGATAAATTACTCCATTCCCCTGAGTTTCAGTCTCCTCGTCTGTAAAATGAGGATAACTTTTGCACTTAATCATAGGTTTGTATATGGATCTAATGAAATGGTTTATGTAAAATTCTTCTCATGGTGAGTGATATCATGTGGCTTAAGAGTAGCCAGCTGCTTTTACTCATAGTCTCATTAGAGGCAGGAGGAAATACGAGTCTAGAAAGTGAGAGCATCCAGGAATAAAAGTATAGTTGTGCGTGTCATCCTTGAAGCTTGGCTGGTTGAAGCCATTTTAACGGATGAAAATAGCTTCTCAAAACTTGGGGGAGTGCACACATTTAGGACATGGGAAAGAAAAGGGTTACCAAAGTATCCGAAAAAGAGGAACAAGAGACAATAGAGGGAAAGCTCATGAAGTCACGGAATTCCAAACATGCATATTTCAATTAGATCTGCGAAGCAGGTCAAATTTTGCTAAAATCTTAAGGATAGAAGGCTATTGAATTACTTATGTCATCAGTACCATTCAAAGGCATTTATCAGAGGATTATGTTTCTGGATGTTGGTCTTTGGCAAGACTTCCTCCACATTGTATTTATTTGGTGGTCTCACATTCCATAGCCTTAATTATGCCTGTCATTCACCACCTTGTACCTAGAAGTTTTAAACATCTGAGTTGAGCCATATTATAGGTTGAGAATTTCTAATGCCTTCTATGATCCCTCCAAAGCCGTGAAACTCTTTAACCATCATCCCTGTGTTTATTCGAAATAATTGTAATAATATTACTTTGCAGTTGAATGGTACTTTCTACTTTTAATACATTTTTACATAGACTAATTTTATCCTTACAACTACCTTATTACTTAGGTAGGGGAAGTATTATATTTCTTCATTTTATATGCAAGGAATCTGAACTTTTAAAATGTTAAAAAGTGAATAAGTAAGAAGCGTTGGGCCTTAAATTTAATACCTAGTCAAGAATTTGCATCAAAATACACTCCGGTCCATTCCCTTCTGTATTTACCCTCTCTTTACTGCTTTGGAATCTTCCTCTGTGTTCTCATTTAGCAAAATTCCTTCTTCCTCCTCACATCATTTGTTTAAATCTCCATCACTCTTTTTATTCTTTATAAATATCTTTGACTGATACCTCATGTAAGTAATCATTTCAGGCCAGAGTATAAGTCCAGACTTTTTTTTTTTTTTCAGGTGCAAGGGGAATGGTGAGCTCTCCATACAAACCTGATTTGGGATCTGACAGAAAGAGAAAGAAACAACAACCAAAAAAACAACCCATGATTAGGAGTTTAGCAAAAGCACTAGATAGTCTTGGTTGTCATGGAGACCACCAGTGCCACTGCTTTATATGCAGATAACATGCAGGAACGGTAGGCAGGAAGATTAGACATAGATATGGCTCCCAAATGGTGAAATGGTAGCAATAAAACAAACTATTGTCCTAGGGAGGTGGGAAGAGCTAACACAGGTCAGGGCAGAAAGTCAGAACTAGGGGTTGAGGTAGTGGGTTTGACTGGGAAGCCCAGGCAGACAAAGTCTATGAAAGAGCTTATATGGTAATCATTAGTACTGTTTCTGGAATATTTCTGGCTCTCTTCCTCCAAAGTACATGATAGGACTAATACTTCAGGTACCTTTGTGGGTACGAGGAGCCATATGATGAGTTCTGGCCAATGAGCCAAAAGCGAAAGTAACATGTCATTTCCAGGCTTAACATCTAACATCAGAGCTCTATTTGCCTCTAGGCTGGTGACAGGCCATGTCCCTGAATAACTAGGATGAGGTGAACTTCCGTGTTGACCCATATTGGACATGTGGTATGAGTAAGGAATGAGCTTTTGTTCTTTAAAACCACTGAGATGGGGCGCCTGGGTGGCTCAGTCGTTCAGCATCTGCCTTGGGCTCAGGTCATGATCCCAGGGTCCTGGGATCCAGCCCCGCATTAGGCTCCCTGCTCAGCGGGAAGCCTACTTCTCCCTCTCCTTCTCCCTCTGCTGGTGTTCTCTCTCTGACTCTGTCTTTCTCTGTCCAATAAATACATAAAATCTTCTAATAAATAAACAAATAAAACCACCTAGATTATTGGGTTGTTTTCTGCCTTGGTGTTACCCGGATGTCCTGGTCATTACAGCTCATGGATGGTAAAGGTCAAGTTGGTAGGCCATATATGAGATTTTTCAGTTACTTATTGCTGTGTAAGAGACCACCCCAAGACTTAGTAGCATAAAATAACAAGTGTTTTATAATGCTAATGGATTCTGTGAGCCGGGAATTCAGAAAGACAAAGCAGGGCTGGCTTTTTTCTGCTCCAGAATGACTGGGTTGAGTAGGAGGGCTTCCTACCTAGAATCATCTGCTGGCTTTTTCACTGAGTTCTTGGTGCTTGGGCTAAGATGGCTAAAGGACAAGCCAAACTGGGCCTGTCCACAGGAGCCCTTATGTGTGACCTCCCCATGTAGTTTGGGCTTTTCACAGCATGGCAGCCAGAATTTGAGAGGAAGCATCCTGCAAATGAGCATTTCAGAAGGTCCGTGTGGAAGCGTCATGGCCGTTCATTGCACACAGTGTCAGATCTGTGCATTCTAGTAGTTATGAGAGAGTCATAAAAACAGCCAAGAATACAGTGGTGAGGGATGGAGGCAGGAGGGGGACATGGAATCGGACTTTACTTCTCCATGAGAGGCACACCTAAGAATTTGCAGCCATTTACAAGTCATCATGGAAGGGTGAAGAAAAGCTTACATAATGATGGAGGAACACTCGTGTGCAATGTGGTCAAATCACAGTTTATTTTGTAAATGTAAGATCTTATCTCTGTATAGTGTTCTGCAGCTTATAATACACTTTCATATGCCTTGCCTGTGTGATCCTCCCCAAAATCCCATGCCGTGATGCAAGGTTGTTATGTTTAGCTCTAGAATACAAAAGAGTCAAAGAAATTCGGAGAGAAACTTGAACTAACTAAATGCTATACCACCTAATGAATAGATATTTAAATCTATCTTCTAATATTTCAAACTACACCTTACGTCTTATTCTGAATTAAATATAATGTTGAATGCTTATTAGTTATGAAGCACTCTCTTAGGTGTTGTAAATATACAAAGCAGGCAAGCTATCTTCATAAGCTAGTTGAAGACACAAACTTGTACACAGAGAATAACACAAAAGGGCTAACGATAGGAGTCCAGTGACAAAGACGTGTAGAGGAAAGTGCAGGTCATTCAGATTATGAGGGAATAGTACTTAAGCTAAAACTTAAAGAATGAGGAATATTTGGGTTGGTGGGAAAGGGGTGGCCAAGTACGTTCCGCAGAGCAAAGGCACAAGACGTGACTGACCATACATGTTCAGAATTTATTCCAGAAGCTGTAGTGTGGCTGAAGTATAAAGCAAAAAAAAGAAGAGAGGGGATCTAACACTGTAATTAGTCAATTCACCTCCAATTGCCTCAAGCTGTCCTATAATGTCTTTATTTTGAGAGCTATGTAATGGCATATATTAAATATTTTTTATGTATAAATCGCTTTCTGTCCCTGGAAGTTGACTCATCATCACTAGTCTCTCCATGTTCTCATAAGATTCTTCAAAATGATCTCTCAGTTGACGGCTTCCCTCTCACTGAATGCTACTCTCGTTGACTATAAACTGCTTCTCCTCCTGGCAGTCTTTATTAGTCATTTACCTTCTCATATAGACTAGAGCAGAAATTAATAATAATTTAAGTGGTCTTAAAATTTTCAAAAAAACATACTCAAAGGAATAAGAAATAATTATTACAGGAACAGGTAGAGAATTATTAGATAATTTTATAGAATCACCCTTACTATGAACTGACTCTAAAATAACATTGAAAAAAATAAAGCATCTTCCTTCTAGGCTGGTTTTCAAAAGGATTTTTTGATTCAGCTGTTACCACTCTTTTTCTAGGCTACTCCTTTCCCCACCCCTGGCTTCTGCTCTCCTCTCCCCCCTCAGATTACTCAAAATCCATTACCTATTTGTCTATTTCCTGTCACCTGCCATTAAATGCCCTTCTGGTTATAACAACAGGGATTAAATGCTTTGCACTTACAGAAGAATATCATCTCCCCAGGATTTTGCTATGGAACTTTTCATGAGCACTAGGAGATAGTGAGCATGAAATGATTAAACAGGAATGACTTTGAGCTACTGTTGCTAAGAGTATTTAATATATTACGTTGAAAGTATAATGGCACTGAGCATATGGATCTGATTTCATTTTATGCTCCAAATAGGAAATTACTTTCTTGCCTAAAGGCATTCAAACCCTTGCGAAGTTCCCACAGCATGGAGAAGAATGTTGTCCTGCAGAGAGAATGGAACAATTAAAACAGAGGAAACTGATCTTGCCCGCCCCCCCTTCCCCCGAACATGGCATCACACGGCCTGCGTGTTAAAGCATACCTGATGAAGTACAAAGCCTTTTGGAGAAATCAAGTGACTCTGAGGAAATCAACAGGTACAGTGCCTGGCACATGATAGCAGCTAAATAAATCCCTGTTAAGAGAAAGAAAGACCAGTACTGTACTTTGAGCAAGTACATAAGCCTAAATAAAACCTATTAAGAGCCTGAAAGAGATACACCAGACCCAATTTAGTAGGAGAGTGAACTGGATTCTATTTCTATTTCTAGAAGGCTAAAAATTTACTAGAAATAGAATCCAGCCTAACAACAAATGTTTTTAAAAAATAATCAAATCCTTTAGAAGACTAAGTATAGATTCCTGTTTGTACAGTATATATAAGGTTACACTATAAATTTGGTATATCTGTTATGATAGAGTGTAGATTCGGTTACTTAAAATAAATATTTTTGCTATTTTCATAAAGTTCACAATGAAAGAACCCTTATAGCTATTGTTTAATATAGATTCCTAAATGCAGCGACCCATATCTGGCTCTTCCAGTTAAGAGTCTAGTGCCTTGATTGGCAAAACCAGGAGAGAAGTAATGGAATTGGGTCTTTAAGAAATGGACTCCATACTTCACAGATAATTCTGTTATCAGAGAATGACTTGAGGCATAGAGCACAGGTAACTTGACCAATGTTACTATGCATGTACTAAGAGGGAGAAGCAGGACACAGATATTGGATTGCTGGCTCTAAAAGTCAAGCTGTTTCTGTTATTCGTTGCTGCCTCAAGGCATAGGAAGCAAATCACGCCCTACCCTTGAGCCTATTCAGTGTGCAAGGCATCTCTTACAATAGCTATCCTAGTGGGTAGAAGCAGAATTCCTGTATTTACTCACCGATTATTTTTGCTCTGTTGATCTTTAGTTGTAATGAAAATACCACCCTTTTTAAGAAAATGTGTACACTTACAATGAGAGCCACAGGAGTTTACAGATGATGTTGCTAAAAATAACAATTCTTCCCTTTCATGTCTAAGGAAGAATGTGCAACTGGCATCTATCAGCATTCTTAGAACTTTCTTCTCTGGCTAAATGTAAAGTCATTAGCTAAATGTACGACTGAAAATGACATTTAATAAAAATATTTAAAATGGTGATAAATGTTACGCATTCTACCTCTGAAAGGTCATTTTGGTTCAGAGGAGAGCATTGCAGTTTATGATTACATAATTATGCCAAAATGTATCTGCGGGAATGAATAGGCAACTATTGCTTCACCTTAAGAGTTACGACTTGGGCAAAATGCGTAGCTTTCAGGGACTGTCAGCATCTCAAAGAAACGGTTTCCTCAGAACTGCAGACATCAGTAATGTCTAGTTGGAAAGGTATTTCCAACAGTTAGCACTTTTAGAATTGGCATTGCTTTAAATGTTTTCAAACTGTCCACATAAAAGAAAATATCTATCAAATATTCGAAGCAATGATCTTTTTAAACAAAGTTTTGCATTAGGGAGCTAATATAGACTAAAATTAAACGCACACAAAGAAACAAACAAACCACGTTAGGGTCCGTAGCCTCTCTCTTCCGCTCTTGGCAGTACGTCCTTTTATGTAGGTATCTTTAATATTATGTCCATCACTCATTCTTTTTTTTAAATGTGCATGGAAATTATATGGTAAATACCTTTAAAGCCATTTTTGATCTCTTGGGCCAAATTCTTGACAGACTGCTCTTCTAATAGTCCCAGGAGCAATAAAACAGGCGTCGGCTGTTTTCAAGGGCAATCGGCTCATTAGCAATGGCGCTGATAACGGCAACTTAAAGCATTTCCAAGTCGGTGCTGACTAAAATGGACACGACTGGATTACCTTGCTGAATTTCACATAGCTATTTCAACACACAATTTAATTACTTAAGGATAAAACATCCTGTCCCGTTCAGCAGTGCCATTGAGCACCCATATGATTTAGGAATAGAACTGTTCAAGAGCAGCAATGGGTGTGTATGTATATACGTCGAAGGAGAGCACGGAGACGCCACGATGAAGATGAACAGGTGGTTTTTAAGACTAAATATGGTGCAGGCATGTGTTTTCATCACTGCATGTGTTTTGGTTAAAGTTTTTTAGATTATTTACTGAAATACCTAAGATAAAGATATAATTTATGTATCTAAATATATGTAGGCACATGTACAATTTAAAACAAAAGTGCCGATGAATAACATTGCATTCAACTATTTTAAATTAAGAATATACTATGGCTGTAAAGACTTGGGTAATTTGGACCAGAAGGGATACTGGCCCTAAGTGCTATGGAATAATGGGATGAGAAAGGAAGCTGGGGCCAGGGCTGAGGAAATTAACCTGGCTTTTGTCTGGGTTCCCAACAGAGCCGTGGCCAGCATCCAATGCACGGTGTCCAAAGGGTGATGAACGCAGCTTGACAGCGCCGCATGACGGAGTAAGGCAGGAAGGGTTTGCAAGAAGAAACAATAGTCGGTATAGGGTAGATGGCCATATCATGGTTCCAGATGGTCTCTCCCTAAGCCAGGATTAGAGAGAGCAAGATGCAGCTCCCAGAAGCTGAGCCAGGGCCCCCAGTTTCTAGTCTCAGCAGGAGATAATGCTGCGAAAGCCAGAAAAGCAGTTTTTAATACCGTGTGTGTGCTTTGGAATCAGTTAGACCTGGATTATAATCCTGGCTCTCCCACATACTCATCATGTTTTGTAACCTCTTTACACTTAACCTCTATAAATCTCCATTTTATCGCTGGTAAAGTGGAATGAATAATACTGCAAAAGATTTTGTCGAGGATTAAATGATGTATAGTGGAATCCAGTGATGAAGAATGTGGGGATTACGACTATAAAGTTAGAGGTATAGGTCCTGGAGCTGGACTCCTTGAATTTGGAAGCTAGCCGGTGACTTGAGGCAATTTACCTAATGCTCTTTGCTTCTGTTTCCTCATCTCTATGAAAGGGACGCTAACGCACCTGTCTCTTAGGGTTTGTTGTTAAAACAGTGCCTGGTATGTGATGGTAATCAATCCAGTTAATTATCACTATCTATAACACTATATCAATGTACAAAGGATTTTTTTTTTATTGTTGCTATTATTCTTGGAATAGGGCCAGTCATACAGACAGCTAAATGTTAGGGTGGCTAGGAGAGAGCTGTGAGAGACAGCATTCACTCTAGGTTTTAAAAGCATAAGCCTCATCCCAGAGATGTTGGTGGAGTCTCTGTATTCACGTGCCATTTGCCATCATCCAGAATGATCCTGCATCTGAGGAGTGAGAGCCGCTGCTAAATGAAAGGTCCGTAAACCAAGGCTTAGTGAGGTGGAGGAGGAGCGAGGAAATAGAAGACCATGTGGTCACTTTTATAGGTTCTAAGAAGAAAACCATATGTGTCTGCTTAGAATTTTGTTATATCTGTCTCAGAATTATTGCCTCATTCCTGGCTTGTTCTGCTCTGCTAAGAAACTCCTGAAGATATGTCAAAATAAGTCCTCACTGGGACCATCACTTCAAATGCATTTTTAGGGATTTACACTAAAGAACATTAGTAGAGAGTTTCTCAATGTTCCTATTTCCTTAGTTATAAAATGGAGGAGTTGAATGAGAAATTCTGTAAGAATCTTTCAATTTATACATTATATGATTTGGCTTTTTCTAGAATACCACCTTCAGAGACTAGGACATATGCTTGTTGTAACCCTATTTTAATAAAGTCCTTATGGAACTTCATGTAACTAAAAGCCTTTGGATTAGGTCCAAGGTCATTAAAACGAAATTCTGCGATAGAGTGGGCTCTATTCTGTAGAGATTTTAGTTTATAACATGCGTGCATTAAATAAAGTAATTTATAATGAACTAAAGCCTGAGGGAGATCTGACTATTTTTCAATATGTTCTGTCTCACCAGTCTTTCCTAGCCGGTAGAGTTGTCTGCAAAGGAATGTTACCTTGAAACTTCTATTAGTGGTTCCTATTAAAAGCTTCTCACTTCAACTTATTGTTTAAACCTGATAGCTGTTCTGAATTCTGTGTCAGGCAAATTCCGACGTACTTTACACTTTGGAAATATCATATGTCTCGATAACCATAATTACTTCTTCAAAAGCATTTGCTTTGTGTTTTTTTCTCCGTCTGACGTGTTATGTCACAATAGCAATAACTGACATCTCCCAGGCACAGAGCATGTGCCCAGCTCTATGCTCTGTGTATTACGTGCATGACCTCATTTAATCTTCGCGGGAAACTTGCAAGGCGGTGCTATCATTACTTCCATTTTGTGAAAGAGCAAATTAAGGCTTTGGAAGGTTGAGTCTCTTGTTCCAGGTCACACAAGCGGTATAGTGATGACCTCAACTACCAAGTTCAGGCTTTTAATCACTCAGCTTTCTAGATGAGCCTGAGGGCACCGTTGACAATGAGGATGGCAAAAGCTTCTGAATTTAGATGGGTGACCTTCCCTAACAGAGCAACTAGAAGATTTTCAAATGTATTTTATTTGAGCATTGTAGATGTTTTGTAGAACTTGGAGATCCTTTTTTACAGCAAATATTTTGCTTTGTATAAGTCTGTTCACTGTATTTTTCTCAGATGGAGCTTAAATCTATTTTTATCAAAACTAACAATTCTTCCGTGCTTTTAGAAAGTTTGGTAATTGTTTCTATTTCGAAATGGCTTATAAAACTTCCCTGGAGGATCTTTGTGTTTTATGCTCTTGAAAAATAAATTATTTTGAGTTCCTTCTGTCCTCAAAGAGCTATTATTACTAACTGAATCCTTAGCATCACAAATAGGCCAAAGGGTAAGAGGCTTTTATTAATACTGTTCATTAAAATATTCATAACTAGGAATTTAAGATGCATTCCCTGTTGAGTGTAATCAAGCTATTATTGTGTGTGTGTATCTTTACCTCCTTATTTTTTTAAGTAATTTTCCAAAGTATAAAAAGTGTTAGACTTTATAAGTAAAATGTGTACTTTTGCTTTGGAATAGGGTGGGAGATTGGGAGAGAGTGTGTGATAGAAGCTTTCTCCCCCTAATGTGCCCAGTCAATTGTTAAACCAATAATGGAGGCATGGGACAGGCATTGGGCTAGGTGCTGTGCTGAATACAGGTAAATAAAAGAATATATGGTCTCTGGGGCAACAGGATATATACTTTAAAGGAATAAAGGGCACCGTATAAAGTCTCAAAAGAATACTGGCAATGCTAAATGCCTTAAAAAAAGAAGAATTTGTATGGGATTGTTATGCAAGGTTTAACAGAAGAGATGAGAGTTGATCTTGTCCATGAAGGAAGAACAAGAATTAGATGGAGGGAGGGATACACTGAAGTAAAACCAGAAGCAGAACCATGACATCAAGAGATGCTCAAGACAATGACTAAGACCTCTAGGCTCAAGAGGAAAGTGTGTACAAGGTCAAAGTTAGAGAAAAAATATGTATAGCTTGTATTCTGGTGGTAAAGAAGTTCGAATGCTAATCCAAGAATCTAGGATCTTAGTCATCAAAGAGGCACTGAAAGTTTGAAAGTGGAAGAATGATATGATGTTGTTTAAGGATAATTTTTTTTCTTAAGATTTTATTTGAGAGAGAGAAAGCACAGAGGGAGAAGCAGACTCCCCGCTGAGTGGAGGGCTCCATGTGGGGCTCAATCCCAGGACCCTGAGATCATGGCCTGAGCCAGATGGCAGATGCCTAACTGACTGAGCCACCAAGGTACCCTGTGTTTAGGATAATTTTTAAAGAAAGATAAAATCATGATTCTCCAACAAGATAAAAAATAAGCATGTATTAAAGATTTTATTTAACTCACTATAAAGGAATGAGGCAGATGTTCAAAAGAGAATCCAAAGAACAGACACATCTATTGATCAGGAATATTGAAATAAATGTGCAAATAGAGCCAAAACTGATTTTTTGTAGGTGGGGGGACTGTCTCTCCACTGCACAGGATTTATTGGCATGTCTACAGGCAAGATTTATTTTGCATTTTTATTAGCTATTTCCAACATTTAAAGTTGTAAGAATCAGAAAACCCGGAAGAGTGTAGAGTGTTGTGCAGGTTGAATTGAAAGGAAGACTGGAGATTTCTATGTGGGCAGTTGGTAGTTTATAATGTGAATAGTATGGAAAGAAGGAAGAAGAAATACCAGATAGACAAGGAAATAAGTTGCCTGAATGTACTTGCATTATCAGTCATGAACTTACAAGGGAGAATGAGGAATCCATGATGAAACTGACATACCAATAAACTGTGGCTCTCCAAGGGAAGACAGAGTGAGGATGAGGATCCGTGAGAAGTCCTGCTCAGAAATTTGAGGGTAGGTACTGAATGTCTGGGGGCAGGGAAATAGAGGTGTACGATGAAAGAAGGATCATTCCAAGCAGAGAATCAGAGTGGTTTGAATTCAAGGGAAAGAGGATATGAAATTTAATCTTAGGATTGTGTCTTTGCATGGTATTGTTTCTTTGCTAAAAATAGTTACTGTAATGGTTAGGAGTTTGGGCAATAAGACACTACCCACGAGTTTATAAATGTCTCTGCCACTCACTAAGCAGTTTAACCCTGAGCAGCATGCTTTTCTGAGCTATAGTTTCCTCAGTGGTAAAAGGGGGCTGTTAGCTTTATAGCATTATTGAACTGTAGAGCACTTAGAACAATGCCTGGAACTCAGGTAAGCACTCAATGAGTTTTCACTGCTATAATTATCACTAATTATATTAATGAGGCTATTCACTTTCCAGAGTATTTGAATACATTATGGTAATATTAGTCAGGGTTCTCCAGAGAAACACAACCACAGATCTGTATATATAAAGATATTTGTTTTAAGGAATTGGCTCCTACGATCATGAAGACTTAGTGAGTCCAAAATCTGATAAGGAAAGCTGGCAGGCTGGAGACCCAGGAAGAGCCAATACGGCAGTTGAGTTCCAGTTCCTTCTTGTCGGTACTTCAACTGATTGGATGAGACCCACCCGCATTATGAGAGACAATCAAAGTCCACCCATTTAAATGTTAACTTCAAGAAGGACCATATGCACCCCAATGTTCATAGCAGCATTGTCCACAATAGCTAAATTGTGGAGGGAGCTGAGATGCCCTTCAACAGACGAATGGATAAAGAAGATGTGGTCCATATATACAATGGAATATTACTCAGCCATCAGAAAGAATGGTTACCCAACATTTGCAGCAACATGGACGGCACTGGAGGAGATTATGCTAGGTGAAATAAGTCAAACAGAGAAAGACAATTATCATATGGTTTCACTCATTTTTGGAACATAAGAAATAGGGAGATCGATAGGAGAAGGAAGGGAAGAATGAAGGGGGAGTAAATAGAAAGGGGAATGAACCATGAGAGACTATGGGCTTTGGTTAACAAACTGAGGGCTTCAGAGGGGAGGGAGGTGGGGAATGGGATAGGCCGGTGATGGGTATTAAGGAGGGCACATATTGCGTGGTGCACTGGGTGTTAGATGCAAACAATGAATCATGGAACACTACATCAAAAACTAAGGATGTACTGTATGGTGACTAACATAAGATAATAAAAAATTAAAAAATAAAAATAAATAAATCTTAAAAAAATAAAATAAAAAATAAAAATAAATGTTAACTTCATCCAATAACATCGTCACAGAAGTAGGCTCATTCTGACTAGTGTCTTAGTCATTTCAGGCTTGCTATAACAAACTACCATAGACTGGTGGCCAAAATAACAATATTAATTTTTCATAGTTCTGTTGTCTGGGACGTCCAAAATCAAGGTGCTGGCAGCCTCAGTGTCTGGCGAAGGCCCTCTTTCTGGTTTGCGGATGGCTACCTTCTTGCTGTATCCTCTTATTATGGGGAGAGACAGAGCAAGACAGAGCGAGAGCACACTCTAGTCTCTTTACCTTTTTATAAGGACACTAACCTCATCATGGGGGCTCAGGACCTTGATAAACCTGATTACTTCCCAAAGACCCCAGCTTTTAGTACCATCGCATTGGGAGTTAGGGTTTCAACATACGGGTTGGGCAGGGGCTTGGGGGAGACACATTCAGCTGATAACAACCAAGTATCTGAACACGGTGGCCTGGCTAAGTTAACACATAAAATTAACGATCACAGCGGTTAATCGCCTTATGCATCCCAGGGTTTGCCTACTTGGTCCACTTACTTGCTGCCATGGTAAAGTATACTTATCATTGCATGCCATAAGTCAACCATTTCTTGACAGAGAATGTCTTCTAGACTGTGCTTCTTTCGTTCTTTTGTCTCATATTTTAAAGGGTTTTTTCCTTCACCTCTTGCATATTTAACTAGCAGGACCAGATGCTAAAGTGGAGGTCTAGACTTCTGGGGAGGTGTTCAAAAGCATCCATCTAATGGAAATTTATTCGGATCAGATTTTTACATTTAAAAAATCTTGTGTCAGATCTTACCGTGTGCTTCCTTTGGTAAAGTTTGAAGAGCTCCAAACTGAGGTTTATACTGCTCGTGATGCTAGCATTGCTGCTGTTCTGCTGTGAGATCCTTCATTTTTTCAACCAAGCTCTTTCTTGAGAATAGCTGTTCTCATTCTGTGGCTCAGCCCTGCTATATACTCCTTTGGAAATGTTGCAGGAGCGGACGTCCATCTGTTTACCTCTTAATCATCCTGAGTCCTTACTGAGTGGCTCATTCCTCATTCAGGGACCTCTGGAGTGTGTCTCAGTCACAGCCAGTATGCTAGTTTTGTGAGTGTCGTTTTTGGTATTTATTTTACAATGAAGGTCTCAGGTAAGAAATTATTTTCTTGTCCAAGGTTAATAAAAAGGCTATGATAGAGTTTGTATTTCAGCTTAAGTCCAATGCTACAGTTATTTTCTTCCATATCACCTGGTTAGAAGTTCTTTTACCTGGCCTGTTGACTTGACACTAATTTTAGAGATCATTTTTCTTTTCAAAATATTTGAAAATGTGAAATTAACATATGCTAACTATAGTAAAATAATGAAAAGAATTACTAAGGAAAAGTTAACCATTTCCTTCCACCTCCCTGAGGACACCAATGCCAACAACTTGATGGGCACTCTTTGACCTCTCTCCAAGGTTGTAGAAACACACACAGTTTAGTGTTTGTTTTTATACATGGCATCACACACATTTATCTGCACTTTGTGTTTCCTTATTTAACAATATTCTATGGACAACTTTTCAGGTCAACAGATGTATTTCTCATTTTTAAAATAGTTACTGTATTAACCTGAGTTTCTCCCCCAAAAAAGCCTGAGACAAGGGCTTGCCTGCAGGCAGCTTATTCTGGAAAGTGATCCTAAAGACCAAGAATGGAGGAACAGAAAGAATAAACAGGAGAAAAGGGAAAGTCAGCCAGTGGTTCCTTACCGGGCAGGTCAGAACTGTGGGGAACCAGGACTTCCGAGAAGCAGTGTAGAATACATCTCAGATTGTCTGCTCAAAGGACAGGAGAGAAACCACTTATATGCTTGTTCCCACTCTCTAATAGTCAGGATAAGCCCTGTGTTCTTTTCAATTGCAGGTTTGCACCTGTGTTGAAATGGCTATGAGTTCCTGCAAATGTTCCAAATGTTGATGGACCGAGACTCTGGGCACAAATCAAGAAATATGTGATGCAGCTGAAGGAGGTTGCTGTCAATTATACCTATAAGCACCTGGTTGCTACAGCAACAGCTGGAGTAAAATGTGGACGGAGAGGATGTGAGATGATACCCGGCAGATGTCTGAAACAACTGCATAATGTTCTGTAATGTGTATGTACCACATTTATTTAACTATACACAGTTGGATAGATATTTGCGTTGTTTCCAGTTTTATTTTTTGCCACCACAACGTTGCACCGAACATCCTTACACATATATTCGTATTAGCTGATGCTTTTAGGGCTATTTAACATATTCCCCGAAGAGGAATTGCTGGCTTGAAACACTTTTCATCTTTTAAGTCATTCAGTCCTCCCCCACAGCCTAGTTATTATTACTGTCCTCATTTTTCACATGAGAAATCAGGGGCACACAGGAGTCTAGGAAATGGAAGCAGTTAGAATTTTTTAATGGGTCCTGAAAGATTAGGTTCCAAAAACTTCTTGACTCTAAAAAAGGAAAGATTTTAATATGAAATCAACATGTTTTTATTTCTGTAACCTGCAAATCATGTTTCCTTGCAGCCATTAGAGCATCCTATCTCCAGGGAGGCGGTGTGGGGGAGGCCACTCCCAGAAAGAGGAGGTTCTGATCTAGCAGAATTTTTTGTTCACATTGGCAGTTTACCTGGAAGGTCATGCCTGGGGTGGGGTGGGGAGAACGACTCTTAGTTGAGGACTACAAGGCGAATTGCTTGAGTTATAACTTTTTGCAGGGGAGAAGCCCTGGGCCTTGACCAAAATAAGAGAAACCACATTCAAGAACCCAACTTACACACAATACAGCAGGGGAACCGGCTAGCAGGCTGACACGGGAATGGGCATGTTATAGGGCATGTAATTAGGGCTAGGTTACAGAAATCGTTGGTAACAAAATATCTCAATTTATTGAAGTAACTCTCAAACAAAATGTCTAGATTCTTAAAGGGAACTCAGGATCATGCTGTGACCCCAGTATTAAGGAGATGCTCTTCTAAGCACAAAAGAAGAAGTGCTTAGGTTCAGATGAAACTAATAACGAACAAGTCACAATCTGAAGGTCCGTTATGAGGCAGAGATGAGGAACCTAAGGTCTTCCAGTAAATTCGGTTGAATCTTGATTGCACTTGCTCTCTGATCCAGTCATAATCCTGAAACAAAGCCTCACCAAGGAATTACAGGTGGTTCCTAAATTCAATGTACTGAACTTCTAATGAGTATAATCAGTGTGTGAATACAACTAATTTGAACGTGATCTGGCATGTTGTGTTAGTTTTCTATTGTAACAAATTACCACAAGTTTAATGGTGACGCAATTTATTTTCTCACAATATCTATACGTCAGAAGTCCATGCGAGCTCAGCTGGGCTTTTTGCTTAGGGCCTCAGAAGGCTAAAATTAAGGTTCCCCTGGGCTGCATTCCTTACTAGAAACTCTAGGGAAGAATTTGCTTCCAATCTCATTCAAGTTGTTGGATGATCCACTTCACTGTGGTTGTAGGACTGAGGTCTGTTTCTTTGCTGGCCGTCATCCAAGGTCCACTTTTTGCTCCTTTAGCTGCCTGCATTCTTTTTCATGCTTTCCGTGCGTTGCCCTCCAGCAATAAGGAGTCAAGTCCCTCTCAAGCTTTCCATCTCTCTGACCTGCACTTGGATATGTCAACTTAAATGTATTACTCTCCTCACCTGTTGTTTTTGTGTCTTGACGACTCCCAGCTTACCCACCTTACCCCCACTACCAACCCCCTAACACCATACCCAAGAGCGATTCATAGTCCAGTGTTTCTGGTCTCAGTTCTTGATATCAACATTCTTAGCAATAAAAATAATTACAATAAATACATCCCAGAGTGCTGTTTGATTCTTATGCACTTTCCATGTGCCATTCTCTGTACTTGGCATACCCATCCCAAGTTCAGACACCTCCCCGTTCTGAAGCCCCTAATATAAGTGTTCACTCCCTATGCTGTGCTGCTCTGTACTTGTACACACTCTTGTGGTGGCATACATTGCATTGCATTGTAAATAGCTGTTAATACATCTGATTCGCCTAGAAGTGCACTAGGGGCTCCTTAGGAGTCCCTGCGTTTTCATCTTCATATTTGTCATACTTAGTAGAATGTAGGGCTTGTGGTAATAGATACTGAAAAAAAAGAACCACTGTTGAAATGACTTTGAGTTTATCTTACAGGCAACAGGGGGTCACCAAAGTCAGTTTTTAAGTCAGTGAAGGATATTATCAGATAAGTGTTGGGGTGGGGTGGGGAGAACGACTCTTAATTCTGGCACCGTGCTAGATGGATTGGAGGGAAATGAGAGACAGGTGGCAGAGAATCTATTTGGGAGGTTTCTTTATAATCAAAATGAAAGATGATAAAGGTCTAGCAGTGACCGTGGAAACGGGAAGGAATGAATAAATTTGAAATTATGACAGGCAGGATATCTGACTTATTGGGTGATTGGACAATGGAGATGGGGGAGAGAGGAGCCCAGGACAATGTTTTGGTTTGGGGCTTGGCTGACCAGATGAAACAAATGTTGAGTTAGGGAACTTAGAAGGAAGACTTTGCTCATGGGGGAAAAAATACTAGGTTTGGTTTTGAATGTTTGCGCTGGAGGTACTCAGAGACATACCAGTAGAAACGTCTAATAGGCTGTCAGAAACAGAGGTCTAATATAAAGAATGTCTTACAACATTCTTCCAACTAGGTATATTGATTAAAAAATGTTTAAACAAATTTATAAATTATTTATTAACTTTTATTTTTTAAAATCAAAGGCTTTATCTCATTCTGTACTATCCAGGCATAGTACTTGGTACTGTATGCTGAGAATCAAGAATAGAAGAATTAACTTGACAAGGTGTTGGCCCTCCTTTCCCCTTTTTCATTCCCATCTCCTCAGTGAGGAGAAGCACACACATACACCATGTATCACCGTGGAAACAATGGATACACAGAGGTCAAGAATGGAACTTGCTCAAGGTCCCATGGGAAAGAGTAGTGGAATTTACCTACAGTTCCTGACTCCTAAAATGTAAACGTGTATCTCAAGAGAGCATTCAACATAGAGTTTGACTTTCTCAAAAGATGTTGAAGAATCTCTTCAATCTAAAAATACAGGTCTAACAATAATGGGTCCTTGAAAAGCTGTCTTTTTTTTTAGATTCAAAATATTTAATAAAATATTTTAAAAATCCCAGCTGTAAAGTAAACCAGCTCTGCAGAGAAAGGGTTATCACAATATAAAAAAAGAAACTGATAAAGAAACTAGGCTTAGGCAAGTCCAAGGCCATCTTAGAAAATGGCACATGATTGTAAATAACGATTGAGTTCTATTTTTACCTTTCTTCTGTTTTTCCTTGTTCATTATCCAAATCCATCAGGCAAAGTAGCACAGCACCTGAATACATTTTGTTGAAGCTACAACTTACACACAAAAAGCCAAAACATGGAAAATCACATTAATGAAACATAATTTTGGGAAATAGGGAAATATTAACTCCAAATATTGTGAACTGTAGCTCCAAGAAGCATTCCAATGGATGTTCTCCCCATCATACCTTAGGACAAGAAAGACCTTTTATTAAAAATCCCAAGGAAAAGAGTCCATTATCTCCTGAAAGGCTGTCTTAATGATACTATTTTCCAGAGAGTATTATGCTCTTGAAAACCTTGACATTAGTCCTTTAGTTTATCTGGATTCTTGCAATTCTAGACAAGACATTTAAGGCCACCTGTCCTCTCTGACCTCTAATGTGATAGAAGAGGCTAAGTGACACATGTGTCCCTGAACAGGATGGGAAAGAGAACCCATGAGGGCTATTGCATGAAGCAATCATTTCCCTGAGGAGTGTGATTGCACCGTGCAGTTTTGGTGCCTGGTTAGTGTCTCTAAACACGGATTTAATTGTACTGTGATAGCATGCTCAGACTCACCAAGGATATAAGAACAAGTAACAGCTTTCACACCGGTAAGGCGTCTTATTTACCTAGTGCTTGCAGGCTGCATAGAAACCACAGACAATAAATCTCTCTTGAACATTTATGAGATTTCTTTTTAAAATGCAGGAAATGTAGCCCTCCTACAGATTGCAAGCAATTCTAGCAATTCTAAACTCTTTCCTAGGAGATTTCTCCTTAAACTCTTTGTGCCAAAATGCAATTTATTTTGAGTACTTTTGAGTTTCTTAGGACTTTAATGAGTTTAATGAATGTTTGGCTGTCATTTTTACATCAGTGCTGTCTATTATGAATAGCCACAAGCTTTAGAGGCTAGTTCTCTGTTACAGTCTACCAGACCAGTTCCCTCCCTGGCTGGTGGGTGAACATTAGGCATTTTTAAATTGTTTGATTCTGAATACATATGGTACAACAGTAAGAAGTACGTAATCTACTATGCTGTGTGGCAGATATCCAGAAATAGAAAGAAGTTCATCAAAGTACTGGCACCTGCTCGTGCTCTCTCATTCTGATCTCCTCAGGGAGGAGGAGCACAAATGCCTATCAAGGACCACTGTGGACAAAATAGACAAAGTAGAGCCAAAGACGGTTTTATATAAATGCAGATGCTGGGTTGGGTGCACTATAAGATACTGTGTCACTCAGGTCAGGGGAGTTGGAGACTAAAGCTTTAATGGGGGAAGTGGAGGGAGCACATGTGGGAGTCCTGGAGGCTGTCTTTCTCCCTTTGTCATACTACTGGTGAGGGCTGAGTGTACTTCCGTCACCCAGCTTTATTGAAGTATAATTGACAAAAATTGTGTACATTTATGGTGTACAACACGATGTACTGATTTATGTACACATTGTGAAATGGCTACCATAATCAAATTAACATATTATCACCTCACATAGTCGTCATTTTTTTTTTTTTTTGTGCTGAGAACATTTAAGATCTACTCTCCTAGTAAAGTTTAAGTATACAATACAGTATTGTTAATTATTGTCTCCATGGTGTACTTTAGATTCCCAGAAGATTTTTATCCTGCATAACTAAAAGTTTGTATTCTTTGACCAACATTTCCCCATTTCCCCTACTGCTCAGCCCCTGGAATTCATCATTCTACTCTCTACTTCTATGAGTTTTACTCTTTTGAATTTCTCATGTAAGTGAGATCATGAAGTACTTGTATTTCTGTGTCTGACTTATTTCATGTAGCATAATGCCCTCAAGTTTCATCCATTCATCCATATTGTTGCAAAATTTCCTTGTCTTTTAAGACTTAATAATATTCCATTGTATATATGTAACCTATTTTCTTTAGCCATCATTCATCCATGGAGACTCGGGTTGATTCTATATCTTGGCTATTGTGCGTAGTGCTGTAATGAACATGGGAGTGCAAATATCTCTTCAAGATACTGATTTTATTTCCTTTGGCCATGTTCCCAGAAGTGGGATTGCTGGATCAGATGGTAGTTCTATTTTTAATTTTTTGAGGAACCTCCATACTGTTGTCATAATGGCTGTACCAATTTACATTCCCACCAACAGAGTACAAGAGTTCCTGAGCTGGGTGTATTTTATGCAAGTAGAAAAGCTCGGTTTTAATGAGAGGAATGCCAGGGTGAGCCATATGGGAAGAGAGGCACGATCAGACTTCCAGGTTTAGTTTGGCTCCAAGCTTGAAGGAAGTGTGACAAGAGAGAGGCCAGGTGGTCTGTGAGGCTCTGGTACTGTCTGACTTGCCTTCCTAGGTAGGAAAGAAGATACATATTTAAGTCAAAAGCCCTTGCTGTGGATGAGGAGTGTACACTGGTCTGAGCCATTTCTGAAACCCAAGGAAAGGTGCCCATTCAGTTGAGGAGGGAGATGCTCTAGCATTTGACAGAATGACCTCTTGAAACAGCAATATCTGTAAAATTCTCAGCACAAACTACGAACTGCAAAATGGAAAAACAAGTTGGTTTCAGAAAGAGAGAATCATGTACTAAGCCATAGATAGCATCCTGATTTAGATATTCTTGTTAAAAAAATAAAAAGACAATGATAAAGTTTGTCATGTGGTATTAGAGAAAATCTCCCTATTCAGCTGTAGGATTCTTCAAGACAATTTGGTTTCCACCTGGCTGCCCAAAGAGAATTGCTTGGCTGCTATAGCAACTGTAGTCCCCGAATGTATGGCAGTTGACAAAAACACTCTTTATACGCTGATTTTTATGCTTAGCAACGTAGGCTGGGCTGGTGGGCTGGATAAAATAACCAGCTGGATGATAAAATTGCTGTACGACAGTGTTGTCACAACCCTTTATCTCAGACTTCACCTCCCAGTCATCCCCAAATCCCATCAGCTCCACTACCACCCCCACCCCCATCTAGCCACCATCATCCCTCACCTGGATTCTTGCAGTGGCCTCTGAATTGCCCTATTTGCACTCGTATATTTCTTCCTTCTACTCTCAACAGCTGTCAGAGTGGTCCTCTTAAAATCTGTCAGATTCCTGTCTTCCTTTGATTTAAACCCTCCAGTGGTGTATTAGTCAGCTCTTGCTTCAATTAGGCTGCTGAACAAACCATTCTGACTCTCAGTAGTTTACAGCAGCAAGTCCACAGCTCAGCTGGGGTGCCTCTGTTTCAGGCTTCAGGATGGGTTCTGATGTGCTCCATGAACCTTACTCTGGGACCCTTGCTGACGGGATGGTGACAGCCTTGAGCTTACTCTTCAGATGGTAATCAGGGGAGCTCCAGAAGCCAAGACAACCCATGTGAGCACACGTAAGGCCTCTGTCTGTGTCACATTAGTGAACATTCCATTGACCAAAGCAAGGCATATGTGTCAATGGTGTAAGGAAATACACGTTACACACGTGGGAGGGGCCTGCAAAGGACTATAGCCAAGGGTGTGTGTAAGTATATCATCCTATTACCAGCAAGTGAAAAAAAAATGGGACCAATAATCAAAGCTCCCCAGAATTGCTTCTGAGAGCTCTTGGGGGTGGGGGGGAAGAGTTCTTACCACAGTTTACAAGGGCCTATGCAATCTGGTCTCTGACCACCTCTAGGAAGTGATTTTTCTACCCCTTTTCTCCTTTCTCTCTGTTGCAGATGCTTTGGTTCTTTTTCTATTCATTGAACCCTCCACACACGTTCTTGGCCCTGGACTTTTCCATTCATTATTCCTGCTGCCTGAAATTCTCCCCACACTTCTGCAAGCTCACTCTTCTCCATCTCATTCTGGCCTCTGTTGAAATGTCATTTCCTAAGAAAAGCCTTCCCAGGCCCCATGCTTCACCTGCCAGGACTTGCCACACTCCTTCTTCACAACCTGCTCAATTTCTTTTTTTTTAAACAGCACTAGCACTGCCTGTCATGTGTTCTAAACATCTTTTTTTATTTGGTTTTTCTCTGACTATTCCATGAGAAAGTAAGCTTGACGAAGGCAGAACATTGATGCTCTCAACACAGAGCAGGGGCTCAAAATATAAGTGTCGAATGAATGAACAAACTGAATTTCAGTAGCTGTCAGGTCCTACTCCTTCTCTATCGCTCCGCACAACCTGCAAAGTCCTGGGACACCAGCACGTGGCCTGGGAAAGACAGAACACTCACAGGCCAAGGGCAAGGTGTTTTTGCTTTTGTTTTTTCCCTCTTTGGTTTCTTACAAGCTCCTTCCGCCGATGGAAAATATTGATCTCAGAGTCATTTTTTCTTGTATTTTCCCTTCCAAGTAGCTCGTTGAAATTGAAGAAGGCCCAGGATTTTGTTATGAGCTCCTATCAATCATTGCTGGAGTCGATGCACTCTGGATTGTTTGTGTGTCTGTGTGTATTAGGGGTGGGCAAACCGTTAATATTGGGTGCGAAGTTTCCAGCTTCTACTTTTTTGTTTTTGCTTTAATTATTTTTGAGGTGTGGAAGTTCCCTGTCATGAATAAGGCGTGTGTATATTTGAACATACAAAACTCTTATTCTCTAGCTCTAGGGGTTTGACCCAGAGTGAATAATCTGGCCCTTGAGAGAGGTATTGAAGAAAGCACTTTCAGAAACAGGGTATCTTAAAAAGACGTATGTAGGGAGGACTGGAGATACCAAAAGGCCTGGTTTTACTGGGAAGGCCGGACGATAGCATTCACACCGTGGGCAGAGAATCCTTCACATACGTGTGTCAACCCTGCAATACCTTGTGGCTGCTCTGGGGGCAGGCCTGGCCAAATACCAGCTGTGAAGGGGGTCGCATGTGTGGTAGAAGGGTGGAAGTCATTTCCGCAAGAGAGCTCCTTATCAGTGCGTGATTGGAGATGATATGCAGAAGAAGAACTGCGATTTGGAGCGTAGGGAACAAAGCCGAAAGTCAGGAAGTGGGACGGCAACCGGTCAGTGTGTCGGAAGGAACACAAGGGAACCAGGGAACAGGTTAAGATTCAGCACAGAAGATCAAGGAAAAACGGCAAGGTACAAGGGGGCAGTTCTGAAAGTCATTCTGTCAATGCCCCAAGCGTGCCTCACACCTCTTTTAGGTATAGCCTGTGAGTTGGAGCAGATATATCAGATGTGTGTGCTCAGTATTTTATAGAGATTATAGCTCAATTTATTTGTTTGTTTGTTTTTAGGATTTTATTTTTAAGTCATCTGTACACCCAGCGTGGGGCTTGAACTCACAACTCCAAGATCAAGAGTCACGTTCTCCACCTACTAAGCTGCCCAGGTGTCCCTCAATTTATTTGTGTTTAATTGCTATTATTGTTTAGGTGAAAAGGCATAATTCAAGTTAGATAGGTGTGTAAAGGTTCTAGTATTTGAAGGAATCTGAGTTGCAAAAAAAAAAGTAAAATATTCTCTTCTACCTCAAGTCATTTGGTGTGTCCTAATTTAGTCCTAATGAGGTGTGTCCATTTAGTCCTAATAAGCAGAAATGATGCCCATTACTCCAATCAAAGGTAAAAAAGAAAAGGTATGAGAGTAGATAATTCGGTCTGTCTTGAAACCCAAATCTCTTCTTTCAGAACTCTAATGACGTATTTAGACCCTAATCGACATGACATTTAATGGAATATATATTTATAAATTTTTAAAGTACACGGTTTAAGTAAAACATTTTTGTATATAACCAATAAATATTGCAACATCTTTACATTGTAATTGTCATCACCATTATTGTGTCTTTATTTGTGGCTTTAGCTCAGTATGCTGAGATAAAGGACAAACGTTTGAAAAATATTACATGATTATATTGGCAACATTAAAGATCATGGTAAGCAAGCAGCCCTTATTCATGTAATTGTTTGGGGCATCAAAGAGTTTTAAACAAACCCTGGTTAAAACTGCATTTCATGAATTCACACTCATTTACTAAGTTTTTTTCCTTTATGTAAAATCACATTGCCTAGGGGGAAATCTTCTATAGGAGACACTGATAAGACACACTTTCTGGGATTATCTTGGGCCCATATAATCTGTTTCTACTCTGCCTGAGAGCATTTTATTTCCATCAGTTTCCTTTTCTACGTTTTCCCTCTTTCCAAATTAGTTTTAGGCAGTGGATACTTATATATCAATTGTCTTCAATAATATAAGTACTTCTTTGTTCATTCATGCCAACTCTTTATCATGGTGTCTGGTACAAGATAGATACTCTCTAACATTGGTGTTCATACTATCCCCAGACTAGCACATTTCCTTGTCATTTTCCATTGCTCCCTCATTCAACAAATATTTACTGAGGTCCAGTCAGGCTCATAAAAAGTTGTACGATAATGAACTACCCCACTGGGCTGCATTCTTGCCGTGTGGGGGTCAAAGCCAAGACTACGATCAAGTTATATGGTTCAATTCTAACAGAATTGTAACTTTTCCTTTAGTCGTCTAAGGTTTTGTAAGCAAAAACTCCTACTAACTGCCCAAATCCTCTATGTCAAAATATAAAATTATTACTCATTATTTATTTGTACTATTTTTTTCATTATATACCATTATTAATTTGTACACCAGTGTCTTTGCATTAGTTATCTATTGCTTTGTATCAAATTACCCTCAAACCCTAACAGCTTGAAACAACACATGTTTACTATCTCATAAAGTTTCTTCAAGTTTGGAGACCAGAAATGACTTAGCTAGGTGGTTGTGGCTCAGAGTTTCCTTTGAGATTACAGTAAAAATGTCACCCAGGGCTGTGGCCATCTGAAGGTTTGACAGGGCCAGAGGGTCTGCTTCCAAGATGGCTCAGTCACGTGACTTTTGGCCAGAGCCCCAGTTCCTTGCCATGGAGGCCCCTCCATAGAGTTGTTTACATGGTATCTAGCTTCTCTCAGAATTAGCAACCCAAAAGAGAGCAAGATAAATTTAATTTCTGTCAACTGAAGAGCAATATTCTATACTCTTAAATAAAAGAAACAATCTATTAATAATGGTTTTAAAAAAGAGAGGAGGGGGCAAACAGACAAAGCCTTTTATGACTTATTCCCAGTCACTTGCAACATAGTCTGTTCTTTGCGAGTCATTAAGACCAGCCCACACTCAAAGGGAGGAGAATCAGCCTCCACTCTTTGAAGGGAGAATACAAGAGTCTGTGGACATATTTTAAAACTACTAAAATCATAGCATCATCAAAGCATTCTGAGCCATCTCCTTACTTTCCTAAATGAGGAAACTGAGTCCCAGAGATGTGATGACGCTACGAGCTCTCACCACCCTCACACTTCTTTTTTTTTTTTTTTAAAGAGTTTATGTATTTATGTGACAGACAGACAGGCAGCGAGAGAGGGAACACAGCAGGGGGAGTGGGAGAGGAAGAAGCAGACTCATAGAGGAGGAGCCTGACGTGGGACTCGATCCGGGAACGCCAGGATCACGCCCTGAGCCGAAGGCAGATGCTTTAACTACTGCGCTACCCAGGCGCCCCCACCCTCACACTTCTATCCTATATGGAGTTGAAGACTTTCCTTTTTTACCTTAGGTCTTGGAGTTTTCTGGCTTCTGGGTTTTATTGAGGTTCATTCTGTCCCTTTCACTGCTTTCCATCTTATATATAGTCAACTAAATAAAATTACACATTTATCTATAAGTTCTTCATAAACAAAGAACACTTATTACTCATATTTGTATCCCAAATGCCTGGCATAGAGCCTGACACACTGTAGGGACTCAAATATATATATATTAATTTGAGCTAACTGGTTAATATTTGCTCATCTCTCACTGACATACCTTTCAAGTTGGTGTGCTCTTGTTTAAAGTCTCAGATTAAAAATAGCCAGAGGATATCTCTTAATTCTGTTTTACAGTTTATAAGTAAAGAGTGTGTACATTTGATCATGAAGATATTGAGACAAATAACAATAACTGAAAAAAAATGTTTTTTGCCTGCTATTATTCTAAAGGAATCGTGTGGTAGGAGGTTAAAAAAAAGGCAGATTT
This sequence comes from Ursus americanus, assembly GCF_024610735.1. Lineage (NCBI taxonomy): Eukaryota > Metazoa > Chordata > Mammalia > Carnivora > Ursidae > Ursus > Ursus americanus. The sequence goes on from NC_142139.1 coordinate 8,984,348, forward strand.
ATGAAAGGAAATGAGAATACTTAAAGTGTTCATTAATAACTATAGAACTGAAATTGGTAGCAAATAGAATCTGTCTAAAAAACAGAATCAGCTACTTCTTAGACGTTAAGGTTTACTAACAGCTAGTGTGGATAACGGTACAAATTTTATTCAATAGATGAATGTGAATGAATGAATGTGAAAGGAAGACATTCCATTTTATTCTCTATTCCGTCTACCAGAGTGAAACAAAATCCCAGAAATACAGTATCAGTGTTGAAATAAGTCTATATGCAAGAGCTAAGTCTCCTTGTTAGCTATTAGCTGATTCTAATTACCCTATTGCTCTCGGGGAGCACAGTCCATCTCCAAACCAGGTCTCTGTGTCCACTAGGGAACACAGTCTCCAGAGAAGGTCCAGGGATTAGCAGCAAATGGGAACCGGAATCCCACTGTAGCCCTACCTCACACTGTTCTCTTTAGTGAGGTAGTTTTTCACTGCTATGAGCTACTCATGAATGTATTCATTTATCCACTAATTGTCAAGCACTGTCTACATGATTCACATAATGCTGAGGACCTTAACCAGTTAAAAACAATAAATAAGGCATTTCTTATGGCACTAAATGTACCATAATAATATTCACTTCCTTAGTATTTTCCAATGGACAAGATAAGTTATGCATCTAACCTTCATTAGTCAACATTGCCAGATTAGATATTATCCCCATTTTACAGATGAGGTAAGTAAGACTTAAAGCGTTTAGAGGATGGGTCTTAGATGGCAGGCTAGCAAGTGACAAGCCTGAGCTCAAATTCAGGCAGTCTAACCATATGTAGAACACATTCTCCATCCACAAGACATATGTCCATTGATTCGAAAACAAGGACACAATTACTAAAGTTCAAGGACATTTATAGCCTTGAGTGAATGTTACAAAATAAACTTTTCTCTGGATCCCAACTGTGGAATGTGAGATCAGTTACATCTCAAGACAGTCTGTCGGGCCTCAGGAAAGGAACATGTGAAAAGTGTCTGTGGGCCAACAGTGTCCTTACACTTAAAAAAAAAAAATACATTTAGTAGAGTTAAAAGTGTGGTTAGTCCCCTTATCACTTATCATCTTTTATTGCTACTTTCTCTTCTTCTTATTCATCATCTTATTTTGCCTACTTTCCTTGATTAATTTTGGTCTTAGTTCCCAAAGGAAAGAGAAAATTAATGTTAAAAAAAATATGAGGATGCAAGATGTAAAATTTCCTCAGATGCTTCTTACCTCAATGGCTGTGGTGCCTTCTTCATGTGGGGAATTCAGATCTGTGGGAAGCCACGTTCTTGGGAATTTTTGATTGGATGAGCTATTCACATGACAGACATGAGAAAGTAACAGTGTTAAATGAGACACATATATTTGCATTACACAAAGTTTAAAATTATAATTTCTCTAGTTTTAGTTTTAGGTTTTTAAAATGTTGTTTTCCCTGGAGAGATAGAAATGGCATCTTGAGGGGAAATTACTTCACAGAAGCTATGTAATTTAATTGGATTTATTTCTAATAATGTGTGACATGAAAAGGTTAATTTGAAATGTTGAGAAGCAATGAACTCCTTGGATGATTCACCAAAAATTAGCTTTACTTTACAAATTACTGTCTTTCTTGCCTGAGGGTCAGCTGGTACTGAAGTTCTCAGGCTGTTGGGTATAAAATAATGAGAAGAAATAACATCACATAAAAAAAACCAAAATTTCACATTCAAATGCCTGTTATAACATAAATTAAACCACTATTTTACATATTTTTTCATTACTTTCTGGTTTTAGTATATACCCTAAGTTTCAGAGCATTTTCAAAAGTCAGTGCCTTGAAACTTACATACTTTAGTTAGTAGTCTGATAAAAACCAGAATAATTAGATTTAACATGCTAAGAACACCTTTTACTTGTTTTTTTCATAGTACTGAATTTACTTTTTGATTTAGCTTTTTGGATTATTCCTAAATGTGGTTTTGAAATACTTCCTTTAGTACATTTAGCTGTATGTTTTGGAGCCAATAAAATAAACTGAGAAATGTTTAATACCACTGGTCAGAATTCAGATATATTTTAGTAGTGTTCCAATAGAGTAAAATAAAATAACTACCTTTTATGTTAGGCAATTCATTAGTTATTGACCCAGTAATAAATCATCTCATAATCAAAATAGTTTCAAGGCCCAAACTTCAATATCATTTAGTAATTCATTCACCTGTCAAATGTTAATTAAATATCTCTTGGTTACTTACTAAAGTACACAACCAATCTTATGCTGATTATCAGTATACAACCCTACTAATAGCTAGAGTGAGTATTAGCAGTATCATATAGGAGACTGTAGAACCATATATACATAATATTATATGCATATATTCTATAGACTACGTAGCACCACATAGGTTAGTGCATTTTGTGTTGTAAGAATTTCCTTCAGAATGTTCACAAATTCAAGCAAATTTTCTTAACAAAATACACCGCTTCACAACTATCTAAAATAGTGAAGAATGTGAGTTCTTGACCCCTGTGAAGTACAAAGGGAAAATAGTTATTGGTCGTAGAGAGACTGGAAAAGCCAAGATGGAGGATTGCTTAGGGAAATCCCATGTATTATTAGTTAGGTCCAGTTACCCTACAGAATGCAAAAAGAGGTTTCAACTCTACCATCTGTGTAACCATGGGCAGCTCCGTAAGCATATATAAAGGGGGCCACCAACTATCATAACTCTATAATCATTATGTTTAATAATGCTTTTTAGTTATAGAATGGTCACTGAAGACAGTATCAACATTTACTGAATGATAGAAAAAGATGGAAACCAGAAACTTTGAGATAATGCATAAGAAAAAGATAAAACTGAAATGTGCTCAGAAATACTTTCAGTATTGTCCTTGTAAAAGCACAATATGGTTTACATTCTTTTCAAAACCGTAGTGTGTCTGAAAGGCAGTTCTATAGCCACTGGAATCACTTCACATGCAGGTAAGCTCATAAGGCAGATGGAGTCTCTGGCTTTGTTCACTTGGAGATGTTTTAAAATTTCGTTGGTTTGGGTAAACTTTGTCATCTTTTAGCAGCTACTTCTCTCCTGTTCACATTTGCCTAGATTAAATGAGGCTAAAGACTTTAAAAATAAGTGTTTTTGTTTATCTGGTTTGGATTCACTGTGTAAAGTGAAAAAAAATTTAAGCATGCATTATATAAGCATTTGGCTATTAATGTGTGAAGCAAAGGTTTCATATTTTATTTATAATTTGTTGTGATGAAAGGCCTGATTCAAAACACAAATATAGCCACAAAGCCACTGTTCAAAAATGATATCTGATTTTTTATGACATTTTGTTTCTCTAAAAGAGGGCTGGTGTCATTTAGGAAATCTTTCTTTTTAATACTGAAGCCTAGGGGAAAATCTATTTAGTTTAATGGTCAACCTTAGTTATTATTTATATTCTTTTTGACTGTCTATGCTTCCTCTGGTGGATAATATTACATAAGAAAATTTTCCATTTATTTCCCCTTTATTCTCCTCTAGACCCTGTACAGCCAATACAGTAACACTGTACCCCACTAATCTAAAACTCTGCACCTGAGTGATACATTCTATCATGTTCCCTTTATCATATAGTACTATATCAGTATAGAATTTCCCCATTGTAATTTCTGAAAGCTAAACAAATGTAGCCCAATTAATCTGTTTTAATTGCCCATTAATAAATAGCAATAACATATTGCTATTAATAAATAGCAATAACAAAAAGTTTTTTGATGCTCATGAGACAATTTACATGTCATGGGCATGCCAGAATCTTTCTTTATGAATACATAGGAAATATTTGTTCCATTGTAAGGAGTAAAAATACGATTAATTTGATTGTATCATCTCATTATTTTTGAGTATGCAAAGAGTGCTTTGTAAATTATACGTTTAGCCATTAGTACTAGCCAAGGAGGAATGACCTGGGTGTTCTGTTTAACACACTTTTTAATGTTAAATAAAGCAGATTTTAAAAAACCAAACTATTGGATTTGGGCCCTTAATTTACCCAGAGTATACCTGTTCAGAATTCCACAATTTCATAAGTAAATGTCACTATTTTTTAGAAAACAATGTTTTATTCTTGCCTCTCCTTTACCAACCTTGCAAAAGATTCTTCAGAAAAAGACCTCCAATATAATCCTGCTTTCAACTTGAATAGAATGAGCAATGAGAACAAGCACAAATCTAAGAATTATTATTCATAGACTAAAACTTCTTCGTTACAAAATTAATCTACAGCAGTAATTTTCATGGGATTTTCAAAGCCAAGTTCATTTAAGCCCTCTCTTCCTGACCTGAACACATACACACCTGATTTGAAAACCAGTGATATAGACCAAGGAATCCATTTTTTTCCTCTCTCCAGATTACTTTATATACAAATTGATAGCTAGAGTTGGTGTACATATTGTATACATATTGAAAACCACACATGTATACATATGACAACTACTATATATAATATGCTTTGTTTTATGAGGACTTTTAACCATAAATGAAAAACATTTTAGTTCCAACAGAAAAACTGAAAGGATGCAAACAATTCAGACCTGAAAATATACAAATGGCCAATAAATATACTTTATAAAATTTCAAACTCACTAATAATAAAAAAATGCAAGTAAAAATAAGTTGCCATAAGTTTTTAAAATGCTGAAATACCCAATGGTGCTGAAGATATGCTTAGTCTGTTTAAACACTGCTGGTCAAAGTCTAAATGGAAATAACATTTCTTGGAAAATAGTTTCTAGGAAAAGAAATTTATATTTATTCAAATACATTTATCTTTGCATGATTTAATGGGAAAAAGTATAAATAGCCTAAATACCCAATTATAATGGAATGTGTATATCATTTTTTTGCATCTATATAATGGAATATTATACCATTAGTAAAAAAATTAGCCTTTAGAAAAGAGCAATTATTATTTTTTTCTAATACAGAGGTAACAATATCATTATAGAAAATCAGAAAATACTGAAATAATAACAAACAGTAAGATTACCTATAGCCCAACTACACACAGAAAACTTTGTGTGTGATTTTTTTTCTATCTTTAGTTAAGGTTAAACTGTATATACTGTATATTTAATTTTTTTAGATTGGGGAGAGGGGCAGAGGGAGAGAGAGAAAATCTTTTTTTAATTTTTTTAAAGATTTTATTTACTCATTTGTCAGAGAGAGAGAGCACAAGCAGGGGGAGCAGCAGGCAGAGGTGGAAGGAGCCAGATGCAGGAATCAATCCCAGGACCCTGGGATTGTGACCTGAGCCAAAGGCAGATGCTTAACCGACTGAGCCACCCAGACACCCAAAGGGAGAGAGAATCTTAAACAGGCTCCATACCCACCTCAGAGTCCAACTTGGGGCTTGATCTCAAGACCCTGAGATCATGACCCGAGCTGAAACCAAGAGTTGGATGCTTAACTGACTGAGCCACCCAGGCACCCCCTTTTGTTTTTAAGAGAGGGGGAGAGAGAAGGAAAGGGGGGAGGCTGTATATTTAATTTTTAATCAATCTTTTTTTTAAAAAAATATTTTATCGGAGGTGATTATGTGTATATGTGTGTGTTGCAGAGAAAGCGTGAGTGAGAGCTAGAGAGAATAAGAAAGCTAGAAGGGAGGGTGCAGTGGGAGAGAGAGCAAGAGAGAGAATGGGAATTCCTTGGAAAAAAAAATTTAAGGCAGATTCATTGTTGATTGAATGCCCTTTGATCTACTACAGATTTTTTTGTTTGTTTATTTACATAATCTCTACACCCAATGTGGGGCTTGAACTCGCAACCCTGAGATCAAGAGTCACATGCTCTTCCAACTGAGCCAGCAAGGCACCCCTACTATAGTTTTTTTCTTTTCTTTTTCTTTCTTTCTTTCTTTCTTTCTTTCTTTCTTTCTTTCTTTCTTTCTTTCTTTCTTTCTTTCTTTCTTTCTTTCTTTCCTTCTTTCAACAGTAACTGGAACAGGAGTATCTACATGTGGTGGATTATTTGCAAAGATGGCCACCAACAATTCCTTCCATCCCTCTATATATGTGCCCCTCCTTCCATCAAGAGGCGAAGTCTTCTACCCTTAAACCTGGACTAGTCCTATGATCTGCTTTGGCCAGTAGACCGTGTGAAAGTGATATTGGTTGACTTCTGGGCCTAGGTCTCAATAAACTTTGCAGCTTCTGTTTTTTCATGCTCTTGGAAGCCAGCCATTATGTAAAGAATTCCAACTGTCTAACTAGAAAAAGTTTATGGGGAGAAAGGGAAGGATCTTGGAAGAATTATAAAGAGAAGAGAGGCCCATTCAACCCCCCGGCATTCTAGCCACCCCAGCTGACTGCCAAATTTCTGGGTGAAGCCATCTTGGATCCTCCAGCCCCCGTGGAGTTGCCCCAGCTAATGTCACTCAGAGCAGGGACTAACTCTCCCTAGTAAAACCATCCATTTGGCAGTTGTCTGCCATTTTGTTGATGTTCTAGCCTTTATGTATTGGAATGATCTGTTAAGCAGCAGTAAGTTAACTGAAATACCGTATGAACCAGATGTGGCTAATGGTGAGATGGGCTTAGGAGGCAGAACACCTCTGGGCATGTCCCTCTTTCTTTTACCCTTTCTTTTTCTCTTTTCTGAAACATGGCAGCTACAGATGGCAGCCCCTATATGGTGGTGAGGTGACGGTAGGAGGATGAACTTCTATATACTAAGAACAGCATGGGGAAAGATGGAAAGGGTTAGATTGCTGATGGCATCCCTGAACTACCACCCTGCCTCACATCTGCCTACCTCCAGAATTCTTGCAGGTACATCTGCCTACCTCCGGAAGTAGGTAGGTAAGCGCTTACATGTTTTAAATGCTAAGCCTATTTGTGAGGTTTGCTGTCCCTTCCAGCTGAATATAATTTAAACTGACTCAGCAGGCTTTTAAATTTTTGGTAAAATTTCAAGACACAAAAAGAATTACTTATGATATAATTGTATGTGGCAGAATCAGGTTTCAAACATGGTTGTCCTAACAATAAGAAAAGTATCTATAGCTATCTATCTATTTATCTATCATCTATCATCTATATCTATCTATCTATCTACCTATCTATCAATCATCTTTCTATCTGCTTATCCACGTACCTATCTATCCATCTGTCTCTATCTTTGTCTGTATCTATCCATTCCTTATTTATCACAAAGGAATAAATGAATAAAAACTGGAATGTAACACATCAAATGCATCTTACGACTTTTATAATCAGTGGTTCATTCACTTAATCACTTAATGCAACTCACTGAGTGTTGTTTTCTCCAGGCATAAAATAGAGCTAAGCAGTATATCTATGTTGCAGCATTGTTGGGAGGTAAAGAAAATGTATGTAAGGTGTTTAGATTTGTGCTTATACTAAGTAAGTGCTGAAAAAAATGTTAGCTAAAATGATTTCTATTAAGTTTTCATTTTTATTTCTATTATTTTTGCTTCTCTAATTTTTATAATAAGAGTAGTTACTTTTATAATCAGAGAACAAAACAAAGCAAAGAGATTCTTGCAGAAAAATCTCTGGATGGTACTTATACAGTATTAAGCTCCAAAACAAATACAAAGTTCTATGGAGCAGAGGTTGAGTTTCCAAGTTTTGTGGGTTAGAAATCGGGTCTGCTAGAATCATTTCATCCACTGCCTGAAATGTTTACAAGTATTATTTAAGTATTTTGTTTAATATTAAATGGCAAAAATGAATCTTTATGGCAAAGTCAATCTTTCTTTTACGTTCTTCTACATATCCTTGACTAAACTGGTGTACTTCAAAATTGCCACAAAACCCCACCCAGTAAAGCTTGCAATGTTTCTAGATGGGTGGTTCACAAAACATTAAGTTGAACTTGTCTGAGATTTTTCTGAACATATGGCAAAGAGGTGGGAGCTAACACTTTTAGTTACTTATACTCGCTGGATTTGCCTGGGCTGATATTTCTGGAACTTTAATATTACTCAAAATAAAGTAGAGAAAACAGCACAAAGAATTTGATTATTTCTGACTGGTGGTTGATCCCCAGTGTTGATGGAAATCTGGCAATTATAACAAGAGAGTCTGATGGCTTTGGATTCTTGAATTTTAAGTCATTTCATAACTTGAAGGTGGATGTTCCAATTTCAGTTTTGCTACTGACTGGCTTCCTATTATTATCACATTGTCCTGGTTTTTTAATGAGTAAAATGGGATTATAATGCTGATCTTTTCTGCCTCTCTCTCTTTCAGAGTATCTCAGATGTTGAAATTCTTTAATGTGAAGTATAACAATGCATGCAATATATCCAGATAAAATAAAAATATGCAACTAAGGAAATCACTGCAGAGGGAATACTGAAATGAGAGAAATAAAATGAAACTAGAAGTGAGTAGTAAAATATTTGCCAAAAGATACTGTGTGCTTGTTGGACACGAGCCATGATTTTGACTCTGTGTTCTCTAACAGCCAACAAAAAGGAAAAAAAAATATGGGCTACACAATTCAGCGGGTCAATAAGACAGAACTGACTGTATCAATAGCCATACAAACCCAAAAGCAAAGCTGTTGTTCCAAGGACACTATGTTCCTGGGAACTTCTCTACCATAGCTATATTAACACTTTCATAGGGCGATTTCTTATAAAATTATTCGAAACAGACCAGTGAGAGAACACCAAGTTCAGTATGATCAATCTAGGTAGTACCAAAATACTATAAATTCTAGTGCAGGCTTTCTGATGCTCTAACTTCATCCAGGGATTCACACTGAAGCACTTAGACATGGAAGGATTGCACAACTTTTTCCCAGTCTTCAATCAGTCATGTTTCTTTCAAATGAGCCTTTGTTAAGAACTGGATTGTGATTGCAACATGTTGCCAGTTACATTTCAAGTTAATTGCCAGTTAAGTTTCAATGGAGCTGGCAAGCAGAACCTACATTCTCCTGTGAAAGCAGAGCTTAACAAGGACAGCGCCAGAACAGAGTCACCAGACCTCTTCATGCAGATGGGCTGAGGGATGGGCAGGGCCAGGATTCTCCTCTTGAATATGAGCTGTGAAATGCGGTTGTTCAACAAAACAAAAAAAAAATTTAAAATATAATAATAAATGGAAAAACAGACATTCAAACTGGATGAAGTCTAAAAACAAAAGAAGCAGAAATCGAGTATACTTTTAAGGTAAGAGAATTTATCCCCAAGAAAAAATATTAATTTTAAAATACAGAAAAAGCCATTGTTAAGAAAATTAAATAGACTTGAAAATAAATTCAATCTAAGAAGTGAGGTCTAAAAAGTAAAAAGTTAAGAAAGAGGTTATTAAGACTAAAAGTAGTTTTTAAGAATATAAACTTTTTCTATTAAAACTGTAGAAATAAATTTTTAAGTTACAAGAAAATAAGAGCCAGAGAATCTAAGATATAAAAATAAAATAGAATAAAAATCGCTAGTACACAGCATATAAGTTATCAATAATAAATTTTAGACAAATGATGAGGTGATGAACTGCAGAAATCAATTTTAAGTAAGGGCAGGAAACAACCACGCAAAAAGCAGGCTCATGGGAGGAGTCCCTTATAAGGAAAGGTTTTCAGTGCAGGTGACTTAAGAGTCAACTCATGGGTGAGAGTGTCTTTCCTCACAGAGCAGAGCTATGCAAATTCCTCCATCTGATTTTAGTAGAGGACCTCACTCCTCTTGGAAACTTGCATAATTATAAACATTGGTGTATCTACATCTTTACACCTGACTTTTGTTTTGTTTAGGAAAAAGTTCTGAAAGTTGAGTTGACTAAAGAATATACACATTTTAAAAGGTTTTAAATGATATATGATGTCGATTTGTCCTGTGGCTGGTAGTGATTTCTGTTTAAACAGAGCACAAAACCATCTTTTTTACTTCCACTTTGTCTAACCCTGGTATTATCACACTGTTTTCTTCTCCAATCTGCGAGGGGAAAAATACCTTGTTTTAAATTATGCATCTTTGATTGTTATTGAGATTGACCCAAATGCTTATGGAAGGAAAATTTGTTTATTCAGTACTCTTCTTCTTTCCTCTCTCTGCTAATCTTGATATAAATAGAGCAGAATACTTTAATTCTCACAAGTCAGATAACTTAACTGGCAAATGACTGTGGAATAGACATGAAATACAAAACACGTTTGTTCATATCCCTTTTGTTAAACCAGCCTTTTCCAAGCTTCCTGCTTGCTTGTTAGCTCTCAGATCTGGCTTGACTCCTAAGAAAATGGAAATGATGATTAATTAATGACAATAGTTGCTTGAATTCCCAACATTATTTGGTAACATAAAAATGCTCAAATGACTCTTAGGAAGTTTTAGGTAGTTTAATTAAAATAAAAAATAACACAATAAATTAAACTAAAACTGTTGTGTTGAACAATCAAGCATAGTTGTCTCATGATAATAGAGTTGTAGTATCAATTTTTTGTATTTTTTAGCATTATCAGAACTTGAAATTAAAACGAAGTGACAAAATTAATATGGTATTTAGATTGCAGGTAATATCCTATGTATTTCAAATTTTATTTCTTAATAACAATTTATGGACTACACATTTATATTATTATCTAATGTGTACAGAGTCCTCTTCATGTGGCTTTTAAAATGTTTTCTTACTGCCCATTTAGAGGATATTGAATATTCAGAAGGTAAGATCGATGGCTTCTATGTTCTAAGGTGAGCAAATAGGAAAATTTGATCTGTATGTTAAGAAATATTGACATCTTTTGCAAAAATAGTTTCAATATTGAAAAGGGAAGACAGATGTCCTCAGGTTTTAAAAATAAATTTCAGATTGTAAGACATGAAATTACAGGAAAGGTTTTCAATTTCTTAGAGAAAATAAAAATTACAAAATATTTAATCAAAAATTCAAGTTGCTTCACTTTCATGGCAAGTGCTCAAAATGTACAAAACTATTTGAAGGCCTAAAAAAAAAATCCAAACTGAAATTTCATTAGATACTATTTTAGGATTTTTTTTTTTCTTGCTTTTAATAGAGTTTAAGAATAACCTTTAACAAGCAAAGAGATATTAAAGGGTAAATCAAAGACCTTAATTTTATTTTTTATTTTTTAATTTATTTTTTATTTTTTAAAGATTGCATTTTTTTACTTTGGAGAGAGAGAGCGAGTGGAGGGGAGGAGCAGTGAGGGAGGAAGAGAGAATCTGAAGCAGACTCCATCCTCAGAGCCCAAAGGTGAGATCAGAGAACACGACCTGAGCCGAAACCAAGAGTCAGTCGCTCAACCAACTGAGCCACCCAGGTGCCCCACACTTTAATTTTAGCAAAATGTTTGACTAGTGGAGCAGAGAATGCCTGAAATAATTAATTAAATGTGAAAATGTTTTAAAAATCATTGCTGATGTGGTAGTAAGTTAAGAAAAACCATCAGACTGTAGAATTAACAACGACGACAAATCCCACATATCCAGAACAGTAAGTGAGCCCTAGAGTCAGTGTTTGCCAGAGAGCACCTGCTAATTGTTAGTAACCTTGAGCCTGGATTTTTAAGGCCCATGTACCCACACAGGCTGGAGGCAAACCATGGGCCTGAATTTCATAGAAGTCTGAGTCAGAGATAACTTCAAAAATCTGAGAGCCCAGTTCCCAGAGGACAATACCCTCAGTGACTGAACTTGAGGGAAAATCCCCTTACAGAGGAAAATATTGAGAATACTTGCCCATCTAGCCGTGGTTATTATATTTGCTTATTTGTTTGTTTTAAAATTGTGTAATACTTTGTCATCTTGGGGCCTTGCTGATTCTTGGGAGACCGCCCCTGCCAGGACTACCTAATTCCTAGAGCGAGCTGAGGACTTGCCTGTGAGCATGCCTTTCATACGCAAACCAAATAATCCTGAGTCCCTAACCTCAACCACCTCTTTTGTGTAACTCTCACACACCAAGCCAAGATTCTCTTTGCCTTAAATCACCCCAAGACCAGGGACCTAATAATTAGGGACCACCTTATAGTCCAAAGCCCCCCAAAATTATTCAAACTATGCAATACTCAGGTTGCGCAGCTTGCTTACCCCTTCCTTCTTGCAAAAATCATGATAAGCCTCTGCCCATGTCTTTCTCTTGTTCCTTCTGCCTTCTGATCAACACTGATGATTCCCCACATAGCTCTGCATGACATGGCATGCCCCATTCTCTGGGAAATTGCGAGTAAGAAAGCATTTCTTTGAGGCAATTGCCTCCATGTCTGTCATCTTACCGTACCTGATTAAAACGAACCCCAAGTACACATTACAACACACTGGCTTTGGTTAGAACAGAATATAAAATTAAAAGTAAATATAAGAAGAGGAAAAATCTTTTAAGAGTTTCTAACCAGAATTTTTCTTTTTTTTAAGTAGGCTCCACACTTAGCATGGAGCCCAATGTGGGGTTTGAACTCACAACCCTGAGATCGAGACCAGAGCTAAGTTGGACACTTAACTGACTGAGCCACCCAGGCACCCCTCTAACCAGAATATTTTAACATACATGGAAATGGGGCATGAATTCACACTGCTATGTGACTTTAAAACCAAGCCAATAACTAAGTTAAAATGATTCTGGATTGGTAGTGGCCCCAAGAACCTGACAAAAGAAAACATAGATGCACTATGGGGAAAAGAACTTTAAAAACAACTTTCAAACATTTCTCAGAGTTCCAATCAATATCATCTCCCAATAAAATGGCATTAAGAACATGAAGAAATAAGCCATAAGCTTATGAAACTACCTGCAAGGCCTTGTAGATATAACAGTCAGAAAAATATGTATGAGTATTTTTTAAATCTTTAAGAGTGAATCAAAAATATAAACAAAGACCAAATTGCTATTGATAAAGAACCAAACGGAAGTTCTAAAAATTAAAATATAAAATTAGATTAAATCTGATCAATGGATAAAATGACACATTACACAGTTAAAGAAAGAATTGCTCAATGGAAGATTGATGCAAAGAAATTATCCAGAATCAGCAAAGAGAGAGGAGGACATGAAAATATGAAAGAGAGGACAGAGGGAACAGTTTCAGACACTCTTAACGACAGTTCCAGAATAATAAAATAGAAAGGATGGTGAAAAGGACATATTTGAAGAGGTAATTGCCATTTCAGATGTTATGAAAGCACCAATGTACCAGTATCAAATGAGAAAACTCAACGAATCTCAAGGAGGTAAATAAAAACAAATACACACCTAGACATGGTGAAATTAAAACATTAATGAAAAAAGAGCAGTTACTTAAAGCATCAGGGAATAAAACAGATTAATCACAAAGGAAGGACAATTGGATTAAAACTTGATTTCTCAACAGCAGAAACTGAAGCCAGAAACCAGTGGAATAATATATTCTAAGTACTGAAAGAAAATAATTGTTACCATGGAATTACAGATTAAATGGAACTTTCTTTCACAAATGAGATGTATATAGGTATTTCACATAAGAAAAAGAATACAAGCTACTGGTTATTAATAGATAGTCTATTTTAGAATGTAAATCTTGTACTCAATTAAAGCTCTCCTTTCCCCCCAAGTCCAGCCTGGTGGTTTTGGGACTTGTGTTAACGGGGGAAGTGGAGCAAACTCTCTTACGACCTTGTCCTCTTTCAAGCTCTTAGTCCTCTGGTGTGGAGGCAGAGAGGGAGAAGAGTCTGTGTTTTCATGTGCAACTGCCTATGGATAATTGGCTGATGTTTCCTTTGTTAGTTGAAATGCTCTTTCATTACTTAAATCCACCATAGTAATTTGTTCTTCTCTTTCTGTCAGTTCCAGCTACTTCTCTGTGGTAGGCATCCAAATGTGTGTTTTCTAATGGGCAGAAGTTCCCTGGGTCTGTGAAGAGCCCTAATGGATTCTTACCCTTGGCTGCCATGGCTTGGAAGGGTCAGCTGAAGCTTAACCACTTACTGTCCCCATTTCTGTCATGGGGATTTCACTTCATTACCTCCTGCGGTTGGGGATGCCTGTTCCATTAGGTAGCTGTCTTGGAGAGTACTAGCAAAATCACTCAATTTCTAACCTATACCCATTGTGCTTGTAGGAAACTGATATTCTTGCCACATCGCACGGTGGGGATACAGGCAATTCCCCCTGTGGTTGTCTCTCCTCCTCTCTCTTGCCCCTCTCTTCTGTCATCAGTAGCTTTAAGTTTAGGGCAGCAAGTGTGCTGCTCGTTCTGTAGCTTAGAAAATGTTACACGAGGATGATCAGCAGTCACAACGTTGTGGAAGAGGTAGTAGTTCTGACATCCTCACCCATGTCGGATCAGAAAGAATATTTCGAACGCTCCTCCTCACCTACGGGAGGAGTATGGGAAGCTGCTCCACAAACTCTCATTCCCTTCAAAGGTGACTTCTAGCCTTCCTTCTTTGTATATCGTTCAGGGGAAGTGGAGAAGTGGAGGGCTGCTCTAATGGGTGGTTCTAGCTGTGCTGAAGTTGTGACTTTCAGAAATCCTCTCTTCCGAGTGGTTGGCCCCACCACTGGTAGTTTTTGATTTTAGAATTTAACATTAGAATGTGGGTTCCAGGCGTCACTTCTGGGAAAACAAGAAAATACACTTGGATTACTTGGTGTCAGACTATGGACCTTTAGGGACTAATTCTGGGACAGTAAGAAAGTTTTCCATTGGTACTTTACAACATTATGTTATAATAACATAACTTATCATTGAAGACAAAAATTGTCCTCTGCATAAATGTTATGCAAACATTATTGAAGATCACTGAATTCTCTGTGCTATATTAAAAACTAATGCTTGTAATGAAACAATCAAGTTTTAAAATATGCACAACTGTGGCTGTTGGATGTAACATCAAACTATAAATAGCATTAGAAATAAACAATGAAGGTGAAGTATGTGAAATATAGGTAAGAAAGCACTCTGGTTTGCGTAATTGTCCAAAATGAATGTATACAGAGCCATTCAACGTAAGAATTTTAGGGTGCTAATTTCCTATATAAATTCAATTTCATAATTTTGAGACTAATTCTGAGTCTTAAACTACATTGGACTTGGAAGGAAAATTCATTTTCTATTCTCATTTCTATTCCATTTCTCAGATGAGTAAAATAATAAAAATTTTTGAGTGACTATGACTTTTAGTCTTCTACAAATTAGTACAAGAAAAAGGCAAGTTCTTGCCCACACAGAATATTCAGCCAAAAGTATAAGTCAGTGAAAAATCCAGTTCAAGTCCTTGCCTTTATCTGTTGGCCAAATATTAGTAGGATTTGTTTTTATTTAATGTTTATTTCTTTATGAACTCTTACTGATTTCATGCTAACGGTTAATTTCAGGTTTTGTCCTTCAAGAATGACATATTGTTGAATGACTCAAATCCCTGTCACACCCAGCATCTTTCAAAACCATCACATTTTTTTAGAAAAAAAAATTAAAGAATCCTATCTTAAAAGTATGACAATAATCTTATGCATTGATAAACTTCTCAATACACAAAGAGTAGTTACAGTAAATGAAGATTGATTGTGATGTAATGTTCAGCAAATATCTATGAATATATTCAGCAGACTTGGAGTTGATGTAATTAAGAAAAACAACAGATCTTGGAAACACAGCTAAGGTTTATGAATCAACGCTTATCTGATGTGACACCTGAAGCTCTTGAGGGAGATTTGATTGCAAACATGTACATCATACGAATGGCTGCCAGGGGCAGGAAATTTGGCAACAATTAATCTGTCCCGAAAGTTTTCATATAACAAAGGGTAATATTTTCATAAATCTACAAAGCCACACCCTAAAAATTTTTTTTTGAAGTTTTATTTTATGGAATATATCTTCAGGATGTATTTCCAGAACTTCATTTTGAAAATATCTGTTACTTTCTCCATTATTCAAATGCAAACGTACATGAAAATCATTTCAAGTTACTTCAAGTTTTCCTGTTTCCACTGGATATTTGGCCAGATAATTGATGTGATGGAAGTCTAGATTTTACCCATTAGGAGGTGGTAAAAACACAAGGGCTTATTTGTCCTTGTTGTGAGATATGAATTACAACCACAAAACTTTAGATTGTCATCTGAGATCTTCGTTCTTTCATTTACCAATTCTGTTTTATTTAAAGTAATGAACTGAATAATATAAGAAGGTATAGGCCCTCTGACCTCTTTCCCAGGTCATCTATTTGAAAGTCCTATCATTCATAGAAAGGAACTAACTCCAGTTAAAGTTCCTCAAGTTACATTCTTCAGTTTTGAATATATAAAAGGAAAAGGCAGAATTCTTTATTGGCAAACACTATTGTTACTGATTGTCCATTCTTTTCCAGCCAACTCTAGTAGCTGTATATGACTCATTTCATGATGCTAAGAAAAATCAGTTATTTCACTTCTGTAAACTACTTTTACCCTTTTAAATTTCCATAATTTTGAAAAAGTTACAATATTATACCTTTGTTATTTGTGAATATACTTTTCTATTCCAGTATTCAGTGTGTGTTAATAACATAAGCAGGCAGTTCTTGGGTCCTCTGGTCCCACTCTTCCTGCCTCTTGTAACCACATGGGATAGTCTAATGCATGATCTAACTCCAGCATATGGCTTCTAATATTCTTCTCCCCTAAAAGTCATGAGGGCTCCTTGGAGTATAGCTGACTCCACTTAAAATCAGGAAAATAAGAATGGACTTGAAATATCCTGATGTTATCAAAAACAAGGATGCTTTCAGAAACATCTGAGGTAGTATGAAAAAAGGATAAAGAGTCTAGTTTATCAGAAGGCTTCCAGGGGCCTTCCGGTATATCAATTTTAACACCAAAAAGAAAAAAAAATGATTATAGTCAATTTGAACATGTTAAGTATCTTAAAGGAGACATGATTCTATGATGAAACTAAAAATGCACAAGTTAAAAACTGGTTGTAATGCTCATATAGTTTTCCAAAATAGAGGTTTTTTTAAATACGTAAGTTAATTTCTCTTCATTTTTTCTAATGGAGATGAAAAATTTGACAAACATATGTAAAAGATAGGGGATAACTTGTTTACAATGTGGTGAAATGTATTTGAATTAGTTAATAAAAATAACATGTCAGCGAATCAAAGGGAAAAGAGTGTATAGATCAACAAGGCATTGTGAAAAATGGCAAAATAAGGAAGGGAAAACTTTAGAATGCTTACATCTTAATGACACAAAAGTGAGACCAGACAAGAATACAGAGGAAATCTGACAAGGTAGTGTAGGTTTTAAGGAAACAATTGTGCAGTTAGGTTGCCCTGGCAACAGGAGTATCTTATCATGCTAAAACATTATAATGAGAAAACCACGTGAATGTGAACTAAATCATAATTAGAGTGGTCCTATCTTCCTTAGAGATAGGTTTGGAAAAGAATCTGGGACCGGTTTATGCCATCAACAAAAGATGAAGTCACAAGAGAGAAAATTTGAGTGACGTTCTCAAGAGAGAAGTTGAGCCTCCGTGCTCACGAGCTTCTGGATATGGCACAAATCTGTTTTTTCTACTGATTTCAGTTAAGTCAGGGAAAATAAATAAATCATACATATATACATATTTTTTTCACATCATCTCAATTATTATATATTAGTTAGAATCACCACTGGGAAGGAACACTGGACTGGAGAAACTGTGGTAGCTAATTTTTCAGGGTGCCTGTGGAAGGTGGCTTTGGACCCAAACTCTTGTAGCAGTCTGGGCTGTGGACAAGTGTCCTGACTCTTATTAACAGAGAGTCTGGATATGTCCCTCCCATTTAGCGATTCCATTTCTGTTATATTTCCTTCAATAACAGGAAACAGGTAGATGTCTGAATCTGCCATATTCCAGTGAAGGCAGCATTAATTGCTAGAACATTCTGCTTATATTGACCTAAAATTTACCCCTCTAATTTTGTCTGTCCATCATAGGTTTGCTTTAGAGAGCCACTAAAGGCAGTCTAAAAAAACATTTTAATCTCTTTCTGAGCTTCAATTAACTTAAGCAAATGCCTCTTATAAGGTGTTTAATAATGATATATGTTTAAATATGCCCCTTAGTAACTGTAACTCTATTATTAACCATAATAAATAATAACGTATGTCTATCACTAGCAATAAAAATATTGTATTATTATTTGCAATTATGTATACATCACTTTATATTTCTATAAACAAATATGAACAATGACTTTCCCTGGCTGTGAGTCTCTGCAGGATGAAGAGTGAGTGTGAGGTACCAAGAGAAGATTCGTTGAATTCATCATTTGATTGATTTCAGGCTTTTGATTGTGTGTTTCTCTGTTAACCACCTCTAGCCGAAGGATGACGTGAGGCTCAGGTGAGACGAGTAATATGTCAAGCTCAAGGGAATCAGTGACATCTATTTTTAAACATTGTGATTTGTGAAAAATCAATTTTGCCTTTTGCCATCTTGCTTTGATTTAGCCCAACTTTCTTTTTGTAGAAAAATAAGTACAAATAGCTGGTCGAAAAGAACGCAATTTTCCTACAAAGTTCTCATGGTTCTTGTCTTGAAAGAAAGAAAGAAAGAAAAGATCTGAATTTAAGTGGTAAAATTCTTGTGTTCTCTGTAGAGGACATATAGCCAGCAACATGAAGCCTCTCACTACCTATTTTTCTTCCACTTATATATCAGGATTGGTTGTCTGATCCAGAGAAAGGGGGTAAAAAAGAAATGAAATGAAGTTATTGATGTTTTTATAAAATAGGCATTCTCTCTCTTTTCACAAACTATAGGAAGTTCATTCGGCAACACTGGTTTAATTTTTGACTCCTGGAGAATTTAAAAAATGACACGTGAGGTAAGACTTGAGAGAATGAATTTAACCCGGCAAAGTCAATCCTATTACCCATTATTTATAAGGTACACTTGTATCTTCAATGATACCTCAAGGTTCTCAAAGAGATATTAAATAATAATAATAACAATATTAATAGTACATTTCCTAAGACAAAGAGATGTTAGTACATTTGAACAATAGTTGAAACCTGTGTTTAAGTTCCTTCACTCTTTGAGGGTGAGATTAAAAAAATGGACTTTGGCAGTCAGATTTCAGAAACGTGTATTTTGCATGTAAATAGTGTACATAATACTTTTTAGTATAAGAGAGAAGACAAGCAATGACGGAAAATGCTCAAAGATGTACTTGGCAGGATTTCATGACCATGTACAGCATCCAAATCAGCTGATGAAATACTTCGGCTCAGTAACTGCCAACAAAGAAATTTTAAGATGAATGTCAAAGAGAAAGAAACTTTAAAGGGCAAATAAATTATGGAGTAAATTAGCATTAATAACAAGTTATAAGGAAATTAGAGCATTTTCATATTGACAAAAAATACCAACCAAGATTTATTTAAGAATTATAAAGGAAACAAGAACTCACAATAGAAAAAAAATGGTCAAATGATGGTTAGAGGGGAAAGGAGGAATATAATGTGTTAATTACCTGAAGTTTATTGTTTATAACTTTGTTTTGAATCGAAATAAGTCAAATTTAGAGATTGAATGTAGCTCATAAAACACTTTGGTTTTGTAAATTTATCAGTCAACTTATTTAAGACAATTTAGAATAATTCAAAATATATTTTACTAAAATTATCCTACAACACAGCATAAGTTAGGTAATTTGACAAGTGCATAAATGCTGAAGGTTAGTAGAATCTAATTTAATAAACTTTTTTGCTTGAACGGATTAATGCAGTTTACATTCTTCATTCACAAGTATTTAAAATTAAATCTTAATCAATTTTATTTACAAAAATGATCATATATATATAAACATATTGACAGCGTAAACAGAAAATAATACGAATACTAATAATTCTAATCCATCAAGCACAGCCTTGCTTATTGTTTTATTGTGCTGGGTAATAATGTGAATCCATTTAAAATTAATTAACATCCTGTCAGTATACATGCCTTTTTCCACCAGGAAATGTAACAAGACAAATTTTTGAGCTGCAAATACATTTTCTTATTTAATAGCCAATAACAGTTGTAATTACTTCTGAGAACCATAATTCAAGCAAACGTGATTATAATTAAACATACAAATATATTCACAATGATACTTAAGAATCTGTTAATAGTAAATAAAGTTCTTTTTTATTTAGAGAGAGAGGGAAGGGGTGAGGGGCAGAGGAAGAGGGAGAAAATTTTTTTTAAAATTTTATTTATTTATTTGAGAGAGAGAAAGAGCATGAGTGGGGGTGGGGGAGGAGAGGGCAGAAGGAAAGGGAGAAGCAGACTCCCTGCTGAACAGGGAGCCCGCCGTGGGTCTTGGTCCTAGGACCCTGAGATCATGCCCTGAGCCGAAGGCAGATGCTTAACTGACTGAGCTGCCCAGGTGCCCTGAGAGAATCTTAAGCAGGCTCCACACCCAGCACAGAGCTGGAGGAGGGAGTGATCTCACAACACTGAGATTATGACCTGAGTCCAATCAAGACGTTTGATTGGACACTTCACTGACTGAGCCATGCAGGTGCCCCATAAATAAAGTTCTCCATTGCTGAAATATGATCACTACCTTTGACTGTAGGTAAAATACAGATTTTTCTATCAAGTAGTATTTTTCACTCCTAAATAGGGTGGAACATAAGTGGCTACTGGGAACAATACATCCTAATATGAAACTTTGCTCAAAGACTTTTTTACAATAGGTGCACAGACCTAAGAGGAGTTAGTGTTGAATGTTTAGTTTTTTAAACAGATTAGATTTATGGAAAGATGGAGAGGCATGGCTGGGTGGCTCAGCCAGTTAAGTGCCTGCCTTTGGCTCAGGTCATGATCTCAGGGTCCTAGAATTGAGCTCCACGTCGGGCTCCCTGCTCAGCGAGGAGCCGGCTTCTCCCTCTCCCTCGCCTGGCTCATGCTCTCTCTCTCACTCTCTCTCAAATAAATAAATAAAATCTTAAAACAAAAAAAGAAAGAAGGAAGGAAGGAAGGAAGGAAGGAAGGAAGGAAGGAAGGAAGGAAGGAAGAAAAGGTAAGCATGAGAAAGAGGAAAGAGCCAAAGAGGAGTGGGGGATATACAAACAGAGAAGTGCTGGTGGAGTGGAGTGGAGTGGAGAGGGGCAGAGAAATAGAGAAATTGTCATGAAAGCATGGGAACAAAGGAGGGGATTCAAGGGGAATTCATATTTTCTCAGTAGAGTAGCATATAATCAGAAAGCCATATATGCATATAGGCATGGTTCTTTATTTCACACTTATATTTACTAGTACTTTTGATTAGAATTGAGTTTGAACTGTGATTATTAAACATGAATCAGTTGTGAATGAAATGCATATACAGATATAATTGCACTTACCATTCAATGTGATTATTCATATTGCCCTAGTTTTATGACTTAATTTTAAAGGATTTGGATTTGAATAATTAAAAATAATCAACTTAGTTACAGCTTCAATCAGTTGAAGGAAACCTGATAGCGTGATACCTGGTGAGAGTCATCTATAATGTCATGGGGGTGATATTTATTTAGGTCCCACTGATTTCTGCATGCTGGTTAACATGGTAAAAAAAAATGATTAAAATATTAGGTGACTCTACTAGGCCTTTTTTTGTTCTGTGTTCAATGTTAATTGTGTACCGTAGTGTGCAAATACTCTGCTAGATACCTATTAGTTTTATCACCAGGTTTGGATAAATATCTGGGAATAGAACTGCTGTGTCACAAGGTAGGTACGCAGTAGACATGCTTATTTTATACCGTATTATACACACACACACACACAGAATAGATGTATAGAGTAGACTCTACGTACACAGTGAACTCTGGTAGTGGTGGGGTTGGTGTGAACTATAATAAAAATAAAGTACACAAACCAAAAATGAGTAGCTTAATAAATTTTAAGAAGTGAATACTCCCATAAGCAGCACCAAGATAAAGAATTAACAGAACCCCAAAGCTCCACTTGTGCCCCTTCCAATAATCTCCCAACAGTCCTCCCTCTATGACATAACATTCCACAATATGGTTATGATACTGTGATAAAATAAGAAAAATATGTTTTGGTCTTCCTTCTCTTCTGAACAAAGCTCCTCAAACCCTTGTATTTTCCAAAGTGATAAGAGCCATAGGAGCATAATATTTGGTTCTTGTTCCTGGCTTCTGAAATAGTCCC
The DNA here is from genome assembly GCF_024610735.1 of Ursus americanus. Classification (NCBI taxonomy): domain Eukaryota; kingdom Metazoa; phylum Chordata; class Mammalia; order Carnivora; family Ursidae; genus Ursus; species Ursus americanus. Next base: position 9,006,510 of record NC_142139.1, read on the forward strand.
AGAACCATAAGATAAAAAGAGCATCATTTGTTGTTCATAATAGGTCCCTTTCAACCACACCTGAATTTGTGTTAATGAAGTAACTTTTGGAAACCCCCTAGGGATTAGGGCTGGTTGCCAGGGGACCCAACATTATTAGTGGAACTTTCAGCCCCACCTCCTGACCTCTGGGGAGAAGTGAGGGGCTGGAAGTTTAGTTAATCACTAATGGCCAAAGATTTAATCCACCATGTTTATGTAATAAATCCTATGTTTAAAAAAAACCCTAACCTAAGGGATTTAGAGAGCAGATACGGCGTACCTGGAGAGAGCTTGCAAGCTTTGTGCCCTTCCCCACACTTTGTCCTACTGTATCTTTTCTGTTTGGCTGTTCCTGAATTGTTTCCTTTTATAGTAAACCAGTAATCTAGTAAGTAAACTGTTTTTCTGAATTCTGTGAGCTATTCCAGTAAATTATCAAACCTTAAGAGGGAGTCTTGGGAATCCCTGGTTTATTGTGTGCCACCAGTAAGAAGTATGGGAGGCCTAGATGTCTGACTGGAGTCAGGAGTGGGAGAAGGGCAGTCTTGTGGGACTGAACCCTTAACCTGTGGGATCTGTGTTAACTCCAGGCAGTTTGTGTCAGAATTAAGTTAAATTGTACAATATCCAGTTGGTGTCCACCAAGAATTGGGGTACTGCTTGGTGTGGAAAATCCCACATATGTGGTGTCAGAAGTGTTGGTGAGAGCAGAACAGAAGTGTTTTCTTTTTGTGAGTATACCATCATTTTTCATTCTACTGTTGATGGGTGGGTATTTGGGGTGTTTTTCAGTGTTGACCTACTATGAATCACGCTATATCCCTTTGAATGACTTTTGGTGACTATATATAATCACTTGTCTCAGGTATATACCCAGGAGTGAGATTTCTGGGTCATAAGGATATATATGGTCAACTTTCATTGTTAGACCAAAGCTTCTAACACAGTTGCACCAATTTACACTCCCATGAACACACTCACCCAGTTGTTCAAGATATTTGTCAACACTTGGTTTTGTCTTTTTCATTTTAGCCTTTCTGGTGGGTGTGTAATGGTATAGCATTATGACTTTAATTTGCATTTCTCTACTGCCTAACGATTTTGAGCATATTTTCAAATATTTATTGGCCATTGGGTGTGTCATCTTTTGTGAGTATCCTTTATTTTTTTTTCTTATTGATTTGTAGAAGTTCTTTATATAATCTGGAAACTGATCTTTTGTTAAGTTGTATTTGTTATAAATAAACCTTCTAATCTATGGCTTATATGTAATAGCTTTATTGAGGAATAATTTACATACCACACAATTTGCCCATTGTAAGTGTGATGTAGGCAGGTCAGGTCCAAGGACCCAGAGGGGGTCCCATAGGACCAGCCAAGAGGGTCCTTGGCTTCTTGAAGGATAGAAATCAATCGGGAGCCAAGAGGAAGTGAGAGCAGAGTTCTTTGAAGATATAGAGAGAGTGCAGATCACAGAGCATCCTGAGAATTGGAAAGGAAAGAGAGAGACTGTGGTCTTTGCTTCGTCTCTAGAGGTTTTATTGAGGATGGTGGTCTGGTATACGTGGTTCTTCCAAGCATCCAGGAATAGATCAAAACAAGGACCAGCGCTCAAGTGCCCTCCATAGGTCACTTAGGCCCTGGAGCCAGGAGTCTCGGCATCAAGGTGTCTGGAGTCAGCGGTCTTGAAAAACGACCTCGCCCAGTTACTCCTTAAATGTTATCTATTGTGCTGGAAGACTCCAAAGAAATCAGTACTCCTTGACCTTCACAAGGAGGACATACACTGAGGCATGTGTAAGGCAGAGGTGTGGGTCATTGCAAGAAGAGAGGCAGCAAAAAAGCAGTACTTCATGGGGTCCCTTCAGTTTCCTATCTCAAGTGTACAGTTCAGTGATATTTAGGACATTATGCAATTGCAAAATCATCCCCGCAATTCAATTTTTTTATTAAATTTTTTTAAAATTTAATTTAAAAAAATTATAATAGACATTTATTTAAAGTAGTACAAATAGTTCTCAATTGTACACTTCAGATTTATTAAACTTCTTAAAAATATTTGAGGGCAGCTGCAACCACAGATTTCAACTCCGTGATTACTTCTTTGCCCATTCTTCTCCCTTTTCTTTCCAAAATAACTTCTTTCCAGTAGCTCAAGGTAGAATTTACTCTCCTCCTATTCTGTCCACTGCTCATTCGGCAAGATCCGCTGCCTCCTGGTCAGATCCTGCGCTCTCTCAGTGTGAAACACCCTGTGTTATACAGGTTCTCAGGAAGCCTCACGGCCTCTTTCACATCATCCTTCCCATATACTGTATCATCGCGCATTAACTCCAGTTTACTGAACCCTGTGGCCCTGTGATACCACTTCTGAATACCCTCCAGCCACCGGCTTGATGCTGCAACAGCAGGCCTGTTCGCCATTTTGATCCCGAGACCCCACATTTCAGTTTTAAAATACTTCCCTCACCCCAGAAGATTCCCTCCTACCTACTCGCTGTCAATCCCGCTCCAACATTCAGCCACAGGCAACCACTGATGTGTATCAAGAAGTGGGTATGTTCATGGTTCTGCACAGTTAGGACTTTCTGAGGAAACATTACCTGCACCTGGGTTAAAGGACAAGCCTTGGAAGTTAAAGGGTATTCGACAGACCTTGAACCATCTGCTCTCCTTCAAAGGGTAGTAACACTTACCTCTTCCAGAGCCAAACGCTGTGTGTCCTGTCCTGCAGACTCCTCCTCTCTTCTTCAGATAAGTCATTTACATTCCAAAGGACTGTGAAAGCCTGCGGGGCAGAGGTTTCTCTTTTTTCTCAGGAGGGGAGGTGGGGAGAGGTATCCTGTTCCTACATAAAACCCCAATTCCTAATCTCAGGGTTCTTCTCCTGTGGTACAACTCCTGGACCTGGAGTCCGAGCCATGTGGCTGTTAGAGGTCACCTCTGGGAAACTGGTGATGTCATCATGGGGAAATAATAACAATGATCTCTACTCCAGCAAGGTCAGGGTTTCTCTCAGGGTAACTATGAAGAAATATAAATAGTAAAAATGTATCAATTTTGATGACAAGGATGGGATCCTGTTTAAAACCTGATTAGCTGGAAGAGACACAGGAGAACCTCATAGGCTGACTAACAGGATCTGACAGATGTCAAGAGAAACTAGTAGCTGCCATATTGAAAGGGTGGGAAGACCTTTGTTGGCTGAGGACCGGGAGGTAGGATTGGAGCAAGCCACCCAAATGGTGCTTTTGGTTTTTGTTCTCTCTCCCAGGCAAGGGAAGAAAAGGTCCAGGAATTCCCCAAATTAGACTGTGAGTAGGTAGACAAGGTTAGAAGTCTCGGTTGCTCCTCTCTCCTCCAGGCTAAATGAGAAAAAGCAGGAATTCCTAAAGGTGGGCTTTGGGTAGACCCAAAACAGTAGAAATTACTTAGTTTATTGCTGTCTTGTATAGACAGGAGGAAAAAGCAGAATTAGTTACCAAAACTGAAGCAAGGCTTTGGGCATTGCAGCTGCTAAGCTGCTCAGACCTGAAGGGAGATGTATCTCATTTATTCCTATGGAAACACTTTGCTTCCCCCCTCCCCCACTTGTGTGGGGAGGTATAAAAATGTAAAATGTGGGGCCATAGAGGACAGAAAGAAACAGCCCAACCATAGCCCAGATGCTACGAAGTACACAGGCATGGAGCCAAACAAATAAATAGGGGAAAAACCTCTTCACTTACCGCATACCTGGTCTGACTGTCACTGCAGCCACTTCTCCCAGCTGGGAAATAATAGCTTATCTTGGCAGCCGTCACTGTAATCCTTGAAAGGCTAAGTTACCTCTTACGGCTTTGAGCAAAACCTGAAGGAAAGAAAGACACGTTTCATAAAAAGACTGTATACTTTATTTTTACACATATGTGGGCATCTTCACTGGAAGATGAAGACCCAAAGAAGTCGCTAGAGTTGAATGCTATGTGCTAGGTTGGATAAAGGGTAGTAAATTATGAGAACGTGACAAAACAAAGGGGTCTAGGCTAGGGCAGTTAATTGTGGAAAAGTGACTAGAGAGATGAGGATCAGTTTAACAAGTTTGTACAGATTTCTCTCAGCCTTCGGTCCCCTTCTCTGGTGACGAGAATGTCTTCCTTCCTCCTGGTACAGGGAAGGCACCTTTCATGAGAGTTTTATCTCCTGCCTTCCAGAAGAAAAAGGAAGGTCAGAGGTCCCTTCTTGCATCTGCCTTTTTAAATTTGCCTTTAACTCACTCAAAGTAATCCATATGCCAACGCAGCATATTTAGGGGTGATATACTCAAAACCCCTACATTTTGTTGCTGAGTTAAGTGTGACTGTATAGTAGAAAGTAATGTGGATGCTGTATGCTTTTAATTCCCTACCTCCCAGGTGCTAGAGGACATTGGTACTCCAATCACACAAAGCTACAAATAGAGAAAGGTCAGTGGGACATTTATTAGAATGTATCTCCGTGACTGATGAATGATGCTATCATTTTTTTGCTGAAAAAGAGCCCCTGGAAGTTCTGGTGATGGTGACATGAGAAAATACAGTTTCAGATGCTACATAAAAATCAAGGTTTTGTTTTTGTTACCCTTAGTTATAAAAAAAATTTTTCTCATAGTTGTTTAGGATTTAGAAGTTCAGTTGAAAGTATCCACCAGTCATGTACAACTCTCAAGGCGGAAGGAACATTGATTCTTTAAAATATTGTTTCCAGAGAGATTAATATGTCCTCTTGAAAATTGTTTTCGGAATTTTATTCTGAAAGACAAATTTTACTTTTCTTTGATTCGTAAGATGCTCCTCACTTAAAATTTTCAACTAGAGAATTTCTACAAAGAGTGACTACGTAGACATTTCTCATAAGCCTATGTTATTTTCTTGCCCTTTGTGGTTGTGGGGATTAATTTTATACAAAATTGCATAAACCTAGAATATAGGATTGTAGAAGAATTTGAGAGAAAGAAAATTTCAAGTCATAGATATGAAATGGAAGGTTAGGTGATGTGTTTGTCTGCCTAACTTGCAAGGACATTTTGGTGTCCTGGCTTTAATAATGCCACAGCTAGCCAATAAATCAACAGACTTCATAGATATGCTACAATCCAGCCTAAGAAAAACCTATCTTTAAAGAAGAATTCCTGCTCTGCCAAATTGGAGAGGTTTATAATAGAAAACCCAAGAATAGGAGCTATAGTCCATGTGGCTTCATAATTCTGTGAAGACATAGGGGTTTATTTGCTATTTATGTTTTTTTTTCCTTTCACCACTTGCTACAAAAAATTATTCACAATTTAAGCCCCCACCTCTCCTTTCTGGAAACTCTCATTTCAGCTAATGTATTCCGTGATATTCAAAGCAGTGTTAGAATAATAGTGTTCTGCCCTGTTAGGTAATAGATTATGTAGATAAAATTGGCTCTCAATTTTGTGTGACTTTTGCTTGGCTTTTGCTATAACACTCTGTTTTTATAACTATACATTATTAGAGTTACTTTTTATAGTGCTAGAAACGTCTGCATTTCACATTATTGCTATTATTCTGAGACAAGATATTAGGGATGATTAGTTCTATTTTCAACAGTGAAATCCCTATGTAAGAAATGGAAAGCCAACAACAACAAAAATAGGAAAACAGAAACTCAAGCAATGTAGCTGAACATATGGATATACATGATTATTTTATTTGTTCATTCAAAAAATATATATTAAATGCTGACTATGAGCCAAGTATTGCTTTATATACTGGTGATACAGATGTAAACAAAGCAGACATAAACCACCACTTTTAAGAAGCTTATATTCTAGAGGGAAGAGTTAGAGAATAAAGAAAATATGTAAGTAAAATATGAAATATATTAAAGGGTGAGAAGTGCTGTGGAGAGAGGTCAATTAGGGAAGAAGTGTGGGGGAGATGAGCATGTTTGATTATTTGATTTGTGTATGTCTCCCAGGAGAACGTATATGACCTGAAGGCAGGAACTCTGTCTGATGGTACTTGTCATGGGACCTAGCAGGTATCATTACACATGGCACTTCACAAATGTTGAATGAATGAGTGGATAAACTTGGTGTTGAATGAATCCTCCCCTTTTCCTGATCTGTTTTTTTCTTTTCACATTACTTTATACAGCACATATATACAGCATTCCTAGGACCTCCAGGGGATGCCTGAAACCACGGGTAATATCTAACCCTATACATACTATGTTTTTTCCTATACATACATATGATAAAGCTTAATTTATAAATTAAGCAGAGTAAGAGATTAACAGCAATAACTAATAAAAAAATAACGATTATAACAACACGCTGTTATAAAAGTTGCGTGAATGTGGTCTCTCTCTCTCAAATATCTTATTGTACCGAACTCAACCTTCTTGTGATGATGTGAGATGAAAAAAAACCCCAAAGTGATGAAATAAAGCAGGTGAATGATCTAGACATTGGGACGGCTACTATTGACCCAACGATACAGAAGAAGGAGGAGCATCTATTTCCGGACTGCAGTGGACTTGGAGTAACTGAAACCGTAGAAAGCAAAATTGTGGCTAAAGAGAGGGACTATGTATATATAATATACATATTATATTATATTATACATAATATAATTTGCTTATTAGTTATGTTCATTATTTATTGTCTGCCTAACTTGGCAAGAGCATAACCTGCACAAAGGTAAGAGTTTTATTCATTTCATTCATTGATACATCCATCCCAAGCACCTAGAATTTTACCTGACAGATAGTAGCATTTAATAAATGTTGTTGAATGAATGTATAAATTTTGAGAGGTAATTCTCCCTAAGAGGGAACAATGAATTTACCGAATTTATTAGCTTATGACGTAAGAATTTTGTGTGCTTCTTTTGGCAAGCCAGCTTATTTCTGCCAACACATATTCTGATGGCTACTGACAAATTCACAATTTGGGTGCTCAAGAACCCCTGAATAAAATGCCTAAGAAGCTAATCCTGATGCTAAATCCACGTACCTTGGAACAGCAAATGCTGAAGTGTATTTACCGTATACTCACTCGACGGTCAGTGGCACCATGTTTTCTCTATCCTTAAGATTTTCAGAAAGGGCCTGGTCAGGAAAACTGTAACATTCACTCAATTTTCTGAAAAACGAGGTAAGAGTATGTAGCTGTAGATGGAACACGTCCTTAGTAAACTTGACAGACCTGCGGTGGATGTTGTCACTGGAAAGGCACCATAAGGGTTTGTTGCTTGGCTATTTGTTGCTTTTTTATTCGAATAAACTGTTTTACAACCTTTCTCATCCAAAGCACATAGGCATATCCACAAATTATTTTCTGACAAAACTAGTGGGAAACTTACTTTTCAGGGCAGGACTTTCTTTTGTTCTGCTAGTAAAAAGATCAGAGGTTATAAAGACTCGCCATTTACACTTGAAAGAGCCGCCAACAGCTCTAGAAATGCAGCCTGAGAATCACAGTTTAGGAGAATGACACCAGAGACTAAACGCCCAGGATTAACACAGTTTTAATGATTAGGGCATGAAAGTCAACTGTACAGTATTTTCCTTCCTGGACACCTTGAAATACCTAGACATTTGCTGACAGCAATTGGAAAAATATTTTTGTTCATTATTAACAGATGACTATTATATTAGAATTGAATTTCTTAAGGGCAAGACAGACTTTTTTTTAAAGATTTTATTTATTTATTTGACAGAGAGAGACACAGCAAAAGAGGGGACACAAGCAGGGGGAGCAGCAGGTAGAGGGAAAGGGAGAAGCAGACTTCCCGCTGAGCAGGGAGCTCGATGCAGGACTTGATCCCAGCTCCCTGGGATCATGACCCGAGCCAAAGGCAGATGCTTAATGACGGCACCCCAAGACAGATTTTTTTTTTAAGATTTATTTATTTATTTGAGAGAGTGAGAGCGTGCAGCACACAATTGCGGGGAGGCGCAGAAGCAGACTCCCCACTGAGCAGGGAGCCCAGGATCATGACCTCAGCCAAAGGCAGCTGCTTAACCAACTGAGCCGCCCAAGCGCCCTGCAAGAGGCACTCCTCTTAAATCAGAGCCTACCTAACACCATGTGCAGGGGGCAGGTATTCTTGCAAATAGCGAACAACATCCTTGAAGCCATTTCCAGATAGAAGACTGTGGGCTAATTTATTTTCCTTGAAAAAGTTATGGTCATTAATAAGAACTGAAAATCACATCCTCACCATGTCCGCTTTGGGTAAGAGTACAATCATTGTAAATGTTACAGATTAACAAAATAATATTTTTCTCTATGAAATAGCCAAGTTGGAAACACCTCTTATTTGCAAAATCCGTATTATTTACTATGGTTGTTAGAAAATCATACCTTCAATTGCCTATTTGTAAGGATTTTTGTTGTTAAGATGAGTAATATAATTTTATCTAGAAATTAGATCAGGAAAGCCCACTAAATATGGTAGTGCTGTAAAATAAGTCATTTTAATAATAAAGACATAAATAAAGTGTTTATGATAGAAACAATAAAGTTGTCTCTCAACCCCGTACAACATTGAATTTCCAAGTAATTTGTAAGGAATATATTCATCTTTTTACATTCAAAATAATGGTGATACCATTTTTTCTGACTAATATTCTTTTTATATTCTATGAATTCACACAGTATTACAGTAATTTATCATATTACAGTGCTTGGTAATCTTGAAGATAGGAAATAAACTTCTAACAGTATATAGAAAATAAAAATAAAATAATTAAAAGTCTTTTGTATAACTTTTTATGAAAACAAAATAATTAATATTTTTTCTGTAAAATAAATTATGTACTTTATGTTGAAATGTCATTCTGTTAAGGTGTTTAGAAAATAGTTACATTCACGTTTTGGCAGTGTGCTCAAACATTCTTATTTGCCATTCCCTCATGCACGATAAAATGAGGTGCAAGCTGTTTACATGGGAGAAAACAGCTTTTTTTCACAGGAAAGGAAATGATACATGAAATGGAATTAATTAAAAAAAACCCCAAGTATCATAAGATAGAGATACAATAATTCACTAAGAAAAAATATTTTTCAAGGCCTTTTGAGGTGAGGCAACCTTTGTACTTGATCAAAGGTAGTTTTCATCACGCTACCCTGTAACTTCCATCAAATTAACATATTCATTGACTGCAGTTTAAAGCCACGTGGTGGGTCGGTTGACTGAAGCACAAGGGCTGAAATCCTTAATGAGCACTTTCACAAAGGAACAAAAGAAATAAACATCTCCATTCTCCTCCAGAGTGTGGCTTGCAAGGGTAGCACCTTTGGCACTGAATAGACCTGTTTTCCTTGTGGCCACCAGGTAGCAGGAATCTCTGGAGTGGCACGACCGGAAAATAAGTCGGGTGCTTGTGGCAGTGACACTACTGAGCCAGATTTGCTGGTTTACCTAGAAGACAGCTTAAAGACTAAGACTGACTTAAGTTTATCCGGACAGGAAAAAATGTGTACTTATCCGCGATACCGGCAAACACCTGAACGACAATTTGGAAATGCACCTGCCTTCTGCTGTTTCTTCTTTGTCTTACTTTTCTTCTGCTTTTTCTCAGCCTTATTTTTGCTGGGCTTCTTTTTCTTGTATTCCTCTTTATACCATGGTCCCCAGACTCCTCCATTGAGCCGAGGGTTACTTCTGGGGTCTTTGGGGGGGTACCTGACGGGCACTGCGGTTTTGTTGAACTGCGAGAGCCTCCGTAGGAGCTGCTTCACGATTCCAGGATACCTGTGAGACAGGTCCACTCTCTCATAGGGGTCAGCTGTGATGTTGAAGAGCCATACGCTTTTGCCAGTTGACAAGGTAATTCGTTCGTTGTGCCACCGGTTGGGCCCCAGGTTGCTGAAAGACTGAGGGGGAACCCAGTCGCTGTAGCCAGGGTTTCCTGTAAGCAGTTTCCAGTGCTGCACCCTGATGGCTGACTGGATGGCAGTGTTCCAGATCCCATAGCCTGCTGCCCAGGAGCCATTTTTTGCCTTGGTGTAAATGGGGTCAATGTTGTGCAAAATATCCACCCGGGGCGAACGAAGGCCTTCACTTATGGTTTCCCAGACATCATAGCCATCCAGTTGAATGTCCTCATCAATCTGTCCTTCAGCCAGTGAAATCAGAGTGGGGTACCAGTCAGTGATGTGCACAAGCTCTTTACACACCGTTCCCTTGTTTTTCAGAAGTGGGCTATGCACAAAGCCGACAGCCCGAATGCCCCCTTCCCAGTATGTTCCTTTGCTACCTCTGAGAGGCCAGTTACTACCTCCTGCTGTGGGCTGGCCGCCATTATCTGAAGAGTATATGATAATGCTGTTGTTGTAGAAACCATAAGTCTTCAGAGCCAGGGTCACATTGTTGATTGCTTCATCTAAGCAGGAAAGCATGGCAGCATACCTCCGTCTATTTATGTTGATAATGGATCTGTAGTGTTCAAAATACCTGCCAGGGGCTTGCAGCGGTGAGTGAACAGCTTGGTAGGCAATATATAAAAATAGAGGCTTTCTGGGGTCATGGGAAGCTAAAATTTGCTGAACTCTTTGAGTGTACATCTGTGTGGAGTAGATGCCATTGTCATAGTCCCAGGCAGCATTGTCATTTTCATACAAGTCATAGCCACACATCCCAGGACTGTCACATTTGTAGTGTGTATAGTAATCACCACTTCCCAAGAGGGAACCAAAAAAGGTATCAAATCCTCTCTTGGTGGGCATACATTCTTTTCTATAAAAACCCAAGTGCCATTTTCCAACCATATGTGTTGAATAGCCAACCTCCTTCAGCTTCTGAGGTAGGGTTGCATTGTCCAGAGGTAAGCAGTTGGGTTGGGTAGGTCTTATGATAGAATGTTGAAGTCCGGTGTGTATCTGATACCTTGACAAGAGTAAAAATGTTGTCAGTGCAGGATAAATGAGATATTACAATGATTCTTAAATTAAACAATGTTTCTATGAAGAGAAACTTCTCCCCAAATAAAATATGACCAATTCAGCATTTCTACTGTTGATTCAGAAGTCTTATCCTAATTAGCTTCATATTTAACATTTGAAATACATGTGCCTCTAAATCAGTACTTTTGAAACTAAGATTTCACCACTTATCTCAAAGTATTTTTTGTTTTGTTTTGTTGTTTTTGAGAGAGAGTGCGAGGGGGGCAGGGGGAGGGGCAGAGGGAGAGAAAATCTTGAGTATGGAGCATGGAGCCCTACACAGGGCTTGATCTCATGATCCTGATCATAACCCTGAGATCATGACCTGAGTCAAAATCAAGAGTCAGACGCTTAACTGACTAAGCCACCCAGTCACACCTATCTCAAGTGTTTTAAAATTCTTCTAATGGAATTAATCTGAATAAATTTTAATCTCTTAATTAATTATATGACATAGAAAACTAACATGATAAGGGAAAGGATGCAAATGTTAGAGTAGTATTATTATTAGTTTTAGTCTAGGGACCTCACATTAGCTCCCAAATCATTTCCTGAGATCTATTTCAAGCTAATTCTGAAGCACTAAAAATACAAGCAAAAGTTATATAAAAGTCTGCTGTTTGATTGTCAAAAAATATTTTATAATTAGTCCCCAACCTGTTAGATCTCTGTAAAGAGAAAGGAAATTTTTCTGGCTCACGATACATCATTTTGAAAAACCATTTTAGAGTAAGGGTTTTAGCTGATGCTAAAGAAGGATTACATTTTCCCAAAAACAGCATTAAACATGTCCTTTCATATTTTTTCCAGTGTCTCCATTAAAAAAAATATTACATTCACTTACAGTCTAAGAAAACAAAGCAACCCTTTCCGTACTTTAAAATTAAGTGAATGTTACTTTCCAGCATTGCTCTTTTCCCAGGGATATTTTGCCAAGGACTTTTCCTCAGAGACTGGTTATCATCACATAAGTGTATGAATTTTCATTTGGGTCAAGATGTGCCTATTAGTTCATGACATTTAAAAGCAATTGATTCTATAGTTATTATATAAGTTCAAAAGGACTTTTAAAATACAAAATACAGAAATTCTGAGAAAATAAAGATTGCAGAAGGTTTTAAGGTACATGTGAAAATATTCTTGGAATCAAGTTACAAAGAGTAGTATTGAGATCAAAATTTAAAATTTTTAAAAATTGATTTACCTGAAAGGCCATCATGTCATACATACCTTGGGTGAATGGTGCAATTTATTTAAATTTTCAAATGATAGTATAATGTAACTGTGAATTCTTTTGAAGTGTCAATTGCAGTAATTGATGGCTTTGTAGGATCCATAGGGAAATTTGGTCACTAATGCAAAGCACTATCCAACATGGGCCCTATCTACTCTGCTGATCATTAAGCTGTCGAAGTTTCACAATTATCACAGTTGTAGGTAATTTAAAATGTAATAAGCTCTCAGAGAAATAAGTATTTCACAAACATTATTTAGCACCAAATTCAGAAAGTACTGTTGCTATCCTTGATGATTTTTGATTATCCAGTTCAGGAGCCAAAACACTTACTTGTGAAACCATCGATTTTGCATGAGCACATGACAGATTGGTAACACCTATCAATGTAAGCATTGAGTAAATTTAAAAATGGAAAAATCTGTATGGGCAAGAATTTTAATGAATTATTAACTCAATAATTCTATGCAGAAAATGTACTTGGCCAGAGTATCTATTCAATTCATTGAATGGCTAACCAATTCAAGTCTTTCTAATCAAACTGGGCATTTTCTCAGCTAGTACTAAAATCAAAAGTAATTGAGCCTTTTGAAAAGCATGAAATACAGAAAATGCTCAGACAAAGAAGAGTAGGAAAAAAGAGGTCTGCTTCTTTCAGGAGAGGGTACAGTGTTAGCAGATAAGTAAGAGACATCAGAACTATTAACTGTATGGTTTCTGTCTTCCCCACAACCTAGAACAGTTTTCATATTAGAAAATTTAGAACCAACAACATAGAGGTGTGACAGCAGCTCAGAAACAGAAGCGATCTTTTCAGGACAGACTCTTATTGAATGAATTCAAGACTTTGGGGCCAAATCGGTGGAGTTTGGGGTAGAATTTGGGTCATGGGTTAAGGGTAAAGTTTGGGGGTCAGACAGACCTGGGATTGAATTTGCTCCACTGCTTATTAGCTGTGTGACTTTGGGCAGTACTTAACCCTTCTGATCCTCAGTTTCCTCATCTGTAAAACAGGGATAATGATACATATTGGGTTGCTGTAGCACTGAAAGAGAGCATAGAATCTGATAAGGAGAGTCCATCAATAAATCACAGGTTTTGCTATTATTACCTCTGAGGTCTTAGTCATATGTTACTTACATATTTGTACAAAGTTTTATTATTTATGGGCCTTCTTTCATATGCATTATTACATTTAGTCCTCACTATAACAGTAAGAAGTAGGATGCTTTTATGTTAATTTTATAGATAGAATAGAGATATAGAGATGACCCCCAACACCTTCAGCCTGCCCCACCAAGCTGTGAAATTGATTCCTGAATGACAAGAGTTAAATCTGATGCTCTCTCTATTCTTTTTAAGAGTTAAAATCAGTACTTCTTGAAAAATCAAGGAGCTGGGGAAAAATGCCATCAGTCTTGAGAAGCAAATCTGTTCTAACTTTCTAATTAAAGATAGGAAAGATTTTTGTAAACCAAATAGTGAGGTTTATATTGATCCCAGAAAAATTTGAGAATGATTTTTTAAGTAGTTGATTTCTGAGCATTTTAGAAAGCTAAGTTAGCTGCATTTTCTTTTCTTTTCTATTTTATTTAAATAAAATTAGGTAAACAGCTTAGGAAAATGTTGGGCATTTCAAAAATCTACTCATTTTCTTATAAAATAATGAAAAAATAACTATGGTAACAGTGTATATTCACCATAAGAATGATAATGTTACACATTAAAACCAATCAAGTCATGTGGATAATTTTCATTTACATCATTTCTCTGGCTTATACAAGTCTGTGGGTGAGGCAGGAGTGTTCCATTTATTATTTTCATCTGATAAGAAAAACAAAACAAAAAAACCACTGAAACTCAGAGTAATTTAGTGGTTTGTCAAGTTTGACAGCTGTAAGTCTTGAAACAAAATCTGTAATCCAGATTTTTGGCTTTAGAGGCTTTTCCATGAACACTCACAGATTACTGAACAGCTAGACACATTTAAAGTTTGGGTTAATTTATTTGCATTAATCTTCAGTATTTATTCATTTGCTCAGTTAAGCAATATACTGAGTGTAAAATGTGTGCCAGGGACTAAGTTGCTGTTTGTTTTGTCCACCACCGCCTGGTACCCAAAGTCTTGATATCCTTAAGTGAGCTCTAAGTCAAGATCCTACTAGTAATGGGAATGACTTTAAGGTATGAGTTCTCTGAACCTTGGAATCAGGTGGGGTTGGAGACAGTGCTTTCAGTCACGGAGAACAGTACTGAACGCTAACAAATTATTTTCTTTCAGGAAGGAGATGGCTGGAATCCAGGAAGAATCTTTGGCTTGATAGTGACTTTGACTTGGCAGCATGACTAGCATGATGATCAATAATTCTTCAAAATACAGTACGAAATAGTATATTGATTAATTGGTTGAAGACTGCTGATCTGGAAAGTAGTCTCTGGAACAATACAACAGGGCTCTTTCCTCGGCTTCAACACATTGGTCATTATTATCCATTTATTATTATAATCCATTATATATCCATATCCAATATCATCCATTATTATCAATGACTTGAATAAAGAAACAGAAGAAATTCTTATCATCTAGGAGGAATAGTTGATGTTATAAGTGGCATAATCAAGATTCAAAGTAATATAAATGACCTGAAATGTCAAAACAAAGAAGGTGAAATATAGATCAAAAGTTAAGAAGTGCTCAAAGAGTGAAGGGAATATGTCAAAAAGATGCAGAAGCCTGAATGAAGGGGATCTCACTGGCCAAATATGGGACAATGTGAGTATCAAAATAAATAGTGATAGTAAAAAATTATACCCACTGAATAAAATAGGAAAAGCTGAGTCCATACTAATATAAATAAATCGGTAAATAATAAAGGCTTGCTATGGAACGAGATAATGACATAGTCGCACAGTATCTCCCTGCAAAACATGTGGTAAAAGAGTAACTGTACAAGGATGCTTTGGTGGCTCAGTCAGTTAAGCATCTCCCTTTGGCTCACGACATGTTTCAGGGTCCTGGAATCGAGACCCACATTGGGCTCCTTGCTCAGTTGGGAGCCTGCTTCTCCCTCTGCCTGCCACTCCCCCTGCTTGTGCTTTCTCTCTCTCTGACAAATAAAATCTTTGAAAGAGTAACTGTACAGTGAAAGCACCTGATAAACACCATATTAATCAAGTGATCAAAGTTAACATCACCAATAACTGGGACAAACCAACATCATGTGCTTCCAGATAGGATGCAATTGAGAGGAACACAGCATTGTTTCTGTGCTGTGCCAGCCTAAGATGCATAACTTGAATCTAATCCCAAGAAAACAATGGGCAAACCCAAACTGAGGGATAGTCTACAAAATAACTGGTATTCAAAAGTGTCAAGATAATATATGTCAAAGAAGGAACAAGTGATGTTTCCAGTTTGAAAGAGAATAAGGAAACATGACAAATAAATGCAACATGTGATTTTGAATTGGAATAGCTATGATAAAGGACATACTTTGAGAACTGGCAAAATTTAAATAGGGCCTAAGGATTAAATGGGAATAACAATGTTAATCTGCTGATTTTGACTGTCTCGTGACCAGCGTAGAAAGAGATTTTGTTTGTAGGAAATATAAACTAAAGCATTAGGGGCGCCTGGGTGGCACAGTGGTTAAGCATCTGCCTTTGGCTCAGGGCGTGATCCCGGCGTTATGGGATCGAGCCCCACATCAGGCTCCTCCGCTATGAGCCTGCTTCTTCCTCTCCCACTCCCCCTGCTTGTGTTCCCTCTCTCACTGGCTGTCTCTATCTCTGTCAAATAAATAAATAAAATCTTAAAAAAAATAAAAATAAAATAAAGCATTAGAGATGATGGGGCATCAAGGTTGGCAGTGAACTCTCAAATGGTCAAGGAAAAAATGTTATTTGTGTTGTACTTGTATGGTACTTGACTTTTTCCGTAAGTATGAGATTGTTTCAAAAAATTTTTAAAAAGTGTAAGAAAATCTAATTGGGATAAACGGAAGGCACTGCATGTTAAATAGCAACGATTTACATGTTTGTTATGGGTCTGGGAAGTTGGATATATCAGACTGAATTTGAAAAAAGCAAAACAGAAAGCTAAAATGCTAATAAGATCTTACATTATATAAGGGCAGTGTGCAAATTCTAAGGAGTAATAATCCTACTCTGTGCTAATCAGAACATATCTGGAATAGAGTATTCAATATTTAAGCATGCTCCCCCAAATATATGTACATTTATTTATTTATAAATGACACATATGCACTACTGCACTAATTTATGAACATTGTAAGCATACACAAAACAGAAATGAAAAAGAATGGGATAAAAATAAATATAAATAGAATTTCTGGTATTTGTTCTTGTATCCTAATGAATGATCTTGCATTGCCCTGGGGTGTATGTATTCCAACGTGGAGACTGCTGGTGCAGAAAGTTGATAGTAAAGAGATGAGGATTGAAACACAGGAATCAATGAGAAGGCTATTACAGTAGTGTAGGTCAAAGATGATGGTGGCTTGGACTACCACCTAGTGGCAGTAAAAATGGAAGTAATTGCATAAATCAGATGTATAATTTGAATTTAGAACTGATGAGACAAAGTCAGTGAAGGGAGGGTAGTGAGAAAGGAAAAGGAAAAAATCAAGGACTTCTGAATTTGTGGCTTTCATATTTTGGTGAACAGTGGATGGACCAGCTGTTCTCTGTTTTGTTCCAAAGTATACAATTATGACCAATGGATAACATTACAAAATGGTAGATTGCAAAACAACAACAATGCAAACAACAACAACTACAAAACTCCACAAATAAAAAAAGAAAAGAAAAAAAACAACAAAATGGACTACATGATCATCTTCCAGAGATTCTGTAAAAGACGTATCTCAATTGGGAAAGGAGTACTAGATTACGTCAAAGATGCCTTCTGACTCTAAGAATTCATGGATCAAGGATGACAGGTCAATGTTTCCTTAAAGAATGTGTGCAACCTCAGAGTAGCTTTACAAAAACACGTTTATAATATTACATACAGGTATTCGATAAAGAAGTTTCCATAATGCATCTATTTTTTTAAAGTTCTTTTTCTAAATAATAAAAAAAGTTAGCTTAAAAAATAGGTTTTTCACATAATATTTTCTGAATTCAGTAATCATGACTAAAAAATGAACTAATTTTGAAATTTAGTCTACTTTTTTGTTACCATCTGGGTACCATGTGAAGAAAATTCCATATGAACAATAGTAAACCTGGAGCTGATGCCAAACCTGTTAACATCAATAGCCATCATTGTCACTTTCCTGCCAACTGAAAAGACAAAAACTAAGTGGGCCTTTCAGCTTGGCATTAGAATGTGTAAAGACTTCTGCAATCTTTTTAAATATTAATTTATATCACTGGGTTCTGGTAGCAGCAGTAGTTTTGAATTCTCTTTTGTCTAGGATTGTCTAATATAATATTATTTTAATCCAATTACATAGTTAATGTACCCTTATAAATACAAGATGCTTATAAAGATAAAATATGAATCCTCAGAGTTCCATGCAGACTCCAATGTCTAGGATTGTTACAGAATACAAAATCAGCCAATAGTGCAGGAGAAATTGGTATTTTGAAGAGAAGGAACCAGGTATAAGAGACTATAGCTTATAAATCAAAAGTCACTCAGATATTTATAAATTAGAAAAACATAACTAATCTTCCATATTCTGAAAGGTGTTCCTTCATCACTTCCTTCCAATAGACTCTTTTATTGCAAAGACTGTCATTCTATTTATAGGCCTTAATTTCATCTTTCAGTTAATTCTGTCTTCTGACAAAGGGTGTCAGTGGGAGAGGGGTACCATAACAACTCAATGTCAAGATTTTTATCTCATGAATGAATGGATATTCATTGGCTATTCATTCATGAGATGAAAAACTAGTCATAGTTTAGAATGAATTGCTTATTTAAAACTCGTTCACCTACCATGAGCCAGACACTGCTAACTTTGGGGGGTCATAAATTTGAAGAAGTTGATTCCTGCTCACAAGGCACTCAGTGAGCCCTCTTCCTCAGCTATAGACCCCAAGAGTTAAAATCAGAAATAGAGAAGATTGCTTAACTCATGCTCTAACTAAAACCCATTGTGCTTATTTCTTATCACATTTTCTTGAGGCATTAATGAAGGTGTTTTGCAATGACCAGAACATTCTAAACACCAGGCCAGAAAAGCCCAGATAGCAACAGACTCCCTTCCCCAACCTTGTTCATGGGCTGAACACATACCAACCCCTATCCATGATCATGTACTCTCTGCCCGCTCCCTTGCACATACCCCCACCCTCCATTCTCTCCTTATAAAATTTCAGATTGCCAGTGGAGAGGTCAATTGTTAAGGCTTGAGCTTGCCACCTCCCCCAGCTGGCTGCACCCAAAATAAATTTCTCTCTTTCTCTATCCCAAAACCCCCTCTCTTGAATTATTGGCTTTTCTTGTGACAAGTTTATCTAAGTTTGTTGGGCAACACTATTGGCAAACCCAGCCAGGAACTATGCTTTTGATTTGTCAGGATTCTTTGGGATGGAACAGTTGACTGTGGCAACACACCAGGGCTTCCCCTCATTTCTTGGTTTAGAGGCTATGATAGATGGTTAGGTAACAAGTCTAGTGTTAGAGACAGACAACAATTAGAGGATTATCATGACAGGAGTAAATACTGCAAGAAAGACAACCACAGCATTTTCTGAATACTCATAGAGGGTCGGGAAATGTGCTCAAAAGGGGCCATGTTTGTTCTCAGTGCATTCATAGGGTACCTAGGTGAATATGGGGAAAAGGCAGATATTTGAAACACCTGGAACATTATGGATAAAAGCACAGAGTCACAAGGGAACATGAATCTGAGGTGATTCTTGAGGGAGGATGTGCCAGCCAGGTGAAGAGTTGAAGGGAAGGCAAAGAGAGTATTTCAATAAAAGGAGCAGAATGTTCATATGCACAGAGGGAGAGAATTTGGCCCTCTGTGGATCAACAGTTCAGAATATGAGAACAGAGATTCAGACATATCTTGATGGAAGATGAGACTACAGAGACAAGTAGATGCCAAGTTACATAGTATTGTATTACAGCATACAGCTGTACAAAGGTTTTTGTACTTAATGTGATGCTCACAGAAAACCACCACAATACATAATAAAAGTTTGCATTAGAAAAAACACTCTGATTGTAGTATGAAGGGTAGATTCTAGTGGAAGAAGACAAAGGCAGGGATGCTTGCCCTAGTATAAGAGATAAACACTGACAGTTGAAACAGAGATGGATGACAGTAAGGATGAGGGAAGAACTCTAACAAGGCACAACTGAGAGGGCTACAGGCTATGGGGATGTGGGATAGGGGATGTTAAAAATGAGTCTCAAGTGTCTGGGCTGGGTGCTGGGGTGAAAGGAGTTTTCTTGCGTTAAGTTAAGAAATGTAGGAAGAAGAACAGGAATGAATAGGAAGATGATGAATCCTCCTCTGTGCTTGGTTGGAAGCACCTGTAAGATATCCTACTAGAGATGTATAGGATGAAATAACTTCTAGATTTGAGACTCATTTGCACATAGGTGGCGGGTGAATTCATGGGAGCACATGAGACCATCTAAAGACAAGATGGAGACTGAGAGCCAAAGACGGAGCCCAGGAAATGCTATCACTCAGAAGAAAAGCAAGGAGCACAAGTGAAAGAGTTTGAGATGAAATAGTTACTGTGTGAACTAGAGTAGTAAAGGGCAGTTTCAGAGTTGACTGCATCACATATGGTAGAGAAGCCAAGAAAGGTGTGAATTAAAAAATATCAACTGAACTTGGCAGTAAGCATGTATGACCTTGTAAGGGCCAAGGGCAGGCTGCCTCAAGATGGGCTACTTTGGCATAAAATTTATTTTGAGTTAAACACAGCAAATTCTGAAAAAGTTCTTTACCCCACAACTTTCTTTATGTACCAGGAAGAGAGACATTAACATAGGTTCTTTTTTACCTAAGAAACTTAACCATATAATAGGGCAACCTTTGTTTTCCAAACATCTCCCCTCAACTTCCTGCTAATAGACATCCTTCCCTTTGTATCCCCAAACCCTTACCTGTCTCCTTATCTCAGGAAGTCAAATAAACCTCATGTTGCCTAACTGTCTCTGGAAGTTCATGTCCATGTGGATTTCCCTTATGTGTGAAACTAAATTTTATTTTCTCCTGTTAATCTGTTTTACATCAATTTGATTCCTAGTCCAGTTAGAAGGACCTTGAAGGGCAGAGGAAATTCTTTCTCCCTGACAACCTGATAAACCATATTTTAGTAGAAGTCCAGATTTTAGTGAGTTGAGACCTGAATGGAAAGTGAAACCTGTGAAAATATTAATTTTCCACAAAAGTGGAGTTGGGAGGCTAGAAGGAGGATACCATTCAACATCAATTACAGGAGGAATTGTCAATTACGGACACCAACAAAAGAATCTTCAGCAGGAAAGAATGATCAATTATAGGCCCTACCAGGAAAAGATGTACACTGCATCTTCTACAAGAAATCAACTACCCTGGTTTCTCAGCCAATGAGAAACTGTCATCACCCTGAACTCTTACTTTTCTCCAATGGACCTTAGTTCAGAACAACCTCTTCCAGCTGCCTCCTTCTTCTCTATAAAATAATCTTCCTCTCCTTTGTCTGTTGGACTTGACTATGGTTTTGTTGTAGCTTGCAGGTCCTGAATTGTAATTCTTTACCATTCCTGAATAAACCCATTTTGCTGGTAAAATAACTGGCTTTTTTTTTTTTAGATTGACAAAATGTATAGATGGTGAGTGTAAACTATTTCAAGATGTATAAATGGAAGAAGGAAAAAAAAAGAATATGGTGGAGCTCCAGGTGCTGATGTGGTGAAATGTTTATGATGTATTGTTGAGTAAAAGAACATCTGACTATGGCAGAATATCTATTGTATTGTTACATTTTTATAATAAAAAATGTGTACATTCCACGAAGGCAGGGACTATTCACTGCTGTTTTGCATCACCTGGCTCATCAAAATAGGACATCGATAAATATTTGTTGAATGAATAAATGAATGAGAATGAGTGTATATTCATAGAAAGAGAAAGAGAAAGAAAAAAATATAAAGATATACTCCAAATAGTTAGACATGATTATTTCCAGGGAGATAATAATAAAAGGAAGCTTTCACTTCCTGATATATAAATTTACATATAATTTATATATATTATAAATGAAACTTAGATGAACGGGTGTTAAAAATTAGCTTACTTCACTCAGACTAATTACACATGGGACTAATTTTTAATTTAAAATTAAAAAAGAAATCTAAATGCCAAATGAATGAAAATGTTCATCTCATCAAGGAACATTCTTCTTATTAGGGACATCTACTCAGGAGAGCACCTTTAGACCAGAAGAAAGCAGATGGAATGAGCTAAATGAATTCTATAATTATCCCCTAGAAGCCAGAGAAAATGCTCCATTTAATGAAAAAAAAAAAAAAAAAAGAATAACTTGTCAAGTAACTTAAAAATTCCTGGCTTGGAATGGTCTTTCCTCATCATCAGCACCTGCTGTTCGTCCTTGCAATTGCCTTGCTCATCCACAATATGTTAACATTTACAACATCAAAGCTTTTGCTATGCTGAATAAAGTTTTCCTGGTCTCATTAGAAACACGGCTGCAAATCACATGTTAAGTGACTTCTTTCTGGAAATTTTCCTTTTAATCTTGAAGCCGATGTCCATATTGTCAGTTCAGATGAAAGAATGAACAAATACCAGAGGTCATACTGCCCCAGGCAGGGCTGGACTGACCCAGGAACCTGTAGGAATGCAACTCTGGTAGCTTTTAGGTATTAATCAGCACCGCCCTAAAGACATAATCACCAGATGCGCCTAATGAATCTCTAGCATGAAGAATAAAGATATTTTTCAGATTCCAAGTTTCTTGAGATGGAAAAGACCTCCAGGAGATCAGACAAAGTGGAATCTGAGCACCTGCCAGCATGACCTCATGGGCCATTAATCAATGGTGTCTCCCTTTTCAGGAGACCCCCACCCCAAATTTTGCCCTTAAAACCCTTCATTTGCAAGCCATCAGGGAGTTTGGAACTTGAGAGTGTTAGCTCCCATTCTCCTGGGTGGCACCAAACCAATAAATAGCCTGTCTTTCTTTACTGCAAAAGCTGAGTGTCCATTTTTACTGGCTTGCTGCACATCAGGTGGATGAACTTTTATTTTGTTCAGTTATAGCCTCATCTATAGTGTGTGTGTGACTTCTTGGTAGTTTCCATCAAAAGGCAAATTTACTTCCCAACGAGAGGGTCTTCTCTCTGACTCTTTTTTTCCATGTTGTCTTTCCTTCTGGAATTATTCCTGGAAGACTGATACTTTCTACTCTATTAAAAAAAAAGACTTAAGATATAAATAAAAGATTACCAAACATCTGTCTAAATGAACAATTACTTATATAATTAGTATGTTCCTTTACTGTAAAATTAGAGAGTAAAATTTAACTCCAGAGTTGTATTTACCATTATTTAATTTATAGAGACTATTTTAAGGTCACATATATTCCATAAAGCAAAGTGTAACCATACTATCAAGATAATTTTTTTACTATTCTCTTTACTACCACAGAGTATTATTAAATCAGTTTTTTTAAAATGTGCAAGTTTTAATGTCCTCTATTATAAACAGAAAATGCACTTGAATGTATGGACCAGAGAATACTTAAATGTTAAACCAAATTTCATGTTATTGACTTTACCCTAGAGACAGAATGTGTTAAAGAAAATATCCTTAACTAATATCTTTTGATATTAGAATTCTCAAAGTAATATAGATTCCTTAGAAAAAATTAAAAATCCTTTCAAATACTTTCAAAATATGATATATTTTCCTTTGTAAGCATTGGTCCATCATTATTATTACTTCCCTAGAAATAGGACTGCCTTATTTATTTATTTATTTATTTTTAAAAGATTTTACTGATTTATTTGCAAGAGAGAGTGAGAGAACAAGAGAGAGAAAATGAGGGGGGGGATGGGAGGAGGGGCAGAGGGAGAGGGAGAAGCAGTCTCCTTGCTGAGCATGGAGCCCAACATGGGGCTTGATCCCAGGATCCTGACATCATGACCTGAAAACAGATGCTTAACCAACTGAGCCACCCAGCTGCCCCAGGACTGCCATATTTAAGTCCAACATTTTCTTTATAGTTCTAACTTTGAAGACAAAAAAATTATGAAGAGCTTGACATTTATGTTCACCATGTGGCTTCTCTAGGAATTAGCTCCACAAAAAAGTGGTAATATTCTTTCATTCTTGAACAGAATTTCTTCCTCTTAGCCGTGGTTAGGAATTATCTTTCAAATAACTGAGTATTTTGCACTAAAATTACCCACACATAGGTGAAAGTATTTCATGTCAAACTCATGTGGAATTCATTAGTGTCTTAGCTGCAAGCCAAGTGAAAATAAACTGAAAGTAAAGATGGCTTAGCAGGGAATATGTACTCGTTATATAATCGTTGGGAAATGTGATCAAAAAGACATGCCTGTCAACTGACCCTTGAGCTGGACATGGGCCTTAGGAGGCTCCTCAGCCTCTCCCCTCTCCTGGGACTGTGGGTTCCACTTGTCTTTCCTGCTCTCAGAGGCTGCTCTAAGGACAGAGCCTTGAGATGGTGATGTGATGTTGAAAGCACTTGCACAGTATAGGTGACAGACCACAGTTAGGGTCTCTTAACAAGCTTTTAAGATTTGGAGAGAGGGTGCAGGGATCCATTCATCTTGCTGCCACCCAAGACAAGCCTTTTATGTAAGTTCCTTTTGCTACTATTAAAAATGCCACCCCCCCCCCAAATGTCACCTACCAACCTGGAGTGGCCTATTTCTTAGGTCTCTCCCTGTTGTCTGTGGATGGGGACTGGTTTCAGATTACACCAGGAAATCTACAGAGTTGTGAACCTACATTCTTTAAAGCCACTAGGTTTACTAACAATTTCAGTTGACTAGCGTTATTTTTAAAAGATGTTTATAATTTTATGCTACAAAGCAGTTTCAACTAAAGAAAAGAGATTTATTGAATAAAAACTCCATTAATTGGTATAACCAAATTCTCAAGGTTAGAGCCACGCATTTTCACACAGGCATCGTTAGACTTAGAACTTAGGCACCAACTGGAGTATATTAGGTAATTTTTTTCCTAAAAGCTGAATTCATGGACTTCTGTCTGTGACTTTGCCCTTTTATTGGTTTCTCTCTAAATTCTAACAGTGATGACGATTGATTCTGTCCTGAATACAGATATTGAACTATTTTGAATAGTTTAGGATTTATCACTAAAATGGCAGCATTAATAAGCAATTAGGGCTGGCAGATAAGGATGTGGAATTGATATTTTATATTCTGAAGGTTGAACTTCATACATAACTTTAAATGAGAGTAGGAAAATCAGCAAATTAAAATGGACCCTTTGCCCTAATAATTATTATAGATACTCTTTCATCTACCATATATATAACAGGATGGTTATAGCTGTCTTAATTTTATATAATAATTCTTTTCATTCAACTTTTTAAAAAGATTTTATTTATCTGAGAGAGAGAGGGAGAGAGTGAACATGCACAAGTGGGGGAGGGTAAAGGAGAGGGAGAAGCAGACTCCTTTCTGAGCAGGGAACCCGATGTGGGGTTTGATCCTAGGACCCTGAGATCGTGACCTGAGCCAAAGGCAGATGCTTAACTGACTGATCCACCCAGGCGTCCCCAACTTCCTTCTTTATGCAGGAAAATGTCCAGAGTATTTGTCATATTATTCTCAAAAAGCTTTAGTATGTTTGAAATGCTTCACAGTGACAGTAAAAATAATGTTTAAAACTAGAAATAAAAAGGAAAAATAAACACACTCTGAAGATCTCTAATAGATAAAACCTATTGCCTTGAAACACACCCCAGGAAGGAGATTCTCCCCACTCTGGCTTACCATCAGAACACCTTTATCACAGTTCACCTTCATCCCTCTTGCTGCAGGTGCTAGTCAGCCATCTATTTTTTTTTCCAGTAAAGTTATCCAAACATTACAAGTAAAGTGGAAAGTAATTATTATACAGCCAGATAATTTTCCTCAGGAGATGGCCCACTGCTTACAGACTAAAAAGGGCACTAACTGTAAAGTTCACGGTGTTTATTTCACATGTGCTCTGGCAACAATCCTCTTTATTTTCTCCAAAGGGATTGTCTTGGTGGTCAGGTTTGGGTCTACAGCCCCAATGTCTCATAGGAGGACAACCACCCATTTCCTGGGTAGTCAGTGGGAAAATGTGTACCTTTCTATTTGTTAGAAATCAGGTTGGTGGAGGGATTAGTAGAGGCCATATTTTATCTCTGGACATTCTGCCCACTGACTTGACATCATAGGATGTATTGTGGGAACAATCCAGCCTATGTGGTAGTATTGAGAAAACCCCACAGTCTTAGGAATCACAATGTCTGGATTTGAATCCTCCTCTTTACTGGCTATGTAGCCTTGGGACAGCCAGTTAACCTGAACCTCAGTCTCTTCATTTGTAACAGAGGTATTAATATCAGCAATGCATCAACTCCACAGGATTCCCCCTTCCCTTTTTGGTTAGGATTAAATTAAATAAAGTGCTTAAAACATACTGTAAACTGTAAAAATTTACACAAATGTTCATTATACTAGTTATTACAACATCTTGTCTTTTTTGTGCTCTTCCTGTCCATTATCTTTTCAACTCCATGTCCTCTTCCCTCCACTGCCCTATTGTGTGCAAGAGATAAAACCAAAACCAAAACAAAGCAAATATGTGATTCCATTGCTTAGAACTAGTGAACTAGTATCTTGCCCGTTCTCTTCCTTTCTGGCCATCAGATTGAAATTTCCAATGGTCAAACTGAAGTTTTGCCCATGGAGTTGCTTTCCCTCCCTTTTACTTGACAAATGTGTCAATTCCTCTAAATGTCAATGAGGAATGCAAAAAATATAATTCACATTGCTCTATAGGGAGACCCAAGTTCTTGCCAATTACTTAGCCTTATTTTTATGAAATAAATATTCTGAATGGAAACAGTTTGTGACAAGGATAGGTGTTGAGTCTATCGGAATATCTACAGTACGCTGAGTTATAATCACTTATAAACAAAACTGATCTGATCTATTAGTTGTCTGAGTCATAATTTCCACTATGAATTTAATATATGTGTCTTGATACATTTCAGAAGTAGAGATAAACTTATTCCCCCAGATTCTATTTTGAGTGCTTTAATATTTATTAATGTTTATTTTATCTATCAGAGGGAAGATTTGATAGATAAATCTAAGGGATACGCTATCCAATATTTTTCTTATTCTTTACTCATACCATAACAGATAGATTTCCAAAATATTATACAAATCTGCATTTATGACCTCGGGAAAGCATATTCATTTTGAGCATAGGTTTCTCAGTTGACTCTATTCTGGAAAGCTCCCAGAAGGTACCATTAAGATTTGCTGCAGTAAAAAGTGTTCTTTATGGTACTGCTTCTGCTAGTGCTCACTGCTCCTTTCCTGTGCTAGTGAGAGGAATTATATGTCCTCATGCTATACTTTTCCTGACAACTCCTCTAAAAACTCATGTTATAAGATCCCAAACTGTTATCCCTATGTTCTTGAGATTCTGCAATCCTGAGAGTTATGTAAATCCAGAAAACCTATGTTGCTTTAGCTGTCTTCTTACTAGGATCCCAAACACAGATTCTTAAAATTAGTTTAAGGTGTTTTTATAGCAATATAAGGAAAGTGCACACAAAAGTGCAATGTGCTAAAGATTATATTCAGAAGCTGTATTAATGTAGTTCTTAGATGTCATACTCAGAAAAATAGTGTATTAGAAACAAGTTACTAAAAATAGATCATTCTGTTTCAATAGGCAATATAATTGTAGGCATACTAAGGGAATAGTAAGTGATTTTGTCCTACTAAAGGAGGGTTATGTTATTTCCCTTTGTAATTTTACCAACGTATTATTAGTGCTCTGAGTGTCATATGCTTACCAGTAACTTTGAAATTCTATTAGTTATCTTTGTCATTAGATTTATTTTACTTTGAATTTACTATCCTGTGAAAAATAGAGCTGAGCAGTAACAGGGGAAGTTTATGTCAGAGATTCTCTATGCCTCAGTTTCCTTATTTGCATAAAATGAGGTTAATAATAGCACCTTTGTCGTTGAATTATCAAGACAATTAAATGAATTAGTAGATCTAAAGTGCTCAGAACAGTATCTAACAAATAGAAACACAATAGAAAAAAATTACACAGTACAATGAGGTTATTAGAATTTTGGCAGACTCAACACATTTTCCAACCTGTTGGTTGTCTGATCTCACCTAACATAGTAAGTAAGACTCTCTAGGAAACTACCATTTGTCAAATTTTTGGTGTAGTATCAAAGAAGATTATCCACATTTATCTGAAAATATGGCTCAAATACATCTCCTTTCCAACTATATGCCTCCATGAAGCTGAATTTCTTCATATACTTCAATAGTAATAAGGTATAGCAATGAGAATCCAATTATCTTCTACTAAACTAGCTGTTACAGAGGTTAGAAAACTAAAAAATAGTGCTAATCTTCTCATTATTATTTCTTGGTAGAACACTGTTATACAGTAGTCCCCCCTTAACTGCAGTTTTGCCTTCTGTGGTTTCATCTACTCAAAGTCAACCATGGTCCAGAAGCAGATGATCTTCCTGATGTACCGTCAGGTCAATAGTAGCCTGACACCACATCAAAATGCCTATGTCATCCACCTCACTTCATGCTGTTCCGTAGGCATTTTATCATCCTTACATTATCACAAGAGGAGAAAATTCAGTATAGTAAAATATTTTGAGGGAGAGAGACCATATTCGCATAACATTTTTATAACATATTGCTATAATTCTTTTATTTTATTATTACTTACTGTTAATCTCTTGGAGAGTTTAATTTTTATACTTTATCATAGGTATGTATATACAGGAAAAATAGAGTATATATAGGTTTGGTACTTTCTGCAGTTTTAGGCATCCACTGAGAGGTCTTACAACATATCCCCTGTGGATGAGGGGAAACTATTGTACTCATAAAAAGATCTTATTTATGTTAAGATGTAATTGGTTTATATTTTTAAGTGAATTAATAAGCAAATATTTTTTTAATTCTCAGCTTTAATTTCTATTATGGTAAAAAACAACAGTTAACTCATAAACAAAGTTCTTTGAGATCCTCAGTGATTTTTAAGAATGCATGCAGGTCTTGAGGCCAAAAAGTTTGAGGAACACTGATATCATAAAATTCTCTATATTATCCTATGGTTAAAACTTTCTGAATAGATACATCGATCATTATCAAAGCTAAATAGTGAATAATTTTATGAAGCAGTATTTCATAATAAAAAGAACATGAGATTAGCTGTAGAATTTCCAATACTGAATCCATTATTAACTCTGTAGCAAGATGAAACAAATAATTTTTAGTAAGCCGACTCTGGCATAATGCATATTAATCCTGAAAATTTTCCATATCACTTCCTGCAGGTTCTAGAATTGTTGGCTTTGGGTTTTATAAAAAGTTAAAAATAAATACACATAAGGACTATTTTTCATATATGGGTTGCACTGAAGCTGAGAGATATCACCTAGACTAGAACATGAGATTCAGCTAAGATCAAAGGCTATAGAAAGAGCTGGCCAAGCGAATGTGAGCTCCTAGTGATTAACAGAAATCCTTGGGAGGGGGTCCTGGGTAGCTCAGTCGTTGAGCCACCTACTCTTGATTTCTGCTCAGGTCAGGATCTCAGGGTTGTGGAATTAAGCCCTGCGACAACGGTCTCCATGCTCAGCGCAGAGTCTATTGAAGATTCTCTCTCTCCTTTTCCCTCTGTCCCTCCCCCATCCTGGCCTGTGCTCAAAATAAAATAAAATAAAATAAAAAACTTAAAAAAAAGAAAAGAAAAAGAATACTGGACTTCAATAAGATGTACGTTAGGATTTGAAATCAATTTTATATAAGTGAAATCTCAAAGGAAAAGGTAGAGTCAAATGATAATAAATAGGGCAGTGCCTTAGGAAAGTCAATTCTGTATGTATCCATATCTGCTTCTACAAAATGGAACAGTAATACTTCCCTCATAGGGTTATTAAACAGATTAAAACATGTTAATGCAAATGAAATGTCTATGTAAAAGACAATGTGCTAAACAAATGGTTACTGTTAATATTGTTGAAGTCATGAGTGGAGCTCTGAATCTGTAATGAGACCCATGGCTTTCACATCACGCTTCATCATTTGGATTCATCACTTACCCTTCCTAAACCTAGCTTTCCCCAACTGTATGAGGTGGAGGGACATGTCTGAGGTTTGGGACTTTGGGAGGGAGTCATCTGTGAGGTGGAGAGCCAGAGAAATGGCAGAAACCTGTTGCTGGGCAACATGACCCCGCATTTTCAGAGAAGTTAGTGATGCCTCAGAAAAGCATTGGGGATTTTGTAGAGACAGGAGAAAGGCAGAGATTCATGGTTCAGCGTGACAAAGAGAGGAATCTGGAGTGCAGGCTGAGAAAGGCAAAGAAAAATGATGGGAATGGCTTTTGCTAGTCCTGACAATGGGAGTGAGCTGCGGTTGTAGTTAAATCTCTACCTTGTGTGACACCTGACTTCCACCTAATACACAACCATACACTTGCCTTTCTATTCAGATTGTTGTGAAAATTAAATAAGATAATAAGTATAAATTCCCTCTTTGAAGAATGAAATATTATGGAAGTTTAGTTATCATTATTAAGTACAAGAGCAAGAAGCGAGACAGTCCTGTAGATCCCTCCCACAGAGATAATCTGGTTGTCGAAACAGTTTCATATTTAACAGGAAATCATGCTCTGTAAAGTGAGTATGGTTAAGATTTATTAGCGATTTCTAGTAGGAACTAGAAATGCACTGTTTCTATTAAAATGAAGCACTTCCTTTTGAGTATTGAATACAGTGTTCTACATTCCTTTGAATTTCAATAAATGAGAAGGCAGCTTGCTATTCCTTTGTATAAAGCCAACAGCTAGTTTCTGAGAGAAAAATTAATACTACCATTGTGCCAAAGGTCATAATTATTCTCTATTTCTTGGAACAGGTTAGTTTCAGTGTGGATGAAGAAAAAAAAGGCTTCTACAGAATATTTAGGTTTGCGTGAGTGTTCAAGTATCATAAAATATTCTCCAGAAAAGTGTTCAGTAGCTTTTAGGCACAGGTGAACAGGCTTAAAACACACATTCATAGCACAAAGCAGCAAACAAAAATCATCCAGGATCACTTCGCAACACCTCTGTACATCGTGGACTATTCACGCATTTGCGGAAACAGGTCAGAATAACAATCAGTAATACACTTAGAGAAACACACTAGCCAATATCAGGAAAAACTGTAAAGCTTCTTATATAAAATAAAAAGTCTGGAATTAGGGAGCCTCCGGGCCTCTCAGTTCTAACTTGCTATGAATAAATAATTTTTATTGGCAGTTAAAAGCTGAAAGATGGATGGAATTCTCCTAAGATGAAAACTTGTTTAAAGAGAGAAATCATAAAGAATCCAGAGGCCTATATGTCTCTTCAGTGGACTAAAGAGCGGCCCATACTTAAATAAAAGTCCATGGAGGGACATGACAGGATAATTTGCCTGTTTTAACTGCCTACTATGGGAAAGTCAATTTGGTATTTAATGTACATTATCACATTTTAGAATAAAACTGAAGTTTTAGAATTTTTAAATAACCCAGAGGTCCATGATAACTACAAAAGCCACATTTACATTCTTGAACAATTTAATCTGGGACACTGACAAGGTTTAGAAGGTATTAGATTAAAAGCAATGGCACCGATAATGACATACTGGAGCATTAACTGGGAATGAAACGGGATGGAGCTGGATGGTGTAGGCGCTCGCTGTATGGAGTTGAATGAGATTCATCCAACAAAGAGAGAGAGCAGCATGTTGCTCAAAATTCTCTGAAATAGATATGCAGATACACATTTTAAATGACCATAACTGTGAAACCAGTGGGAAACCAGAATGTGGAAAGAAAAATTAGAAACTTTAAACTTTGAGTCAGCTTTGCTTAAAATGAAAAGAAACTATAGAAAACCATGGTATTTGATGACAAGGCTTCAGAGAAAAGAATCTTGTTGACACACATGCTCTGCAACTTCCATAAACTGTGTGGAGTATTACTCATTCCACCAACATAAGGAAGAACACAAAGAGCCAGGCTGTTAGGAGACTGGCGGGTGGGAGGTGTGTGCAAAAGATTTAGGTAAGATTCTTTTGGTTTATACATACTCTTTTCCTTCTTATCTTGAATGACAGTTCTTCTGCTTAATGTTTGTTGAGGAGGGGCAAGAGGCTCTCAGAATTATTCACCTGAACCTACAAAATTTGTTTAATCTACCAGGAATGTAACTTTTAACCAAGAGCTAGGTTAAACATAAAGCTGATTAAACAGGTTTGCTCATCCAGATGGTTTGCCACCATCTTAGTGATTATTAACCCGTAATTCTACGAATGATCTCACCAGTCTTGCGTTAATTAAACTTGCCAAATGGCATAGCTTCTCTTCTTAGTCAGAAAGCTATAGTTACTTTGTATTTTGCAAACTACTAAAATAAAGGCTGTAACTCAGTATTTTCTAACCCAAATGCAGCATAAAATTTCATCTTTCAAACAGCCACATGCAGACAGCCTGGTGGACAACACCAGGAATGGGGTAAGTTGGTGAAAACTTCAGGTGGACAATGAGTCTAAACAAACAGGACAATATCAATGAATTCTCAGAAAGTCCTAAGAATAAATCAGGTAACAACCATGACGCTTGTACAACATGAACAGGGCAGATTTTTCTCCTTGTGATTCATCTTTCCTATTCTAGTGGGAAAGAACAATATCAATGCCACGGTTTGTAAGGAAAGTAATGTCTACCACATGAAAAATCACTTAAAAAATATAAGAAATAGGTATGCCTGGGTGGCTCAGTCAGTTAAGCATCTGCCTTCAGCTCAGGTCATGATCCCAGGGTCGTGAGATGGAGGTTGGGGTTGGGCTCCCTGCTCAGCGGGGAGTCTGCTTCTCCCTCTCCCTTTGCCCCCCACCCTTGCTCATGCTTTCTCTCTCTGTCTTTCTCAAATAAATAAATAAAATCTTCAAAAAATATAGGAAATGGCTCTGTCTCTACTTCTCTTTCCAAGGGCAGTCGTCTGCTTAAGTAAAATCATGCCTTAGTCAAAGACGTTATGTTAGGAAAGTAATGAGCTGAAATCCTTGGTGTGAAATTAAAAACCAGACCAAATCAAATATTGTTATTAAATTTTAAATAGCTCCAATTACTAAGAGTTTGCAATCAATGAAGAAATGTAATTTAACACTTAATTTTCATATTTGAAACGTAAACAGGAGGATTATTAACAGATATTCTAATTATTCTTTTATGATTAGCTATTGTTCAATGTTTAATTATGGTATGCGTAACATAATATCATCCCATCAGCTCTATTGCAAAGCTTTTTTTTTTTCCAAATACAGAAATATACTAGATATGTTCTCTAGTTATTTGATGGAAGTAAGAGTGGCTTCAACTCCCATCAATCACTGTTGTATTTTCACCATGGAGAAAAATGATAACATTTAAAGCAGTCTTCATAGAACTAATCATATATTACAGAAAACAAAAAAGTCCTATTTGGTAATAATTAGATAGCATCAAAGAGTTTTAGAATACCGTGAAACAATATAACATTAACTCAGAGTGCTCTATCTGGTGATTTATTAAACATGTCAATTTTGTTTGATTATATAAAAGCAACTTACTTTAGTACTAGTCAAATTCCTTTCCAGTGTACTCCATGGAACAATGTAATTTGTTGTACTGCATACAAAAGTGCTCAGCAAACTATGGGATAATTAATTTTATATGCCATCTTGGGTAAGCCATGGTACTCAGATATTTGTTCAAACATTAGTTCTAGATGTTTCTGTGAAAATATTTTTTTGATAAGATCAGCATTTAAATCAGCAGATTTTGAATGACGCAGATTACCCTCCTTAAATTGGGTGGGTATATTCCAGTCAATGGAAGCCCTGATAGAAGAAGACTAATCTCTGAAGAAAAGGGAATTCTGCCTTTGGACGTGAACTGTAGCATCAACCATTCCCTGGGTCTCTAGCCTGATGACTTATGCCGATTTTGGACTTGCCAGCCTCCATAATCATGTGAGCCAATTCTTTAAAATCAATCTCTCTCTCTCTCTCGCTTCCTCTACATAACCACACTACACCCCTCCACACACCCCTCTCTGTGCATTTAGTTTCCTTATATGTAATATGATAATAATAGATTTACCACCTAGGGTTATTTTGAGAATTAAGTATTATAATGTATGTGAAGTACTTGGCATTTTGTAAGCATTCAGTAATTGTTAGATTTTACTGTTAGTATTATTACTATAGTCCTTAATCCTAAAATGCACATTTTTCATAACAATTCCCAAATTGTGAAGTATTTTATAACTGACTTACATATTTTATGTGGTTTTATATAATATATTGAGTTCTCCACTATTAATGGCATCTTACAATCAATAAAATACGAAATATATTCCCAGAGCAATGCATAGGTCTAAAATTTGCATATCAAAGTGATATGAAATTCTAAAAGAACCATAAGAAGTAAATTAGGCAGAAACATTGAGATGAATAGCTCAGAACAAAGATAATTTGTTTTATTTTATGCCATAACTATAAAACTTCAAATTTATGTCCCTATCCTTCATATTATGAAGGCTTTCCAGCAAATATTTACTTTTGTCTGTTCAAAGGTAGAAGAAAAGACCCACAGCTCTTTAGTCTTCTATAATTGTGTAACTAACTTCTTCATTTCTCCTTTATTTATTCCCTCCTTCCCTTCTCCAACAATGTGCTGCTCAAACAAAGGTGAACAAGACAAAGTGCTTTATCTTAAGGAGTTTATAGCCAAATAATAAAAGATAAATGTCCAGGTGATTTCAATTCAGTGTGTTAAGTGCTTAAATAGGGGTGATGACAGTGTGATATGGGGACTCAAATGTTTGCAGTTCACGAAAGTTCAAGGAAATGTTCCCTGGGAAATATTTAAGCAGAGACCAGAATGTAGAATGGAAAGGTGAAGAAGGATGGGAAAGAACCTTTCAAACAGAGGCTAAATGATGTGAGCAAGCACAGTGGTGGAATTTTAAGTAGTTCAATACGGCAGGCAAGTGCCAGGGTGGGAGATGGGGGTTAGGGTCTTTTGTGGTAAAAGCTTAGGTAAAACTAGCTAACTGGGATGTCAGCTGCTATGACTTTGCCAGTAGAACTCTATAGTTTTCAAGATGCTCTAGCTTTCAAGTTACAGCAAGGAGATAGTACATGTACTAAGGAATGCAGAACCATAAAGTTTCAAAAAATGGAATCTGGAAGAGACAGGCATGGAGCCATGGGGCTGTCCACAAAATGCAGGATGAGGCAATGAGGCATACCAGAAGAGAACTGTGCAATAAGTCAATGGAGCCCAGTTATGAGGGAGGGGAATACTGAAATAGAAAATGGGAGCTCTAGAAGCCAGCTTCATATACCTCATTTTTCACAATGTCCTGTCAATCAGAAGTTCCATAGAATGAGGACTAGCTTCCCTGCAGACAATACAACAGTGTGGGTTGCTGTGAAAGGGTAAAGCATCTTCACAAACTCAGGAGGTGGGGGGGGGGGGAGATGAACCCTGTGAGAACTAAACTACAAAATTAACATGTTAGGCAAGAATTGTGGTATATGTAAGTCGTTTGTTGGTGACATCCACTGTTAATTTTACCAATGGCCTTAGCACCTATATAAAAAGGAATGAATGTGTGACTCAGAATGAGGAGCAATGATTTGCAAGTCTCCAAAAAAATAAATCAGAGGGGCAGTCTTTACTTTTGTGTCTCTGAAACTGCTCTGTCATTTGGATGCCTCATTTATCGGACTCTTCAATCTGTCCGGTTCCTAAGACAAGTTTATCCTGATAGCAAGAATACCAGTACTTTATCTTATGATCCTGGCTATTAAGAATCTAACAATGATCTAATAATCTAAAAAAAAGTTCATTTTCAATGCAGTGGCTGAAAAATACCACACCCTGAATCAAGGAAACTTAAAAGTTAAATATCATCCAATTAAATATCAACAATTAAGTACTGCTTTTTAATTTGATTTTTCAATATGGTCCACACATGTTTCTAAGTCTGCTAACTGTAGCCAATAGAAGTATAAATAAATATGCGTAAAAATAAAGACTGTTAATGGCTCAGTTTCCTCTGCTTTGGCCCAAATTCAACATTTTTAGCAAGAAGAAAAATAATAAGTATGAATTTTTCCTCTTCATTAACAACTTTACACTCCTTTTGGACCTGCCATAATCCAAGATTAAGTGAAGAGGGAAAAAGAATTAATGAGGTAACCAAAGCAAAAAAGTGTAGAGGAGGAGGTCGATTGAGCTATGAAGGAGTACCCATTGTTTCCACCTGCTTAGAAGAGAGGAAAGCCACCCTCAAGAAAGAATAGATATGCTCTCCCCTGCTCCATCCCTGATTTTATTGTTACTGGACTTTGTTTAAAGTAAATGTTGCCAAGAAAGTATTTTTACCTAGTCATGATTAAAAATAATTTTTAGATTATTCTGGAATAGGCAATGTCTTTCATCTGAGGAAGCTTCGCATGGAAGCAAGAACTTACGTCAAGAGGCTCAAAAGATTTGCAAGAAAAAAAAGTGTCACAATTATAAGAACAAATAAAAAATAAAAATTAGAATTTAACTGAAAAGCAGGAAATATCTTGATCCAGGAGAAATTAAAATGCACTTTAATGTCTGAATCAAGACAGACTGAAATATAAACATGGGGCAATGAAATTATTAATCTCAATCAGGAAAAAGGGATGAGATTAATAAGAAACCAACAGACAGGAACTGAACATCATAGCCTCAAAAACAGCAATGAAGAGAATCTGCTAAAAAGTCAGATAAGGATACAAGAAATGAAAGAAAAGGTAAATAGTTCTTAAACAATTTGTTATTATTTGTCAATTACCTGGTTTTTACTCATAAGCAAGGGATTTAAGAGCATAAATGTATTTTTTAAAGATTTTATTTCTTTATTAATCTCCACACCCAATGTGGGGCTTGAACCTACAACCCTGAGATTGAGAGCCACACACTCCACCACAACTCAGCCAGCCAGGCTCCCCTTAGTATATATGTATTTTTAGAATAATTAAATCTGATGCACAGACCAGAAAATTGGTTTGGCCAGAGAACTAAGTCCCTTTTATCACAATAAAGCTAAATATTATTAGACTCTGGAGAACTGAAGGGAAATATGGGGAAAATAAATCATATTGTGTGAAACTCCAGATTTTCCCACGAAGTCAATGTCAAAACATATGTGAATTTTTGGAACCACAGTATCAGCCTAGATCTGACGAAACTCATAAAAGATGTTCCCTAAAAGGCCTTTTCTTTTATAAGCTAAGATCAGCTTAGGCTAAATTTCTACAGAATATCATCAATTTATAAATGATCTAAAGCAGAATTTCCTAGCAAAAAGACTATTCTTTTTTTTTTTTTTTTAGTTAGACTTGATTCTTACTCATTCTGCCTTTCCACTTATGTACATCAACCACTGTTTGTTAAACATGTTTATTTCCCAATAGTATAGTCTCAGTTCTTCAGGCCATAGGCAAGGCTGTCTCCCACACCACTGACAGGTCTCCACCACTCTTCTGCTCAGCACCAGTCCTGTTCAGTCACACCCCAGCTAAAACCTGGGTCTTTTATGTCTCAGTCTCTAGTTTCCATAAGGCCCTGAATATTCATCCTTCCATTCCCATCCCTGACACCTCTCCAGCACACTGTGCCCTCTGGAGCTCTCAGCCAGGCACAAGCATAGTCCTCTTTATCTTCAGTCCCCTTTTGAATGTGACCTTTATCTTCTGGTTTCCACTGAAAACTGGCTCTCTTGTGAAGACACTCCATCCCCTATAACCTTCTCAAGTGGTGGCTCTTCTCTCTTGGACACCTCTTATTTTTTTTTAAAGATTTTATTTATTTATTTGACAGAGAGAGAGAGACAGCCAGCGAGAGAGGGAACACAAGCAGGGGGAGTGGGAGAGGAAGAAGCAGGCTCCCAGCAGAGCAGGGAGCCCGATGTGGGGCTCGATCCCAGGACCCCGGGATCATGACCTGAGCCAAAGGCAGACGCTTAACGACTGAGCCACCCAGGCACCCCTCTTTGACACCTCTTATACCACTGGGCCTGGAAGTGCCCTGGAATGCAAATACCCCACTTGCATTTCATTACCACTTCCAAACAATTTTCTTTCTTCTCCCTGTAACTTCAAACTTTGAATCCCATATTACCAGACTATAGACTCTACTATATCTCATTTTTCTAGCACCCCCTCTCCATATCATTCTTCCCTTTCAGTTCTTAAAGATTTTGGCTCTTACTGTACTGAAAAATGCTCTTCAGTTCTACTTCAATATCCACATGAATGATTCTTCCATTGCATTGGACTCTTGATTTCTTGACTTCCTCTCCTCCCATGGTCTTTTTACCCAACTACCAACTCCAGTGATCATGTCCTAGAAGATCTTCTTGCTACCATTTATGGAAACCCCACTCTAACCACAATTTTAAGCACCTCATTCTCTAATCACTGTTTCCAACATTTTTTTCCTGCTCATTCCTTCTAATATCCTAATTAATAAAAAAAATTGTTCTCTTTGAGACTAGTAATCCATTTATTACACTACCTTTTCACTACCCCTATACCCAATTACCTAGTTTAAATTCCACGGGCCTTCATTGTAATTACCTTCTTACATGTGTACCACTCTTTCCTTCCCTCTAACTTTATCATACTCTTTTGGTAAAACTCTAATTCTGATTAAACATCTGCCTAACCCATTTTCAGAGAACAACCTAAAATGAAGTGTACTGGTCTAACGTTAAAGTCATGATCACTTATCTCAAGTGGGCCCTGATGCTGGCCCTAGTCTTACTTTATTTTCCTCCTTCATTGCCTCTCACTTTCCTAGATACATATTTCATTCCATACTCTTCTCC
Organism: Ursus americanus; assembly: GCF_024610735.1. Classification (NCBI taxonomy): domain Eukaryota; kingdom Metazoa; phylum Chordata; class Mammalia; order Carnivora; family Ursidae; genus Ursus; species Ursus americanus. The sequence continues at coordinate 9,044,911 of NC_142139.1, forward strand.
TCAGCTCTCTAATGGCTCCTCTCTCTCCCTCCCCCTCACTGGTAAAGTTACTTATCTCACAAAGGAAATGAAATCACTCAGATTCTATTCTAACTTCTGTAAATTACACAATCCAAATCCAATCTACCACACCTCCCTGCTTCTGTATTCATAACACCCTGTCTTCCTTCCTCTGTTCATGGCTAATGCCAATCCCTCACCCTGCTCTCTAGATCTGATCCTCTCTTGCCTACTCAAGAACATCTTTCTATATTCAGCATCAGCAAATTCTGCCTCTCTGTTGAACCATTCCCACCAACTAACATATACTGTTGCTATTATTTATTCCAACTTACAAACACCTTCTCTTGACCCTATTTCCCTTTACAGGTATTGCCCTGTTTTTCTCTTCACTTTTACATCAAAACTCCTTGAAATACTTGTTGATACCTGTTGTCTCCATCTAGTTTTCTCCCATCCTCTTTTGCACATATTCTAGTAAGTTTTTCTGCTTACCATTCTACTACAAGATCACCACTGACCTCTATACACTCTCTTGGTTTTCCTCCTAACTCACCGGCTGCTTCTTTTTAGTATGCTTTTGAAAATCCCCCTCATCCACTGACTTCTTAACTCTAGAGTGCTTAGGGTTCATCTTTGGATTCCATATAATCTCGTGGCTTTTAATGCCTTTCATGTATTTCTTTAGATATAACCTCTTTTCCAAACCCCAGCTTCTTGTATTTAATTGCTTACCTGAAAACTCGAATGTCTAAACTATGCCTCATGCTTAATAAGGCCCAAACTAAACTTTTTATTTGTCTCCCTCCTTGAAATAAGTATTTATATGTTACAAAATAATAAATAATTTGAAATTGTGTATTATACAATTGGGGTTTATATTTTACTATACTGGAATGGGAACTGGTCTAAGAAAGTAAGAGCAAACAAAACCAGTTTTCCTGTAACCTGATTTAGAGTGCTCTATGTCCTTATTTCGGCAGCTTGCTCAACTATTCCTCAGCTTTCCCATTTATCCTAAGTGTATACTATGATTCTCAAATTTTCCCTAATATAGTAAGTAGTAGTATTTTTCTTTCTGAAAGTCAGTCTCTCTTAAAACTTACAGTGTATTTTAAACATTCTTTCTAAGCTTAAGTAATTAACTAAGGATACCAACTGAGGGAATAAAATGTCAAATAAAACCAAATCATTAGAGAAGGTGCTGTCCATTACATCCTCACCATAATTTGCGATGTAAATAAATGCAAAAATGATGCTCTAACCTGTAAAAAACATTGTGATCAGATGAGCAAGAGCTCTGACTTAATCTGACATTTCCCTTACTCATATAATAAACATACATTAAGCAATATCTGAGGGTAGGTAACAACTTTTGATTGCATGAAGAATGCCAAGATACATAAGAAAAAGCTAAGTAAGGAGGATAAGAGATATACAGAAACATATACAAGACAGAAAATTCTTCAGATGTTCTGAAGAGGAGGAAACTAATTCTGGCTGGGTAGACAGAAAGACAAGGGAAGGGTTCATATGTCACATGGTTTATAATTTTTTGGAAGGTAGAGTCTGAGTCTTATCCTCCTGGTTTTTAACTTTGTATAAGCACACTGAAATAAAGGAGTCACCTTAAAGGTTATTGAATGAATGAAGGAATTAGTAAATGAATGAATTTTGTGTACTTGTATATTCATGAATCAGACTGGCAATCAAAAGAAAGAGAATGTATCTGCTGCCTTAAAAAGAAGATATTTACATGTAGAAGTAGACAGTCATAGACCACATGCATTCCAAAAGGGGATTCTGGTTTAGCCAGTAAAACAAATTTGAAGAACATTTGAAAACACATCTACAACTTCCATTAGGTTGCTGCTTTACACACCCCACACACAGACACTTGAGTTTGTAATTTCTTGTGTACATACTAGCTACATAACAAATAAATAAATTGGATGAATATTTGTGTGAGTAAAGGTTGAATGTTGAATAGAATTTTCTATCAAACCAACCTGCTTATTTCCTGTTTAGAATAATCTGAAATTATCTTACTCACTGGCTTCTTACTTGTCCCCTTCTCCCTGCTTACTAGAACTAGTATGTTAAGTTCCAGGCAGGTGAAGGCCTTTTCTGACTTCTTCATTACAGTATTATTGGTGTACTGCACAGTGCCTGATGCATAATATCATTGAAATAGTACAGTATGTGTGTTTTGATGTAGAGTCATGGTGGAATGGAGAAGGGAATAAAGCTAACTATTACAAATGAGGAAAGTTACCATGAAAAAGGACTCATCACTAACAACTGATACTTGTTGAATATTCACAGTATATTTTGGGCAGAATGCTATATAGGATTTACATACTAAATATTATGCAAGGAATATAAAAATTATAGTGTCTTTAATTCCTGTTCATAAAATAAAGACAATAATATTGTCTTCCCCTCTGTAACCCATAAACACAGAATAACATTTTTTTCATTTAACGTGAAGAATTATTTAGAGAATGTTACTACATAAAGATAAATTTTTAATAACTAGGATTAGAGATAGTGGCCTAATTTTTTAAAAAAATACTTTGGCTTCTACTTTTTACACTACATTGAAATAATCTGACCATACAAGTAGTTATTAAAATTTTTGTTTGCTTGTTAATAGCAGTTTCAAGTGTTTATTTAAATTCCAGTTAGTTAACATATAGTGTAATGTTAGTTTCAGAAGTAGAATTCAGTAATTCATCACTTACATGCAACACCCTATGCTCAACACACTTGTATAAAAATTTTTTTAAAAAGCTGGAATGGCTTCTTTTGGAATCAGAATCAGATTCACTGTAGGCTTCCCTTAATCTAAAAATAATTAGAGAGGCACTGTCATTAATCATAGAGGTGAAGATACTTTATTATATCTCAAATACCAAAACTTTTATTTTGTAGCTCATAAAAGCAGAATAATGAAGCAAAATAAATAAAAAAAAACACTTCTAAGAATTTGATTATTTCAAATAAAATATTAATATATCTTTAATATCTTCTGTTCATATGTTCTTGCCAGGACTTTTACTTATAGGGGATTGAAGTCTGTGAACACAAGAAAATTAATGAATCTAAAAGACACTAAAACCTTAGTGAGAATTAGGTCTCACTAGATTAAAGCAACAGTAAAACCCTGAATGCCTAGAAAAGAATGGAGACAGAAGACCCAGAGAAGGAGGTGGAGTTACCAAAGATAGATTCCACCCACTTTAAAACCTGGCCTAAAATCGACTCTAAGAAAGAACTCTTTGGTGAAAACAAAAATAACATACAATTTCTACTTTCAATTAAATTAGATTCTACATGAAGCAATAAATCATGTATATAAATCAAAATGGATTATAAATTTGAATATGAAAAATTTTTAATGTTAAATCTAAATATTTTGATAGATGGCAAGCATGTTTCTTGAATCTTGGCATATATGTTTAAAGCAAGGAACCCTCTTAGGGGTTCCTTACACAACTGATTTCCTTGTTCTCTTCCAGTTTCTACAATGCCTTCCTGAAGTCAACCTCTAGGTTACAGGGACAAAGATAGCCTTTCAGCTGAGTAGCCTTTGAGGGGTTATCAACAGAAAGTAAATAGATCTTTCCATTCAGTTCCACATCTGTACTTCTGTGCTCCTCATGGAGCCAGGAATAGTGTAGAGGCTCATAAATATTTCTAGAAAGAATGAATGACTTCTTTCTAGATATAAATGTGATATACACAGCAACATGTGAACACACCCCATATTCTGAAAATAAGATACACCAGTTAAGAGTTCCTAGAAACTTTAAAAGTTGTAAAATAAAACAAACACTTCTCAATTACATAAATACTTGCTTTTTGACATCTCAGAGAATTTAAAATATAGGAGTCGCTTCCTTTGTGTTCATGTTTGATTCACTGAATGTTTACTTGGTTCCTACCATATAGCTTCTTCCACACGGTAGGAAGAAAACCTACTAGAAATGTAATAGGACAGTGTGAAGATGAGAGGGCATGGGGGCGCCTGGGTGGCTCAGTTGTTTAAGCATCTGATTTTGGCTCAGGTCACTATCTCAGGGTCCTGGGATCGAGCCCTGCATTGGGATCTGTGCTCAGTGGGGAGTCTGCTTGAGAGTCTCTCTCTCTCTCCCTCTGTCCTTCCCTCTGCTTGTGCTCTCTCTCTCTCTCAGTTTCTCTTTCTCTCAAATAAATAAAGTCTTTTTTTAAAAAAGGTAAGAAGACATGGCCTATATGCCTTTAAATGATTTGCAACAAACTAAAATATATGATATTGGTGTGTTGTCTAAAAGCCCCCAAGAATCATAATTCAAGACAGAAGTGCTGTTAACAATTACAAAATGTCACTTAATTCAAGTTGAAAACTTTAATGTCTAATGCATAAGACACCATAATAAACTCTTTGGTGAAAACAAAAATAACATACAATTTCTACTTTCAATTAAATTAGATTCTACATGAAGCAATAAATCATGTATATAAATTACTGTATAGCAAGGCAAAATGCTAAATTAACATTACCAAGTTACAACTGCACCAATTTAAGAATAAGAATGCTCAAAACCCTTTCATTATTTGCTTCGGAACAATTCTGAGGTGGATACTATTATTATTACAGATTAGAAGTTAGAGGTTTAGGGAGGTAAGAAATGTATGTAGGTCATCGTTCCTAAAAGGAAAGTTTATAGGGATGATGGTGAGAGCAGGTTAGAAAAAGTGTTAAGGACATGGCCTCCCTGAAGTATGACTAAACTGAAGGAGGAAAACTGGATACCAGTTACAAGGAATCTTGGTAGGTAAACGTGTCGAATTTGAAAAGCACAAGAACTGTCAAGTTTTGCTAGAATGAAAGGGATGAGTAGTGAGCAGGAAATGCAAAGGAACATCAGATCATGGGATTACATGAAGACCTAGTCAAACCATGGATGCAGCCAATGAATTCACATTTCCACCTTTTCTTCTGGCTTCCTATCCCCTTCTCCTCAAATTAATTTACCAGGCAGTTTTCAGTTCAATATTTTATAGATAAATACCAGTGATAAAAGCCAGCTTCTAAAAATCAGTTACCTGCAAAGTACATTAAGTATAAACATCTCAGAATATGTGGCCCTTGAAATTATGGCTGCAAATATTCACAGACCCAAGTAACTAGTGTTCACTTTCTCACTGTTCTAAATAAGCCCGAACAACATTACTCCTGAGACTTAACCTGATATAAATCTTAAGGACCATTTAATATGCCACCTCAGCCACGAAGCTTTCCTCTTCCCTATGAGGCACAAAGTAAGCACAATCAACAATGACTAGGGAATGTTCTTAGATTTTGGCAAGCAGGGATATGAGTGATCTTTTCAGATTTTAATTTTAATTTGGCATATATACAATACACAATTCTGCTAGAATTTTGGAACTTTTTCTTAAAATGAAAAAGTCATAAAAATATGAAAAAAAAAGTATCACATGTTTACTTAAATAGCATCCAAGCCGTATGTTCAATCATAGACTAGAATAATTAACTGGTGGAGCTAATAAACATATTTGAAGAAAAGATCTTGCCTAATGAGTCAGAAATTTACCTAGATACTAAAAATAATAATAATAATAATAACAACAATTAGGAGTACAAAGCATCACAAGATAGTTCACAAAAGTAGGCTTTGAATCTCTTTGATTGATTCTAACAGGTCTTGAAACCCAAGCAGGATTTATTTGGAGGCCACTGACCTCCTTTTAGCCAAGTTGGCCCAGAGCTGCTCAGATACTTTTTAAAAGTTGACAGAGAGCAGTCAGCATATGCCACAGACTCCAATTTCAACCTTCCCTGCTCTTATCCCTATCCTGGGGCTTCCATGATCCTGAATCTGAGCTTCACCCCTTAGCTCACATCTGAGGACTTACTCGACCCCCAGTCCTAATGCACCTACCAAAGCCCTATGCAGGGATCTTTGCTGCTTTTAGGTTCTACAGTGTCATGGAGGACCAGATCTATTATTGTCCTGAGCACAATTCCATGATGTTCTCCCATGTTACATGTGGCAGTTTAGATTCCTAAACAGAGCAGAAATTCCTCAGTGAATATTGCAAACATATTGTACTGGGGTTTACCTATGCTTTACAAATATTAACTGAATACCACTATGGGACAGGCACAAGAGTATACATGAACCATAGCTCTGTTCTCCCCACAGGGGAGTCGGATAATAAACCAACCAACCACAGATAAGAAAATTCAGGTAGTAATAAGTGCTATGGAAAAAATTAGAACAAGCAGTTGGTAGAGTGACTGAAGAAACGTACATTAGAGAGGAGGCAAGGGAAGTCTTCTTTGAGGCTATAGCTTTTGAATTGACACCTGAATGACAAGCTGAAGCCAAGTGAAGCTATGGGGGAAAGTAAATCAAGCAGAAGGAGTGATAAAAGTAAGTGTCCTGAGCTGAGAATCAGATAGATGTGTCCATGGACAAAGAGAAAGACAGTGTGGCTGGAGCATAGTGAAGTAGTAAAGATGGTAGGTAACAAGGCCAGGGACATAGATAGGACCAGATTGTGTTGGGCCTTCTAGGGTATGTCCTAAAATTTTAATTTTATTCTAACTGAAATGGTAAAACTATTGGAAAGCTTTAATGGGGAAATAATATGATCCAATTTAAGTTTTTAAAAATCTCTCTGCTGACTTGTAGAGAATACAATTTTGGTGACAAAAGAGGAAACAATATGAATGCTGCTACACTAGCCCAGGAAAGTGCTGTTTGTGGTTTCAAACCAGGAGACTCAGAGAAGTGATATTTAGAGAAGGGAATGATTTGCTTGTAGATCTGACAGGGCTAGACAGGGGATGCATGTGTACATGTGATTCTATATGTATATATCTGTGTAGCTTTATGTATTTGGGATGAGGGAGATGGATAAGAGAACTCAAGACGATTCCTAGGATTTGGGATTAAATAACTGTGTGGACATGGGAAAACTAGGAGAGGAACACGTGAAGAAATCAATAGATCTGTCTTAAAAGTTTGAGACTATGACATTAATGTTCATCAGGTGGTTGAGGCCTCATAAAATGGCCTCATAATTTTAAAGTTGTCTAGTCACCAAAAGGGATCCATTACCTAAAAAACAAAACAAAACAAAACCAGTGATCAAAACCCATATGTCCAATAAAATTACATATATTGTGAAGGAAATATTACTCAAGAACAGGAAAGAGGTTTCTGAATGTCCTTTCAGGGCTATGCAGGGAGGTGGAGTGTTCTACCAGATCCTCTGGGGATTACCAATTCTATAGGAATGTGAGTCTTATTATCGGCTAGGCTATTTTACAACTCTGGAGGGGTAAGAAGTTGTGTCAGAAAACCAAGGGTAATACAGTTGATTCTCGTCCTTAGCAACACAAATGAATTTTGTCTGATAGAGATACTACTGATCTCTGCCCTATGGAAAAGATGACTCCAAACACTATTGCCGCGTTAATATTAACTAGTTTTGCACTTATTAACAAGTTCATTTCAGTATTCATGATTGCATATATATCTTCTTCAAATTCTCATTTACATTATTGTTGACATCTTAATGGTTTTCTCCTTAATGAATTTTTTTTCTTAATGGATTTAATAAAATAAATCCTTAACATATTTATTTCCTATTTGAATGACAGTGGTATTTTTATCTTTTGAAATTATATGTTAACAAGAGTAACAATAGTGCATTAAAAATCAAAGGGGCATTTTTGAATTCCAAACAGGAAGTGATTTGCTGTGATTAGTTCTTTGGTGGTCTCTCTTAAAATATCCACTTCTGACATTTAAAGAGAAGATAACAGAAATTAGTAAACTTTGAATAGTTAGAGTTATAATTGACCAGTCGAGATATAGTGATTGAATATATGTGTAATTGTTCGTAAGGTACTTACATTCTAAGGGAATTTTTTTTGTCATTCTTTCAAAAAAGGCATTATGAACAACAATGAGAAAATCAGTTTAATTGCCATCATAAATCCCATTTCTTCATTTTCATATTATTACTTTTTTAAAGGAAGACAGGTTTTTAAAAAATATTTTATTTATTTTTTTGAGAGAGAGAGAGAGAGAGAAGCGTTGGGGGGGGGGGGGGACGGGCGGCACAGAGGGAGAAGCAGGCTCTCTGCTGAGCAGGGAGCCAGACACGGGGCACAATCCCAGGATCCTGGGATCATGACCTGAGTGAAGGCAGACGCTTAACCGACTGAGCTGCCCAGGAGCTCTTCCATTTTCATATTAAAATCCTTAATGCAGTTTACCTTTATGGCTCTGGCATTTATACAAATAGATGAAAGAAGCATTGTTTATTAGTACCCTGTATCCCTTCATTTTGCCCATTCTTTGATTTCTTCTTACTCTCTTCCTAATGAAAAGAAAAATAATTCTCCCAGTAATTTCCATATACCTTCTTTTCTGATTTGAACCAATAATCTAGATTGTTGGTAGAGGATATTGGGGGCTTAAAAATATCAATCTGTTTACAGGTTGCAGGCAGAGTGATCTAGGAAAGCAATTTCACACAAAGTACTTTCCTTCCACACGTTAAATTTCTTCCCCTTAAGAATCACTTCTCCCCCTTGGTATAAAAATAATGTGTCTGTGGTTACTGTGAAGAGTAACTTAAAATGAAGGAGGTGTAGGTCACTTCTAACTGTGTTCCCCAGGTTGGATAAAAGGAAATAAATAAAAAAGGAGCCAGAATTTACTCCTTCACTCTTCTGGATGTCTTTTTCACCAATTTCTTATCTGTCTCCTTTACACTTTCTTAGAACTGGAAACAATAGGGACTGTGCTCCAAAATTAAAGTGAAAACAAATGCCAAATGTAACCACCATCTTTTAATGACTTGCAAATCATTATGCATAAATGCAGTGACGCTGACACACATGAAAGTTCCACATAGAGAAGACTCCTTTACGCACCAAATGACATTTTTAGAAGCATAAAAAAATGTACCTGAGAGAAAAGAATGTTGAGATACTAAAGATAATTTAAATGTTAGGTTTTACAGTGGATCAGCATCCCAAATTTTGCACATGGTCTCCACTGAACATTTCAGAGTAAAAAAGAAATCAAGAAAGGTAGCTTTATACATACACAGTACACAAACACCCCCCCCCACATACACATGCATGTGTGCACACAAACATGCCAGTAAATATGATTTATATATTTAATATGCCAAACTCTCCAACTTCTATTTTAATTTAGATAAGTTTGCATTTCTCCTTAACCTTAATAGCAATAATAATCCATTTATAATATTTTGTATTTTGTATAAATTATGTAATTTATTTTCACATACATTATTCCAATTGAGCTCAGTGGGTAGCCCACAAGGAAACAAACGCTGTGTTAAAATTATTTTAGTGATTTGAATTATAGCTGTTTTGTTTTCCTATAAAGTGGTTTCTAGATTCTTAATGTCTTTTTCTAAACAAAGTTATGATTTTTTAATTATGTAAATTTTAAGAATACTGTAATAACAGTTAAAAGTTATTTATGCAATTTAAAACTTAACATAATTAAATTTTCATTTATTAGAGGCGATGCATCAGCAAAATGAGTGGTAGCTAACATTTGAAGACTATGTACTAAAAATAATTGATGAATATCACTTCTCACCAATTCCATGAACCATGTGGAAAACATCTGACTCTTTTTCTCAATGAGACATTCTGACATATTTGACATATATTCAAAATTTTCAAATTGTGATATTTAGGTACTTTAATTGTGATTTATAAGTGAAAAATGGCTTTTTCTTTATCCAGTAGAGAATTAGCTGTCTTGATAATTAAATAAGGAAATTATACAAACTATATTTTATAAGTTATTTAATGAACTTTGCTTTTTGCTTTTGATCATTTAGCTTGAGATACTCTATACTTTCTTTAGATAAGTGTAATATGATAAAAACATATCCCCAAATATATCTGAATACAGAATATTTTCTTTAATTAAAACATTTGGAAAGTTAGCCTTTAAACTTTATATCTGATGAAAATATATTAAAATATAATATTTTCTTTTTTATATTATGAAGCGATGGAGTTCAGGACACGTCACTCTAAATTATGACACCTTGACATATTGACTATCCTGAGCTGAAGGAGTTTGAGAAAACAGCAGCAGTGAGAAGGTCATTCTGACACCCCTTCTCCAAAAGCAGGGGAGAAACCTCTCATGTGGAAGGTTCTCTCCCTGTACCAGGAGGAAGAAAGGCATCCTAATCACCAGAGACAGGGAATTAAGGGCCAAGAAGGCTGTGTAAAGAAAACTTTTTATTTCTTCACCATTCTTCACAAATGTATTCTTTCTTTGTTTAATAGGTATTAAGAGCTTCCTGCTCTGGTTACCTCTTTGGGTCTTCATTCTCTTGTGAAGGTTTCCATGTCCATGTAAAAATTCAATACAATTTGCATGCTTTTCTCCTGTTAATCTGTCTAATGTCAGCTTACTTCTGAAGTCTCCTAGCCAGAGACCCAAAGAGGGTGAAGAATGTTTCCAACAGAAGTAATAGCTTGTGAGTTATTTATGGCTTCATTCTACTATCTTTTCTATGAACCCAGGTAAGAAATTACTTGTCAAAATTTACGTTCTTTCAGAACTATAGATCAGTAAACCCAAATGGTTTACAATCACCAAGAAATTTAAACCATGAAAAACTTTAAAATTATTACTCTTTTCTTCAGAAACTTCCTTATAGTCAACAGATTCAAGCATTCCCTGGAACCCTACAGCTATATGAAATGTCGTATTTTATAATATCTAGGCATTTTTATTTATTTTAAAAGCAAACACTTACACTTTGTTATTTCCTGATAGTATTTGCAATCATGCTACATTCTAGAATTTTTTCCAAGCATATTGTTCATGTTGTCTGTTTAGCTTCGATTTTATTGCACTTATGAATTGTTTTTTATCTACGTCTAGGCGATATTTTAGACCTGCATTCTAAAGCACATACAAAAAAATAAAATAAAGCACATATTGGCAAACATAACAATTCCGTTACTACAGAAGTACAATGAGAAGGTGCAGTCCTGTGCACGAACGAACGGGATGTAGCTTCTGTGCTTCCTAGGTGGTATTTGGCTTTGCTCTTAGAATTTCTTTGCTGGTTTTGTATGTGTGTGTGTGCGTGTGTGTTTAAGATTTTATTTTTAAGCAATCACTACCCCCAACACAGGGCTTGAACTTGCAACCCCAAGATCAAAGAGTTACACACTGCTCTACCAGCTAAGCCAGCCGGGCACCCTTGCTCTTAGCATTTTTTCTATCTCTTCATTGCAACAGATGCTCAAAGAGTTTCTTAAAGCCCACCTTTACGGAATGTGCTACCTTACCAACGGCACATTTTTTGCTGGTTAGAATTGAAGACACAGGGAATGCCAGAGATCGCCTTTTTCCTTTCTGTCTGACTTTCATCAGAGGAGGAAAAGGAAGCTCGTGAACGGGAGCTGAGGAAGCGCACGCTAGAATCTGTCGTCTCTGAATGAAGCTTGAGATCCGCAGTGCACTGAGCTAACACTGGTGTTCGATGGCCCCCACCTTCATTGCACGGGTGTTTACTGATGCTTCCCTCACTGTGCAACTTAAAAATAGACAGGAATGATGTCAAGAGCCGAGTGTTATTACCTGTGCCAGTCCCTGTGCTAAGGGTTTTACCTCCTTCCTGTTTTCTCCTCATAAGTACCCCATGGGCTAGCTATATTAGTGTCATTTTAAATATGGAGAGATGAAGGCACAAGGAGACGAAGCTGATGGTCTCGTCACTAATAATACACTTTTGAGATCTGTACTCTGCTCCATATGTGTCTATTAGCTCCTGACACCTCCCAGCATCCCTGCACAGCAGAAGGAGATCCTTGCTATTAACGTTCATAGCCTCTCTTTCACGTGATGTTAAAGAATCTTTGGAGGAAAAAAAGAAATGTGGAGATGTTCTTTTCTAGGTTTTCCCAACTTTAATCCAGGAATGGAGTCAGACACTGTAAATGTGGGACTCTAGGGGTTCACAGAAACGCGTGCTCTACAGATGCAAGCTACATGGCTTCTCAGGAAATAAAAATAACTTCTAATAAATTGTACTGAATAGTAATTACATAGGAGTAGTAAATATTGGGCCATCTGAAAGAAGAAACCTGCTTCTGGAGAACAGTTTCTCCATTTCCCTCCCTTTGAAGAGACTTCAGCTGTCTAGAGCTGCCCTGAAGGAAATCCATCACAGAGAAGAAAGGACGTTTCTGTTGTACATCCTCCCCATTCTTTTGATGCTCCCCCAACCCTGCCTCCCTCTGCACCCTCATGGTTGCTTTACTGCCAGCTGGGGAAGAGGAAGCTATTCTTAGCGCAGCAGATGTAGGAGGCACCAGCCAGATGAGCCCTGGACCTGGCAGTCAGTTTGGTTTGGTAATAAGGAAACAACTCATGAGAAACATAGGAACGGGACACTCAATCACTCTGCTGAGAAACACTATGCAACAGCTGTGAGATAAATCCTGAAAGAGAGAAAAAAAGAGGGAGGAATGGAAAGAAGGAATGAGGGAGAGAGAGAATTGATTTTGCTTCGAAAGGCCCCGCAAATTCTGAAGTTATTTACGTTCTATTTGGTTCTGTAATGTGAATATCAAAACACTGCACATAAGCTCCTTAGGCTTATGCTAAAGTGATTGTGTTCTCTTTATTTTTATGGCCACCAAATATAAAGGCTTACACATTAAGAAGCTATGCTTTTCTGATTATACCATAACTGGGGATGGGAATGGGAATGCTTCTCTTTGGAGTCTGTTCTGAGACAACATCTTATTCTTAAAGAAATCTGCATACAGTTGAAGCACTGGAATACAGCCTTGGCCATGATATGCTGTAATTCTGTTTATGACACTGTCTTGTCCAACTCTGCACAAGTTTGGGAGGAGGGATTAGAGAGTAAAAATAAATGTCAGTTCCTACGTTTGAAGAAACAAATGTAAAGAGAGCGAACGGAAATATAGAATCATAAAAGTTAAAGATTTATAAGAAAGGCATTAGACACCCCAAACAGTAAAGCTATAAAGAGCCATACTTGTTTCTTAGTCTTACAGCTTTTTCTAGAATGCTTCCAGTGGCGGGGAGTTCAATTTCTCACCAGACAGCTCATTGTTTCTGAAGAGTTTGCTAATAGAAGATTCTTATTTGGATTGATCCAGGCTCGACTTGTCTGGAATCTTAATAAATGCAGACTCTCTTCTACGTTACAGTTCTTATAATACGTGAAGACAGCTACCATGTTTCTGAGTCATCTCAGCGATTTCAGCCAGTCCTCACGCTCTGCACTTGCCAGATCTCCTTGGCATGGGGTTCAGTTTGTCAGTGTCCCTCTTAAAATCTGGCACTTTAAATTGAACATAATACTCCAGATGTGGTATGAACAGTGCAAAATTCAATGGGACTATTACTTTCCTTGATCTGAACTCTACACGTTATTAGGATTCACATTAGCTTATTTGGCCACTCATCACACTGTTGGCACAGGGTGAGCTTGCAGGCAGCTAAGCCCGACATTATTTTTTTTTTCATGTATACTTTCCTTAAGCCAGGTTTCCTGTATTTGGTAGAAGAACAGTTTAATTTGTGAATCTACAGAGAATTTTCCATTTCTGGATGTTTTCTCTCATTCTTCCTGCCATTTAGGGACCCAGCAGATACTTGATTTTGTCATCCAATACTTTAGTTTTTCCTCCTCCGTTAATTTTGGCAATATATGTGTTCATCTGAATCATATGTTAAAGACTTTGAGGGGACAACACTAGTTCAGATCAAAGTCTTATGAAATGTTACTGGAGACCTGCCCTCAGGTTAACTTTGATTTATTACTCAATTCACTTTGAATGGCTCAACTTTTTACTTACCAATCTAATTTTTTTTATTAAAAAGAATCATCTTTTCTATGAGCTTTGTTGAAACTGAGATATGTACCTATAACTTCTGCCGATACTGACATGCATGCCAAAAGAAAAGTAAATGATATTTGGGGGGAATAATTTCTTCTCAATGAATCTAAGATTCTAATGATCACTGATTCCTTTACTAACTTACTTAATAACAATCATTTCCGAGTCAAGCAGAATTTTTTATCAGGGCACTCTAACCAATTAATCGGTCTTATTTCTATAATCTAGACTTCTTGTCACTGAGATCCTACGCATCTTCAATATTCTGATACCTTCTCTTTTCAGGAGTCTGCTATGGCTGCTTTTCAATTTTTTCACATATATGTTAATGTTTAAAATATAGAGTGTAATTTAATCCACTGCGGATTCTCAATTCAACTGACTTCTTACAGTCTGAGCCCAGGTAAACAAAGAGTTTCAGTACAAGGATAAACCACCAAATGAGGTAGTGCTGAAAGCAATCACTAGAGGGCAATAGAGGGCTGAGAAATAGGGACCAGTGTGCGTGACAGCTAGTTAGAAGGACCAAGAGACCTATAGGTTAGAGATGGCCATCCCTCTGTAGGAAAGACAAATCTCTTAGGCTACCCAAAAATTCCAGTTTAGATACGGTTCACATACGAACTGGGCTAGAACTGGGACACTATCAGTTGGAGGCCCCACCAATGACACCATTTCTAGGAAGTTTGATACCAGTGTCAGAAAAGAGCTTTGACACCAGGAATCTTGGTGTCACGATTAAAGTCTATATTGAAAATTTAGATCAAAATAGCACGGATTCAACAATGAATACTATATCCTCTAGCAATAAACCAACAATATCTCTCGTTCTTGGAACAACCTTTGGAAAGTAACAGCATCCAAGCTTTAGACAAAGGAAACTAGGGATTAAGAAACTGAAGTGGCAGATATGGGAACTAGAATGAGGCCTGCTGAGCTCCAAAGCTCGTGTTCTCTACGCTGAAAGACTGCAGGGTTTCCTGATTCAGGAAGTTAGAACTCTGGGAAGACAGCATGGTAAAAGCTGTGATAATCAGCTCTCTCTCTTAGAACCTGTGGAGAGCAGACACATCTCATTTGTCTCCTGGTACTATTTGCTGGTAATTGTACTTCATCAATCCCTCAGTTTGAAGTTCATTCTGCTTTTTAAAAAGGACGTATACAAAATACATTCTCTTAGTACATTCTATTTTCCTTAAAGTCTTGCAACAAACACATACTTTTGTAAAGACAACATACGACTCTTCGGTTTAGTACAGTGGAGTTAAGACAAATGTAATGCAATGAGAATTCTCAATAATAATTTGAATTTCAAACAGGTCCTCCACCTTTTGGCTCCAAATACCAGTCCTACGTATGTGGCACCACATCAACCTAGTGAAAATGTTAACTCATTAACTAAGGGAGAAAATATTTAAAAGGGCAAAAAAAGATTTTCAATTTTAGTATCTGTAAAATCAAAAGAAATGATCAGTGGTAGCACAAGAAAAGAATTTTAGAAGTGCTGAATGTCAAATAACTTAGATGGAAGTAAAGATTTTCTGGGGGAAAAAAGGATCAAAAAGGCAGCAGGAGCAATGATAAGGTCATTGCTATCAAAGATGCACGGCATAAATTTGAATAAAATTGTTTCAAGAAATGTGAGATTCAAAAAGGCAATATTTCTAAATATATTAGAAGCATTCTAGAATGAGGTATAAGTCTAAGTAAGGGAGTGTGGCTCTTTATAGCTTTATTATTTTGGGTTTCTAATGGCTTTCTCAGACAAGAAGTAATTAAAATAATACAGTACCACCAAGATCTATTTCAGGCTTTTTTTTTTTAAAGATTTTATTTATTTATTCGACAGAGATAGAGACAGCCAGCGAGAGAGGGAACACAAGCAGGGGGAGTGGGAGAGGACGAAGCAGGCTCCTAGCGGAGGAGCCTGATGTGGGGCTCGATCCCATAACGCCGGGATCACGCCCTGAGCCGAAGGCAGACGCTTAACCGCTGTGCCACCCAGGCGCCCCTATTTTAGGCTTTCTGAAGGGATGTCCTCTGATTTCCTGGAGTCACTGACATCTCATTAGATATGTGAATATATCCATTATGTATGCGAATGTATAGAAATCTATTAGCCATGGTCTCCTTCCTCTCTGCCTCCCTCCTTCCTGGTATATATAAAATATTCTATGCAATTAAGGAGGGCACATATTGCATGGAGCACTGGGTGTTATACGCAAACAATGAATCATGGAACACTACATCAAAAACAAATGATATACTGTATGGTGACTAATATGACATAATAAAAAATTTAAAAAATAAAATAAAATATTCTTTGCAATTAACACTGAATTTTCATTAAAATTGATAAATAATGCTTCCATAATAGCTTTTTCTGATCTTAAAACATATAATCTGCAAGGAATGTGAAACAGAACAAAATTTTAGGTTTTGTTCTTATCTATGTTTTCATTCTTTATGAAAATACAGATTTTTAATACTTGTAAGAGAAAATAAATGAAACATTTATTTCAAATTCTGCCTCAAACAAAATACCTAAGAAGCACTGCTTCCAAAAATTAAATATCTTCCCTTATTTCACTTAAAGTTAAACATAGATTGTACTTTAGAAGTCCACATCTATCTCCTTTAACTCTCACTGCACAAACTGTCCCTGGGACAAAGATTTCCACAGTTATTATAGGCATTTTTTGATGTATGGGTATTGCCAATAGGTGGGAATTTATCTCATAGCAGTGAGATGGATGAAGCCAGATCACACTGGGCAGCGATCCACCAAAGGCCCACTTGCTGAGAATAGAGCCATGCCTTTTAAATTTGCACTGTTTCCAGAAAGGTCTAAAGATCTTCAACTCTTAAACCCCAGGAGCCAGATGTCTGGAACCTCTTAGAAATGATTTCCAATTTGTTCTAGTGCAGTAATGCTTCCCCTTTGCTATTCTCTGTGCATTTATCTGCCTTGCGTTATTTTGGTCCCATTCTTTACCCCTACAAACAGAGCTGTGTTCTTTTATATTCCTCCTCTCAATTTCTTGACTGTTTTCTTTAGCACATGTGAGCACACAGCATCTGCTTCTGAGTCTATGCCAGATGGATGAAATTAATTATTGGAGAAATCTGAAGAAAGGGAGATCAAGGTACTTTTAACACAGGAAGGAGATAATGGAAGGGTAGAAGTGAAAACCAGAGACACTCATTGTTAAGAACACACTAAACCACTTCTCAAAGTTTTGCCAAATCCAGTGACACTGCAAACATCTAGCCTGAGAAAGTCTCTGAGCAACTGTGGTAGATACACTATACTTCCCTCCCTCTCCCCCCAGTTCTCATCAGTGTCTATCAAAGTAAGTGGGCAGACTGGTTATTATTTACATATGAACTCAACCAATTAGCCAACTTCTTTTAGGTCCTAAATCTGCATGGACTCATGGTAATCCAAATGATTACATAATTAAACAGAAAATTCAGGAGAAAAAAAAAATCAATAGAATTACTTGGAAGCCCAGTTCCATGCCACCCTGCAGGAGTTGTGTCATAGCTTTTATGATAACAGAAAGTACGAGGATGCAGTTTGTCTGGTGTTTTCAAGCACCAAATTCATATGGGTACAGCTTGATAAATACCATGAAAATAATAATGACTAACATCTGTATAGTGCTTTCTGGTCTACACGTTGCTTTGCTTACCGTTCATAGCATTAAAATCCTCATTGATAGGTAAGGGAACGAAGGCTTAAGGAGCTAAAATGAAATCATTACGATCACATAGCAAAAGACAATGTTTTAAGCCATAACTTTTAATTCCAAAATGAGTTTTTAAATTCCAAATCTAGCCTAAATTCTACTGTTGTGTGCTGCCTGTCTTGGACACATTTTAACAAATTCTTCATTGTAAGAACAATAATGTTGTGATTATACTTTTTAATGTTACTTTTAGAAAATGTTGTCTCTTAGTATCTACCCACAATAGGGGGCTATGGTCTAATAATTTATGAAGATAATATTTCTGAGCCATTCGTACTATGGAAACAGCGTTTTTAAACTGAAAATTTGAAAATATTATTGAAATTTATTAAACAGTTTAATTTGGCTCCACCTGTGACCAAAAATATTTTTTTCTATGTATTGAAATTTGCAGTTTGTGTAGACTGCAGTCATAGAGAAACCCTAGAACCTCACTCAGGGATCCTCATGGTTACTGACATGTGCTCTACACAAATGGACCAACAAATCAGGAACAATGTGATGCCTCAGAACAAAAAGCACCGATTTAAAACAGCAGTGTTAAAAACATAAAGTTTTAAGGTACACTAAAAATTTGATCACCTTTGATAAAGGTCCTGTCCCAATTATCAGTGTTTCTAGACTAAAGATAAAGGAGATATATAGATAGATAGATAGATAGATAGATAGATAGATAGATAGATAGATAGATGATAGATAGATATAGATATATATTCAGAAGAGGGAAAAATAGATAACCATGTCTTTAATTATAAATTTTAATTGCTGTAGCAGTTCAATGTTAAGCAAGTTTGAGCTCACACTTAAAAAAAAACAGCCTGAAATGTTTCTATGGTAAAAACATTCAGGAAAAGTTGACGACAATTGTCTCAAATTTTAAAGCAAGTATATTCACTCTGTTTGGGGCAAAATGTAGAAATCTTTGATTGAAATAGGGAATAGCTTTATAAAGTTCTGAGTAGCTAAAATAAGAATGCTATTTTTTAAACGTTTGCAAATGGCAATTCAGTAATTTTAAGAGAAACAAAGAATGCAATTAACAAGTCTATTTCTTTATAGATTTTGATCTTGTCCAGAGGCCAAAATAAATGTGCTCTTTAGTCATCATCAAACCTCTGCTGGTACAGCACAGGTGCCTCCGCGAAAGGTCCATAAATGACCTATAGAGCTGCCTTTTCACGATGTTGCCTTAACTCTACCAAATTCTTCCATTAGTGCGCTGGCACCAGGGACAAAGCCCCACACTCACTAGCTGGCCAGTGTTAAGGTGAATAGCTATGGCGGCCTGCAGCCGGTGAAGAACTGTGGTGCTGCTTCCTGCTTCTAAACACTTGGGCGGGGAAGCCTGCCTTGGAAGCAAGGGGAGTCAGACTGCATTTGTGCAGGTGCGTGAGTCCACATTTTGCAGTAGCGTTTGACAGTCAAAATTCATTTCTGTGGACCAGCTCCCTTGACCTAGCCCCAAATCCAAGTGGCTATAAGTAAGGAAAGCAAATTCCATTCTACCTGGGAGATACACTATCCTTTATTCTGGGAGGCTGTAGCCCTCTGTGTCATACAGCCTGACCGAAGTACTGAGAACTACAAAAAATCATTATGGAATATAAATTTTATCATGTCACACCTCCGCTCAAAACCATTCAGTAGTATCTCCTCACCCCTAGGTTAAGTTCCAAAGCCTTCACCATGGGCTGCAAGACAGTCTCTGTTCTCATTTCCTTCCGTGCTCTGTTCACTCACAGTGCACCAGCCTCTGCCCATTTCTCAAATGTGCCGAGGCAGCTCCTTTGCCACTGTTGCTTCCTTAGTCTAGGCAATTGTGCATTAGCTTTTACTTCATTCCATTCAGGTTGCAGATGTTTCCTCCTCACAGACATCTTTCCTGAGTGCCGTATAGAAATAGGGCAATTCCTTTTATTCTCTCTTTCCTTAAGTTTCCTTATTTTTCTTCATAGTATCTGTCACTTTTTGGCATTGTATCATCATTTGATTAACGTATTAGGTACAAAAGTACTATTTTCGTAGGTTAAAAAAAAAGCCTAAATACCAGGAACTTAATCTAGTAGATATACATAAAACCTGTTTATCTTCATTGACATATTTTTCCTCTATGTGAAAAAATGTCATGTAAATCCATTTCTATTAGGAAGAATGCAATGTTCTTTGGATTAGTGTGTTCTATTTTGTCTCTTCTATTCTGCCCTGTTTAAGTTGAGAGATTATCTAGTGCCACAAAATTTGTGTGTCTGTGTCACAAAAAAACCTTTATTATATATAAACTATAACATAAATATATCTTTATAAAGCATTATATAATTTATGAAAGTAAAGTACTTTGCAACCATTTACTTCACACCAGGCTCTCATTACATGTGTGATCCAGTCATGAAGACACAGAAAAACACTTCACAAAAACAAGAGCTCAAGGAAATAAAGGCTAAGAAATGAATTAAGGCATTTATAAGCTATGAAAATGATAGCTGGTAAGTATTCTAATTCCACTGAATATGAAGAAGGATAGAACAAGCTTAACTGGAATTTACAATTGGTTATGAAGGAAAACTTTCCTGCCTATGTGGTTGAAAGTAACAATGACTTTTTTAAAGAAGTCTTTGGAATTTTCTCCTCTAGAATTTCTTTTTTGAATGAAAATTTTCCCCTTTTGGGGATTGTTCAACTATCATGTAACTCCAACCTAACATAAGCAAAAGGACTATATCCAAACTACTACAGAAGGAAATAAAACTTATTATCTAATTATTCTAGGGTAATAATATATCTTTCTAGTAAGACGACAGAAGATAATTCAACCTCTGCTTATTATATCCTGATTTTAATTGGAAAGTCAATATATCAGGGGCATATAGAAAATAATTTATAATATATAATTTCAATTACATAATAATGCATAATAAGTAAAATTAATGGGTTTTATTCAGGAAGGACAAAACAATTTTATAACTTCAAAGATTTGATTTGAAATTTTTGGTAGAGATATAGGATAACTGTTTCTCAACAGGATATATCAATGGTTAAACCTGAACAGATAAAAAATATCTAAAAAACATGCAGCATGTATTTATGCTTCCTTGACAACGGTACTCAAATGATAACTGCTTGATTTACAGTGTGATCATTTCTTTTTCCCTTTCTCTTGTCTTTGTCTTTACATTTCCAACTGACTTGACATAAGCTACCCTTTTACTAGCTGGAACCAACATGTAAACTATAGCCAAGTATTCATTGAACTCCATCTCTTTATCAAGGCTGGATAATTCATAGATGGAACAACTTAACAAAACAGACTTGTACTGAAATATAATAATTTTTCGAACCAGCACTGGGGAAGTTGAATATTCATTCAGCGATATGCTCAAGCTGAAAACTAATTATAAGACAGTATTTCATTTCTTTGTCTAAAAATATGAAGATAATATTGAGGGTAGAGCTTGTACTGGTTTTGAAAGAAAGTGAGGCAAAGCCTTCTTTATGAAAACATATATTTAGAATAAAAAATTAGGATCCGAATTATCCATAATAATAAAGGAGCCTCCCCTTACTACAGGGCGTGGTTAACATATTATTCCCTTAGAACATAAAGAGTTACTTATTAGTCATTTGACAGAAAAAATAAAGAGAAGGGGATCTAGGACATTAAAATAAAAAATACTAAGAAAATTACAAATATTCTAGAATCAGTGGGAACACACATTCACTTAATAAATATTTATTGACTGTTTACTATATGCCATGTAATGCTAGGTGCACGGTGAATTTAAATTTATAAGACAAGGCCTATGCCTTTGAAGAGCTCAGCATACAATGGAGAGCATGGCAATGGGTGTTACAGTCCTGGTAAGTATAAATAAAATCTATGAATAAAAAAAGAGAAACTCATCTACAAGAATAGGTGAAGGAAGTAAAATTTGATTTGAGTTCTGAAGGATAAATCACATGTAAACTGAGAAAGAGGTAAAGAACACCTCAAAGGAATAGCCTGTGGAAAGGCAAAGAGGTAAATTCAGAAAACGGTGACATGATCAGTCTATCTCACTGGTAATTTACAAAGACAATTCCAGGGGTTACGTGAGGGAAAACGGTGGAAAGAAGAGACTGGTGGCAGGGGACCATTTCACAGGGGATTGCAATTGTATGGACAAGATGAACCTACAAAATGCTGTATGTGGTCATAAATTAGAGAATCATTTTACTTTAGAATTAATGTTTTTAGTAATTGTGGGGCAGCTCATAAATATGAAATGTTTTGAGGTAAGGCTAGGTTTGGGGAGGGGGGTCTTGAGGAAGATTCATTACATAGTAAGTTAATAGCAATAAAAGCTTCAATGTGATGTCTGAAGCCTTGGGATGGTGATGGTTCTTTTATATTCAGTTCTCCAAAAGGTATTACCATGATTTCATTTACATATCTTTGTTTTATTTTATTTTATTTTATTTTATTTTATTTTATTTTATTTTATATTTTTAAGATTTTATTTATTTATTTGAGAGAGAGTGAGAGAGAGAGAGAGTAGGGGGAGCGACAGAGGGAGAGGGAGCAGACTCCGTGCTGAGCAGGGACCTCATGTGGGCTCAATCCCTGGATCCTTGGTGTCCCCATTTACATATCTTTATTAACGTCCTTAAATATTAGGGGTTTCTTCTTTTAAAAATGTTAAGGGGTGGGATGCCTGAATGGCTCAGTTCGTTGAGCATCTGCCTTCAGCTCAGGTCATGATCCCAGTGCCCTGCGATCGAGCCCCGCATGGAGCCCCACATTGAGCCCCACATGGAGCCCTGCATCCCCTCATCCTCGCATCAGGCTCCCCGCTCAGCAGGGAAGCCTGCTTTTCCCTCTGCCTGCTGTTGTCCCTGCTTGTGCTCTCTCTCTCTCTTTCTCTGACAAATAAAATCTTTTTTAAAAAAGTTAAGGGGTGCCTGGGGGTGCAGTCAATTAAAGTCCCTGACTCTTGGCTTCATGATCTCAGGGTTGTGAGATGGAGACCGGTGCTGGGCTCTGCGCTAATTGTGGTCTGCTTTGAAACTCTCTCTCCCTCTGCCTTTCCCTGCCTTCAAATAAATAAATAAATAAATAAATAAATAAATCTTGATTTTTTTTTAAGTTAATTTCAGATACCTTTCTGGAGAAAGCAAATACAAAAGCAAATCCTTCATAAGTACAAAACTAAGCAATAAGTTTTATCGGAAAATTCAAAATCTAAAATTAAGTGTACTAATCATTTATTTGAGAATAGCAATGGGTCTTTAAAGTTCATCTGCAACAAATATAACTTTTAATTTCCTTGAGAAGGAAAATTTTAAATCCGTCTTTCCAGGATAGAATGCTGAAAAAATAAAACCCAACAACGCAAAACCTTCTCTCTGTTGTTGAGCACAGCACTATAATCACAAATGCACAACATATGTTTCATAGTTCATGGCCACTGATTTGTTTGTATATTGAACACAATGGTTTGCTTCTTTTGTGTTTCTTAAAAAAAACAGTAACTTACAAGAGAGACTCCAAATCACATATGTGAGAGAAAAAACTTTAAAGTCAGATAGAATTTCATCTGCTAGACTTATATCTTTTAATTTTATGAGGTAATGGAAGTCTTAAAACCTTTATGAATAAATAATAAGTCAGTCAAGCACGCAGACCTCCTAAGGCATCCGTTCTGGAGAACATCTTCTAATTTAGCACTCGGTGATTACCGCTCTATGTTCCATACTAAGGTGCTCAAGGAAAACAGCTTCATATTGAGTGACATATACAAGTGCAGCAAATCTTTTTCAATTTGCATGTTGTTTTGGGAACCTTTTTAAAAGGAACTGTAAGCCAGCGTATGGAAAGTTATAAATGTGGCCCAAGTCCGCCTGGAATCTAATTAGAGATGCCTTCCAGCTGTTGCCACTGCCTAGAGCCTCTGCTTCCTCTTACTCGCTCCTTCCAAAATAATATGGAATAGAAACTGAACAACAGTGCTCCTGATGCAGCTTGACCTCTGTGAGGTGTTTCGGTGAAAAAGGAGATGATGGATCAGCCACCTTATCAAATGTCCCTGTACAAAAAGCATTGCTCCATGAAAATCCAGTCTAATTGGGGAGAGAGTTATAGAGCCACAATTAGTGTTAAATAAAAAATTGTGTGCATAACCCGTAGTACAAACAGCATTATCAATGTTATGACTAAAGATAAAATGCGATCTAAGGTTTCCCTGTGTGTAGAGAAATTAAGAAATCCATTAATAATTTTCTATTTGTACTCTGTTCCCCAAATCAGACACCTGTGATAATTATAGAAGGTCTATAAACCGTTTACTTTGACAAATATCAGGCCCTTACAGCACAGATTTTATATATATATATATTTTTTTTTTTCTCTATGGATGTTAACCAGAATATTTTATTGCTAGCTGTTATATATCTACAAATGCATGCATAACAGAGCTTAAGGTGAGGAGGAGGATTTGGAGAAAGGCAGACAGACATTGATTTGGATCTTCAAGGATAAATAAGATTCAAATAGGCAACAGAAGAGGGCAATTGTGATAAAAATGTACCACTTCCATTTGTTTAAAGATTTACTTTCGCCTAAATTCCCCTTTATTTTCTGCTATATCTTCACCCACATCTCCAAGCACGTGTGTCTCTATCTTGAAAATATCCTCTCTTTGAACCTGCTACTATTTTTTAATGTTTTTTTATTATATTATGTTAGTCACCATACAGTACATCCCTGGTTTCTGATGTAAAGTTCAATGATTCATTAGTTGCGTATAACACCCAGTGCACCATGCAATACGTGCCCTCCTTACTACCCATCACCGGTCTATCCCATTCCCCGACCCTCCTCCCCTCTGAGGCCCTCAGTTTGTTTCTCAGAGTCCATAGTCTCTCATGTTTCATTCCCCCTTCTGATTACCCCCCCTTTCTTTATCCCTTTCTTCCCCTACCGATCTTCCTACTTTTTAAATCACCAGAATATTTCTCTCTTGCCTTTGTTTCAAAGTCAAAGTCCTCTCACAAATTACACCACTCTCCCCATTTCTATTCCACCAGCCCTTTTAGTAACCTCTCCAAAATCAAAGTCATTTATGGTTTTAGTTTTTAGTTTTTTGTGGTTTTTTTGTTTTTTGGGGAAGGGGGTGATAAAAATGATGTCTTTCTTTTTAAAACAACAACTTAAAAGCACTGTAAAATTTTTTAAATAATAACTAGAACTATCTAAAAAGAACGTTTCTTCTCAGGCAAATGTTAAATTAAGTAATCTGCCTGAAATTGCTGTAGACATCTTTCTGAGTGGCTCACACAGATCATAAACCTCATAAGCCAACAGCACACTGTGGGGGAAAATAATTTCTGTTCACCCTCAGTCCAGAGTTCTATTCTGTTAACAGCTTTACTTCTAAATATACATAACATTCCCTTTAAAAAATCTTCTGTTTAATGTTTCAAATGCACAGACTAGCTCTGATCTAGTGAAATGATTCCCTAATATTGAATCATTCTGGCCAAACATGAGTCAGAGTCATAAAGCTTTCCGAGACAGTTAGCTATTAAAATGTGAGGGACATATGTGAACCTGTGAACAGTTTCAGAGTCTCAAAGGAGACAGAATTTTTAGCTTTTATGAGAGGCCATGGTACGAGAGGAATAAGATTTTACTGTTTTCATGTCTTATCTTTTCTGAATTTCAACATTTACTAGAGGAATCTCTGTTTGCTATAATTTTTTATTTATATAGGATTTACAATGATCATGTGTAACTTTTAAACAAAAATTTTAGAGACATTTGCTATGTTTCAGTTTATATTTATTTACCATGATTTTTTTAGACGATTTGGCAACTACTGTGGGATGGCAATGATGTGGGATTAACTGTTTCACCAGAATGTGTTTATATGGTTGCATATTATCAAAAGGCATTTGGTTTCCGGAAAACAGAATGCAAATATAAAGACAAGCCGCACAGTTTAAAGTCAGAATATTTGCCACCTTGCATTTTGATTAATGTCTACTTTGGTTAATGCTATGTGATCTACCAGCCACCCAAAGAGAACTTTCCTGAAAGTCTTATAGTTTCTCTTCTTTTCATTTCAAGCTATGTTCATTTGGGGATTCAGTAACGTCCGCTCTAATATGCATTATCTCTTGAAGTTTTGTTCTCTTTTCCATTCTTATTATTATGTCTTTCCAGCTTCTCATTTCTCATCTGAACAATTTCCTACTGATTTCTCTGCTACAGAATTAGACAATAATGAGGCAGTAGAGTAATAGTCAGCATTTTATAGACTATGCATAGAAGGAGGACAAACTTTAAGTATTAGTTCTCAATAACTGTTCTGCAACATGCTTACCTACAACTTAGTTATTAAATAATAGCTTCCTGGTACTCTCTACTGGGTTACAGAAATGGTATTTGAAGAAAAAAAAAAAACAACCTTGAAAGTCTGGTATTACCTGGAAAGTCTTCTCCACCGTACAGATATTGTTGCTTCATTATTATCTTCCTTGTAAATCCATGAACCCTAGTTTGGATATTAAAGGCTTTCATGCACCTGCACTGTAGCATTGCAATACCTTAAGATTATTGATTATTACTAACTGCCTCGTCTTTAAAAACTATGATCAATTCTTTAAAAGCATCACAACAAACATCACAATTTGTAAATAAAGGAAAATCAACTATGTTGTACTCAAAGCACTGGCTTATAAAAGATGTACTGAAGAGATAGGTGACATTTTGTCAGTGCTACTGCTTGGTCACTATTTTTATATTTTGTAACTAAATGCCTATATTCTCTATTCTTGAGAATGACTGCATTGTCCACAAAATACTCATTTGTAGCATTAAGTCAGTCGTGTATCTTTCTTGACCTGGGAAACGACTCCCAGAGTACATAAAACAGGCCTGAGGATCTCAAACCACCACCCAGCACTCCTGGAGATTGGGCAGAGGGCCCTGGACCTGCCTTTGAAGGAAGGGTTTGAGGCTGGGAACCTCTGCCCGGCTCTCTACTTTCATCTGTTTTATATACTGAGTTTTCCATCAAAGACTCACTTGAATAAAAAGTTCCACCGTAGAAAAAGAGTTTGTAAGTCACAGAACAAGTTTCAATTCCAACAAGGGAATAAATCAATTTACATGTGGCAGACAAACCTGTGTACTGGCCAGCTCCCTGAGGTCAAAAAGAAGCCTTGGGACAAAGCAGGGACTGTGTGGGTCTTAAATACACAGCTGGAGGCGTGAGGCTACAGCCCTGCTCCAGGCCCGGAAAGGCCCGGGAGGGAGTGTGCACATGGGAAGTGAGGCAACTCTTACAGGATAGGACAACATGGCTTCACTAAAGTTTCCCACAAATATTTAAAATAAAGGGATTTTGAGGAGAAATTTGAGATTTTAAAAGACCCGTGAGATCCAGTGTTCTTTAAGAGATAATTTTAAAAATTTCTTTTGCAGCAGTATAAAATTTTTTACAGTTCTTGTCCTTCAAAATCCAAGAAAGGGAAAGTTTGGGCTCACTGTTATGTCAGATGGAGGTGGGACTTTCAGTTTTAATACTGGGGGTAACCAAGGTGAATGAACGCACTGAAACAAACATTCATCTCATTAAAGCTTGTCTGCGTATCTACACAGCTGTTAACTCTTTGGCCCAGAAAACAACACAGAAGCCAGCAGCAATACAACTGACTCAGGGTGGTTCATAAATTGTTTAGAGAACAATTTTATTAACTCAGAGAACAAAAAGAAGAGATTGCCAATGTGGAAAATTTTTTTAAATGACTGTTTTCTAAAAATAAAAGCATGTATTCTATTTTTATTTAGCTATTTGTAAACTAAGAAACCAAATGAGCACACCTCAAATTAAAAAGAAAAAAAATTCTTTCCAGAAATAAATCCTTAAAAGTCCTAACTCCATAAATGCAGGTGAAGATTCAACCACCAAGTGCCACTCAAACTCTTTGGCCTTGACATTACTCTAAGAGAGAGGGAGAAACGTGTGCGCGTGTGTGTTGGTGGTATATCCACTTGACATTTAATCTGTCTGAAGCAGCAGCATTTTCAGGGTAATGGCAATAGAGAGGAATGTCCAATTTATACATCGGCTGTGCCTGTTGGTTTCCTTTCTTCAGCAACCATCTGAGCAACTCTAATACTAATATTGTATACTGTGCTAATAATGTGCAGGGTTTGTGTCTTCAAGTCTGAGGTGGCGAAGTGATGGGAATGGCCACTTCACCTAGGCAATGCCATTCTGGGCAACTTTGGGGCCAAAGGAGCCCCTGACCTTGTTCTTGTCCTTGTCTCGACAGAGCTGCCTCCTCCACATTTGCCTGTGCTGCTTTATCTTTCCTTTGAGATGTTAGTAAGTGGCTGAGCTAGAATTCAAACGCAGATCTTCCAACTCCACCACTCCATATTACGTATGCCCTTCCGTGGACCTTACTGCTAGATGAAAAAGTATCTATGTTCTGGCACGCCTTCAAACTGTGAAAACTCAGAGAGTCAGGTAAAGGAGAAGGGAGAAACAAAGGCCCCCATGTATTGGTGGGCTTTGAAGTGTAAAATGTAATTGCAGAAGGCATTCCTGCAATTTGTAATCAGTAGTAACTTCACCTGCTTGAGTGAGCACATTTTTTTTTCTGCTAATAGCAGAATGAATGACCTTCAAGTTGTCCTCGACTCCTCATTTCCCCCCAAACTATCTGTAGTCCATAAAAATACTCTGTCTGCTCTACCCGTGGAGGTTCTGTATACTCAGAACCTACTGCTTTCCATCACCCCTCTGCACAGCCTGTAGTTTCCCCACACAGCTTAATGGATGATCTCTGTACCAGGTCTTCCTGCTGCAAACCTTGCTTCTACAATCTAGCCTCAACACAAGCACCAAAGCAATTCAGTTAAAACCAAGTTAGGTCACTTCACCCCTCCACTCAAAGCCTTCCATGGCTCCCATTTTGCTCACAGTGGAAGTCCCCAACCTGCCCTGGCCTGCCCTGCACTACAGAATCTGGCTCCTTTAACTACCTTGACCCCAACCCCTCTAAATCTCTGCTGTGCTCCCTCTGATCAGTCTAGCTAGATGGGCTTCTTAATGGTACCTGAACACACCAAAGGTGCTCCTACCACAGGACCTGAGCTTCCACTGTTGTGTCCGCCTGGAGCACCACATAGCAGACTCCCTCCTTCACTTTCTTCCATGACCTCCATAATAGTGCCCTCTTAACTCCCATCCCCTTTCCTGCTGTAGTTTCCTTCACAGAGCACAGCGTCCTCTAGCATACTACATATTTCACTTACTTGTGTCTCCTTGCACTAAAATACAAAAGTCACGAGAGCAGGGATTTTTGTAGGTTGTATTGACTGCTACGTCTCCCAGTGCCTAGAACAGTTTCTGGCAAAGAGCAGGTACTCAGTATTGAATGAATGAATGCTGAATGAATCTCAGGGAAATAAAAACAAGAAGCCCAATTAAATCAAGGGTGGTTACCTCAGGAACCATAACTGGTAATGGAAAGCGTCATGAAGGTTTACACATGAGTGTGAGAAACTAGTCCATGTGTAGTTTTCTCCTTTGTAGAACTTCTAAGGATATGCATTTAACCTTGGGAGACTCCTTTGTAAGACTGAGAAATACTAACACTCACCTTCCTCATAGATTTGTGGCGAGGCTTAACATTTGTCTTTAAAAATAAAAAAACTCTCTATTTTAAATTATGTATTTATTTTGTCTTATTATTTTGGCATCTGCAATCATTCAGAGCCACATCAGAAAAGAGATCTGAGAAGTTCTATTGTTAAAACCAAATCACTGAATTATTTTAGCAAATCTCAGACTGTTGAAGCAAATGACCTAATTTAATTTAAAGATAAATGATGACAATGAATTCCTCAGCTAATTCAGACCAGCTAGAACACTTTAAAAAATCAGGATATATCTGAACTCATTCTGAAACTGATGCAAACTAGATCAAATTCTTAATTTATTGATTTAAACAAGACCTCAAAATAAATGTCCATTTTCTCTAAGTTGGCATTGTGGTAGAAAGGTTCTAAAAGAGAACAATGTGCTAAAATATCTATATTTCCTAGCACCTTTACTTTCACAATTTCGTTCTCAGAAATTCAGTTGCTTTTGCTCTTGAGCCAATTGCTTTGCCCAAAATAGGGATTTTTTTTTAACATTCATTTTGTGGGAGGGCAGAAGCACGTTGATAGAGAAGCTGTCTCTTCCAGGAGCCAGATCTACGTAACCTGAAACAAGCCTTCAACTATAGAGGATATAAAGAAAACCACACAAATTAACTGCACTTCCTATTTGGACGGCATTTAAATTAAACAGTCTTATGCATATAGTGGGTGTTAAATGGTGGGGGGAAAAAAGAAAGAAGATGGTAGTAAACAGTCATGGAGCCTAAGAGACCAAAACTGTATTGCAGTGTTACTCCACACTCACTGAGGTCCCCACACCAGCAACTTCATCATCACCAGGCTGTTACTGGAAATGAGGAGTCTCAGGCCCCACCCAGGAATGAAGGCTTTAACAAGCTCTCCAGGTAATTCTTATGCTTTGCACTATTACGTACATCTCAAAGTTCTAAATGTCTAATTGTTAATATTTAAGAGGTTAGGGTCAATAATACATATGAAAAAAATCCTTAAAACTTTTCAAAGTCAAATTTAAACAAAACATTTTATAGCAAGTATACAACTATTACTTCAAAACATAGTAACAAAATTAGAGCTGGGATTATATTTTAAATCCCTTTGGATCATTTAAGGTCTTTGTTTCATCTCAATATCAGAAGGTGTAGTTTGATTAATAATTTAAGTATCACAAATTTTGAAAGGTAAACTAATAGTGTCATCCTTAATTTAGATACATAACAAATGAATAAGAACTTATTCCAATTTCCCTAAATTGTATGAGAGAGCCAGTTTGAAAATGACTTTCTGCTTTTTAAAATAGCTATATCTATTTTAGCCTGTTGTGGCTTTACTTGAATAAGATATTTATTTATTTCTACTCTAAAGAGTAGTTATGCAGCTATACTAAACCCATCTCGTTAACCATCGGAACAATCATAGTGTTAGTGTTGGAATTTTAGCCTCATTATATAAGATGGGATCTTGACCAAGATATTTTACTTCTGGGAGCTTGACTTCTTCATATATAAAATGTGGATAATAATAATTACTCCTGAGTTATGAGGTCCATATATGTATTGGAAGAGGGAGAGAGATACATACACAGGTAAATTAGAGAATATATGTTAAAGAATTATAGATATAATTTCTTAACACTTGTTAAGTGCCAAATAAATGTTACATCTCTACTCCCAAGATTTTATCTTCAACTAAACCTTTTAGTTAGAAAAATTTATGATTAAATTATACTTCAGAGCATTGAAAGAAAACCAAAGTAGAGCAAAAGCAAAAAAACCATACAAAAAGAAAACAAAAACCAAAACTGATTTCAAGTATTTGAGTTTGTATTTTCAAGTATGTTAAAAATTATCTAAAGTAACAAAACTTTATTTTTTTCCTATGGTGGGGGAAGGCAGAGGGAGACAGAGAATCTTAAGCATTCTCAATGCACAGTGTGGAGTCTGAAGAGGGGCTCAATCTCATGACCTTGAGATCATGACCTGAGCCAAAATCAAGAGTCGTATGCTTAACCAACTGAGCTACCCAGGTGTCCTAAACTAAAAAATTTTAATTTGGTAAGTTTGATACACTCAGTTCACATACTTTTATGATAACCTTAGTCTGTGCAAGAACCTGGTGTACAAGGGATATGACATATTCTTTAATCTTATAATATTCAACCCCAAAGATAATTTTTTCAAGTCTGATAAAACAATTTATAATTCTTGAGGTCTTCAGATCTAAGATCATGGCAAATCTTTTTTATAAATTTCTAATAAGTCACAGATTTATTAAAAATGTAAAAATTATAGATAATTTATAGTATACATTAATATTGTGATATAGATTATTCATTATTGCTTCTGTTCTGTCAATGGAATTTTGAACTAAGGTAATGAGCTGACGATAGGATATTGGCAGTTTGAGGAGATGAGATATTTTGAAATAGTAGTTCTAAAAAATGGAACACATAGTAGAGGAAGTTAAGAAGATCACTGGGCACTTCTGAATGCCTATTTTGGATTTGTGGTCATGAATTTAATCCAGCATCGATTGCCACTCATGTTCCTGCTGCTACGTACCTCTTGGTTGGACCTTACTGGACACTGAATGTTGCCAAACCATGCTCATAAAGCCTGTTTGGACACTGTGCACAGGACAGTCCTGTAATCCCACAGGGTGCACTTAGTTTCCTCAGCCTCTCTCTTATCTAGGTCTGGTTCCCTTACCCTCTCCAGTCAAGTCCGAGAACAACCAAGTATTGAGAAAAGCACATTAATGTATCTCCTCAGCAAGGGGACAATGACCTAGTGATTATTTTCTGGCTTGTCTCCCTACTAGGACCAGGTGGTTAGTAGATTGATGTTGGTGTTATGATAGAGATGTATTATCATTGATTCTGTTTGGTCAGTGGAAAAGAGTCCTATTCATTGTCATAAAATACAGGGGATGGAAAAAAATTACATGTGATATCCCTTTGAATTATAAGAATTTTATCACTGTGTTGACTGTCATATCATACCCAAGAAAAGGTGTATAAAACCTTTATAAGCTAAACCCAAAATGTTTGTGGGTATTGTTATAATTTTTGGTAAGGCTCTACACATCCCCAATTTGGAAAAAATTTAAAAGAGCAGTTGAGACTTTGGAAAGATTTTTCCTTTTCTGTTCAAAATAAATGCCCTGTAGAATTTAGTTAAACCTAAAACTAGAATGTATTGAGCGTCTATTATATGTCAGGCAATACCCTATATGCTTTCACCAACATGGTCTCATTTAATAGGATAACCAAACCAGAAAGTAATGGTCTGTTAGCTCCTATTACTATCATTTGATGAGGAGACTCAGAGGCATGAAGTAACCTATCTACGGTTTCACTGTAGGTGGGAACAGGTGTTTGGACCCAGGTCTTCAAGCCTAAGCCTACTGTTCTTCCCACACAGCACACTGCTCCTCAAATAACTTCTACTTAACATGGCGGCTTTCTCTGAACACGATAAAGGTTAAAATTGTACTTGAACAATTGTTTAAAGTTCTTAGCAATCTGAATATTTAAGTCCACTTAACTCTATGAAATAGTGTATCAAATCTCAGTTGATCAAAATACTGATATGGATGTTGACAATTTTTATTTTTTATCTTCTTCTTTTAATTAATAATATTTTTATTATATTATGTTAGTCACCGTACAGTACATCCCTAGTTTTTGAAGTAAAGTTCCATGATTAAATCAAATATTCTTTTAAAATGTTAAGCCACTGTACTATGCAATGAAAAATATGGGAACTCTTAAAACTTAGAATAATCTCATATATGTCACCCATAAAGCACTTACCATATTTTTGAACATCTTCTCATCAAGACCTTTTCACTTGATTCAGTACAATTATTGAAGAAATATTTGTTGAGAATCTGCTTATCAACATTCACTATTTGTGGGATCACTTAAAGTTGTCCAGCATGAAGATAATAACCAAGATGATCAAGGTTTTACATTTATAAATATATATTAGATAGATAGATAGATAGATAGATAGATAGATAGATAGATAGATAGATTTCTATGTGGCAGATTCTATTCTACATGTTCTATGGACATTATCCCACTTAATCCTCACAATAAACCCTTTGAGGTGCATACTAAACTTACCATGGCCATTTTCCCGTGAGAAAATGAGGCATATATAGCTTAAGTTACATGGCTGGTGTCTTACAGGATTCCTCCTTTTTAATCAGTAGTATATGTTTTGTTTTGTTTTTTTAAAATAGACTATGTTGTAAGAAGTTTAGAGTTCAGGGGCACCTGGATGGCTCAGGTAGTTAAGCACCTGACTCAGTTTCTGCTCAGGTTGTGATGTCAGGGTCGTGAGATTCAGCCCCACATTGGACTCCATGCTCAGTGCAGAGTCTGCTTGAAGGTCTCTGCCTCTCTGTCTCCCTCTGCCCCTCCTCCACCCCTGCCCCCCCCACTCTTTCTCATATAGAAATAAATAAATAAATAAATAAATAAATAAATAAATAAATAAATAAATAAAATCTTTAAAAAGAACTTTACAGTTTAATGTGTTGTACGTTTTGGAATTGGGAGAGAATATGTACATAAATAATTACAAATATTATAAAAATATAAAGAAGAGAGGCTGTAGGAACAGAAAAATGCACTTGATTCTGTCTGGTGTGGGGTAAGAAAATGATCAGAGAAGGATTGGAGAGGAGATGAATGTAGTAGAGGGTCTGGAGGGAAGCAACATAGAGGAGAATGAAGGATATTCTATCAAAGGGAAACCTGCTTAGATGGAAACAGGGGGGTTGGGGGGCATAGCCCTTGTGGGAAAATACAAATACCTTGGCAGTGATAATCCAAAGAAGGTATAAATGGGAATGTGTTGGGAGATTGCAGCAGAAACTTATCAGAAGCCATATTTTGAAGGTCTTTATATAGAATGTTTAAGAATAGGGCTTTAGCCTACAGGTAATGGCAGCTTCTAAAAGATTTTAACCAGGGGAGTGGTATGATTTTGACCATGTTAAAATTTCACTCAGGTCCTAGTATTAGAGGCAGATGCTATAGGCAATACAACCATTTAGGAGGTGACTGAAATAGTGGTCACAGAGCATATAAAATTCCAATTCCCATGAAGCCAAGAGCAATGTCTTAATTCAAAACTATTTATTGAGTACCTACTGAGTGGCAGTCCCTGGGGTGAACTGGCATTCAAAGCTGAATGAGATATGCTAATGATATTCAATAAAATTTTAAAGTTATTGCTGATTGAAGGAATTTGAAGTAATTAATCACCAGCCTTTCCATTACCCTATTTCCTTTTCTTCTCATTTAGTGTTGTACTCTTAATGTCATTTTTAAAACATGCATCTGCTTTCAGTTGTCACAAGCTTAGCAGGGCTCCATCAGATTCTGCCAAGCATGATGACAACAACATACACCATCTCCAAGGGCAGACATTTCAAAAATATATGTCCCTAATCACCTTCCTGACCATCTCAGGGCTAACAATATCACGTGAAAAAAATTTATGATTGAAACTAAAACATATGGGATTTAATTTTAACTCTTTGCGCCGATAGATTGAAATTGGAAAAGAGATACGACTGTATCATAGAAAAATTTTTAAAAGAACAAACTATTCCTTTAAAGTTTGTATATGATTAAAAATTACAGAGCTGAAGCTCTAAATTTAAAAGAATTTTTACTTAAAAGGTTTATAACACTTAGAAGTTTCCACATATTACCTCAATTGATCAATTTAAGGTTGGTAATATAAATAATATCATTATTCCTATTTTACAGGTGAAACCATGGAGTCCTAGAGAGATTATTTATTCCAGGTCAGGAATTTGTTCATTGAATCAGCACTGTAATTCAGATTTCTTCACTATAAATTCTATGCTATTTCTGCTCTATCACATTGCCTGCCAGAGAGAAATAAATAACCATTTATTCATCTATTCATTCATTCATTCATTCATTCATTCATTCATTCATCTATTCTTCACACATATACTTAGTGCCTATTAGTACAAAGCACTGTGAGATTTATGGAGATTATAAATCAGAGGTACGAGGTTCAATGACAGCTATGAATGAGGTGGAAATCATGCGTAATAAGACAGTAATAGAAAGAATTATGAAAGGTCATCACTAGAATAAATTATTTCTGGCTAAGGAATCATGGAAAGCTGTACAGGAAAGGCAGTATTTTAGGTGAGTCTGAGTGGCTGGCATTTGGGCAAAGAGAGATAGGGCATGAATTCCAAGGACTGGAAACAGTATGTGCAAAAGAAGGAAGAAAGTGAAGTATGGAATGTGCTCAAGAAACAGTGAATCATCCTTCTTGCTGGAGGAGAGTGTGAAGCTTGAGAGAGGAAAATAAGGCTAAAAACTTTTTCAAAGACTAGACTAAGGTGCTTATAATTTTCGTATCAGGCCGAATGAGGGGATGCAAACAGCAAGGGTCTTGTTGAAGCCACGCAAGTTTAGGTTCAAATACAGGCTCTGCTGCTTAGAAGCTGTATGACCGTGATCAACTTGACATAATTTCTCTGAAACTTTCATGTATCATCCATGAAAGGAAGACATTTGTTAAATATTTCATAACTATTTTTCAAAATAATAAAAATATTTTACCTTCAGGGTGGGTGTGAAGATCAAATGACAGGATGTTTGAAAAGTGACTGTCACAATAAGGTTGTCAGTAAAAATTAATTCCTGTTCTCATTCCGTGGTAGTCAGTGGCGAACCAGGGAGGGTGTTTGCTGAGGCTGGTGACGTAATGAGAGTCATGTTTGAATAAAGCAAATATGCTGGGTGAATTAGAAGAGAGAGGGAGTAAATGATTAGAGGTAAAGCCTCTCTTGCAATAGAACACACAGGGGAATTAATGTCTCAATGAGGTAACACTACCAGGAATATTTACTATCTAGAATGATAAAAGAACATTGCAACACACTCTAATTATATCAAAGTAAAATACAGAAAAAGATTACAGTGAAATTAATTCTGGAATATTGCTGTAGGAAAAAATCTGAATGAAACCAAACTTGAAATAAAAGAGGCTTTCATACTGAGCTCATATTAGAGGCAGGGGCTCTAAGTCTTTCGCTTGTCCCACCTTTGACTTTTGGGAGAGGTCACTTGGATGAAACAAAATGTTCTCAACTCTCCACACCTGGATAAATTTCCACCTTTCAGAACAGCCACTCAGGAAGCTCACCCAGGATTACCTGAATAGAGATTCATTTCAAAGGGAATCTTTTTTAAAAGACTCATTTAAAATTAGGGACTTTGATCACAAGAGTGTGCCAATAG
Organism: Ursus americanus; assembly: GCF_024610735.1. Taxonomy (NCBI): domain Eukaryota; kingdom Metazoa; phylum Chordata; class Mammalia; order Carnivora; family Ursidae; genus Ursus; species Ursus americanus. Next base: position 9,081,618 of record NC_142139.1, read on the forward strand.
CTTACTTGACCATGATTCTACTGTCAGAAAAACCCATGAGGTCAAATAGGAAGAGGCAGCTATTTGTTGAATGGTCTCCTCTATCGAGCTGTTCTTTTTGAAATGGATATGTGAGGCTTTAAAGTCACCCTCTTCATTTGTTGTTACATTCATTTTCCAAAGCCAAAGTGAGCCTTGGAAAAAAAAATTGTTTCTCCTAAACTTCTAACCATAAACATTTCTCTAGATGTTTATGCTTTAACTAAATATTTACAAATGTAATAAGTGAACTCTTAGCAACTGGTATTTATTGTGCACTCTCAGTATGTAACACTACTTAAAACTAGGCTTCAGATAAAAGAAGTGGATGGAAGAGAAATCATGCAGGACTGTTGATGTTATGTTTACAATAGAAATGGAGGGGAAATGTGTGTGTGTACCCTCATGCCTATGAAATGGAATCATCAAGCCTGACTCTCTTTAGCATCCTTAAATCTTTCTCCTGTGAGAGTGGCTGAAAGACTTCAATTATTTTTTTCAGGGTTTTCAACACTAGCACAATTGTTGATTGATAATTTCATATCTAGAAACAATACTTGTTAACTCCCAAGAGACATGTTTCCCTGCCTGTACAGCCCATTGCAGTCTACAGAGGAGGCCAATATGGATCCTATCTTCCTGGACAAGAGGACGCCCCCAGAACTCCTGACTGTGTGCCTGACTACACACAGTATGGCTGCAGTAGTTGGTGATTGAAGGCTCAGGAGCTCAATCGATATCCAGAATGAGGCTAAAATTAAAACTGAACACTCATCATTTCCTAGGAGATCGTCTGGAGAAAATCCTACCATGCCTTTTGGCACCATTTGTATTTTCACTCTAACTCCGATCTTCCCAATGTATCTTCTTTCATTCAGGTTCTAATCTCTATATATCTCTGTACATCCTCTACTCTGATTCAACCAATCCATCTCCACTCCTAACTCCCTAATCTTTGCCAAGAAGCCTTGTGTTATTGAAAGTCTGACATTAGCAAAATTCACTATGACCTCCCCTCTTTCCTGGACTTTCTCTCCACCCTCTTGCTTTAGTTGATTGCTGGGTATCCCTGACATCCTCTCAACTTGGGGCTGTTCTTTTACCCATGCCCAATTATCACAGAGCCTGAAGCAGGAATGAATGTCTTCCTAGCTCCTCACAGGCACTTTCAGACAAAGGCTCTTGTCTACTTTTAAAAGCTCAACTCCTTTGAAAAGCAAGGCAACAGGTTATAGACTATCTTTCCTATTTGACTTCTTTACCTACTCAGTTCCAGGCCCTGCCCCTTACCTCCCAGTCATAAATGATTCCAGCACCTGGTTCACCATCCTCTTGAATACCACGTCTCTCATTGTTGTTAATGATTTCAATATCCACCAAAGTGACCTATCCAATACCTTGCCCTTCTAAAACCGTGCCTTCTTCATTTTCAAAGATGTTTTCTTCTATTTCACCTTAGCATCCATTCCCCTGTCATTTCCCAACACTGTACTACTCATACAATTTTGATCCCAAGCATACACTTCTCCAACAACCAATATCTACCTAGCTTTCCAAGTTTATTATAATATCCTCACTTCAACCCCAGCCAGATAGTCAATTCATTGACTCTGGTGATTACTTAGAGAACACCAACCCCTTATATTTCCCTTTGCCAATTTAGAGTCCATGATACCACTTCATTCATTTGACAAAGCCCCAAATCTAGTTAAATCTACTTCTTCAATCGTGCTTCTTCCACATACCAGCATCAGGCCATGGCAGGAGAAAAACAAACAAACGATGACCGTCTCTGTTTAAATTTATGACCACAAATCTCAAGCGGGCTTAGCTGAGTGCCCTGTCTTCGTACAGCATTTCTCTACTTAATTCACTTTCTCATTCTCCTGGAAGAATATTTTCTATTTCTGTTTTTAAAACTCCAGATCTTTATTCTCAGCTAATGACTTCACTTGTTATTTCACTTAGAAAGTAGAATAATTGAGAAATGAACTACTTCATATTCCAAAACCAAATCTTCCAACCTATTTGCATTTGTACATCCATATTTTCCTTCTTCCATATTAAAATGAATGAACTGTTAAAGAAGAGCTAAGAGAATTTTGAAGGAGAACAAGTCGGAGAACTTACATTCCAGATACCAGTATTATAAAGCTATAATAGTTAAGAATGTGGTATTGGCACAAGGATAGACAAAGAGACTAATGGAACAGAATAGAGTCCAGAAATAGACACAAACATCTACATTTTTCTGATTTATGAAAAAGTGACACTGCAGTGAGGTGGAGAAAGTACGGTCTTTTTAATAAATAGTGTGGGACAAATGGAGGTACACAAATGGAAAAAAAATAATCTTGAACCCTGACTTACACCATAACAGAAAATTAATTTTAGATGAATTATAGAAAATTAAATAAAACTTTTAGGAAAAAAAGGCCAGAGGTGCCTGGGTGGCTCAGTCGTTAAGCGTCTGCCTTCGGCTCAGGTCATGATCCTGGCGTTCTGGAATCAAGCCCTGCATTGGATTCCCTGCTCGGTGGGAAGCCTGCTTCTCCCTCTCCCACTCTCCCTGCTTGTGTTCCCTCTCTTGCTGCCTCTCTCTCTCTGACAAATAAATAAATAAATAAATAAAATCTTTAAAAAAAAAAGAGGCCAAATCATGATCTTGATTTAGTCAAATATACCTTAAATAGGACATAAAAAGAAAAAGAATATTAATTAGACTATAATAAAATCAAAACTTGTTCATCAAAAATACTATTAAGAGTGAAAAAGTAAGCCATGGAGTGGAAGAAGACTTCTGCAGTACAAATATCTGACAAAGAAACAGAATATATAAATAACTACCACAAATCAACAAGGAAGAGCAATCTCCTAATGAGAAAATAGACAAAGACTTAAACAGAAACTTCTTAAAAGGGAATATTCAAATAGTCCATAAAAATACAAAAAGATGCTCAACTTCGGGGCGCCTGGGTGGCACAGCGGTTAAGCGTCTGCCTTCGGCTCAGGGCGTGATCCTGGAGTTATGGGATCGAGCCCCACATCAGGCTCCTCTGCTATGAGCCTGCTTCTTCCTCTCGTACTCCCCCTGCGTGTGTTCCCTCTCTCACTGGCTGTCTCTATCTCTGTCGAATAAATAAATAAAATCTTAAAAAAAAAAAAAAAGATGCTCAACTTCATTAGTCACCCGAGAAATATAAATTTAAACCATAATAGTATACCAGTGCATAACAACCAGAATGACTAAATTGAAAAAGACAATATCAAATGTTGACAAAGATGGGAAACAAATAGAGCTCTCCATACACTGCTAAGAGTGTGTATTGGTAAGAGTGTAAACTGGTGGAAACCCTTTGGGAAACTGCTGGGCAGTATCTACAGAAAATGAATACACACATTCCCATAACCCAGCAATCCAAGTTCTTAATAGATATCCAAGAGAAATATATATATATATTCATCAACAAACACATACAAATACATTCATGGCAGCACTATTCATAGTGGCCCAACACTGGAAACCACCTTAATGTCTGTCAACAGTAGAATGGATGAATAAATTGTAGTGTATCTATGCAAAAGAACACACTTCAGTAATGAGGATGAATGAATTACATCTACAGGCAACAACATGGAAAAGTTTTACAAACATAATGTTAAGAGAAAGAAGGCAGACATGAAAGAGTACATTTTCTATAATTCCATAAAGATGCAGTTCAAACACAAGGCAAAAATTAATCGAAGGTGTTAGAAGTTAGGAGAGTGACTACCCTCAGCAAGAAACAGGAGCTGTTTTAACATGAAATGAATTTATCAAATATCCTATTACAAACACACATTCAAGTTACCTTTGCATTCATAAAAATGATCATCACGGTACTTTAAGTAGAAAAATTAATAACAAAATAATTAAAAAAGAATTATTGCCAAAGATATAAATTTAGTTCAGATTGCCAATTTTTCCTACTTTAAAGTCTGCATAAAATTCATCTCTAAATTTTGCAAAGCTTTTTTTTTAAAGATTTTTTAAATTTATTTGAGAGACAGAGAGCATGCAGCAGAGGGCGGAGAGGCAGGGGGACAGACAGAATTCTCAAGCAGACTCTGCACTGGGTGCAGAGCCCAATGCAGGGCTCAATCTCATGACCCTGAGATCATGACCAGAACCAAAACCAAGAGTCGGACACTTAACCAACTGAGCCACCCAGCACCTCTAAATTTTGCAAAACTTTTATTTCTCTTTCTGAAGCCTTCACTATATTCTTTTAAGAAGAAATGATGTTATTTATCTATGTCTTTATTTGTAAAACTGTGAAAAACAAAACAGAAGGTGAGAAAATTACTTTGAAATAAATCAAACACGGAAGGCCCCTTTCTCAATCAAACTTTTTTTTATCACCAGGCCAACTCTGAACACATACAATGCTGTTTCTCGAAGTCCCATGTATAAAACCCCTGCATTACTACTGCTCTTGAAATTTTTTGCCATAACTATATAAAATGAAGATAACAACAGCAACTATCTCATAGAGTGTTATAAAGATTAAATGAGGTAAAAATGTATTATCCTGGAACAGTGGATGTTAGTACTTAATAATAACACCCTTAATTTGTATTGATATTGTGAACATGAGAATAACCTGATATGTTCATTAAATCATTACTGAATTCTGGGCTCAACCCCAGATCTACTGAAGCTTACTTGCTAGTTGGGCCTGGAAATCTGCTTTTTTTTTTTTTTTTAAGATTTTATTTATTTATTTGACAGAGAGACAGCCAGCAAGAGAGGGAACACAAGCAGGGGGAGTGGGAGAGGAAGAAGCAGGCTCCCAGCAGAGGAGCCTGATGTGGGGCTCGATCCCAGAACGCTGGGATCACGCCCTGAGCCGAAGGCAGATGCTTAACGACTGCGCTACCCAGGCGCCCCTGGAAATCTGCTTTTTAACTAGCCCTTTGAGTGATTTTTTTTTTGTAGATTTAAATTTGAAGACTACTATCCAGAGATTCAGGCTTACTTCTTACTTCTTCCTCAGAGTTCCAATACAGGGATCTGAACACAGTGAATGCTTACTGACAGTCCAACTGATACTCAATATTACCAGATGGGTATGATATAAATTATTAAAGCAATCTGGAACTTATTACACATTTATGCAGTATAGGGGAACAGATTTTTACATTTTGACTTCAGCAAAACATAAAAGGAGGCTTGTTTTGTTAATAGTATTTAAAGTAGTCTCAGTTTTAATCATTTTAACTTTCTTTATAAAAGATATTTGAATCCTCTCATATTTTACATAACCCATTTTCCACTTAAAATAATTCAGGACAGTTAGGTTTTTATTGCTTTTTGTTTTTGGTTTTGTTTTGCTTTGTTTTGTTTTGTTTTGTTTTGTTTTGTTTTGTTTTGTTTTGTTTTGTTTTGTTTTGTTTTACTTTACTTTACTTTACTTTAGAAGATCCAAAGAGTACACACATGTGCTCATGGAGAGGACAAATGGCCATAATCCCTGGGCTCTGCATTATATTAGGCCCACAACTAGGCTTCCATAACTACTTTCTTTCTTATCTTTGTGTTCATATAAAAGAAGGTTCCAGTCTAAAAAAAGAACTGCAAATGAAAATGTCTTCAACTGTTTAAGTCAAATAAAAATTTAAATCAAGTTACAGTATCTACTTAAACTTCTTGTCTATAAAACAGTTACACAATTTGTCACACTGAATGGAAAATTTTAATAGGAGAATAAATCTTTTCATTAGATGTTCAATTGCATTGAAAGTGCAAGAGAGTCAACCTTTGACAAAAGAGAAAAATTAGCTACACTATGGTGAGCATAGCATACTATATAGAGCTGTTCAATCAATATGCTGTATGCCTAAAACAAAGCAACATTGTATATCATCTTCAATTAAAAAAAGAGAAAAAAATTAGGAATTATTTCTAGCTTCATTTCTTTTTCATGTCATTAATTAAACCACAAAGATTAAAAGATAAAACCTCAATATTTTATCAGTGCAAGATAATGTTTAGGAACTAAATATTCTTATTTGGTGAAAAGCCTTAAAGCATACGTTCTATTGTAAAAGATAAAATTCATATAATTTGTGTACATATTTTCAACTACCACCGGCTAGCTCAGTAAATCTAAATTCTCTAAATTAGTTGAAGAGGTTCAGTGAGCTTTTATGACACATTTATTTCATAAGCCAAATATAAGAGTGGTTGGGATTAGACATGAAGAACTTGACCTGCAGGCCACCAGATGGACTCATTTTCAAGCCAAAAATCTACTCCTTTATAAATATCAAATGCCCTTGACTTTCTGATGCCACAAATGACCTTTAAAATGACTCTGAAGTACAGTGAGACTTTTTTTTTTTTTTAATCTCTCATTCTTAAGAAAGGAAAGGATGGGAATTTTTTTCTTTTCTTTTCTGGCAGTGATGCTACGTTCTGACAGTTTGTTAAGCAATGGAAATCATGCTGTAAGCAAAAGTCTCTGCAAGACAGATTCTTACAAAATAATCTTTATTTTTCCAATGGATACTGGCTACTTTTAGAGGATCCAATTCCAAGAACAACTTCACTGAAGCAGGGTTCCCTGAGACTGAAATCACAGGATGCATATACTGAACTACTAAGGCTTCTCTTCTACCTCTGTCCAGTGGTAGCTTGACCTCCAGACCTCCTAGTCTATCTCTGTCGCACAGGCTGACTTTGGACATCCAAATGAGTAAGAGCAAACTATACTCTAATAGGATAGAATAAACTATGAAAATGAGTGAATGCCTTAAGTAGAAAGTTTAGCTATTTAGCAAAGCAACAAATTAAAAATACTTTACTTAAGCTTCGAAATAATCTGATTTTTCTTAGAGTTAACCAGGAAATTCCCAGATGTGAGAAGCAGCAGAAAACTTCAGATGAAATTTAACTCTTGTTGAACATTTATCATTGCATTTCCTTGCATTTTGAGAACTGCCTTGGTAATCACACATGGCCCTTTTTATTGATCCAGTTAGAAAAAATAACCTATCAAAGACCCAAACAGACCCATTTGTACACTAATTTTATATTGCTTTCCATCTGTTTCCTTGGTCTCTTTTATGTCCTTGAGAACCTATGGCTTTGATTATTCAATTCTAGATTTAAGAACAAACCAAGAGTTGCAAAAAATTTTTGATCTTTCTTATCAGTGATGGCGATTGTGAATTCTGCTGTGACGCCTGAAACAAATCTGAGCATGCCCAAAAGCCAAAATGGGCTTGGTCTCCTTGGAAAAGGAGACCCCTTCTGGAGATATGTGGTTGGTAGGTGAGACTTTACAAGTCCCGATCTCTTTTAAAAACTTGGAGGGCACTTCACAGCAGGCTCTGAGAATACGCAAAATGAGACTAGAGAGAAGACGTTCAAGTTCATTAATAGGGCATCCAATTTAATACCCACCATAACTCAATACCACATTTCATTCATTCGCTTGTTCCCCGTATTTTCTGTTGCTCCTTTAAATTAGGAGCTGGGTCTTAATTAAATGCTTAAGATTTCTCCAACGAATAAATATACGAAGTGGTAACACTTACTTTCCAGTAATAAACTGACTCCTGGACGGTGTGCAAATAGGCTGGACATAGTAGTTCTCTAGTTTTACTCCTTCGGCAGCGAGCTTGTCAAGAGTGGGAGTCTTGATCTCCGAGCCGTGGTAACCCACATCTCTAAATCCCTGATCATCCGCTAGGATGAAAATGAGATGGGGTTGGGAGGCGGCAGTTGTGCTGGGCTCCGGTCTCTCTCCAGACTGAGCTCGCAAGGCTCCTTCCTCCTCCTCCTCCAAGCCCTGGCCCCAGGACAGGTAACCGTAGGTGAGGAGGCTGAGGACCCAGAAGGCTGCCAGCGCCCCCATGGCTAACATCTTTCCCGGCCAGACCCAGGCTTGCGAAGGCGGCGGAGGCGGAGGCCCCGCACAACCCCTGGAGGCCATTCACTTGGGTCCCGGCTGAGACTCCCCTCGCAGAACCACGCACCGCGTGCCGCCGCCGACGCACACATGCACGCGGGAGGGGTCGGCCGAACAGGCGGTGGACTGTCTCCACCTGGAAAGCGGCCCTGCGCCCCTCTCAGCTGTCACCACATCCAACAACTTTAACCTTCTAGAAGTGATGGGACATCGGGAACAGCAAGGAGTCACTCTTCTCCTTCAAATTTCACTTTTTTCTCCTCCTCGCTCCCCTGAGCAGCTTCCACACAAAAAAGTTAATGCCTCCACCCAAAGTTCTCTGGAGAAGGAGTCTGGTAAGGGCTTGCGAATCACTTCGCGTAGGGGCTTTTTCTGGCCAGAGCGCCCTGGAAGTTGGGGAGCGAGGTTCTTGCGGGCGCGCGCGCGCGCGGGTCGGTGGGATCGGCAGTCTGGCGGTCCCCTCACCTGGAAAGCACTGGAAGTTGAGCCGCCACGCCTCGCTCGTACTCTAGCAGATAGACAGCTGCCTGAAATGGACCGACTTCCTGACCGTTTTCTCCACTTTTCCAGGGCACTCTATTTCTCCCGGTCCTCTCCAAGGCGTCTGCCAATCTCCCCGACACTAGGCGGCGAAGTGAGGAAAAAAGCCCAGTTCCCTCATTTCTTTCCACGGCTAACGACCTTTTTTCTGCAGGAACTTCAGGCGCCGAGTCCTCCGGACCGCTGGAGCGCGTGGGGGAGCGAAGCGGGGTCCCTCCACGCCGAGCCCACTTGGTCTCCGCGGAGTTGGTGCACCCGGCCGAGGCGCTGAAAGATGGGTGCGTTTTGTCAGCTAACTTAGTTTTGGCACTAGGCGTTCTTTGCCGCCTCCTCCCTCTTCCCTGTCCAGTGAATCACAGAACGGTACTTTCTGCTTTCGCTCCTCCAGGAACAGGGGGAGGGGTAAGGTTGGTTTAGAGGTTCGGTCTTTCCTTTTTCCTTTCCGGGAGGAGGAGGGAGGGGAGGCTTTGCGGGACAGAGAGAAAGCTGCGCGCCTCTCCTCGATCCCTGCAGGATCCAGGGGGGTCCGCCAAGGCTAACTTCCCTCTGGATTTCGCCGGCTGCCCTCCATCGTCCGGAGAGGGGGGAAACTGCGGCGGCGCGGATCCGGAGGGGTGAAGCGGCCGCTTCTTTTCCTGGGTCCGAACATGAAGAGCTCTCTCGCCCATCCCGAATGCTGCGCGTGCAAACTTTTTCTAGCTTCTGAGAGAGGAAGAGCAGGAGAAACAACAAACTGCGTAGCATACTCTTTCTTCCTCTTCTAGTTTTCCTTTACTAGTCTCTCCCCTCCACCCCCCCATTTTTCCTACTTTTTTATCCCCGCCTCTTTTTTTTTTTTTTTTTTTTTTTTTTAACAGTTGCAACTACTAGTTTTTAAATTGAATTTCCTTTCCCTGTTGCTGGCCTTGACAGCCTGACTTCCTCCCTACACGAAGATATTGAAATTGTCCCCTTATTCTTACCTCTCCCCAAACTTACCCACAGGGCGTCTCCAGCCAAGAATGTGGGGTGAAGAGTTACATATTTCACCCTCAAGAACTGAGAGCCCAGTCTGCACTCCTGCAGTAAAGAAACCATTTCCTATCTAATAGTTCCAGGAACTTCATCACTTTTTTTTTTTTAATTATGTGGCGTGAAACTATTGTAAAAGCTTGTCCTGACTAGGAAGATATGCCGGCTTTTACTAGAATCATAGGTTTTTAAAGCCCTGCTCAGTCAGGAAAGGGATTTGCGGCACCTGTAGAGGAGGCAATCAATGCCAAGAGCCATTGAGACATATTTTTCTTCCCCAAAATTTATTCAAGTTATTTATTGAACACCTACTATGGGGCTGGCACATAAAAAGCCAGGTTCTCCCAATTGCCTAAGCATAAATCTAGGTTTCACTTGGCCGTTTATTTTTAATTCCTTTCTGTTGCTAAAGTTCCTCTTTAGTTTCTAGGCAAAACATTTGTAAAATGGAAACTTATTACCTTTGGAATTTGCAGTGCACTCCATACAGTTAATTTTGTTAACATGTGTAGCCTTGTACCAGTTTATTTTCTTCCTTGAGGCCATTTTGATTAGTCTGTGGAGAGATGAACAGCGCTAGAAGGCCTACTTGGAAATATGATCTTAGCAACTCCGTAAGGTAAATCACCAAATATGTGATGAGTGAACTGCATATTGAGAAATTGGAAAGCGCTGAGGTAAGGCTCCCAGCTTTGTAGGCCTAACAAGGTGTTGAGCGTCAACAGACATTCAGATGGATCGGCTGCTTTTAGTTGGGGATAGTCAATGACATAGCACAAGAAGTGTCCATGTTGCTATGCAAGAAAGAGGGCCCTTTTATATACAACGTAAATATACACACATATGCCTTTTAGTATTTATATAGTGTTTTATATACTTTATCGCTTTTCCTTCTCTACCAATTTTATGATGTATTCTTCCATTCAACAAATATCTGAGGAGCTGGGCTAATGCTAGTAGCTGGAAAAGTAATGGTTAACTAAGTCAGGGACAGTGTCTGCTCTTGTGGAACTTACACTGATGGGAAGAGCTATGCTGATCAATGAAACACCCCAAACTCCAAAGGTTACTTACTATTCTGCAGTATTCTGAAGCAAAGGAACAAAACTAAAAGAAATTTTAAAACAGAGAAAGCTGACTTAGACTGGGTGTGGTTAGTGGGTGAGGTGGTAAAGGGAAGAAAACTTTAAACTGAGGGAAATGTTATTTTGTTTGGTATCCACCCCCTTTGTTTTTTAAGAGTTCGGCTTTTTATTGAACAGATTGCAGAAGAAACCTAGTCAGAAAAACCAAAGCTCCTGTCATCTTCAGACTCCTCTGATTCCTATTTCTTTGCTTCCACTTTCTTCTCAGCTGGGGCAGCAGTGGTGGAGGGAGCAGGACCTTCTGCTGGTGCAGCGCCAGCTTCTGGGGCAGGTTCATCAGCCCTTACCTTGCAGAGGAGGCTCCTATGTTGACATTGGCCAGGGACTTTGCAAACAAGCCCGGCCTGGACTTGTTTAGATCCACTGCTTTAATGAGGGCATGGCTCTTATCCTCTGTGACCGTCATCTCATCATTGTGCAGGATGAGGGCTGAGTAGGAGCAGGCAAGCTCCCAGATGGGTGCCTTGGTGCAATGAGTGCTGAGTGGGTGCTGCCAGGCAAGGTGCTATTCATAGGATGAAGTGAGGGCCTCACCCTACCCTGGCCTTGACTTCTGCAGAAGAACAGAGCACCTTAGCGGCAGCTGAAGAAAGGCTGTTACCCTCTTTTTACAGGAAACTTGAACTTGCAAATCTGTCTGTCTTCAAAACCCATGTTTTTCAAAAGACAATCTTCCCACAAGTGGACATTAAGATCTTTTCTAGCCACATAGCACAGAGTGAACACAGCTGCTAGGGTTAGAGAATTCTAATCTTCACACAAGCATGCATGCTCTCCGCATTCAGGATAGAAGGGCAGAATTCTGGCCCTAAAAATTACATTTCTGGAGTAAACAGTACTAATATTAAGGGAGCCTAAGAACTATTTGCAATTAGTAGTAAGAGCCAAGAAACAAGAATAGTCATGCTACGGCAGACCAAATGAGACGTGACTCAAAGGGAAAATCCATTGGTTGGCTCCCCCAGCCAAAGTGGGAAATGGATGATGGTTATTCCCACATCCACAAGGAATACCTTGAGAATGAAATCAGACGCTGTTGAATGCCCTATGCTTTACTGTACATACACTGGTATTATAAACACAGAAACTTCGCAGTTTTCATTATGGGATTGGGTTTCGTGCACTCTAAGCAGCAGTTTTAGCATCCTCATGAAATCCCAGGTTAAAGACCTTCGATAACTTAGCTGTTTTTTTCCCGACTTTAGAGCCAGGATTTTTTGGTGTTCAGGCATCAGCTTCACTTACAGAACCACACCATAGGTTTATTTCAACTTAGATATAGTCACATTATACAGTCCTCTAGTTATGGAATGGCCTTATAAAAATTAAAGGTACTATTTGATTCAATAAAGAGAGAGAGAGAGGAAATAGAATTGCTTAGAGATAAAATTCGTGTGGATTGATTATTCAGGTGAGGGCATCTTAGGTAAAAGGAAAAAGAAGACCAACTGGCTGAGACATGTTTGGACTGGGAGAGTATGGGAAATGATGTTAGAAAGTTCAGATCACACCAGATACTGGGAAGTTTTGAAAAGATATGAAGGGCTGGAACTTGATTTGAGAGCATTAAGAGTGATGAGGTCCTTCGAGAAGGACATTACCTGAAAAAATACTTATGTAAATCATATTAAGGTCCTTTCTGGAATGGATTTATAGACATAGAGGCAACAAATAAGTGGCTTCAGTCCATAGAATTTTGAAGAGTTGAATTTTACCCCAAGATCACTGAGTCTGTTAAAGTTTTTTTGGTTAGAGCAAGACATGATGAAAATATAGGAAAAGATATCCCAGGACATTATTAGGGTGAGATTTGAGGGACTAAAGACTAGAATCACACAATTGCCACAGTGTGAAATTTCTACAGCAATATATTCGTTAATTTGAAGAACTATGCTGTGACTATAGCATCTTCTGGGAGAGGGGCATTTGTTAAAAGTTTAGAAAGAAGTAATCATTTAAGAGGAAAACAAATGACAAAGGAATCAGGGACTCAGTATAGGACCTTCTTTGGATGATGGAAAAAGAAAAGAAATAATAGAATGTATTGTCAGGAAGGTCACCATCAGAGAGGGAGATCACAGTAAGGCACCACAGTCTGTCCTGGGACTGTTTAGGGGACAGACCATGAGTAGTGGATGTCAGGGTGGAATGAAGGAGTGGATATGAGGAGCCTATCAGTAAATAGAGGAGCTAAGAAAATCACAGACAAATACTAACATGGATAGTTACACAGTATTTCTTTGAAACAGCCATGTTAATCCTCACCATAAAGACATTTCCCATAGCCCCCAGTATGCATGAGCAGAAATGCCCTAGCTTACTATCGATAAGTAGTTGTTGTAGTTACACCTAGGTAAGTTGTTGTTGTTACTGTTTTTGCTTAGTAGAGAGCATGCCTGCCACCTTTTTCTCTTTTTTCTATACGCATTTATTTTCAAGTAAACATGTAGTTAGATGCTTAAAAGATACAGCTAATTTTTAAATGTAGGCTTAAAAAGTTGTGAAAATAGTCACTCCAGGGATTTATAGTCTATTAAAAAGATTTAAAACTCAGTTGCTGCTTGTTTGGGTTTATAAGTACATTAAGTACTTAAAAATGAAGGAATAGTCACCAAGTTTAAATTCATGCACAGTCTAAAAGAAATATTTGTCCTAAAAAATATAGTCGTTTTGATATGCATTCCCTTATAATCAACTCCTTATTCATCATTATTAACTCTTTATTAGACTACAGAACGAAGTCTGCTTTGAACCATTGTCTCAAGAAACAAGAGCTCTCTGATTGGGGTGGTTAAGTAGCTGATTTAGTTTAATTGTTAAGTAAAGATCACTTACTTCTCTTTCTTGGGAAGTATCTTGTTGAAATAAGCTGTAGTCATTTGAGTAATGTGAGTGACACTGATGTTTCAACAGTGTATAAACATAGCTACCCAAAAGTAACAAGGTTTTTGACATTAGAAACTCAGAAAATCTGAATTGTCAAAGAAAAGATCTTTCATTCAGCAAACGTGTGAAAGCAGACTTTTAAACGGAATTTTTACAATGGGGAAACCTAGTAATTTCCAATTTTAAAATCTGTTCTTACTGCTTAAATTGTAAGTAAAATTTTTTATTATTTACATAGCAATTTTCTGTTTAGAATATCAATTTCTAAACCTGGCTGCTCATCAGATTCCTTTAGGGCTTTTTTCCTCCCTTAGGAAATTCCCAGCTCCACCCAAGACCTAAATCAAAATATCCAGAGTTTGGGAATATCTATGTTAAAAAAAAGCTCTCCAGGTGATTCTGGTATGTATAGAATTTTGAAAACCACTGATTTAGAAGGCAAATTATCAAAAAGTTTAAATAGGATTACTCAGTGGATGAGGTTGGTGTCATCTACCAAATACAATACGGGAAACACAGCTGAAAAACGGTTGGATAAATCTAGACTCAGAACATCTGAGGGCTGAACAGTGAGATTCTGTAAGATGGCAGGAAGAATTAAAGTTGGGATATAGGCAAGCCACCAGGATCAAGAAAAGAAGGGAAAGGCATTAAAGCTTAAGTGGGTGAGTGACAGTGGCAATAGCCCGAGCAGACACTGCTGGATTCAGATGCCCTTAAGGGAAAGACTGGAAGGAAAAGCTAAGTTCTAAATCCAGCTCATCTATAGTGATGTTTTTTGGCAGGATTCATAGTATTGTCCCTGTGGCATGGGCCAAAGGTCTAAGGTACTGACCTCCTGAGATTGAAATGTTCTGGTGTCCAGTCTCAATGAGGCTAGGTAGCTGTGAAATCTAGAGTCAAGGCTACTCAGTAAGAGTAAATGCCTGATCTGGCATCCAGAAAGTAGCATATTCCCAACTTTAGACTGTATGAATTTATAAAAATCATACGATTTAAAGACTAAAAGAATTGTGTAAATCATAAGAATAAAAATCATATGAATTTATAAGATATAGTAGTGAAACCAATAGAAGTTGGTGATTGGAGAATAAAAATGAGAGAGTAATAAATGATTATACCTAGTTCCTTGTTTGGGGAAATTGCCTGAATGGTAGTACCATTTATAATGGTAGAAGTCATGAAAGGACTAGCAGGTTTGAGGACTAGATGGAAAAAATACCTGGTGTTGTTGAACTTGAGATATGTGAAGCCTCCCAATGGAGGAGTGCAGTAGATAGGTGGATATATGGGTCTAGACCTCAAGAACAAAGGAAGAGAGAAAATTGTACCCACATCTAGATAGAGTGGATGAAATTTCCTAAGGGAAATTGGAGAATAAGAAGTGAGAAAGAGACCTAGGACAGAACTGTTTAGGATAGGGAAGATGAAATAGGGCCTGCAGGGAAACCAAGAAGTAGCAAGAGAAATGTCACTGGAAAGATGGCAACTTTTATTGAACATTACTCAGTAATGACACGGTGCCAGCACTATGCTAAGTGGTTTTTCATGAACTATCCCTTCACAACGTATGCAGATAGATGCTATTATTACCATTTTACATGTGAAGAAACCAAGGTTAGTTACATCAGGTGGTTATACAAAGAGAAAACAAGAGAAGGGCATTGTAAGAGAACAGATTATCAGACAGCTATGAACCAGAGAGCTAACATACCAGGCAGTGAGAAAGGTCAATAAATTCAAGAGGGAAGAGGACAATGAGATGAGGAACATAGTAGGTGTTAATTCATTGGAATAAGGTCTCTGCAAATAACTTACTAAAGCTTTTTTCTTTCTCTGAATTTACCAACATAGAAAATGATAGAGCTCTGTGGTATTGAAGTGTTGATGAACAATGTAGGTTTGAAAAGAAAACAGGGTTTTAACTCAAAATCTATTAAAAGAAACTGATAATCATCAAATCATATAAATTTTAGATGAACTAGATGAGACATGTGCAAAGTCTTTATAAAGAAAAATATGTATTTATATGGGGAGTTGAAAATATTTGAACACACGGTTTTGAATAAACTGTTTTCCAAGCTAAGGACTCAGTGCTATAAAGATGATCAAAAACATGCACTGTGGAATCCTACTGCCCACTTGCTAGCTAATAAGTTACTGAGCCTCTCTTTGCCTCATTTTTCTCATCTGTAAAATATGGCTAATAATAATGCCTATTTCATAGTGTAGCATGTTACTTATCTATCACCAAACAACACTGCTTAACAAACTACTCCAAAATTCAAAGGCTTAAAGCAACACTAATAGATTCTTACGGATTTGAGGATTTGCTGGGCCAGGTCTGCTCCAACTGTTTCCTGTCTCCTCCTGGGATCAGTGGGATGGACCCAAATTCTTCTCAGGTCATAGCTGAAACATAAGAGATCAAGCTGAACCAAGCAAACACATATCAAGGCTCCGTTGATCTGTTTACATCTCACTGGCCAATGCAAATCTTATAACTAAGCCCAGAGTCAAGGGGTGGGAAATACATCCTTCCCAGGATGAGGCTGTGAAAAAGTTGTTGATGCCAGAAGAGGTGATGAAATGGAGCCAATAATTAAATCGACCACAGTTGTTTTGAGAATTAAATGAGTTAATACTTGAAAGCACATAGAATAGCTTTTGTCCATTGAAAGCAGTATTAAGGCTTATTTTAATTTGTTATTCCTATTATAATTATTCCTAAATTAATTTATAGTGCAATGTCATTCCAATAAACATCAGTCCGATGATAATTCAGAACACAATGTATGATAATATTTATAAAAAGAGTAACATAGACAAAACAAGCTGTTCCCCAAAATTGGCATGAGGTACCCACTTTTAACCTATCCTCCATCACTAAGAGGAGTCTAATGCCATAACCAATCATTGTAGAGAACAAACAGCCTCTGCATTGTCACTATATAAACTATCTGATAAGCAAATACCTCTGAGCCTCATTCCACTGTTGGTTTGAAAGCTCCCAGTTTGTGAACTATTCTTATATGCATGATAAACTCTTACCAAATGACATAAAGATCCTACCTGACCATAGATATGACTTATTACTATATAACAATAATTTAATACTGATTGTGAAAGAAAGGAGAGGCCAAAAACTGATTTCATGCTATAGGAAAACAATATGTGAAAATAAACTTTTCAAAATAAAAGAAAGCAAGCATTTAGAGTGATGAACATTAATAATTAGATAATTCTATAACCACATCAATAAAGATTAATTAATCCATATCTTATATATCACATACCAAGAGAAAAACATATCTAGTTGAAATTGGAGAGCTAAATGAAAAAAAAAGTTAAAGAAAGCCCAACAAAATTTAACTGACTATATTAACTATATGTAGGGAAACTCTTCTATTTTTGGCTTTTAAATAATATAGAAATTTCAATGACAGATAATTATAAAATACTTATAACAGACTATTAAATCAGAAGTTTTAACTAAGGCACCAAGATTCAAAGCTGTGATTTTCCAAAGAGATGTGCCAGAAGAAGATGCCAGTTTTCAAAGGAGATTATTAAAACCAGTTTGACAACTCTTAACATTCTTACCCATGCAAAGGTAATAAGAGGGTCGGAGTATGGAGATTGGAGAGTATGAGTGAAGAGACATTTTAATAAGTTGTTGGTATGCCCTGAGAACTCCTCACCCTGCCCACATGGGCCTGAGGACGGAGGTGCTGACCTCCTGAGATTCAAGTGGTTTGGTGTCTGGCTGCTGCTTGAGAAAGCCTCAGGACTGACCACCGGTGAGCCAGAGGAAGAGAGAGGCTCACAGGGACTGGCCAGGTCTCCCACAGGCTCAATCAGACTTCCAAAATAATAATAATAATCATCATCATCATCATCATCATCATCATCATCATCATCATCAAAAGGTAGCTGCCCAATCTGAAGGGCTGACTCTGCAGATTATGCCTAGAGATACCTGTTCTCACATTAAAGGAATTGCAGATAGGAGATTGTCAAAAGTTGGTAAGGAGCACATATGAGAAAAAGTTACCCTTGAACAACTGCCAGACCCAGAGTGCATCATACTGGTCATTTAAGGACTTATTACTTGACTCTCACCTTTCTCCCTCCCTGCATACTCATCCTGGAGGAGAAGCTGAAGTTAACAAGTTAGGGAAGGAAGGGTAGAAGTACTAGGCAGGGAACAGTAAACTAGAGAAATAGTCTAGGTTTCCAGGCTGAAGTAGTATTGATCCAGGGAAGGGACAAAAGATATACTTTAAATGAAATTCAGAGTTTTCATAACCATATATTATTGGACATCCTAAATTTGAATATCAGATTTTGTGAACTAGAGTGATCACAAGACAATTTGTTTTTAGGATTGACTTCAGAAGTCTGAAGAGCAAGAGAAGCTAGGCCCACAGAATTTAGAGACATTGAGAAATAAAAACAAAGTTGTGTGTATCTACTGGTTTTTCCTGCTCAATGTCACAGGAGGAAATTTTTTTTTTTTAAAAGATTTTATTTATTTATTTGACAGAGATAGAGACAGCCAGCGAGAGAGAGGGAACACAAGCAGGGGGAGTGGGAGAGGAAGAAGCAGGCCCATAGCAGAGGAGCCTGATGTGGGGCTCGATCCCACAATGCTGGGATCACGCCCTGAGCTGAAGGCAGACGCTTAACCACTGTGCCACCCAGGCGCCCCTGCACAGGAGGAAATTTTAACCGTATGAAAATTAATTACAAAACTCAAGTCAAAAAGGAAAATAAACTGGGAAAATATTTCTAGTAATATAACAAGAAAGGAGGTCATATGTATTCCATTAAAAGAGTTCATTAAGATTTTTAAGAAAAATATCTTGACCTCCAATAATAAATATGGAAAGAATTTGGACAACTAATGCAAATAGAAATGGATCAAAAGAGAGTAAAAATATTGGTCTTATTTGTAATGAAAGGAATAATAAAGCAAAATATCATGATTTTATACCTATGAAACCAGTGAAAAGAATGGTGTATGATTTGTAATATGAGTAACATTGGATTGAAACTGGTACTCTGCTGAGAGCGTTGATTTCATATATAGTTTTAAAAAAATAACGTGGAAATATATATCACCGTATCACGTACAAACCACACAAATATCTCTACACATTAGCTCAGTAGTGCCATTTTTTGACATTTATCCTAAGAAAACAATTCAGTAGAATAACAGAAATAGTTAATAAAAATGGTCATGGGAGCACTATCCATAATAGAAAATATTGAAATTGTCTTAATGTTAAGGATTAGGAAAATGGTTTAAATAAATTGAGTTATCAACTTGATGCGATGTTATGACCACTAGAAATGATAATTATGAATATAATGAAGGACATAATATATGCACCTAAAGTAATGTATAATGAAAACAATAATGTGAAATATTTTTTACACCAAAACTATATATACAAAATATATATGTTAACATACAAAATATATGTATGAGTATCTTATATATAGTTTCAAACTAGTTAGCAGAGACTTTGTTAAAAAGAACAGAGGGTGATAAGAAATTAAGAAAGAAAGAATAAAATTAACTGGAGAGAGTAAAGACTTACATAAGACACACAGAGAGGAGAAGACTCAGAGATCTGGATCAGATGTGGTTTTATGGTCTAGCTCTTCTATCTCTCTGAGATTTAGGGCAACTCAGTCAACTTTTCTGAGTCACAGTGACCTCAAGTAAAAATAAAAAATTAGATAAAAACTATCCCTAAAACTGTATCCTTTGATTCTCCCCCCCCCTTCTTTTGGTTCCTTTTCTCTCCCCTTAATAAAAGAAAGTGCAGGATTTCTAGGGCATAAGCCAGTTGGACACCTGCCAATTGATGAAGTCAGAGAGATTTCAAGCAGAAGCCAAGTAGGGGAATTTGTATTTTTTCAAAAAGTGCTTACACCATCTTCTCATGGTGAGATTACATATATGTATTCACTGTAGGTTTACATATCTTTGTTAAGGAAAAAACGCTGAAATTTTGTAAATATATCACCTCTTTCCTTACTTGAAAAATAAAAGGATATTTGAAGATTAGGTTCAAATTCTAGCTCTGCTATCCATCATGGCGCAAGCTCTTGGAGTTTCAGTTTTCTCAACCGTCAAATAAGGAAGTAATATCTTCCCTATCTATTTTTACAGGATGGTTCTAAGAACCAAATTAGGACAATATTCATGAAAGGGTTTTGAAATCATCAAATACCATATGCCTGTAGGTTCTTCATCTCTCCCTAATTTTCTTCATTTCTCTGAGTTCAGAAAACCTCTAGCCTCTAGGGATTCCTGAGCAAATACATGACTCAGCGTCCATCTGAAAAGAGTAGGTGGAACTCTAAACCGAAGCCAATGATTGTGGAATAGTCTAGTTAACTTTCCACATAAAAATAAGAGTTGTGGATACTAAGAAGTCCATAACCAGCCAAGATCAACCCATAGTGAAAGATCATTTCAGAATCATAGCTTTCTAGTATAAGGTAAACATCCTGGCTAGACCCACCCCTAACATTGCAGGGCTGGTGTCAAGATTAAAAATGGAGGTCTATATGTCATATATTTAAATATTTAATAGTTATAAGTCAAACTAATAAGTCAAGCCTCAGTTTGAAATCTCTGACTTCATCAATTTAGCTGGTGTCCAACTTGTGTCTGTCCTAGAAAGCCCTCATTCTCTTTTATTATAGGGAGAGCAAAGGAATACACATGGGAAACAAAGATACAATTTGAGAGCTGGAAGCCTGATTCAAGATCAGAATTCCTGGACTTGTCAGAGTTCCATGTTACTAGTTGGTGGGTTGGGTCATCCCCAGTCCAAGTTCACTCTTTTTTCTTTCTAAAAGACCCTTGTAAAAGTGTGTAGACACTCCAGACCACGTGGCCAGACTGCCCTTAAACAGTCCTGTCTTGCTCTCCCCTTGATCCAGACAGTATACTGTAGCTGAGTGATACACTCTCAGGAGGACAGACATGTAGAGTGATCTTTGCATGGAATTTCCAGGTCCCAGATATTCCAAATATGATCCAAAAGGAGGTATATGGACTCTGGGTGGGCTCCCTGCCTTTTGGGAAGGAACAGGACTGGAGGAGGACCAGAGAATCGTCCCTTACAGGGTGGGAACCCAGGGCAGGGCCCCTCTTGCCCAGGCCTACCATACTGTTTCTGGTTTTTTGACTTATCAACCACTTTCATTGCCCAATGTCCTTCTTAACTCCACTGTAGCCACCCTTGGGCTCATTTTCAATTTGAGCCTTCTAATCCTCAAAATGGGAAATCTTTGCTTAGGCCCTTCTGCTACTTTAATTCCTACCAAATACATCTTTATTTGTTATCATTCTCTCTGTGGGTAATCATTTCCTTTGTTAACTTTTGTAGGCAGGCCTCTCTACTATTTATTCCCTTGCTCAGCTCACATCCTCTCAATCAATTTCAAAGATATGTTTGTATACTTATCTCTTTGTTCTTTCCTCTTGCCTGCTTTGTCATTCATTCATTCAACTATCCCCCGTAAGGATTCACTATTAGTCAGTCATTGGTGATACATACAACAAGGTATAAGACAGGCATGGTCCATGCCTTCATGGAAATTGCAGTTTATTGGGATAACTGATAATGGTGATTAGTTACAATTGCAGTGAGTACTATGAAGATGATGTATATCTCTGAGAGTCTAAAACAGGGGTCCTAACCCAGTGTGGGAGCTATCAGACCCCAACCATCCAATCTCTGGTATTTCGTTTTAGCAGCCCAAATAGACTAAGACACTAAGTCATGAAAAGAAATTGGTGCCCATGTTTGCTCCATATGTAATTTAAAACATTAAGATCTTATAGCATTATAAGTGTAAGGCAATCTAACTTAGTATTGATTTTTTTCATTATAATCACTTTAATGCTTTTTTGAATTTTCAAATATCAAAAATTTTATTTTTCTCCAACTTTGTGATGTCTTGCCTTTTTTATTTTTTAGGCTTAGCCTCTCGTGCACACTAGTCATAAATTCTTCCCATCTCTGTATGCTGCCTCTTTGTAAAACTCCTCCAATTAAGAGGAGGAATCTATTTTTTCCTCTCCTTGAATCTGGGCTCAACTGTCTGACTCCTTTTGGCCAGTGGGACAGAAGTAAATTTGATATTAGCAGAGTTTTAAAAAGTGCTTGTACCAGGGGACTTGTCTTTTCTCTTTCTGTTTTTCAGAACTTGTGGGTAGAAACCAGGAATAGCCAACTGGAGGATGGGAAATTACATGAAGCAAAGACAAGTTGCCCCTTCTCCCTTCTCTAGTATGAGGCATACTAGAACCACCTAGCTATGAATAAGGCCATTCTAGACCAACAGCCCCAGCTGAGTTACCGTCTAACTGTAGATATCCAGTAAGCTGACCCAGATCAGAATTGCCCAGTTTACTCACAGAATCATGAGCAAATGAAGTGACTGTTATTTCAGGCTACTCAAGTTGGGTATGGTTTGTTATACAACAACAGTCCTCCTACCGTGGTTAATTTGGCCCTATCTGTGCTCAGGCAGAGATACAAAGCCTGGCAATGAAGGATCAATTGATGGAGCCTTCCTCAAGGAGAAGCATTCTGAGATGGGAATGGAAAGATTAATAAGGACTGATTGCAGAAACCAAAGTGAGAAGAGAACAGGAAGCTGAATGTCTTCTTAGACAGGAAGTACAAAACTGGAGGGAAAAAAGTCTCCTGGGAATTAAATTAATGAATATAATGTACTTGGTAGAAAGTTTATTCGGACCTTAACCTTCGTCAGAAAATAAAAAGAGCTTTTCAAAAGAAAAATCTCTTCAATATTCTGCATATTGAGTTTCAACATATGTCTGGCATATAGTGAATTAACAGTAAATATTTGTGAATAAATAAAACATCAATGGATATTTTTCATTATGGTATTTCAAAATTAGTAATAGCATACTGTACAGTGCTATCTACTTTAAAATTATTTTGTATTAGATTTCTTTGGGTCATAAACATAATACCATCTTCATGGTATCTTTCTCCAAGAGAATACAAATTATCATATAGCCTTTTTTTGCCCCAGAGAACATTAATTGGACATGGAAAATGAGATAATCTTGTGAAAGCATCATGCACAGAACCTGGCAGGAAGTGATAAGCTCACTGTAACTATAACACTTATTGAATGGCTTAGTGGTACCAGGCACTGTTCTTTGTGCTGTACAGTTACTAGCATATTTATCCTTGCATCAGACCTATGAGTGGGTAGTATCTTTACTTTCATTTTATAAATAAGGAAACTGAAAGAAAAGGAAGTTAATTAGTTACATAGATAATATATTGGAATAAGATTCTGAACGTAGGCAGTCTGGATCCCAGGCCACCTCCATAAAACCAATTTTTTTGAGCACTTTCATATTTCAGGAATTTTGCTAAGGTTTTTCCAAAACAAGTCAAATTATTTAATTCTCATAATTTCAACCTGAAGTACTGAGGCTATCTGCATTTTATTGGAGGTGCTCAAAATGTGCTAGATTTGTGTCCCTCTTTTCTCTTTTTCTCCCACTTTCATTGTTGCCCTCTTTGCTCCTTGTTCTGCAGTGACTGGGAGACAGCCTATCTTCCAGCGCGCCCAGCTTCATTCTCTTTACACTCACCTGAGCTGCTTTTCCTCTGCTTCATCCAGTCTTCATCCAGTCTGCTGTTGAGCCCCTCAAGCGTAATTTTCAGTTCAGTTATTGTATTCTTCAGCTCTGTGACTCATGTTTGGCACTTCCTTACATTTTCTATCACTTTGTCGAAGTTCTTACTGTGTTCATCCATTCTTCTCCCAAGTTTGGTGAGCAATTTTATGGCCATTACTCTGAACTCTTTTTTGCTGTTCCCTTATCTCTGTTTCATTTTTTTCCCCAGAGGTTTTGTCTTGTACTTTCATTTAGAACATATTCCCCTGTTTCCTCGTTTTGCTTGACTCTCTGTGCTTCTGTATGTTAGGTGTGACAGCCATGTCTTCCAGTCTTGAAACAATGGCCTCATGTAGGAGAGATAAACCTTATCATTCAACCTTGTCCTATTCTTGGTAGTCATTGAATCTTTGTGATTATCTAAGCAACCTATTTTATTTTTCATGACTCCCAGTTGTGAGGGTGTCCCAAGACCTGTCAGTGTCCCAAAGAGAGAGATCTCAGCACCTAGAATCAGACTGATTAGAAACCAAAGCCTTGGGCAGCTACTTTTAAAGTATGCAAATATACACAGTCCTGTAGGACCTATGAGCATAAACCCTGCTGGGCACCAGAACCAGGTGATGTAGAGGTGTCCCCTGGCAGCAGCTACAAAAGTCAGGGCATCAGACAAAGATATAAGATCCTTCCTGGAAGATGCCAGTGAGAAGGAGCAAGGCAGAGGGAAAGCACAAAGACTGGATCTGCTGGCCTCCTTCCCTGAGAGCACCTCTGTAGGCTCCTATAAAGAAAGCTCAACCAGAGGCCTGCTCTTCAGGCCAAAGCTCCCAGACAACCAAGTAGGCCTCTTTATCAGAAAACCAGGGGGTGTGTTTTTGTTGCTATCTGTGCAGTGCCCTGAGTGTGGTAGTCTGTGAAGAACTGTCTCTCTGACAGTTACAGTTTCGTGAGACCCAGGAATGCAAGTCCCCCTGACCACTAGAGCCAGAAGATCAAAGGGTGCTCCCTGGGCTGCAAAAAACAGGACACCAGACATAAAAACCAGGCATCAACTGTGTGTATAAAAGCCCCCCTCCCCACCCCAGAGAAACTGGCATTGTGGAGCATTGCAGAGGGAGAACATGAAGAAAGCACCCCTGAGGATTAAAAAAAAATTTTTTAAGTTGCCTGACACTTACTGACTTTAACAAGGAAGAGAGAGAGCTCAAAAATTACACCGGCCTGCACCTTAGTCCCCAGAGAGTATCCTAACAGGCCTCTTGCCATCTGGTGGACACTTTAAGATTAGCAAATGAATCTCCTTCACATATAGACTGGATGTTTTTCAAACTTCACTTCTGCTTGGGGTCCTGGGGTGAGTGAGTCAGCATATGATCCCTTTGAGGGCAGTTTCTCAATTTGCTACAGCCCTTTGGATCTTGTGGACAAAAGCCCTATTGGTTTTCAAAGTCAAATATTTTAGGGTCTCATCTCTCAGGTGCAGATTGTTAAAGTTGAGGTGCCTGATGTGGGGTACCAACCTTTCACATCTCAGAGAGATGCTCTGGATTTGTAAGTTCCCTCCTGATTGTAGGTTGCTATGCTGGGACTGGGGTTAATGACAAGACTGCGTCTTAGCCTCTTCTCCCCTTTTCTCATTTGCGGCTGAGAAGGACATGTTTAGCAAGTTTTCCGTCTTTTTCTGTGGAAATTGTTCCATGTGTAGCTTTAGATTTGGTGTGCCTGCAGGAGGCCGGTTCGGGATCTTCCTGGTCGCCATCTTGGACTGCCTACAGCTGGTGGCATCCTGTGTGGTGTCTGGCATAGGCCTGATGCTTCGTGATACACCCCATCCCTTTTGGTAATAGGCTCAGCCAGGCCTACTGGGGTGTATTTCTGTAACATGGGAGGTTCACACCCAGACTCATCAATCCTGGAAACAGCTGGTAACCATTACTATGTATTCTCTTCACAAATGAGTAAAGAGAGAGGCTGGCTTCAAGTCATTCCTCGACTTTTCAAGGTCACATAGCAAATCAGTGCCTAAAGAGTCAATGAAACTACAGGCCTCTTTTCTCTGCTTTCCTTTTTCACTACATCATGCTCTTGATTATTACTTTTTAAAGTAGGTGTCTTCTTCTTGTTTATAATTAAAGGCCAGAAGATTTTAATTTAAAAAATTAAAACATAGCACTCTATAAGTATATCATTAGTAAGGTCACATTCTTCTACTCAGTTATTCAAAAAGAATTTAATTTTCAGAAAGTAAGTAGATTTGGCAAAGAATATGCTCTTACATTATGATGGATTCTTGAGGAGAAACTCTCCTTCTCTCCCTTGCTTAGCTGCCCCACCCCCACCTCTTAGGAAGCATTTGATTTTAAGTCAGTGGGTCAATTGAAGCAATAACACCGTCTTTTGCCAACATTAAAACAAATGTAGATGTCTTGCAATATTTCTTATCCAAAATGGGGAGCACTAGGGGCGCCTGGGTGGCACAGCGGTTAAGCGTCTGCCTTGGGCTCAGGGCGTGATCCCGGCGTTCTGGGATTGAGTCCCACATCAGGCTCCTCCACTGGGAGCCTGCTTCTTTCTCTCCCACTCCCCCTGCTTGTGTTCCCTCTCTCGCTGGCTGTCTCTATCTCTTTCAAATAAATAAATAAAATCTTTAAAAAACAACAACAACAACAACAACAAAAATGGGGAGCACTAATTTTGTTGATAAGATTTTTTTTTGAAATGCCTTTTAAAACAGCGTTCCCTATGAAATAGCGTTGTCAGCTTTTCATATTAAAATAATCTCATGAGAAAGCCCCTCAGTGCTTTAAATGTTATTGCAATTGACATAATTTCCTTTTAATATTGAAGATCTGGCTCATAAAATTAAGGTTTTATAAGACATGTTTTCCTTTGTGGCTATCTTGTGTTTACTTACCACAATAAATAAATTAAAAAAAAAACACCAGATTTTCTGCAGATGTTTCTATTAGCATATTGGGGATTTTGATCCACAAAGTGTTTTATAAACTATATGCTCCTCAGGGTGCCTGGGTGGCTCATTTGGTTAAGCATCCAACTCTTGATTTCAGTTCAGGTCATGATCTCAGGGTCCTGGGATTGAGTCCTCACTCACTGGGGAGTCTGCTTGAGATTCTCTCCCTCTCCCTCTGCCCCTCCTCTGCTCGCACGCTCTCTCTCTAGCAAATAACTAAATAAATAAATCTTAAAAAAAAACTATATGATCCTTAAAAACCTTTGGAAAGAATTTGAACGTATTTATTGTTTCAGTTTAATATCACATCGAAACAAGTTTTGTAACACTCATAAATTTGGAATGATTTTAAGGAATCTGTACTTTACGATGATATGTTAATAGTTTTCATAAAAATCTACATGTAAATGTACATTTAATCATATAGTATCACTTTGTGGAACTATCCAATTAATTTATGTGTATTTGAATTTAACATAAAATAACCAATAATTATGTGTGTATAGCTAGTGTGATGAGTGCTTTTCAAATTCAAAATTGATAGGTAGAAAATAATTCTGATTTTGGTTAAGCATACTTTCCCTCAGTGGGGTAAACTTTGATGACATTTGTAATGAGAGTATTACTATTTTATACCTTGTGAACTAGAAAAGATCAAAATACAAAGGATGGAAATAAATATAATGTTAGAGACTTTCTAAAGTTTAGACTGTATAGGGAGTGGTAAGCAAATAGTGGTGTTTCAAATAATTTGATGTTAAATAGGAAAAGATCATAGAGTAATACTGGAAGAATAATGAAGAATAATGAATAAATAATGAATAAAGAATAATGAAGAATAGTGGAATTTTCAGAGATAGTACATATATAAATATGTATTATATAAAGATGGAAAGATAAAGATGGGAGAGTTGTCTCATTAAACATTTTAAAATATATTTTATTTAAATTACTTTCAGTAGAAAGTTATCATTTCCTTATACTATTCTAATTTAGCATTCTATATGATGTTTGTTAGCTGAATTTACTGTCAATTTTCTGGAAATAACTAGAGGAATCTATTATGGCAGTATATTTTATATTATGGTTTATTTTAAGGATCTATGTTGACCTAATGCTTTGATTCAGAAATAATAACTAGTGGGGATGCCCGGGTGGCTCAGTCAGTTAAGTGTCTGCCTTCGGCTCTGGTCATGATCCCAGGGTCCTGGGATGGAGTCCCACATTGGGCTCCCTGCTCAGCGGGGAGCCTGTTTCGCTCTCTCCTTCTGCCTACTTCTCCCTCTCTCTCTGCTGCTCCCCCTGCTTGTGCTCTCTCTCTTTCTCTGACAAGTAAATAAATAAATTCTCAAAAAAAAAGAAGAAACAATAACTATTTGAATCTAGTCCTACTGGTAGCCATATTCTGAAACTTTATAGAGCAAATGAGTAAAGCAAGTTTTAACAAAGGGTGCTTGCCTGCCACCCACTCAGACCCTACTCCAGTGAAAACATGCATGAAAAGAATCCACAAAAAACATCAAAAGTACCATGAACATAGAGTAGCTTTGCCTTTATTGCCCGTGTTACATGTTTTCCCACATAGAATATAGTTTCTTTTTCAAAGTTCCAGACAAGTGCACCTAAAATGAGGTTTCTTCTATTCATAAATCTATTAACTAATATGAAAAGTCAGTTCCTTGCAAAGTGACATTAGAACATTTTACTACTGATTAATTACTTGGTTTTCCTCCAGTTGATTTTCTACATTCAGCAGTTATGTTTAGAAAAAAAATCACAGATCTCACCTGCCCTCCATCTACTCCATATTCCTTTTTGTCCAGAATGTTTATCTCAGCTTATAAAGACACTGTGAGTATTTGCTTAATGCAAATCTGCACACTGGAAAAGGGACTAGGTCACGTGTTGTCCCAAGGGCTAACCACAGTGCCTGTTCCATGCCAAGTACTTAATAAATACTAGCTGAAGGAAAAGGGGGCCATGGAAATTGATGTTCCATGAAACAAAGTTCCTTCCTATATCGTGTCTAATTATCTTCAGTGAATATGAAAGCCCTGGGATATTTGATATTTATTCTTAGCTTCTAAAAATGGTTCAGTTAAACCCCCATCCCCGCCTTTGGAAATGAGAGACTGGTTGGGAAGCTCCTGATGCTGCTAAATTCCATCACATATCTGGCTGAAAACATTGCTATTGTCTTTCACAGGCACACTAGGATAACTTAACTGTCATATTTATTAATTTACTCTTACATTTCTAAGCAAATATTTAAGAAATATATTATGGCAAACACTGGAATAGATGGTAATGGAGTTCTAACGATTTAGCCAAGTTTTCTTTCTCCACTAGCAATATTGCAGCAAAATGCAATTGTGCATTGACTCATAGGCCAATTTCCTTACTCAAGGGCTTCCTCACCTGAGAGAACAGTTTCCTTTCCAGAAAGGGTGGATTAAAGAATTAATATGCAGCTTAGCTGGCCCAGCAGAGAGTCTTTCCTCTATGGGGGGCGGGGGGGGGGAGGTGATGGAGCCCAAATCAAAGAATAACCGTGCCATCCCTATACATTCATTCCCATATGGAAGCTAATATGAAGCTTTGTTCAAATCAGTTTACATAGAAAAAAAATATGTATGTGTCCATTTCCTATTGCACAGTCAGCCAAGCAAGTTGTTACGTGCTATGTCCTAAGAGGCAAGATTGATGTTACCAATGTCAGCCCTAACTAGAAGGATGGAAGCTGGAAAGCTGTGTAGGTGGCTGGTGGGACAGTTCTCCCTTCCTGCCAAAGGTGAATGCCAGCATCATAAACAGACTATACGGCATTATTGAGGGAGGGAAAAGGCTTAAAGAGCACTTCCCCACTCATTCTGCAGGTCTAGAGATGAAAGAGTTGCTAGACTTAATGGAGGACATAAAACCAAAATAGAACAGAATGTGAACACTTCAATAATATGAAAGGAATACACATCTGGCAATAGGGGAGACAGACAGAGAGAGAAAAAATTGACAGAAGATACAAAGGAAAGCCATTCTGTACTACTGGAAAGACATCCTTTGAAGGGGTTCATCCTTTGAAAAGATAATCTAATACTTTTTTGGAGAATTCTAAAACAATCAGATGCATTGCTAATAATGAAAGATGCAAGGAAATCTGCTACTGGTCCTGTGAGAAAACAAGGATTTATGATAGCTGATGACATCTGAAAGGGCCTGAAAGGCCACTTGGGTAGTTGGAAGCTGCCTTCTTCAAGCATATCTTTGAGGAGCGAGAATATAGCCACCTGAAAAAGGCGGTTCAGAATGTGATAGACTTGTACATAAACTCTATTCTATCAATTGCTAGATAAAACCTTCGATAATGTGCTTGTGTAAGTGTCCCAGGTTTTTTATGAAGGTGCTAATTAATGTTCTTTATGAAGTTGTAAGAATTATACGAAATAGTGGGCATATACCAAGAGCTTCAAAGTGTGACTACCATGCTAACGTGTTATTTCTATCCTTCCAAGATTTCTCAAAATTCATGTGGAATGAATGATATTCTCATGAGAGAACACGGAGGTGTATTTAAGATGTCTATGATTTTTGGGTAGGAAATTAAAAGTGTTCGGTCATAGCTAGAGTTTGCACTGCCTCTTCAGTTGAATCAGAGAACAGCTAAAAAATGGATGCTCTGCTCTGCATGAGTGAGTAAAGTTTTTCTGATGAGCTCTTGCCTTTTAGTTAAATACAGAGTTAGTTCTCAAGTGTAGTCCAGAAAGACCAGCTTTCATTCAAGGGTGTGGATTCCAAGGAGTGGGGATCCCTGAGAGCCATCTTAGAGGCTACTTACCACAGCAGCCAAATTCTTTTACATGCCCATGTAGATCGTTAGAATTACTGCCATTTTCAGGAAGGACTCTGTATTTTCTCTGCGAATGTAGTGTTGCCTTGAACTAACCATGATTTATACTTCCTGGAATGTATGCATTATTTAATACATTTGTACACAACCTTAAAATTTACTTTTGCTGACCTTTTAGTTTTGTGAGTGTACTGGCTTTCTACTTTTTAAAGATTTTATTTATTTATTCGACAGACATAGAGACAGCCAGCGAGAGAGGGAACACAAGCAGGGGGAGTGGGAGAGGAAGAAGTAGGCTCACAGCGGAGGAGCCTGATGTGGGGCTCGATCCCAGAACGCCGGGATCATACCCTGAGCCGAAGGCAGACGCTTAACCGCTGTGCCACCCAGGCGCCCCATGGCTTTCTACTTATTAAAAAAGATTTATTTAGGGGCGCCTGGGTGGTGCAGTCGTTAAGAGTCTGCCTTTGGCTCAGGACGTGGTCCCGGCATTCTGGGATCGAGCCCCACATCAGGCTCCTTCGCTGGGAGCCTGCTTCTTCCTCTCCCACTCCCCCTGCTTGTGTTCCCTGTCTCACTGGCTGTCTCTATCTCTGTCGAATAAATAAATAAAATCTTAAAAAAAAAAGATTTATTTATTTGTTTTAGAGAGGGAGAGAGCACAAGTGGTGGGAGGAGCAGAGGGAGAGAGAGACACAGAGAGAGAGAGAGAAGCAGACCCCCAGCTGAGTGTGGAGTCTCATTCGGTTCTCCATCTCACCACCCTGAGATCATGACCTGAGCCCAAATCAAGAGTTGAACACTTAACCAACTGAGCCACCCAGGTGCTCCTACTTTTCTGCTTTTTAATAGCATTTCATTTTTACCAGTTCTTTGTTCTCAGTCCCCTTCTTCTCTATGTAACAGATACCTGTAAAAGTGTTTGAGAACCACTGGCAAAAAAATTAGATATACTGTATTCAGTATAGAGGCCAAAATAATAAACTATAGTTAACTCCAAAAGTCCTTTCCTTGAAAATACACTTGAAAATATAGTTAGCCAACATTAGGGTAAAGTTGCTTCTTTCCCAGTTCTAAAATTTTCTGACTGTGATCAAGGAACTTACTAGAACAAGGACATTCAATTTCCTGGTTTTTCGTATAGATAAGATTTAAAAGAGACAGAATAAAAATAAAAATATGTAGCTGAAAGCAAATCTTGCAGATGATTTACTCCTTCATTTTATAGGTACCCCTTACAAGCCTCAGTTTTGAAGCTGTAGTAGTCTAAAGCCAAACTCATGATCTTCCTTTAAACATGTTCTATTTCAGGCAGTGGTGATATGCAAGCCCCAGATTTGCAAGTCCCTGCTGACACTCTCATCTACCACATCCAGTCTCTCATGAAATCGTACTGATTTTATTTTTCAAGTGAAGCATATTCTGAATTCATTTATTTTTCTCTCTTCCTACTGATCCAAATGGCCATGATCTACGTTCTGGACTCGTGTGATGGTTTCCTCCCTGATTCTGCTCTTGTATCTTTCTAATCCATTCTCCACAGATTTGGCACAGTAATTCTTTTAAAATGCCAGTGTAATCACATCAGTTCAATTTCTTCACATTGCTATTAACATTGAGACCAAAATCACTAACAACTCCTACTAGATCCTACAAGATATCACAGGTATCCTTTGTGATACCTGGAACCTCTCTTCCTCTTATCTAGGGGCTTGGAGTTCCTTAATTAAACTACTCTGTGAGGACACCTGGGTGGCTCAGTCGGTTAAGGATCTGCCTTTGGCTCAGGTCATGATCCCAGGGTCTTGGGATGGAGCCTCATATCGGGCTCCCTGCTCGGGTAGGAGTCTGCTTGTCCATCTCCCTCTCCCTCTTCTTCTGCTGCTCCCCCTGCTTCTGCTTGCTCTGTTTCTCTCTGTCAAATAAATAAAATCTTTAAAAATAAAAAAAATAAATAAACAAACTGCTTCAAGACTTTCCCTTACCCTTTCCTTTGCCTGGACCAATCTTTCCTGTTCCTGACCCTACTACCCTGATATTTCATATCTTGGGTTGGATGTTGCTTTCTCCAGGAAGCATTCTTGAGCCTCTCTGGTGCTGTCAAGTTCTCCTACATCCTAATGCATTGATCACATTTTGTAATTACATTTTTATTTGTGTGATTATCTGGTTATCACTTGAGTTTCCCACCTGATTGTGTCACAAGAGTGGGGACAATAAATACTTTGTACACCATGTGCTTTCATTGTCTGGCACAGAATTGAAGAGTTAAAAAACTTATTGTGAACAAAGTCTGAATGAATGAGTTGGGTTTTAGACTCAGGCCCTTACCCTCGGCTCCAGGGATTTCCACATTTTGCTGCCTCTTCCTCTCTTGTTCAATACATAATTCTATCTTTTAATTGAAAACAAAAGGAACATGAGAATCTTAACTTGACAGAGAATTTATAAAAGGGTAGGGGAATACTTGAAATAAACAGATTAATGAGATTAGTCATAATGGAATTGTGTAAATAGAAAAACCAAGCACATTCAAGTCTCAGTGCTAAAATATATAGAAGGTCATAGAGGCAACAAGGGGAAAATTAAGGATTTTTCACCATTATCATGATAAAATAAGAGCAGAGGCTATGTTTATCTACGTTGCAAGTTGGTCCAGTGAATAAAACAAATTAGGAGGATACAGGGTCAGAAAAAGAGCGTCAGTCACTCTACTATTGCAAGCGTACATAAACAGAGATGAGCCAAGCCATGACTTCTTTTCAAGCTCTAAAATGTAGTTCACAGACTTGTTATTTTTCTGTAGCTAGTTCTTAAAAACCACAGAAAAACTGATCTGTTGATAATTTGGTTATGGCATTTTTCCCCTAAAAAAAGATTTGCTTAAAACGTGTGTGTGTGTGGGGGGGAATGTCAATGACCTACTAACCTAGTTAGATTATCAGAGTCAGCATTTGGCAACAAAATAATTCCCTGTGGTTTACAATAACCTCTGAGTAAATAGTCTAAAACTTTGGATGATGGCTCTTCAAAATCACAATATTTGTTGCAAATGATGGGAAGTCTTACTTTGAAAGTTATAAGGGAGATGCTTGGAATTCTGCTGTTCCCTGTGGAAGAAGCAAATAGAAGACTGCTAAAAAAGTACTGAAGCATCTGGGAAGAATGGGCTCTAAGCCCTCTCTCAGGAAATGATCATGCTTTATATCCCACACCTGGGTGGAGATTTGCATTCTTACTACATCCTGAGTAGGACTGTGTTATTTTAAAACTGACAAATGGAAGACTTGCCTAGACCATATGTGATTGTGTAACACTTATTAAGGATGGCTACTCTAACAACAAGAAATTGCTGTTACACAATATTTACAGGTAACAATCCATACTTTTCAGATTTGATGCAGATGTGAAGTCAACAAATTTAATTTTAAAAATACTTATATTTGGAAAAAAATCAATTCTAGAAAGAAAAGAGGCAAAAGAAAGAAAGACACTTGTATCTATTTTGCTTCATATAAAAATCTTTGCTCTTTATACATGCTAGGTGAAAAATTTTCAAATACTTACATTTGGATCTGTTAATTTCTAATGAAAATGCCTCGCTTAAGTTTGATCCTAAACTCATATGTACATTGTATCTGGTTGTTCAACTTCAAGGAAGCAGAGTATATTAAATCAGCAATTATATTTTAACTTCAAAAATCAATAATTAGGAAGAAAATTCCTCTTTCTATTATTTTATATTACATGACAATCCTTCAAGAAATAGTTTGTGATATTTGAACAGTGAATATCAGTGACACCATTGAAATACAAGCCAATAACTTTCATGACAAGTTACTTGAATTTTTTGTGTTTCAGTTTCTTAATCCATAAAATAAGGATAATAATTAATTATCTTATTGGGTTATTGTGAGAATTTAAAGTATACATATGTGCCTATTCTAAACATTTTATATAACTATTATAATAAGCAGCAAAATTAAACTCTAAAGGAAAACTAAAGAAGTAGGAAATTAAACACAACTCAAACATATATGATGAAACTCAATTTCCAGGTCTTCCCACCTTTTGTTAGAGGAGAAGTAAAAACATCTTTGACTTTCAAACGTCCACTTTAGAGATATTACTTTATCAGTGACTATACGTTAAGTAAAAAGAAACCATAATAAACCTCCCAATGTCAGGACTTACTTTGGTTTGGGTTTCATAAGTAACTCAGTGAAATGTTTTTCTGCCTATAGATCCCCATTTTCTAAGTCTTTATGAAGTAAAGCTTGGACATCTTCTGTCCCCACTCTCCCACCAGAGCAAAAGTGTTAAAACTTATAGATGGAAGTAGAGAAAACATAACAGATGAAATAGTATATATACTTTTTATAACTGGAAAATTTTATGACATAGAAAATAGTTTTGTTTCGGTAAGATGAGAGTTTGATTCTAACTACAGATTTGCGGAGAAACCTTAAAAAGTCATTAGATACTAATTTTGTGATATATAAAATAATTGATAAGAATCCTGAAATACCTCTTGGAGATGCTTTGTCTGAATGTCAAATTATGAGATTTATAAAACTATCTACCAAGTCGTTATGCAAAGAGGGCAATCTTTTGACAAGATGTAGAGCCAATGGAGTTTAACAGAACAAAACAAATTAGAAACATGCTCCTTTTGCTTAGCCCTCCAGGGCATAGATTAATTTTTTTTTTTTTGCTCAGGTTTATACATAATAGCTTGCTTTGAGCAATATTAATATGAATGAAGAACTAGAGAATTTCTTCTTCTTTTGAAATTCACATTACTAAATATAGGCTGTGGCCATTTGGTAATATGCAGTCTCTAGCACTTAACACTATCCTGCTTTGTCTAAAGTAAAAATATATTATTTGAATAAGTGAATGAATAATTTTCAGAAATCCAACAATAGTATATATGCCAAATTCCCATCCTTAAGAAAAGATGCTATTTATATTAAATGATAAGGTCTTCCTCTTAGCCTATTTTTTAGAGTTCACAAAAGGCATAATTCCAGACAACAGGTCGGGATTTAGAAAACAGTTTCTCTGTTAAAGAACACAACATAACGAAAGTAGATAATGCCTTGCTTAATGGAAATTACCCTGATCCAGCATGTTATGGATAAAAAGAACGATGATGAATAAACCAGTAAAACATCAACCCATTTCACCCCAATCTCTTTTGCAATGGGCATTTTTCAAAGCTGGGTACATTTTTCTGGTTTTCCATCTGCCTGGTCCTCCTGATTTAGTGATGTGTTTGACTCCCTCCATTCAGGCCTGATTCATTTCCTGGCTTTTAAACTCTTTCCTGGCATAGTGCCCTCTTGGGCTGCCATCTCAGAAGTAGATCCTCTTCCCTCTTTGGGCTTATTCCAAAATCAACTATATTCAACTAGAACTTTTATGTGAAGTCTTGACCAACCAAGGTCCAGATCTATTTTCTTTAGTGCTACCACAGATGAAATAACCAAACAAAAGCAAATACCTCATTTGGTCTTCTTTATGCTTTTTTAAAAATGAAGTATAATTGACATGTACCATTATATGAATATAAGGTGTATAACATAATGGTTTGGTAATTGTATACATGGTAAGATGATGACCACAATAAGTCTAGTTAACCTCTGTCTACTTAGATAGTTATGAAATGTTTTTTTCTTGTTCTTGTGATG
Source organism: Ursus americanus (assembly GCF_024610735.1). NCBI lineage: Eukaryota > Metazoa > Chordata > Mammalia > Carnivora > Ursidae > Ursus > Ursus americanus. The sequence goes on from NC_142139.1 coordinate 9,117,375, forward strand.
AGAACTTTTAAGATCTACTCTCCTAGCAACTTTCACTGTTATTAATATAGTCACCATGCTGTACATTACATCCCCATGACTTCTTTATTTTATAACTGGAAGTTTGTACCTTTTGACCCTTCTTCACCCATTTTCCCCATTTTCCTACTTTCCACCTCTGGCAGCCACTAGTCTGTTTTCTGTATCTATAAGCTTTTGTTTTTGTTTTAGATTCCACATGTAAGTGAGATTATATGATATTTGTTTTCCTCTGTCTGACTTATTTCACTTAGCATAATGCCCTTGAGGTCTATCCATGTTGCTGTAATGGCAAGATTTCATCCTTTTTAATCACACACACACACACACACACACACACACACACACACACACACCCACGTTATCTTTATCCATTCATCCATCCATGGACACTTAAGTTGTTTCCATCTTTGCTATTGTTGGTAATGCTGTAATGAATATGGGAGCACATATCTTTTTGAGTTACTGATTTTGTTTTCTTGGATAAATACCCCGAAGTGGAATTGCTGGATAATGTGACCGTTCTATTTTTAATTTTTTGAGGAACCTCCATATTAGTTGCTGCACCAATTTATATTCCTATAAACAATCCACAAGTTTTCCCTTTTTTCCACAGCCTCACCAAAACTTATAATTTCTTGTCTTTTTGATAATGTGAGGTGATATTGCATTGTGGTTTTGATTTGCATTTCCCTAATGATTAGGGATGTTGAGCATCTTTTCATGTGTCTGTTAGCCATCTGTATATCTTCTTTGGAAAACTGTTCAGATCTTATGCCCATTTTTAAAATTGAATTGTTTGGGTTTTTTTGCTATTGAGTTGTATAAGTTCTTTTTACATTTTGGACATTAGCTCCTTATCAGATATATGATTTGCAAATATTTTCTTCCATTCAATAGGTTGCCTTTTCACTCTGTTGATGGTTTCCATTGCTGTGCTGATTTACTTTGTACTTTAAACATCAGTTTTTAAATTATTTTATTGACTTGTAGGAAAAACACAATTGATAATGTTGACTAAGAGAATTCTGTAACAATGGAAAAGCGAGGTAGGAACATTAATGTGAGTGTCATGAGGCACTCTTGTGTTTAGTGAGCAATTATCAGTCATACATCCTGGATTTTCTCTCTGTATCTTCCAGTAAATTCTTAGTTGATTCAGAGGATTACTGATATCTCTATTCCTTATTTCTCCCTCTTGCATAAATGTGGAAAAATTATGGTCACTATCATGTTTGGTAAAATAGCTATATAGATTCTTTGTTCTTATTTTTTTTAATCCATCAGTATGAAGATTCACTCACTATTCCCTTAAAGACATCTGAGTGTTTAATGATTCATTTGATAAGGAGTACAAGTAGCAATATGAATTGCAAGATCCTGTGCATCTCAATTTACATTAAAAATTAATACTTCAAGCTATGAAGTACCTAGAAGGACTCAGAGGAATGAATTAATGATTTTTGCCTCTTGTTTTTAGTTGGAATACAGTGATACAATAAAAGTATATCCTCAAGTCATGAAAAATGTTCATGGTTATTTTCCGGTAGAAAGATTTATTTTAGAATAGTTACGTTAAAGTTTGATCTCTTTATAGAAACAATACAGTCGCATATACTTCTTTGTGCTAATGACTAAAAGAGCATACCGTCACTGTATTATTATTTTCTCCTAACACATAATGTAAACTTTTAAGTGTCCACATGATTATGACCTCATGGTCATGATTTTTGTCTTTATGTAGGTCGTCTGTGCCTAAGGAGAAAAATTCTCACTTCCAGACTACTGGTGTTAACCAACTGCTCTTCAAATTTGAAGTCTGTGTTAAAAGAGGAGAATATGAATGACATATAATCTAGAATGTGTAACATATTCTTCAGATAAGCAGAATAGTACATGAAAGGACCCTGAGTAAAATTACACCTCATAAATCTGTAAGAACACATTGCCAGTTTTAAAAATGATCCAAGTCTCATTTCAAGGCTGGCGTGCCCCACAGTACAGGTTACACACAGTACGGTATTGACAACATGTGCAGTAGTGTGGCTCCCAAACTGGGCTCGTGGTTGAAATCTCTCCGCACAGCCCCTGCCACCACTACAATCACAAGTCTGGGATATGTCCTGAGAGTCCTACTTTAAAAATCTCTCTAGTATGGGAACTACCATCATAATAGCCAGAGTAGACTTGAAGTCAGAGAAACTAAGGTCTATGTTTGTTGATTCTCACTTTTCTCATCATTAAAAGGGGGAAATGATAACCTGCTATGTAGATTAGGGTAAATCATATGTAAAACACCTGTCAAAAATTGATACTCAGAAGATAATCACTATTTTAAAAACTGATACTAGATCTTATAATGCTAGATGAATGTTAATCAGGTGAACAGGATTTGTCAAGTAGGACTAGAGAAGAGTTCAGAAGCTAAGGGTTAAGAAATAGTATAATAACAAAAGAAAAATGGCGCAGAGGAAGCAGATGAGTAATTCAGAGTGATGGGGGAGCACCAAAATGGGCAGGCAGGAATAGTGAAGGTCAGAGTCATGAAGAGAGTGAGAACCAAATTGTCAAAAAATGTTAAAGGATCAGATTGGAGAGACAACCAAGCCAAACCCTTGACCCAAACTCTAGGTCAAGACCCAATGCAGAGAGACTGGGCAACACAAATCAAAATCCAAGGAGAACCAGCCACCTCCGTGAATGTGGCACACAGCCCAGCACTAGGTTACTGTTGGAGCAGCTTTCCCAGATTTAGGGAACAGGATCGAGCAGTGGGGAGCTCATAATTATGGATCATGGGTGAGCACGGGCCGTTCTGGACCGTGGTGTCTGAGGTGATGTCACAGTTCTCTCCCATTTGCTTCCCATTCTGTGGATATGAAGAAACAAGACAAAAGAACAGGGTAGTTGAAATTCTTCTCATATTTGAAAAGGACATGAAGAAATAGATGTGTCTTTCATAACAATAATATGATACCGCATTTTCATTAATTAGCATAGCAAGTTTCTCTCAGTGCAACAGTTGGGAAAATGGGTGGCTTTGGATTTGAGAGAGAAAGGCAAAAACTTGCCTTGCGAGGAAAGCATGAACTGAGACTTGGGAGGTAGGAAGGGCAGCTTCATTTCAGGGAAAGAATTGGTCAACCCACAGTTACTAGTAGATTGGAAGTGAAGGAAATGATTGAAAATAGAACAATTGAAGTATTATTGCTATGCTGATTTGGGTGTTGCATTTACTGAAATTTCAGTACCTGGTCCAGATCAAAGGACTATTATATGTTAAAAAAATGTTTTTGTAGTCTTTCTGTTATTTTTTTTTTTTTGGTAAAGACCTTTTTTTGAGGTTTATTACATTATTCATATGATTTTTAAACCTGAAATTTAATTGTGTTTCATTGTTGTTTACCCAAAATGTTTAGCAATGCCATTTGGATATTTGGTTGAGGCATGACCATTTAAATGCCTTTGTAGTGTCTAGGAACTCTTAAAGATCTGATTCTCTATTACTTTATAACAAATATATTAATATGCTCCAACATCCCACATTAATCATTATTTATATTAAATAAATTGATTCTCAATGCAATTGAATAATTTTATATACTATTTTGTATACATTTTATTATCAATAATTTCAATGTATAATTTAATTTTCATATTTTTAGCCACTAATGTTTTTAAAAAAGATTTTATTTATTTATTTGAGAGAGAGATAGAGTGAACGAGAGAGAACAGAAGCAGGGTAAAGGGCAGAGGGAGAAACAGACTCCCCGCTGAGCAGGGAGCCCTATGTGGGACTCAATCCCAGGACTCCAGGATCACGACCAGAGCCGAAGGCAGATGCTTAACCGACTGAGCCACCCAGGCACCCCTCCAATAATCGTTTTAAGGATATTGAAAATCTAGCAAAACTATGATGCTGTGCTTTTAAAGATTTATGGAAAAATAATTAGTGTAGGAGTGAGGATTATTTTATACATGTAGGATAACGTCTTAGTAAAGAAAAGTCTTAAGATTCATTATAAAAGAGTATGAGAGAATGTTTGTTGATCTATTAAATATCCCATTTCTCAAAATAATAGGATTCAGTGATTAGTTTTTGATATGTTTTACATTTATGTGGCTTCTCCCCAAAGTTTCTTATAAACTTGAAGGCACACCTTCCTTCTTAGACCACTTTTGATCCTTAAGATCAGCCCAGTGAATTCTGCTTAGTAAGAGTTTTTAGATTAATTGTTCCTTCAGATCTAAACACTTCCTTTCTTAAAAAATAAGTTTACTAAACTTTTGCTTAGTATTTTAAGTAAAGTTCTTATGTTGGTGCCAGCAGGCAGAAATCATGAAAACATGTAACCAATAGATTGATTATGCAATATCCTAAGAATTTACTGCTGAATTTCTATGTTCTGACCAACAGAAAAAAAAATTAAAAGGTCAGCATATGGGTTTTTGTATTAAAAATACCTCAAAGTTTACATCTTTGCATATATTATTGAGTTTAATGCCAGCATTGAACTCAATATGTAAGTAGAAAAAGAACATCTGCCAATTCATAGACTTGCTAATAAGGTTCTGTTACAAATTAACTGGTTCATTTGTACGTATTTTCTAGTATGAAGACAATTTATCTTATAAACATGGTAAAACATTACCCCTATATATAGATATATATATAAATTTTATGCCAGATCTAATCTCATCTACTTTTTCTTTTCAACTGGCAAATAGGCTATATAAATCAATCGGTGTTGTCAGGCACTGTGCCACATCTGAGCCTGAGAATTACCTTAAAGCTGCCACTTAGGTGGAGGTGTGAAAACAAACCAGTTCACAGCATGTCCATTGTGAAAAGTCCACAGGGAACGCGCCTTTCATGGTTCTGGGCAGATTAGGAAAATCACCAAGGCTACAACATTGCCCCTTCCTCATAGAAGGATACAAATGAAGAGATACAGTTTATAAAATAGTGGAAGAGATGGAATGGGCAAAAAGGGCATAAATGTCCTAAATCATTATATAGGGGAACTGATTTTCATTTTGAAATGGAACTTTTTTTTCTGTAATTAATTTATTGTTGTTGTTGTTGTTGTTATGCTGTTTTAAAGGGAAATTGTATTACCTGCTCAAATGTCACCCATTTGGAAAAATATAGAAAATATGCTATAGATATCATTTATATACACCAGCAAGAGAGATTAATTGAAAATTGTATTCTATTATATGGCATTTAGGAGCAAAAGAACAATAAAATCATTTAATGTTTTTGAATTGGCAAAAACATCATGTGACAAAACAAACATTTCTAGCCAGCTTAATTCATTAGCGATTCTTATATGTCTTTATTTCTGACAAAGCAAATAATACTATGAAAGATGAAATATACCATTTTATTGTATTTTTTAAAGATTTTATTTATTTATTGAAGATAGTGTGAGAGAGAGAGCACAAATGGGAGGGCTGGCAGATGGAGAGGGAGAAGCAGGATCCCCACTGAGCAGGGAGGCAGACAGGGGGCTCAATCGTAGGACTGAAGGCAGATGCTTAACCAACTGAGCCACTCAGGTGCACCTGAAATACACCATTTTAATCATAGCTTTTGATATCTTTCTTTAGTAGGTTTTGGTTACATCTAAATGCTTCTAAATAGAAACAACAGAACTCATTAGATTTTTGCCTGAGTATGTGCAAGAAGATATCTTTTTTTTTTTAATTCCGTGGAGAAAGTGAAATGCATGAAATAAAAAATGCAAAGAGTAGCAGAGGAAAAGGCATCTGTGTGGTCTGATAGAATAACGTGATATAGCAGCCTGTAGAGAGATCCCTATGGACTTGAGAAAGTGCTGGAACTCCTGAAAAGAGCTTAGTCTAAGTAAAATAAAGACATTCCCAAATATGGAGGCCACAGAGTAGGATCCCAAAGTATATTTGTTAAGCTTAATTGAATAGCTTATGGTATATTTGAATAACTGGTTCATGATTTTTGTTTTTCTTTTTCTTTCTTTCTTTCTTTCTTTCTTTCTTTCTTTCTTTCTTTCTTTCTTTCTTTCTTTCTTTCTTTCTTTCTTTCAAGCACAGTTAAAGAAATCTGTAGCTGCTGCTCTCCTTCCCCAAAGCTGCCGCCATGGAAACTACCATTTCACTTCCAAGCAAGGATGACAGTTTTAGTCTCATGTACTTAGTGAAATCTTTTGACCATTTTCAATATGGTGGCTTTTCTTTCCTAAAGAATAAAGCCAAACCCTGATGAAAGAAATCCTGTGATGAAAACCAAATGTGCATCAGCTACCCAGAAAGAATGTTGAATTCTTCTGAGGAAAGGGAAAAGAATTTAAAATTAAGGGGACTGAAGAATTTTGCTAGACCAACGATTTATGGTTGTTTATTTGTGTGTGGGTGCTCTGACTGATTGAAGGGAAGATTTCCTCTAGCTACAAGCTGGAATTGTCTAGCAGTAGGCTGGAAAGAATGATGATAGGGAAGGTAATCTACATTGAAATTTTTCTTGGTACTTACTTTCCAGAAGAAACTTAATTTCCATGAAGGCATTCTAGTTTCTCTACTTCTTCTTTAAGAAACCTTAATTCAGGTCTTAGAACCTTTTGTTAAATGAAAATAAAAATACTTAACCTTCCAGTGTAGCTATGAAGATTAAGTAAAATAGTGTTTTTAGACTAATATAATAATCATGATAATAATACTAAGAATAACTGTTATGGCTGAATTGTATTCCTCTCAAAATTCAAATTTTGAATCCCTAATCCCCACTGCTTTAAATGTCTGTATTTGGAGATAGGAATGGGGTAACTGGGTGATGGGCATTAAGGAGGGCATGTGATGTGATGAGCATGGGACGTTATATGCAACTAATGAATTATTGAACCCTACATCAAAAACTAATGATACACTATATGTTGGCTAATTGAATTTATAATCAATCAATCAATCACTAACAATCTTTGTATATTCACTGAACAAAGGAGAAAAAGAGAGATAGGACCTTTAAAGAGGTGATTCAGTTGGGAAATGAGGCCATTACAGTGAGCCCTGATTCTACATGATTAGAGTTCTTATAAAAAGAGGAAATTTGGACTCAATAGAGAGAACCAAGCATGCTCCAGCACAGAGGAAACACCATGTGAGGACACTGAGAGAAGAGCGCCACTTCAAACCAAACAGAGAGGCCTCAGAAAAAATCAAACATGCCAACACCTTTATCTTAGACGTTCCATCTCCAAAAGTGAGAAAATACACGTCTGTAGTTAAAGCCACCCAGTCTGTGGTATTTTGTTAAGGCGGCCCTAGCAAGCTAATACAATAACTAACACAGATTGAGAACTTACTGTGGTTTTTATAATTAGTACTATTTCTTGGGAAAATTACTGAATTAATCTGGAGAATGAATGAGGAGGATGAGGAGAGCATACTTCCACCTTTGCCTTTAACTTGCCAGACTAGCTGCAGCTTAAGCAATTTATTGTACCAGTATCTTTATTGCAAGAACAAAGAGAACCCATCTGTGACAGTAACTGACAGGGTCTTTCAGAGTTTGTTATGTTACTTCGTTCTGAATGGAATTCACTTAATTATCAAATAAAATCTGCATACTTTATTAAAGTTGTATTCACCATTCTCCCTCTGGAAATGTAAATACACAAGGGTAGTTCAGATTTTTCTTTTCCTTCAAGTATTGTGATATTTTGAGCATGGAATGAGTGAAAATGAGCATCCATTCCATGGGATATATTTGTTTACTGCGTTCTTGCAAGGCATCCTTTATATTGGCCCACCTTGAAGGGTTTACTAATCTTTGCTCCCTGTTTAAATGTAGGTGTAGTCAGTTTTACTTCCTCTCATTTTAATATAAATTATTCTGTTCCAATGAATATGGATATGTTTATTCTTTCCTTCTTGACAATCAGAAAGAAGTCTGAATCCCAATTTAACATGCAAATTTAGTCAAAAATTGGGGGAACCCACTAAATAAATGGGCAATGGTATTATGATGCTCTAAGATGCCATTAAAATTTCTGTTGGTTGGGGTGCCTGGGTGGCTTAGTCAGTTAAGTGACTGCCTTTGGCTCAGGTCACGATCCCAGGATCTAGGATCTAGCTTCAAGTTGGGCTCTCTCCTCATTGGGGAGCCTACTTCTCCCTCTCTCTCTGTCACTCCTCCTGTTGGTGCTCTCTCTATCTCTCTCTCTCTCTCCCTCTGTCAAATAAATAAATAAAATCTTTTAAAAAAATGAAATTTCTGTTAGTTAAGATTTCTGTATGTGTATATATTAGGTATGTATATATATGTATATCAATTACATATTAGAGATAAGCTATACTGTATATCTATTATCTATTTTCTATTGTATCAATTTTAACATAGGACATAAATATAGATTAGGTAATGTTTAAGCCTAAGAAAATTAATTAAATGAGAATTCCTTCAATGAGGTCACACATATCTAAAGTTATAGGTACCAACCTACATGTTGTTTGCAGTGTTGATCTTTTCCTTTAAAGACCAAGTAACATGACCATTTACTTTTTAGGCAGTTTCTTGACTAATAACTTGGCTCACTTACCTAAAAGAGAAAAGAGCAAGAATTGAGAAGACCCATTAAAAGGCACATTGACTACAAACTGTGGTAATGCTAGAGTTCCTTAAAAAATCAACTATGTGAGGTTTAGTTATACAAGTTACTAATGCCTAGGGACATCTTAAATTTGCAGTATGTGTGCACTAGTTTATCTGAACTTTAATTGAATAAGGCATACTTTGTAACCCGCTTGTTTTGGTTGCTGTTAGTTTCTTCATGACTCCTCTAGTTTTTTTTTTCCCATGGTCTATTAGTTTTTTTATGTTTGTTAAACACATGTTTAATCTCAAAATTACATCATTTAAACCAAGGAACAGACGTCTTTCATAGAATATTCTAGTACTACTAAAATTGTGGTAATTTTGTGTTGTCTTTGCTATGTACTTTAAGACAAATTTTGAAAAGCCCTTAAATTCATTTTTTCCCTCTACCCCTGCATATTTGCTATTTTAAAATCAGCTACAGTTGCTGATATATCTGGATAGGGGAGTAATTTTTGTGTGTTAAAGAGGAGAAGAAACATTTAAATATTTTTGGTTTTGGATTGGAATAAACTACTTGGAAATATAAATCAGTATAAATAAATATTTTAAGATCTCCTAGGTGCTTAATGTATAATAGAATTGTAGTTGTGTTTGTTTGATGAGTAAAGGAACAATAATTTTAAATGTAGCTATCATAATTTAGACAAATCCCAATTTTTAGGTTATCACTTTTAAAGGATCATATATGGGGCCTACCACTTTTATATGTTTTGGATGGCAGATTCTTTCTTTTTTCTCAATTAATAGCTTATTCGTAATATCATGAAAATTGTAGTTTGTTGAGAAAAAGTTTTTTTGAATATTTATTTATTTATTTATTTGAGAGAGAGAGAGAGAGAAAGCACAGTGTGTGTGGGGGGAGCAGAGGGAGATGAAGAGAGTCTTAAGCAGACTCCACACTGAGCATGGAGCCTGACACGGGGCCTGATCACATGACCCTGAGATCACCACCTGAGCCGAAGCCGAGAGTCCAACACTTAACTGACAGCACCACCCAGGCACCCCAAGAAAAAAGTTTTGATAATTACTCAAAAGTAGTTGAGTCACACACTGACTTGTATCCACATTCCATGTGAAAACAGATGAACTTCACTGCTACTGAAAATATCTACCTAGGAACACCAGATCTGTTCTTGATCTGTTCATTCTGAGTCTGACCTTTAGCTGATGACAGTGGTTGTGGTGGTCATGTGGAAGAGTGTGGATTTTCTTTCTCAAACCCATCCTCAAAAGGGGAAAACTTGTTTCAAATTCCTTCTTTTCTCCCTCTCTTCCTTCCTCTCTCTTTTTCTTCTAGATAGTGTATACTAATATCAGTTTATAGACCCATCATTGTTATAAATGTATACACAAAAACGTCTATTTATAAGAAATAGTTTGTATTGATATATTGAAAGTTTTTTGATACAAACAATTGTATCTTATCAAGGTTTGTCCCCTAGGTGTCTCTATTACAGGGTTCAGAATCAATAGCAGATACTGAATATCTTTTGAATGAATGAATGACTGGCCTGAGTATCCTTCTGAGGTGAAGTGTTCCATTATTAGCTGTAGGAGGTAATGCTTAATTTCTTTTAAATTTATGCCTTTAAGTTTTATTTTTTTTTTTTAAGATTTTATTTATTTATTTGACAGAGATAGAGACAGCCAGCGAGAGAGGGAACACAAGCAGGGGGAGTGGGAGAGGAAGAAGCAGGCTCATAGTGGAGGAGCCTGACGTGGGGCTCGATCCCGTAACGCTGGGATCACGCCCTGAGCCGAAGGCAGACGCTTAACCGCTGTGCCACCCAGGCGCCCCTGCCTTCAAGTTTTAAAGCATAATTCCCTAACCCAGTATTCTAGAATTAGTGAACATACCTTCTAAGTACTATTTATGTGTTTTTAGGTAATCCATAAATGTCTGAGTACGCCTGGAATTGATCATATTATATTTCTTCCATTAAGAGGGATAGGCAGACTGAGTGTAGTTGCACAAAAATAGAGTTGCTATTTGTATACCTTAATTTGCAGTTTGAGATATATATATCTATATATCTATATATAGATCTATAGATCGATATATAGATATATAGATATATATATCTATATATCGATATATAGATCTATATATCTCCTAAGGGTAAAATGTGGTATCTGCATTTTATGAACGTGTTAAATACTTGAAACAATAAGTTGCATATATATGTGACAATTCCTAGGGCTAGTTGATATGTGGTTAAATAATGAGATGAAAGGTGCAGACAGTAGTCCTAGGAGTTCAAACTGGTCTGGAGAGGTGAGAAAAATTTCACCAAAGGAAGTAGGACCTGAGAAAAGTTGTGAAAAAAATGCTTGGAAGCTGATGGGACATTATATGGTTCAAAGTCCTGGGAAGTTGCTACCAGCTTGTGAATGCTATCACACTGCCTTGGAGCCATGGAGCCTTGACTATGCACAACCACATTAGCTCGAGGCTTGTGGGTCTCCTATCTAATAAGCTTCCATATCACTGAGGATAGAGTCTGTTCTAGATTAATAGTTCTGGTTGCCCTCCTTTATCCAAGACATAGATCAGTGTTATCATGTGTCATATCCCTGTTAGCTCAGTGGTAACTAGAAATTTGATTATAAGAGCATTCATCTTCACAAAAACACAAAACCCCATGCTATTTTGTCCAGCCCTTAATTTGGTCCTCCTACTCCCATCCCATTTCCCTTTAGAAGCCTTGTTCTTTATCAGAAAACTAGCCTGTATGTTACATCTCTTCTAGGGACATTCTTTACATTCTTGCTATCCAAAAGACTGCTTGTCCCTTTATACTGTTGGCTATAATGTGGCCCTCTCAAAATAATGCCGTTTGTTCTTTCTCATACTAAATGAGGTATAAGAGGTTGGGTTGGTGTCCTCTTGTATTTCTGTTTCTACTACTTGCTTTTTATTCTCCCTCCTCTAGACATCTACTACTATTCTTGAGGCTCATACCACTAAATTATATACCTCCTCCATTTTTTTGTTATTGTTATTAAAGCTCTTTTATTCAAGAATATAGATTCCAAAATCCTGTGTATTTGTGACTTCAGTATCCACATAAATAAATCATCCAAAAATGTTGCCTTTTTGGTTCTTTGATCTTATGTCCAAACTTCTTTTTATTTCTCTTGGCCAGCCATTTTTACCCTGGTTTTCTTTTCAGCCCCAGAAAATATAGCACTTCTGAAATATTGGTTTTAAATATCTAATTTTCCCATAACCACCATCTATTTTTCTAGCACATTTATTCGAGTATCTTTATTGCCATAATTCCTCAAATATGTTAAGATTCTAGACTCTATTTACATATTTTTATCAATCAATATATGTCAATATGTCAAAATATCTTATTGACAAAATAAAAACAAATGTTTTCCATTTAGTTCATGGAATTGGGAAGAAGTGATATTCATAATTTTTTTTAGTGCACAGACATCAAATGTTAGATATCACTCATTTTGCTGATGCCTCACCTCTAATAAATGAAAATTTAATTATATTAAGTTTTAAATTGCATAAATAACTTTCAACTGTTATTACAATATTCTTAAAATTTGTATAATTAAAAAATCAGGGCACCTGGGTGGCTCAGTTGGTTAAACATCTACCTTTGGCTTAGGTCCTGGGCTCGAACCCCACCTTGAGCTCCCCTGCTTCTCCTTCTCCCTCTGACCACCCCCCACTTGTGTTTTCTCTCCTGTGCTCTCTCTCTCTCAAATAAATTAATAAATAATTTTTAAAAAATAATAATAACTATGCTTAGGAAAAGCAAATAAGAACCTAGAAACCACTATACAAGAAAACAAAACAGCTATAATTCAAATCACTAAAATAATTTTAATACTGCATTTGTTTCCTCATGGGCTACCCACTGAGCTCAAATGTAATAATGTGTGTGAAAGTAAATTATATAATTTATACAAAATACAAAATATGATAACTGTATTATTATTGTTATTATTAAGGTCAAGGAGAAATGCAAACTTAATCTAAATTAAAATGGAAATCGGAGAGTTTAGCATATTAAATATATAAGTCATATTTACTGGCATGTTTGTGTGTGCACGCATGCATGTGTATGTCTCTGAGGGGTGTTTGTGTACTGTGTTTATTTATTTATTTATTTATTTATTTGTTTTTAGAGAGAGAGAGCATGAGCAGGGGTTGGGTCAGAGGGAGAGGGAGGGAGAGAGAGAGAATCTCTAGTAGACTCCACGCTAAGCTGGACACAGGGCTGGATCTCAGGACTCTGAGATCATGACCTGAACCAAAACCAAGAGTCAGACATTTAACCAACTGTGCCACCCAGGCACCCTTTCTATGGCTCTTTAACATACTTTTCTAAGGTGACCTCCTCATTTGGCAAAGGTATAAATTCAGTACTTATTCCAATGACTCTCAAATGTTTATATTTATCCCTGAGCTCTTGACTTCTCTTTCAAACTACTTATCTGACACCACAATTAGATCCTTCATTTACCTCTCAAACATACCTATTAAAAAGGCAGAAACTCATGATTTTCCACTCTAATCCCCTCCTTAAACTCTTCTCTTTCTTTGCCACCTTAGTAAATAGCATCAAAATCCATCTAGTTGTCTCTTCTGAAAGCAAAAGAGTAATTCCTTTCTTTTCCACACTGTATCCAATCTTTCAGCAAATTTTGGTGACTGTATCCTCACATTATTCTACAAAGCTGTTTGCTCTCCATCTCCACTGTTTTAAAAATCTCAGTTCGGTTTACTATTCTTTCTTGCCTAGAAAATAGCTTACTAATTTGTTTCTTTGTGTCTACTATTATTCCTTTCATATTATTGCCTGCAAAACAGGAAACATGATTTTAAATTAAATCTGATCATGCCATTCCTCTGCTTAAAACCCTTCAATGTCTTCTAATTTTACTAAGAATATCAAGCTGATGTCTTTTTGTGACCTACAGATCACTCATGCTCTGGTCCTTCCCTCCTTCTTTAAATCCATTGCAGGCCCCTCCTGCAATAGTTCACTATGTTATTGACACTCTTTCTTTTTAAAGGTTTAATGGACCCTTGGAGCTCTTTGTAGATTATTTGTAGTCATTGTTGCATCAGCATGAAAGTCGTCTTTTTGCAGGCTTCCATGTCAATGTCATGAAACTTACAGTTTTGTCTTTCTCATTCATTGTTGATTTCCCAGCACCTAGAAGGGTACCTATTACACATTAGATGTTCCACACGCATTGTTGAATTAGATACATGATTACATTTCATCCCTAACGTTTTAGCTGCAATTTCCTTTCCTCAAATGGGTTTTCCTAAACACTGTTTCTAAGGCTGCTCCCCCCGCAAGATTAAATTGCACTTTATCCCTTATCATTTTAATGGTATTCCATACCATTTTAATTTCCTTCACAGCAGTTTTCAAAATCTGCAATTATCTTGCTGACTTATTTCTTTGTTTGATTATTGTCTGTATTCTTTAGTAGAATACAAAATCAGTGAGGGCATCGTCTGGCTTGTTTACACTGAAACTTAAGTACCCAGCACACTATCTGTACACACTAATCCTATCCAAAAATCCCCAGTAAATATTATGAAACGAAATTAACAAATAAATCAATGAACAAAGCGAACAGTATGGAAAGATTTCTGAGGAAAAAATTGGGGAAGGTGAAGTCAAACTGGTAAAGTTTAGCAAGTAAATAAAAACTGTGTTGTTTACCCCATTAAGATTATTTATAAAAATGCCACATTGCGCAGGTTCTTATATTAACTCATCTGGAGGGTACAGTTTGTTTTTCCTTTTATTTTTTCCCCTTGTTCTGAGCCAATTTCCTATCCATGACGAATGTTCCTCTAACCCCTAGTCATCTTGGTAGAAATTTTTTTCCAGTCTTTGATATGGAAATTTTCAGTGGTTTTAGGAAATTTAAATAGCTTAGATTAGTCAGACAGTTTTCTTCTCAACAAACCAGGAATGTATTTCCCCTCAGAATTTTATCGAAATTTTTCATATGCTTGAACTTGACTCGTATCTGTCCCTATGGCTTCTATGGTTGTCAAACTTCTCTAGAAAAATATTATCTACCGTAGTTTTGCGTTTTTAATGTAGGATGCAATCCATTTATCAAGAAGTGCACAAAATATGAATGTAAAGATCAATGATTATCCCTTTTCCAGATCAAGAAAAAAAATTACCAGCACAAAGGAAAGAAAGAAAGAAAGAAAGAAAGAAAGAAAGAAAGAAAGAAAGAAAGAAAGAAAAAAAATTACCAGCACTACAGAATACCTACTCCCTTACACACTCTCAATTTCTATCCTTTCCCTTCTCTGCTATAGTCTGGTTTGATTAAATTTATATAAATGGAATAATAAAATATGTATTTTTTGTGCCTAGCTTGTTTCTCACAACATTGTGCCTCTAAGAATCATCCATGCTGTTATGAGTAGCAGTATTTTATTCTCTGTCATTGTTGGGTTTTGTTACACTGAGCAGAGGTATCACGATTCATCTCTTCCTTTCACTGTTGATGGACGTTGGATTTGTTTCCAATTTTTAGCTCTCATGAATGATGCTGAAAGTTCTACATGCCTCTTGAAATACATGTGCAAGCATTTCTATTGGGAATATTTTAGTAATGGAACTGTTATCTTATAAGGAATGTTTGTGTGCAGTTTTAGAAGATATTACTTAATAGATTACTAAATTCTTGGTATCAACTTAACTTTAGCCAAAAGAATATGAGAATATCCACGCCCTTGCCATCTCTTGGTACTAAAAGTCCTTTTGACTTTATCCATACTAGTGGGTACACAGTAGTGTCTTATTATGTTTTAGTTTACTTTTCCTGATGATTAATGTGTTCCACAAATTTTCATAGATTTGTCATTTAAGTCTCTTGCCCATTTTTCTTTTGAGTTGTATGTTTTTTCCTTATTGATTTTGTATGTGTGTTTCATTTATCCTGCATATAAGCCACTTCTCACTTACATATATAGGGAGTATATTTGCTCATTTTTTTAACTTCTTTTTTAACTTTCTTGATGCCATCTTTTGATGAACACAATTTGTACATATTAAAGTGACTTGATTTATAATTTTCTCCCTTATTGTTAGAAATTTTTGCTTCCTTTTTAAGAAATTTTTACTCAACTCAAGATTGTGACTATATGATTTTAAATTCTTATCAAACTATACTGCTTTCTTTTTCATGTTAATATCTGCACTCTATTTGGAATTGTTTTTTGTGTGTGGTGTGAAGTTGGGGTTAAGATTCAATTTTTTCCCAAATGGGTACCCAATTAAACCAGTGCCATTTATGGTTTCTTTCCTTTCCCCATTGTGTTATAGGGCCACTTTGACATAAATCAAATGGGTGTATTTTTGGTCTCTCTATTCTGTTAAATTGTTCTTTTTTTCTATCCTTGTGCCAGTACAACATTGTGTAAGTTATTGCAGCTTTATAGTGTTTTGATTTCAGTAGAAAAAAAATCCTACCTTATTTTCCTTCAAGAGTGCTTTAACCGTTTTTATTTGTCTGTTTGTTTGTTTGTTTTAAGATTTTATCTATTTATTTGACAGAGAGAGAGACAGCTAGCGAGAGAGGGAACAAAAGCAGGGAGAGTGGGAGAGGAAGAAGCAGGCTCCCAGCAGAGCAGGGAGCCCTCTGCGGGGCTCGATCCCAGAACCCTGGGATCACGCCCTGAGCCGAAGGCAGACGCTTAATGACTGAGCCACCCAGGCGCTTCCCGTTTTTTTTTTTTTTTTTTTAATATATTTTTTTAGAGCAGCTTAGGTTTACAACAAAATTGAGAGAAAACACAGAGATTTCTCATGTATCTCTCACCTCCACACATGCATAGTCTCTCCTGTTATGTACACCACTCACCAGAATGATAAATTTTTTACTAAGAATGTACTAACAGTGACTCATTATAATCACCCAAAGTCCAAAATCTACCTTGAGGTTCACTTTTGGGGTTGTACATTCTATGAGTTTGTATACAAATGTATACTGACATATATTTGTCATGAGAATATTAAACAGAGGATTTTTCACTGTCTTAAAAATTCTCTATGCTCTGCCTAGTTTTCTATTCCTCCTCTTCCCCACCCTGGGAATCACTGATTCTTTTATTATCTCTGTAGTTTTGTTATTCCAGAATGTCATATCGTTGAAATCATATAGTATGTCACCTTCTTAGACTGGCTTCTTTCACTTAGTAATATGTATTTAAAATTCCTCCATGTCTTTTCATGGCTTGATAGCTCATTTATTTTTAGCAGTGAATAATATTCTGTCATCTGGATATACCACAGTTTACCTACTGAAGGATAATCTTGGTTGCTTCCAAGTTTTGGCAATCGTAATTTTTTAAAAGTATTTTATTTATTTATTTTTGCAAGAGAGAGAGAGAGAGAGCACGCACATGTAAGCAAGCACGAGTGGAGGGGGAGGGGCAGAGGGTCAAGCAGGCTCCCTGCTGAGCAGGAAGCCCCATGCGGGACTTGATTCCAGGACCCTGGGATCATGACCTGAGCTGAAGGCAGACGCTTAACCAACGGAACCTCCCAGGTGCCCAAGTTCTGGCAATTATAAATAAAGCCGCTATAAGCATCTGTGTGCAGGTTTTTGTGTGGATATAAGTTTTGACTCCTTTGGGTAAATAACAAGAAGAATGTATTTTCATTGCTTTATTGAGTCATGACTGGGATCCTAGGTTGGAAATAGGAGAAAAACAATTTAGCAAAGTAAATTTACCATTAAAGTTCAAAGAGATGCTTGTAATTATTTCATTTGTGCAGGCCATCCCTTGCCATGTTACCTACTCTGCACAGATCTCTAATTCTTGCACTGAATATGAATGTTTCTAAAACCAGTGGTATCTAAGTCTCTCTTTACATTCATCTACTTCAGAACAAAGTTTAATTCCTCATTTTTATTCATACAATAAATAATTATTGACTGCTATCTATGACACAGGCATTATTCTACATCACAGAGATATAGCAATGACTGAAAAAAGTTAAAATCCTTGCCTTCATGGAGTTTACATTCCAGGAGAAAGACATGCCGAGCTCATCAAGTCGTCTTTTTAACAGAATGTTTCCCCTGGGAATCCTGTACCTTATAGACTGGTGGGGTTACAGTGCCAGAGAACGTTTATGATGCGGTGGATTGGGACCCTCCTTCAGAGTCCAGGACCTGAGTTTGAGTCCCAGCCTTATTATTATAACTTATAATATATTTATGGTTTTAGATTTCATATTTAGATCTTTAATCCATTTTGAGTTTATTTTTGTGTATGGTATAAGAAACTTAAGAGTTTTGACGAGCATTTACAAGAAAAAAATCTAACTTTTATTCTTAAGTGAATTTACGTTTTCTTGGCTATAGATATCAGTAATTGAGGTGAAAAACTGTCTGTTCTTTCCCCCTTTGAGATGTATGCCGATGCAGGTGTCTCTGTGCTACCTCTGTGCTATTGACAGTGTCGTTAACTCAGCCTCACCAGGGACAAAGCATTTTATACATGGAACAGAGATACTTTTATACTGCTAGATGAGTTTTCTGGGATTTCTAACACTTCCAGGTATATATAAAGGTATTTGTGTACCTAGTAGAAGAATATTAATAGCTGTGGAACCAAACAACCATTGTTAGAAGGTTTGTTTGTTTGTTTGTTTGTTTTTAGAGAGAATACCTTTATTTTCTTTTACTGGACTTCATTACAGAGGTTTCTTGCTTTATTGCCATTAGTTTTCTAGGCTGGTATATATGTGCACTCTGGTCAAAGATAGAAAAGGAGTTTCAAATTACATGCAAACATCCAGTGGGTAATATTAAATTATTTTCAAGACAGCCTCTTGGGAAATGATGTTTGCTGTTATAGACTGTTCATGTTCCCCCAAACTCATATGTTGAAATTCTACCCTTCTTCTCTCATGTGATGGTATTAGGAGGTGGGCCTTTGAGATTTAATTAGGATTAAATGAGTTCATGAGGGTGGAGTACTCATGAACGGATTAGTTCCCTTATAAGCGTCATGACAGAGCTTGCTTCTTCTCTCTGCTCTCCACCATGTGAGAACACAGAAAGAAGCTGGCAGTCTACAAGCCAGAAGAGGTCTCTAACCAGAACCCAACTATGCAGGCTACCTGATCTTGAACTTCCAGCCACCAGAACTGTGAGAAATAAACTACTGTTGTTTATAAGCTTCCCAGTACTTTTGTTACAGTAGCCTGAACAGGAGAAGACATTTGCCTTCCATTTAGTTATACCATGACTGCTGTTGTAAAACTGGACGAAAAAGTGTTCTTAATAAGTAATTTAGGGCATTTGAAGGGCAGTGTTATTTATCGGTTTCTTTTCATGTTTGGAATTATCTTACATCTACTTTGGTCCACATAAGTCAATGTTCTGTGGCCTAGGTTTAGGCGTGGTACCCACCTGTGGTGGTATACACAGCAGATGGGTCTATATATAATGCAGGGTTCTATCTAGAAAGCTAAGAGTCACTGTGGATGAGTTCCCTCCACCCTCACGCTACAGATGGGAAATGAGGTGAAGTGACTTGCCAAGGTCACAAGTATACCCAATGACAATATTGGTGGAAGCACAATATCATAGACATCAAAGTAGTGGGGTTTTTTCACAGTAAGTTTTGTGTGAAGCTGTAAAGAATTGCATAGGGGATGTCAGGAGCAGATGACAACAAGCTTGATCTAATTCTCTACTTACATGACAGTCGAATCCACCGAGAAATAAAGAAAGAGTGGTACCTGTTTTATTATTAGAAGTTGTGTGATTTGTGATTCTTAAATAATGTAGTGTTTTTTTCATAGTCAGGTTCCTTTTACTATCTAAGAGTTGTAGAAAGAAAGGGGAAAATGTACAATTACTTTTAAAAAATAAGTGGTGATAATTTGGCAAAAACGTATTCTTTACTTCATTTAAGCATTACTCCATTAGATAACATATAAAAACAAGAAGAGTAGAAAAAACCATCTGGATTGAAGACTGTAGGAGGATACTTGGTTGGAAGCTTGTACATTAAATGAAAATATTTGTACTAGGAGAGTTTGATTTTTGTATTCATGGTGGCAGGCAATTAGTTTCTTGGCTGTGTTAACTCATGCTTTTTAATTCAAAGCTAAATATCTGGCATTCGAAAGCACTCTTAAAAATGCAATATGTAGATGAGCCTACTTAGAATACAGCAAACTAAGGACCCTGGGTAAGTTATGAAAAAACTATGCTTATGAACCACCCTGACTTCTTTTCCTGCCCAAAACTCCCTCCATCACCTAATGTGTTTCTTTAAGGGACTTATTTTCAAGCAATCACTTAATGAGGGGTTACTATGTGCTAGGTATTGTACTAGGAGACTTATACAGATTATTACACTTAATTCTCAAAAAAAACTCAGAGAGAGAACGTTAGTTGGACCTGCCATGAAGCCTTTTCTTTATGTAGAACCCACTTGGAACTGAGAACTCAAACCTGGTGTATTTTGTTCCAAAATCCAAAAAGACCCACCGACCATTGTGCCTCTTTCTTTGTGGTAGGTGATAGAAGGTATAATAACCTTCTCTCACTTTCTAAGAAATATCTTGACATTTCATAGATACTGGACTTCCAAGTACTTCAGCAATGTGGCAGGCCTCTGAAACTTCTCATGTGTAGCTTCTGCCCTCTGACATGCATGGGTCTTACAAGGCATCAGGTTCTTAATTCCTGATGCCCAGGTGCTTTTGTTAAAACATCATCAATATAATGAACAGGCTAGTATAATGTCTATGTTACATGAAGACTATAAAGAACTATAGGATGATAGAAGGCCTGAGGCAAAATGGTAAAGATACTTTGTCTCTGTGAAGTAACTGCTTCTGATTATCTTTGTTAGATTAAAAAAAAAAAGTTTAAGTCAATAGCTATAAACAAGCAGCTGGGGACTGTAGTGACTTTTCCTAAGCCTCAACTGCAGATTAAGGTTGTGGTAACGTTCAGTCTCCAAGACCTATCAAACTTGTATACCAGCCAAAGGGGCTATTTAAATGGACACGTGGTGTAAATAACTCCCCCTGTTAAAAATCTTTTGTTACAGAGCTGATCTTTTCATTTGACCCAAGCATGTGGAATCACTTTTGGATTGCTGTACTTTGAGGAGGGTGGGGGAAGGAAGACTGAGAAGAGGGGAAGCTATACTGAAAGCAGAGAAAATAGCTACATGGGCAGGGCCACCTGACAGAAGCTGAGACCTACAGTGGAGCTGGAGTCAATTCCAGGCATCCAGCAGGGAGAGACACAGATGCTCTCAACTCATCTCCCCTCCCCTCCCAACGTGCTGGTGCTTCCCAGTGGTCAAACCAGCATGAAGCCAGCATGTGGCAGCTCTGGGTGTATGCCACAGAAACTAGCCTCCTGGAGAACAAGCAGAATAAATGAGGATGGAGAGACCATGATAGGTACAGAGATTGATTAATGAAAATAGTCAAAATACAGGCCTTTTACAATTTAAGCACGTTGCTGCTACTAGCAGGAGAAAAATGAACAACAGCTCTAAAATGATCAAGTTTATAGCATCTAACAAATTTCTTTCAAACATGGATCTTGTTTTATGTTTTACTGACTCTATTCTTACATGTCACTGGAAGATCAGTTGAACTTCTGTCCCCAGTTTTGCATTCCTATAGTTGGGATCCCAACTATACCCCCCCCCCCCATTCTTCCAATTCTCTCTATGAAGTTGGTCACTTGAATCCCTTTATACAGAATGGATACTTTTTACAGCATTTAGGTCCAAAATACCAATAAATAAATAAATAAATAAATAAATAAATAAATAAATAAATAAAATTAAAATACTCTGATTTCTAAGATTCTGTTGGGTGAGTAAACATCATTCCATTGAAACTCTTCCCCATTCAAAAACTGCTCATATCTGCCTTTTTTTTCTCAAGTACTGACCAGGGAGTATTTCTGTTCTTTCTTTTGGTGGGATGGAAATATTTGGAAGTACCTTGTCTTGATCCCAGCCATTTTGTAAAAGAGTTATATTTGCTTGTAATTATTTTCTGTGTCACGTAAGCAAATATTTGCTCTCCCCATAGCAGCAACAGCTGTTTTTAAATCCATTAACTTGCTTCTACAATAGAGTACTTCTGACTAATGTTTTTTTCATGTCCAAAGATGTGTATTTTACATTTACATGTTGGAAGGAACTGGTGCCAACAAAGTGACTATGGAATGGAAATGTTGTTTCTGTTCAGTCTTGTGTTTCTGGGTGGGGTTTTGAGCCAATAGAGTTTGAAATACCAAAATCATATACCTGGAATCTACTGTATAATTATTTCTGAATTAGAAATAAGTTTTAAGTAATAAGTTAATTTGAAATTCCAAATATTTTAAGACACAATAAAGCACTACCTCTTTAATGTTTCCATTTCAAAGGTAGCCCCTCACTGATCAAATGTTGTTTGCCTCATGTTGAATTCTGAACAGTGCAGGGGAATTAACATTCCAAAAGAAAAATTGTCCTACAACTGGCAAGAATCCTCATTCTTTTCTGAATGTATATAGGATAGAGTTTAAGAGTTTAACAACTAAATGAAAATTTAAAGGAAACATTTTAAAACTTAGAACATTTATTTCCTCCTTCATTGTTTTAGGGACTTTGGACTATAAGAAAAGAATGAAATCGGCCATGGTAAAACATCTGGTTGAGTTTTGCTAGTTTTTTATATTTTAAGCATTCCAGCTTTTCTTATTTGAATGAATAATATTTAAGTGGGATAATTGTTACTGTTCATAATGCTGATCTTTCAAAAGAGAACATTACATTGTTTATGGAAACTTAGGAATGTGGGAAATTGTTTGTCCTTAAGTTAACTTACTCAGACATTTCTGGTCAACATTGCATACCCCAGCAGAAATGGTGTGGTTTACAAAGTGGATTTTCTAGATTTCAGTGACTCAGACTCTCCTCGACCATACTCGAATTCAAAGTGTCTGTCAGAACATGGAACCCTTGTCCAGTAAGTGCACCCCTTAAAGAAAGGAATTTGGGCAAGGTCTGGCAGGATTGTAAATAAAACACAGGAGTTAGTTACACCAGAATAGGCTCCCACAAGAATAAAATGCTTGCTTATCCCCTCAGGGGAAACCACAACTATTAAAGACAAATAAAATTTGGGTTTGTTTTTAAGTGAAGAATATTCTTGTTTGATTTTGTTACATGGGAGTTTGGTTTTACAAAATGGAGAACAAACGGAAAAATTCACTTACCATTGGTAGCAGTTTTTGCATATCTATTCCATGTGAAGAATAAATAGATGATGAAGATAATTTCCAAATTATCACTAATTTATGTGTTTTAGTGAAGGGCAGCTGGTATGTTACTCCTTAGATAACAAAGCGCTTAAAAAAACTTTTTGTTATGGCAAATTTTAATCGTATAAAAATGTAGAGAGAAGAGTATAATGAAATTTTATTACTCATTTATCAAGGTTTAACAGTCTTGGGCAGTGAATTAATTTTTTCTATCATAGGTTCAGAAATTTTGAGACCTATGTTGTCTCCAAGGTAGCAGCCCAATATGATGACAATATTTTACAGATGTGGCTTTTGAGGGCTAAAGAAATTAAGTGAGTTGGCCAGAGTTATCCAGTGGCAGAACCAGAAGTAGACCCCTGTCTTCAAATTGACATTTCAGTAGTTTAAATTAGGCAAACTTTTTTTTTTGAGTCCTGAGTTAAGCTGAAAGTGAAAATAATAATCATAACTCACTTTGTTGCTTTGAGTGAAAGCCATGTAAAGAGCCTAGGTCCTTCCCTGGAAAGTAGTAGGTCACCCACAGATACTGCTTCCTCTCTCTGCCTCCTCAGACTCTAGTATCCTTGGTCACACATGGTAAGAAGAACCACTCCATTCAGCCCTTTGAGACCACCACGAGATTGAAATCTTGACCCTGGTGAAAAATCTCTGTCAGAAGTAAATGGACTTTAGGGGAATAGTTGAGAAGCACAGATGTCTAAACCCAGAAAAGGAGTTGGAAACATTAACAGAATCACCAGGTTTCAGAGACAGGCGATCTGGATGTAGCCAAATCCCAAAATGGAAACAGCTATGTGAACTAGACATCTCCCACAGACTGACACTCAGGCTGGAGAAGTGTTCTGGTTTGTCTGAGGGTCCAGATACTCTGTGGTGGAATTATGGGTAGAGCAGAGCTAATGAGGTGAGTGACTAATACTGAACACACAACCAAAGGCAGAGGGAGCGCTAAGATCAAGCTCAGAAATCAGTTTTTATTTCTCTTCCATGTGTTTTTTAAAAATGCTAAGTAAAAGAGTCTTGGACTTTGATTATTGCCTGTTGTTTATGCATGAATTCTCTGTGTAAAAATTTAAAAGCATGTGGAAGCTAACACCTGTGCATCTATGGAATCTTCGCTGAGACTTTTAGTCCAGGGCAGGGACTAAGGTTCCGGTAAAAGGGGCTTGCCTGAAACACGGAGATGCATGTGCTCATACACCTTCATTCAAGTGTACTCGAACTATTTCTCCACCGATTTCCTTTGAAGATAAAGTGAGATAATAAGTTAAAGTTTTATGTTTCTGCTATAGAAATCCTCCTGCTTTTTTAAATAGTACTTTTCTGTGTTTTTTAAAATTTTTATTTAAAAATTTTAATTTTTTATAAAAGTACTTATTAGGTAATAATCTCGTTGGCCTGATTTATGTCTTTAAACCATCTGATATTATAAAAATTGGATCACTTTTGGCCAATTTTCTAATTCCACAAATAAAAAACATAACATATTTTAAAATAATGTCACTCAATAAATCAAAATAACTTAAAATCTGACTAAATATTTTGCTACGTTCTTCCTGCTTTAACACATGTGTGTTTTATCAAATCTCAAATTCTGTAACAGTCCCTGGACATACATAAAGAATGTTGAAATTAGGCTGCTATTTAGTCAATTGGTAGGAAAGATCTTACTATTTATGCAGCTTATTGTTTTGGAAATTCAAACTAGCATATAAGCAATATCTAATTGCAAGTTGAGTCTTTTGCAGCATAGGAATACTTTAAATCAGACAACAGGATCTTTATGAGACGCAAATTCTCTACAGTGAGACTGAACACTTACCAAAGGAAAGAAATTTACCTTTTTTTTTCTTTCCATAGTTACAGTTCAAAATATATGTGAAGCAATTAACAATCATTAATATATTTTTCTGGCATAGTTATTCTGATTAGCTTCCTCTAATTGGAGAGTAAGCTTAGGAAATAGCTCACAGAGTGCTATGTTTGATTGGAGAAGGGCAACATACGGATCAAGGGACAGGGATCCTTCAGTGCAGTTTAGCTGTGCATTGTTCAGTCACATCCGATGGGGAGGCACAGAGAAACACAAGTGGGTTAGCGGTAGGAAAGTGAGGGTTAAGGATAGGAAAAGCATGCATGGCACATAAATAGACTTCACTTAATTCATGTTTGTGCCTTTGGATGATCTTGTTAGGATAGTAACATTTCCATGATTTCTCTGTTCCTCAATTTGCTGTTCAACCACCATCATAATCAAGACATTTATTCTAATGCCTAGTATGAACTTGTTCTCCTGTAAGTTTATATACTTTGCTATTTGTCCTAATCTTAGGGGACTAGTGAGCTACACATCATACTTAAAAACTTGCTTTGTATTCCTTTGAAGCAATACACTCACTTTTCTTACTTAACCTCATACCAAGACCGATTTAAAATGAAAAAAAGATTTCTTTTGGCTACAGAACCATTTCCTAATAAGTATTGATGTTGAGGACAGGAGGCAAATTACATCACCATTTCTGTTTATTTTACTGCACTGTTTCCAATGTAGTATGCTTATTCATTCAGGTACAGTACTCCGAAAAGGAAGGGTGGTTCCATCTGTGAAAAACTGATAATCCAATATTTTCTTAGACTAGAGACTAATGAGTGGATCAAGAGAATTCTGAATATCTATAAACACTGTATATTCTAGATTTTGACTGGTGGTTTGACTTAACTCTTTCCAAGTGGCCAAGTAACCGCTTAATGTACTAGAGTACTAAAAAGAGGGAGACTAAGTCCCATTTCAAAGAAAGCCACAGTACAGGTCACTTCCATATGTCTTCCCCTACTTTAGCTTTTTTTTTTTTTTTTTCCGGGTCACAAATATTTATCAGTCATTTCTACCTTCACCCGTTTAACACAAATGAATATGATGCCATTGAATGAGCATTCTACACTGAAATACTATGTTAGACTGCATATCATTTTAAAATATCTTAAATACTTAAAAACTCAACTCTTCAAAAATGTGGAACAAAACTACTGTGCCTTTACACTGATGTATTTCTAAATGTGTCTTCTTTTTTTTTTTATGATCTTATTTACTTTCTTAGAGAGCGAGAGAGAGCGCACCAGTGGGTGAAGACAGAAGGAGAGGGAGAGAGAGAATCCCAAGCAGGCTTCATGCTCAGTGTGAAGCTGGATATGGAGCTCAATCTCACGACCATGACCTGAGCCAAAATCAAGAGTTGGACGCTCAACACACTGAGTCACCCAGGTGTCCTTAAATGTGTCATCTTTTTAGAGAGAAACTAATAGACATCATTACTTTCAGTCTCTAACCTGCTTCCTCTATGTATATATGTATAGTTGTGTGTAAACAAATATGTCTCTATACTAAATACATTGTAAATATCCTAAATATATTGCCAAGAAAATTTGAAGATTATTGAATGCTATCAAGACAAGATATGTTAAATGTTTGAAATGGATTTTAACATATTTGTGAATTTAGTGAAATCAGAGCTGAAAAGGACTTCATAGTGTAGTAGAGTTAGTTCTGATCCTTCTTTGTCTGATAAGTAAAGTGTACTGTTTCTATGGAAACTGTATTTGGAGAAAATGATAACTATTATTTTAAGTATTACAATATCCATTATATCAAAAAGTCAGCAGAATGATTTACTCTATAGTGATAGAAACACTTTGATATTTAAAATCTATTGTGCATAGCATATATGTTATGGTTTAAAACTAAGTATCAAGAGGATTCTTTTGTTATTAAAATGAATGGTAAACTCAATGCCTCTCCAAAATCTATTTCATATTACATTTAAGAAAAATATTTGAACATATGTATATGTTCAAATTGGGAGTACATTTTGAGAAAAATAGCTTTGACCAAAATTGGCTGAGTGGTAACAGCATAAAAGAAACAAAACACAACAAAACATTACCATAAAAAATAGACAATTTTTTGTTGAGATAATTTTTACAGGCAATTTTTAAGAGAATAAAATTGACATAGATGTTTTTATATAATTAAATTGTGTAGCATTTGGTCTTTCATTTAGTCAGATATTACCTATGCTCTGTTAAATTAATAAGACCGATAGCCTTCATGATGTACCACAGAAGTGCTCACTCAATTTCTGTATCTTCTGTGGCACTTCATAGAACATAAAGTAACTGTCTTCCTCACAATAAATGCAACTGCATCTCTGCAGCCCTGCCCAAGCTTTTTATAGATCAGATTGCTCTTATGTCTGGGGTAGACATGACTCCATATCAGACTTGAGGAAATGAAGGGTTCTGGAGGTCAACTGGTAGCAGCGATGGGCTTTTTTTTTTTTTCTTTTTCCAGAAGCTAATGTTCACCTCTCAAGGTATGTCCAGATCTTCAAAAGTTGTGAGGAGTAGCATTAGCTGGCTGACAAAACAAGGAGAGGTTTGTTAACCAAAATTTGAAGGAACTTTCCTTCCTTGGGTCTTTCACCAGCTTTGAGCTTTTAAGAAGTCATTTTCATACCACGTTTGTCCAAAGTCTTTAATACATAGTAACAACATATCAGGCATCCCTTCATCTTCCATCTACTTTCTACTTGCTCTTTTTTTTCTGCTTTATTAATAATGTGTTGGGAGAGGGGCTCTGCCAAATTCCATGAAGTATTGTCCCACTCAGAATAAAACCGACATCAAGGCACATTATCAGCCAAGATTTTTAGGTTAAAGGGCTTCATGCAAACCCCTATATTGAGACGAAAGACTCAACGTGAATGCTGAAGTTATGTGGGACAGCAATTCGTTGACTTAAAACATATCATCTGTCTTTGCGAAGGTAATTCTTAATGAACCACATGAGTTAGCAAGGTATTATACCAAAATAAACCACAAACAAAACAAAGCAAAAATTACGTTAATCACTTATCTTCAGGAAGCTTGCATTGTAAAAATATGTAAAGGAACTCTAAAAGTCCCCTTGATTTCTGAGTTGCAAGCTTTATTTTCTAGATCTGTGCCCCCTGATAAAGTGAGATTGTTAGATTCTGTCTGCTGCTATTTGTGTTTTAACTTGCAAAAGAGAATATAATAAAAAAGAATTTCTGATTTTTAAAAACAGTATATTATATAGACCATAAATTTATTAGTATTAGAAAGTACTGAAAAAATAAAAAGACAAATGTATTAATTATCCACAGTGTCCCAAATCAGAGGCAAAAACGTTTAATTTTTCTTTATACTGTATGTACCATTCTGTATCCTGCTTTTTTCCAGTTAACATTATGTTGTGAAGATTTTTTCATGTCATAATTTTTAAGTGTATTTAAAAACATCATTAGATGTGTATTGTCTTTACTCATCCAACCACCAATATATTACTAAATATTTGGATTGCTTCCATTTGGGGGTGGTTGACTACATGAAAAACACATTAGAATGCAAGCTTTGTGAGCAGTATCTGTGTTTTTCTCATTCTCTGCTTTAAGCTGAGCTCTATGTGCCGATTTAATAAACGAAAGAACGAACAAATACATAAACCTGAATATCTCTTATTAGAGATTCTATGGAGAATAGATTTCTACCTCTCACATTAAAATGAAAAAAGATAACATGAATTCATAGTAGTATTTACAACTCAGGGGTAATGTCACTAACAGAGCCGAATAGTGCAGAATTTCTGCAAGATAAAATGTTGACAGGAATGAAATGATGTTGAGACTGAATAGGGGTAAGAACCCATAGATAATTAAGAGGGCAATATGATAGGGGAGTATGCCGGACAGCCTTCGGAAATAATTCCAAGGTCAGAGACAATAAAACCTGGGGGAAAGTAACTCACTGAATCCCACTCAGGATAGTTGATGACAACACTGGCACAGAGGTGAGAATAGCACTCTGGATTCTGTTAAGGATTCTGACTAGAAGGCTTCCAGAATGTGTGTGGACTCAGGGAAGCACACAGTGCTAGAATGTGGTGGTTCTCACATCTGGCCTCACATTGAAATCAACTGGGGGATTTGAATACTGAAGTCCAGCTCCCATGCCACAGAGTTCTGATTTAATGGTTTGCTGATGGCCTGAATATTGGAATTTTTAAGCTACTGCTCTAAATAACTAATTTTGGTTTATCAGGGTAGAGATATGGCACCTCCACCTCCGAAACAAACGTCCACTGGGACATTGCAAATGGAGGGCTCTGGTAATCAGAACTGTATTTACTTCTGGTCCAACCCACCAGTGTTTATGAGTCTAAGAAACACATTCTAGCTACAAAAGTATTCATTGTAGGCCTATTTTTTTTTAAAGATTTTATTTATTTATTTGACAGAGAGAGACAGCCAGCGAGAGAGGGAACACAGGCAGGGGGAGTGGGAGACGAAGAAGCAGGCTCCCAGCAGAGGAGCCCGATGTGGGGCTCGATCCCAGAACGCAGGGATCACGCCCTGAGCCAAAGGCAGATGCTTAACGACTGAGCCACCCAGGCGCCCCCATTGTAGGCCTATTTTTTAATGAAAATTTTTTTACAAAAATAAACAGAAAACCAGGAATCGTTAAAGTCAACAAATTTCAATGAACAGAGTTAATAAAAGAAACAGAAGAAGATCTTAAAATAAATAGAATATCCTTAGAGAAGTATAACAGGATACCATATCTGTAAAATAAACAAACCAAGAAATTAAAACATTTGTTTTGAAAAAAATTTACCAAAATGAAAAGTTTGATTGCTTCAGTTAAAAATAGATCATCATTAGGGTAGATTAAGTAACAGGAGAATGGGCACAAAGGAAGACTGAATTAGCAATTAGGAAGGTTATGCCCAGGTAAGTACCCCTGTTGGGTCTCAACATCACTTCATTCTTGTCAACATTTTATCTTGCAGAAATTCTGCGTAATGAAGAAATGGAACGTCTAGAGAAGTATTTAGAAATGTGGAAGATAGATCCAGAAGTTTCTGTGTTCATCTGAGGAAGACCTTCCCAAAAAAGAGAACTAAAACAAAATGAAGAGAGAAAAACTTCAAAGAAATATAGGCAAAAAGTATCCCAGACTTGAAGAGAGAAATACGTTTTTAAAAGGGCTCACTTGATACCAGATGGGGTTAATGACAGGCCCCCCCCCCCATAAAGATAGCCCAGTAAAGTTTCACAACTCTAAACCTGGAGAGAGAATCCTGAAAGTAATGAGAAAAATATAGGTAACCTACAAAGAAATGAAAGATTTTAGTGTAAGATGCCCTTAAAATTTTAAAGGGAAATTATTTTAGACCTAGAATTCTTTATTTTGCCAAAAAATTAAACTTCTATTGCAAAATGAAAATATTTTCATATCAGGCAAAACCGTGAAAGGAGAGGAGGATTTTTCTTTCTTTCTTATTTTTTTTTTTTAAAGATTTTATTTATTTATTTGTCAGAGACAGACAGCGAGAGAGGGAACGCAAGCAAGGGGAGTGTGAGAAGGAGAATCAGGCTTCCTGTGGAGCAGGGATCCCGATGCAGGGCTTGCTCCATCCTAGGGCCCTGGGATCATGACCTGAGCCGAAGGCAGACGCTTAACTGCTGAGCCACCCAGGTGCCCCGAGAGGAAGAATTTTCTATATTGAAAAAGACATAGCAAGTATGAAGAAAATATGAAAGAAATTTATCTTTATGCTTTTAATATAATTTCAAATGTTATATACTGTAAAAAATTCTAGAATTTGACAAATCAACAACTGTAGTAGGAGCTCTTAGCATATTTCCCTGGACTATAGCTTCCTCCCCATGTTTATATCCGTTTTCTGAATTTCAGAAATTGGTTAATATATCTTATCTGTTGATAAATCCAGTATCATCTTTATGCTGTTCACTATTAGGGATTGTTTCCCCTCTGAAAATTAACTTCCTGCCATATAATATGCTCTCAAGAGGGAAGAAGTCCATTATTTTGACCTAAAACTCAGAATCTTTAGATACCTTAATCAAAATGCCTGCATTAACTTAAGTAGATCTGTAATTGCTATCTGGCCAGAGCTCATATTGTCACCTGCTCCTTGTATTCTTGTGTCACTCAGCTGCCTAATTTCAATATTTTGCTCTCAGAAGATGACGATTATCTTCCTGCATGGTACAACTCTTAGCACTCATGATGTTGATGTTTTTATCTTGGTAAATATTTCTTAATATGATGATAGTACTCTTCTCTGACTCATAATGCAATTTCACAATATAAAAAACAGACCAAAGGTTATTACTGCACATCTTTCTATAAAATTGACCATGCTATAGTGCCCTTGGCACGTTTGAATATAGAGGTTGTGAGTGTAGTCACAGTGATGGGTAATGCTGGCTGTCGCGAATCTGTTTCTCACCATTGAACTTTCTTCCACTTAGCCAAAGAAATTCCAGAATATATAATAAAACTTCTCCTCTCTACTTTTATATGAGATGGAAGAAGAATATTGCAATAAGGATTTTACAGATAGATATATTGGAAGATCAACTATTATTTAGTTTTTATTCTGTTACATTAACAATGAAACAAAGCCTTATGCCAATATGGATTCACTAGATTATCACAAACTTTTGACAAAAAGTCATATTATGAGAGTTCATTTCACAAGGGTAGGTATTTTCTCAGGCATCTATAAGATGTTCAAATCTCTCTACACATATTATAAATATTGAATGCTTTCTATAACAGGTACCATGTGAATTGCTTTACTGAAAGCCTTAAACAACCTTGTAATGAAGGTACAGTTGTTATCCCCTCGTCTCAGATGAGGAAATGGAAGCTTAAGCAGATTGGGGAGCAGAGATGGGATATTAACCTAACATCTAGTTGTCTGTGATCTTGCTGTGTTCTATGCCTCTTTGAAACTGAATGTTTTACGTGCTTAATTAGAAACTTCTCAGTGAGACTATTGTTGAAAAGCTGTAAAAAAGCTGCTAATAACTTTCATAAAAATCCCATGTAAGTTTCAGTTCGCAGGCAACTATGTTCATGAATCATTACCCAGATTCAAGTCTCCTTTTGAAATCTTCTTTCTTTGTTATTCCACAACATCAAAACAACTGCCAAATTCTATTGTTTAATATCTGTCCTCCGTACAAGACAGATTTTGTGTCTTGTGAAGCAGGTATTTTGTGAACGTAGGCACATTTGGTTTAATTGTATTTCTTGTGTCTAAAAAAGTGCTTTGCCTAGAGGAATAACTCAATAAACATTTGTTAATAATGCAGTGACATTTTTCTAACCTATTTCCTCTTTTCAACTCCTACTGATACCAGAACAGATGGATCCTTTTTTCACCTGGGCTGCTAAGTACAGTTACCTGCCCTTGGCTGACCTTTCAGTCTTCAGCCTCTTCCTGTTTCCTCCAGTCTGCCAATTATATTGCTGTCCCAGGGCCTTTGCACTCACTGCTTGGTGGGAACAATATTCTCCCAGAGAGCCACATTGTTTACTCCCACACCTTTCTTGAATCTCTGTCTTAATGTCCTCCTATTAGTGAGAATAGTTATTTAAAATAGCATTCCATCTCCACCCATGGCTCCCTACATGATTATTGAATTTTTTTCCTCTGTTTAAGGTCCAGCCTAATTCTTTTAGGATAGTTTAGGGTGAAACCACTGGGATTGTAATACACATGATCATAGATGTGTATGTGTAGGGGGGCAAATTGTATAAGGCCTGGGAGATAATTTTGAGGACTGTAACTCTTAATGTGAATGAAATGAGGAGCTATTGGGGAAGAGAAGTGAATAGAGAGGTTGGTTAAAAGGGTTTTTACTATTTCAGGTGAGAGAGAGACAAACAGAAAATGGTGTGTTGGAACTGGGTGTTAACAGAAGGATAAATGGATAGAATTTGCCAGTGAAATTGATGTAGGGGGTGAGAGAAAAATAAGACTCATAAATCACAAATGACATTAAAGATTATGGCCCAAGAAATATGTGTGGTGGAATTTTCATTTACTAAGTTGAGAAAAACTTTGGAGGAACAGTTTTTAATGGGAAGATCAAGATTTCAATTTAGGATATGTTAGATTTGAGAAATCTATTTGATATTCAAGGAGAAGGTGATAGATAGCCAAATAGAGGGGTCAAGTGTGCAGTTGCATGTAAAAGTCTGTCCTTTAGGGAATAAATCCCGACTTGGGATATGAATGTAGAAGTTGTCCGTGTGTATGTAGTGTGTAAATCCATCAGGCTGGGCGAGAACAGTGAAGAGAGAGG
Organism: Ursus americanus; assembly: GCF_024610735.1. Classification (NCBI taxonomy): domain Eukaryota; kingdom Metazoa; phylum Chordata; class Mammalia; order Carnivora; family Ursidae; genus Ursus; species Ursus americanus. The sequence goes on from NC_142139.1 coordinate 9,150,549, forward strand.
ACCAATAGAGAAGATGTCCAGCACTGAGCTCTAGGACACTCCAACACTTAGATGAGGAGAAACCAGCAAAGGAGACACAGGGAACAACCAATGTGATGGGAAGACAACCAGGAGAGCCAGCTATCTCAGGAGAGACGAGGAGATGGTGTTTCAAGGATGAAGGAGAGAATTACTCGGTCAGTGTTTACTGAGTCATGCAAGGTGAGGGTTGAGAAATGACTACAGTGAGGATTGAGAAATGACTACTGGAATTAGAAACACAGAGGCCACTTCCAACCTTTAAAAGACCAGTTTTGGTGGATATAACAAAAGCTTGGATTCAAAGGAGAAGGTGATAGGAAGTATTGCAAGAGAAAAAAAGGACACATGCAAAGAAGATGGGAGTGTGAGGCAGTTTTAAGAGACAATAAGTAGCTTCCTTTCTAAATAAGAATTAATGGGTGATTCCTGGCCATTGAAGACCCATTACCTGGCTTAGGTAGTTGGGGTGTATACATGTATGCATGCATGAATGAATGTATGTATGTATCTGTGTGTGTGTGTGTGTGTGTGTGTGTGTGTGTGTGTGTGTGAATATGGACCATTCTGAGTCTAAGGGCTGGATTGGACAGTAACGTGTCCAAAACTATGGTTTAAAGAAATTAAGGTGGCCTCAGTATCCGTAATGATAGCAGACATAATGATCTCTAAGGCAATAGGGTACTGAATTTAAAAAAGTAAAGGTAAATTTAGCTTAACTTAGCGTTTATAGTTATTTCTTTTGATGTTTACCTGCACAAGTAGAGTTGACACAAAACCATCTTGAAAAACATGGGTGGGGAAAATAAAAATTAAAAGTAAATGTTTTAAGCATGGAATTAAAAAAAATCAGATCAAAAACTTTGATTTAATGTTTGTGCATTTTATAAAATTTCAAAAATATATAGAAAACATTCATTTTGAAATTCTTGAGAAAATCCTACTTCATAATTTATGGCAAATATGTTTACTAATTTATGTAATATAAAAGTAGATGGTTATCTACAAAAATTGCTTCATATATGGGCTGGTGAAATTGCTATGAAGTATCTATTCATTAAAATATATTTATGTTTGTATTTTCGTGGTCTATAAAGAACTAATGCAAAACAGATTTTTAGCAGTTCTTGTATATTTGACGCAGCTGAGATGGGGCTAATGCAGTAATTGTGTATTTGTATATACTCAGTGATGTAATCACTTGATGTATATATTCATGTTTGCTAACTTATGTCCAGAAATTGGAGAGATTATAAACTGATTTTCCAAGATCATAATAATAGTGAATGGAACATTGGATTTACTGTCAGGGAAATTGGATCTGGTTACCAATTCTGGTCTCAGTTTCATTATATCAGAAAAGTAATATTTACTCTGTCTGCTCTATAAGGTGGAAGGAAACATCAAAGCAGAAGTGATGATCTTCTTACAATGTGTCATTAATATTTATTAATATTGTATTATTTTATGTTAATAAAATGTACATTACATTATAAAATATAAAGTACCTCTAATTAATATTTTTCAGTATTGTAAATTGTACCAAGATTGTATATATTAAAGTGTGAATATGTATGTATATGTTTAAAAAAGAAGCTTGAGTGGCATTAAGAAAGGATACTTTGCTATCTCATTTTTATTTATTGTTTCATCAGATGTGTTAGATTTTGTGATAGTAATCTGAAACTCAAGCTATGTTTGAGCTGCTGAAGTATTTCATAAACTGTCTTATAACCAAATTCAGAGGTCAAATGTCATTTAGCTGTAGAAAACAAGCTTCATTTTCTAAAAGAGAAATAATTGATCTTTCGAATGACTAATACTAAATACATATTAATTTTTCGTCATATGTTTGTCAGAGATTTTTCCTGCCCTATGTGTCATGACTTCAATTCTGTAATTTCTGTCACATTTGGGTCCAGATCTTCAGTCCTCACAAAGTTATACTGTCTATTGTTTGCTTGCTAATCTGTCTCACGTATTCTACCCTCCCCTGTGCTTGAGCTCCACTCGCTTGTTCTTGATTCATATTATCTAATTAAGAAAATCAGTTTTCAGTTTGCCCACTACTCTACATGTCTATCCTTAACACACTGTAGACACATCAGAATAGAATCCTTTTGCCCCGTGATGGGTTCTCTTTCCCAAGAAGACATATGAATACATCTACTTTAAAAAGAAAAAGTCATGAGAAAGACCATCCACCTTTGGGAAGAAATAAAGTACAGGGTGGTTATTTGTGTTAGAAAATAATTCTCTATGGGTCTCTTGCATTTTCTGCATGTCTTATGAACCTTGGAGGATAGAGACAGTGTCTCCTTCTTGAGTAAAAGGCTGGTGTATTTACTGCTTATTAAAAAAGATTCAGGTTCCTTGAACTAAAGATTTATCTCCTCTAATGCAAACCACTGCATATTCAGGTGTGATCAGGCCCTACTTTTACCACCCTATGAAAACTGGGGCTCAAGAAAGCTTCACAAATATATTGGTAGTCTAGCTACTTGTTGTGTGCTCTAGAATACATGTCTGTGTCCCCTAAAAATTGATATGTTGAAACCTAATCCCCAGTGTGATGGTGCTTGGAGGTGGGGCCTTTAGGAGGGTGGAACTCTCATGAATGGAATTAGTGCCTTATAAAAGACTCCCCAGAAAGCCCCCTCACTCCTTCCATGTGAGGACACAAAGAGAAGACACCTAAGAAACAAGAAGTGAATCACCACCAGACACTGAATCTGCTTTGATCTTGAACTTCTCAGCCTCCAGAACTGCAAGAAATAAATTTCTATTGTTTACAAGCCTCCCAGTTTATGGTATTTTTGTTATAGCAGCCTGAACTAAGACTAAGGACTCAGACGCTGTGTGATGAGTAATAAAATCCTTTGTCTCAAACTGTGGCAAGTTAGCTTACAACTAGAATAAAGTCTCATGGCCTTCAGAGTTTTTGCCAGTTTTGGTGGTGAAGATGGGATGCTAATAAAGACATGGCTTTCTAGAATAAGAATAAGGATCACATGGGCCAATTAATGAGATATGAATAATCCATAGGGATAGTAGCAAATGTTTTGGCCAAGTTGAATGGTCAGGTGGGCAATAAATACTCTACTTCCCTGGCTGTTAATGAGAAAGAATTGGGGAAGTTGATTGCATATCACATTGCATCTTGCTTGTTGCTAACTATCCTCTGGGTAAGAAGACTTCTGCATTAGTATGGTCTCAGTTCTGCAATATTGTAACAAACAGTTTAAAGATTTTTCAGGGGTAAGAGGAAGATTCTGCCCCTGTCATTGTCAATTTTATGTCTCAATTTAGCTAGGCCATGGTATCCAGTTTTTGGTTAACTACCAGTCCGTATGTATTAGTGAAGGTATTTTTTTTAGATTCGATTAACATTTAAATCAGTAGACTTTGAGTAAAGCAAATGCCCTCTATAATATGGGTGGGCCTCATCCAATCATTGGAAGGCCTTATGAGAAAAGACTGAGGTCCCCCAGGGAGGAAGGAAATCAGCCTTCACATGCCTTTGGATTCAAGACTGCAACATCATCTCTTTCCTAGGTCTCTAGCCTACCTACCTACCTGCCCTACGGATTTCAAACTTGCCATCCTTCACAATCCAAGAGCCAATTCCTTAAAACAGCCCACCAACCCCGCCACACACACACACACACACACACACACACACACACACACACTCTTTGATTCTGTTCCTCTGGAGATTCCTAATACCGTCCCTTCCAGACAAGTTAGAAGACATGTGCCTATACCATATGCAACAGGAGGAAAATTTGTGACGTCTATTATCAGAAGCCTGGCAAATCATTATAACTAGTTGAGTCACCTGGGACAGGAGAGGCAGGTGTGTATGCTTGTCAAGGAAGAATGGCGGAGATGGGCTGTGTTATGACACAGTGCATCATGCCAAATTTAGATCTATTCAGAGATAATAGTAGTTCTCAGAATTTTGGTTTTTTTTTTTTTAATTTTGTTTTGTGTTTTTTTGCAGTAGGTTGTGGCTGCCCTAAGGAAGTTTCAGTGTTCTCAGTAACAGTTCTATGAGATAGCCAGATTCTCTCTTGGGAAATCACATATAAGGAATCGAGTAGTATTTGGCCTCTTACTGTCCTGCATTGGGTTTATAAAGCTGATGAAAGGGAACCACTACAATATGAATACCCTATCCAAAAGAATCTAGATAAATTCTTGTGGTCAGATCTGCTGCCCTATAAACTTCCCTTATTTCTTATGCTAAAACTGGTGAAAACTTGAGAGATGTTACCATGACTATGTAGCAACAAAGTCCTGGTTTAAGGTGGTCACTTTAATAACAGATGCTGCTGTTTGATTCAAGCCCAAGTCAGCCGAATGACACAAACCAGCAGCCTTAGCCAGAAAGCTATGTGGCTGTGGCTGCTTAGTTAAGGGGTCCTCAAACCTGAAATAGCTGGTGTCGGTAATGATGACCTTGCTGCCCTATATAAGGCTTTGGAAGGAATAAGAACATTAGACGTTTGTTTGATGGATCTGTGAGCAGCTGATGTACTGCTTGAAATGGAATACAAATATGACTTCCTGGCTAGTACACAGCTGCTTTCTGCTTCCACATCCCTGGGTCCCTTGCCTTCTCCTTTACCTGACGTCAGCTACTCGAGGAGAAAGATGACCAGAGGTCTCCCTGTCCCTAAAGAGTTTCAGAGGCACCTGAATATGCACCTGTTTGAGTGTACTGGAAGGATCAGAAATGGGACGGACTCAAACTTTTATGTGTTTGTCGAAGTCAGGCAATCAAGTCTCCATCCTATCCTGTTTCATGTTGGGAGGGGCATCCAAATTCAACCTATGGGGTCTGGGCAAATTCCAGAGTGGTGATAAGAAACGAATGTGACCTCGTGGAATTTGTCCTATTCGGCCAACTCAGTGCTCTGTGGCTGCAGATACTTATCTGCATGTATAGTAGTAAATGTGCTCTATACTTATATATCCCTACACCATAAATGCAGGAAACGAGTCCTCCAATCAGTAAGAACTACATATAGAGAATGTTAATACTTTGGGGCCCCACAACCTGTTAATCCCTTTGAACTAAATGTTTCTGTGACGGATTATTTTGATGATTTTGCCCCTGGCAATGGGTGACAGTCTTTATCCAGAAGCATCCTTTGGGTTGTATTTGTATCTGTCACTTCTATGACACGACTACCAGGTAAACTTATAGAATGCAGCCACTAGACTGCTACTGTGGTCTTATAGAAAGTGAATGCTAATCCATTGAGGCTTTATGACTCTCTGGTATGATAGTCTCACTTTAGGATGGGTAAACTAGATTCTGACTAACAAGGTGGAAAGGGCTCAATATACCTGTCTTGTCAAATGGAAATGGAATAGCCCAAAACAGAGCTGTTCTGGCTCCAGGGGCAACTCAGCTTTGTTAAAAAGTAAAAATTAATCCCCCCCCTTTTTTTTAGATTTATTTATTTGAAAAAGACAGAGTGAGCATGGGGGCAGATGGAGAGAGAGAGAGAATCCCAAGCTGACTCCGTGCTAAGTGTGGAGCCGACAGTGGGGCTTGGTCTCATGACCCTTAGATCATGACCAACTTCACCACCCAAGCACCCAAGTTATAATTATTCCTTTAGGAGAAAACTTACTTCTACTCAGACTCTTGAAATAACATTGCTGGCTTAATGGGCCCTCAATTCACAGAGGTTCCCCTAAATACCTGAGCTTGGCTCACCAATGTTGAAGCTACAGTGGTATAATTTAACTGACCTCTTTAAAAATTGGCTCAAAAATATTCTGATTTTACCTCTTACCTCCTTCTGGTCCACACATCTATAAAGCAGTTTGATCACTGAATGTGACTATCCCTTGAAAGGTATTATCTTCTTTTGCATGGTTCCTGGGCATATTCGATTGAATTGTGTCCCCTACAGTCAATGACTGGTGTCTTTAAAAGAAAAAGTAAAGAGAGATTTGGACACAGAGAGATATAGAGGGGAGCTGGCCATGTGAAGATGGAGGCGGAGATTGGAATTAGGCCGCTATAAGCCAAGGAACGCCAGGAGCCAAAAGAAGCTGAAAGAGGAAGAAGTGGTTTTTCCCCAGATACTTCAGAGGGAGAACGAGCCTGCTGACATCTTGATTTCAGACTTCTAACCTCCAGAACCGTGGGAAAATAAATTTCTGCTCTTCCAACCCAACTAGTTTGTGATGACTTGTTATGGAAGTCTTAGAAATCTAATACACTGGGTAATGATCGGGATGAAGAATGGGGGAGTTCTATAAACCAATTTTGAAAATTTGGAATTCCAACTTTATCTTTCTTGTGCATGATGCTTCTTTCTTTCCCTTACTCACAATCCCAGGCTGGTCTGATTGATACACTTTCCAGGTACAGCTTAGCCAAAAATCTAGCGTATTCAAACTTAATGCTGGTTCAGCCATTTGCATTGTTCTTTGGGACTGACATGGTCCTCAGTCATAAAAAGAATGACTACTTGGTTGAGTATGCCTGCTGGCTGAGTTCTTTTCCAGAGGTCCATGAGGGACAAAGCAGAGAACATAATGGGTCTGTGTAAGTTCTACAGGAATGCTCTTATTTCTCTTGCGCCTGATCTAGGTATGATTAGGGAATATTTGGAAAAAGGTAAAGTTATGGTTCTTGGAATGGGGCACATCAATTTTGTCTCAATGGGGGGTGAAGAATAATTTTGACACCTGGAAATGGAGTTCCTCAGACCCCAGAAGGTACAAGAGAGGGCAGGGCACTAAAGATCTTTTTTTTTTTTTAGCATTGGCCCTGGAGACTTTCTCATGAAGGAGAAACAACCTGGTGTGGCAAATGGTTGCAATAATAGTTAACTTATTGGTGAGGCTTGCCGTCTTCTGCCAGACAGCTCTGACTACAATTTGATCATCATTGCCCTTACTTTTACTATGAAGCTTATTGAAAATGGAAGGGGTTGGCCCTCATTCCCACTCCTTTCATGCAAAACATTTCTCACCATCTCTGAATGTCTGCCCTAGCCCCACTCCCATGGCTATTGTTCAGTCATTCTGTGGGGCACGCAAATTTCACCCTGCTGGTGGTAAAGGGCAAGATGACTGATTGGACTGACTGCCCTTACACAATCCCTCCAGACAAAAGGACTGGACTCAGTTACTTGAACTGTACTGGAAATCCTAAGGTCCGTCATCTAGCTATCAGGCCACATTGGAGGTGCTATCAACATGTGCTCTCCCAAATAAGGTAGGGCCTAACCATTGTCAACATTTTCTTTCTAGGGGCATCATGTGTGTCTCCAGACTGAACTTCTTGTTTGAAAGTCAGGCATTCATTTGCTTTTTTTCCTGAATACACAGCTAATTATACCTTTGAGGTTGTCATCTGAGACCTTCTAGGATTTAAACCTCATCGGTAGATCAGGTAGTTTTCAGATGACTGTGGTGTTTTCTCCAAAATGAAGCTACTGTCACTTTCTCAGGGGAGCTTTCTGGAGAGAACACTGACTCATTATTTACATATACCTTGTTGGCAGTTATCCCTGTGATGTAAATCATCCAGTTAGAAAAAGTACTGAGATTATAAGTGATATCATACAGTATTTGTCTTTCTCTGTCTGACTTATTTCATTTAGGATAATGCCCTCAAAGTTCATCCATGTTGTTATAAACAGCAAAATTTCTTTCTTTCACATGGCTGAATAATTTCATGTGTGTGTGTATATATACCTATAAATATATACAAAAAGATGTGATATATATGAATAATATATTTATAATATATTATATAATTATATTTAATTGTATATAAATATATAATTATAATATATAATATATTATAATGTTTTATACAATAATATATTATATGATAATACATATTACTAACATTAATGACTATAATTAATAGCTTTTATATTATATATCATTATATATTATGTGTTATAATTCATAATTATAATATCTACACAAACATAATATAAATAATATAGTGATTAATATAATAATATATATTTCCATAATATTATAATATTTTATATATATTATAACACGAGTAATACATATACCATATCTTCTTTATCCATTCATGCATTGATGGATGCTTACATTGTTCCATATCTTGGCTATTGTGGATAACAATGTAATGAACAGGGGAGTGCAGATATCTCTTTGAAATAGTGATAAGATTTCCTCCTTTAGATATAGACCCAGAAGTGGGATTGCTGGATCATATGGTAGTTCTAATTTTCTCTCATGCTGTGATAGCAGCTCCAATTAAATGTGCTATGGAACAAATTGAATGGATTTTGTTCCACCTTCTGTAGTTCAGATTTATCAGAGTGGCCGATGAAATGAATACTCATGAAAAGATCCGGCAGAAGTCAAGATGATGTAGAAGTGAGGGGTGGATGTTGTTGGGAGACAATATGGTTGTCTCATGTTTCTGAACATCTTAGGAACAGAGGCACTGACTGACCATTGTTCTGGGCTATCTTTATAAGAATATTTGTATAGGCACAGCCTTGGAAGACAGAAATAGTGTCTCCCTCTGGAGCAGAGAGCAGGCTAGCTAACTGCTCATGGTAAAAGATGTGAGTTCCCTAAGCTCAGGATTCTCTCCTGCATTGCTTCTCAGTGTGCGCAGTCTTCGTATCGCCCTCTGGAAATTGGGACTCTAAGAACTGCTATGAAATATGCCCATGCTGGTGCCTCTTGTAGCACTTGGAGTAATGAAGTGTTCGTTGCTGACCCAGGAGGTTCACAGCTCCTGCCAGCACTCATGAAACTGTGGCAGGCTAACCCGTTAGCTTACAAGCAGGGTAAACTCTCACACTCGTCACAATCGTTGACAATCGAAGGGAAATTCCTCAGCATCCAGACTCCCATCTATTATCATCTCCCTTCTGCCTAAAGGACTTCATATGTACATAAAATAAATGAAATGATAAAGATTATTAAATTGTAAAATAATATGTATAATAGGGATTATATTATTTATCATATAATAAAATTATATAATGTATATAATTTTACAGTCAGATCTACTGTTAAAATTTTTACATCTGGGAAGGTTTTTATTTAATTTATTTTAGAAATTATTTTTATCAAGTATACAATTTTGGTTGACTTTTTCTCCTTTCAATACTTTAGAGATACTGCTCTTCTGTTTTCTGTCTTGCCCTGTTCTGACATGAAATGTTTGGTTATTTACTCCCTATAAATGACGTATCTTTTTTCCCCTCCGGCTGCTTTTTTCAGAATTCTTTTTATGTCTTTTTAAAAGCAATTTGATTTTGATATGCCTTGGCATAGTATTCTTAACAGTTGCGTTTGAGACTTATTTGGCTTCTTTAGATCTGTGGATTATGCTTTTATTTAATTTAAAAAAATATTTGACCATTACTTGTTCGTGTATTTTTGTCCTATCTTCACCCCCCACTTCCTCTGGGGCCTTGAATTAAAAGTATATTAGGCCACTTTAAGTTGCCCCACAGCTCACTGCTCTTTTCATGTTTTTTTCAGTCTTTTTTTTCCTCTCTCTGTATTTATTTTGGATAGTTTCTTTTGCTATGTCTTAAAGTTTATTAATTATTTCTTCCGTCATGTCTAGTCAGCTGTTAATCCCATGCAGTGTATTTTTCTTTCAGATATTGTCTTTCTATTCTTTACACTTTTGATTTGAGTCTTTTTTTAATATCTTCCATGTCTCTACTTAATGTGCTCTACCTTTACTTTTTTAATCTTAAAATCTTAAAAAGTAATAATAATTTATGTCCTAATATACTATCACCTATATGGCATCTCTGTTATTTTTGAGTGTGTGTTTATCTATAGAGTTTTGTTTCTTTTTTTTCCTCATTAAGGGTTGTGTTTTCCTGGTTCTAATCATGGCTGTTAATTTTGGAATGGATGGCAGACAGAGAATTTTACCCTGTTGGATGTTTTGAGCTTTGATCTGGGATGTAGGTAGGTTTGGTGGAAACTGTTTGACCTTCTTGAGGCTTTCTTTCTTCCTCTTTTTTGCTGGGACCAAGAGCAACCTTTATTCTAAAGGTAATTTTGCTGTGCTATTTAAGTACTTTACAGGATGCCCTGTGAATTACAAGGCTTTCCCAATCTGGCTAGTGAGAACATAAACCATTCCTGGCCCTGTATGAGCTCTAGAGATTGTTCTTTTTCGTGATTCTTTCCCTGATCTTAGGTGGTTTCCTTGTGAACAAATGCTTTTCAGAAACTCCTTTGCAGCTCTCTCTCGCTCTCTCTCTGTGTAACTCTCTCCTCTCCAGTACTATGTCTCGCAGTTGCCAGCTTGGCCTTCCTGAACTCCAGACTCCGTCTCCTCCTCTCAGGGGTCTTTGGAATCTGCTTGGATTTCCCCTCCATAGGTTGCCATTCAAAACTCTGCAGTCAATAGCTGGAGTAATTATGATTGTTGGTTTCGTTTGTTTCTTCTTTTTCAGTGATCACTGTCTTGCACTGCCTAAAAAATATTTGTTTCTTATTTTGTCCATTTCTTTCACTGTTTCTGGCAGGAGGGAAAATCTGCTCCCTGTTAATCTATCTTGGCTAGAAGAAGTTACAAAACAATTTAAGATCTTATATTAAGAATTTCCTGTTCTTCAAAAGTTGCTTTCTGGCTTTCTAGCCACTAAGCTTCCTTGGCTTACTTATCTTAGGATGTTCAGTTTTTGCTCATTTCTCTTCCAAAGGCCCTCTCCTTTTGTTTTGGCATAGTTTTTGCTGTCCCCCCCTCCCCGCAAATCCTAGTTCTAGCTGGTACGTAGGTCTTCAGAATCCCAGTTCCACTCTTAAAACAGGTTGTTTTCAAGTAAAGACAATTCCTTTCCCAAGAGTTATAAGGCCAACTGTTAAGGAAAAAAAAATCTACTTCATAAGCCGGTAAACGATCAGCCTTCCTTCCTTCCTTCCTGTCTTCCTTCCTTTTTTTGCGTTTTTCTTTGATTTTTTATTATTTGCCTTTTAAAATATTTGAAGTATGAAGGAGTAGAAGATAACGATACATTTAAACAGATGGAGAAGCCCAAGAATGAAGTAACAGAGAAGAAATCACTTGTTTGTTTTCCTACTTGAGTCCAAATACTTCATGAATACAGTTGATTCTATGGAAGTCTTTCGCCTATAGTTATCTCTTCTTCTCCATCAGAACGGAAATATAATATACACCCTTTCAGCTTAAAAAGGGCCCTCCCTTTTTTGTCATGTGCTTTTAGGATACTGTCCCATTTTTATTGGTCCACTTTACAGCAAAACTCCATGACAGACTTGTTCAAACTCACTCTCTCACTTCTCCCATTGTCTCTTGGGCTCACTCTTAATCACTCAAAAACAAAAACAAAAGCAAAAATTGCACTCACACATAAACAACAAAACCACGAATAAACGAAAGCAGCTCTTCTCTCCCATGATTGTTCCCTCTGTTACGGGGTGAATTTTGTCCCTTCAAATTTGCATGTTGGAGTCCTAATCCCCAGTAGCTCAGAGTGTGACTGTATTTGGAGATAGGGACCCTTATCGGTATTTAAGTTAAATGTGGTCATTAGGGTGGGCACTAATCCAATATGACTGGTGACTGGCATCCTTGTAAGAAGAGGAGAATAGGACACAGGCACACACAGAGGAAAGATCATGTGAGGACACAGTGAGTAGGTGGCTATCTATACGTCAAGGAGAAAGGTCCTCAGAAGAAGCCAAGCCTGATGACCCCTTGATCTTGGACTTACAGAATTGTGAGAAAATAAATCTCTGTTATTTAAGACACCCAGTCTGTGGTACTTTGTTATGGTGACGCTAGCAAACATATACACCCTTCCCCACACTGCTTAATTATACTTGCCTTCTGTGAACGCACCAAGCAAGTTTCCGCTCAGATCACTTATTCCCTTTTTCTTAATGGTTTGCTTCCGGATAGCCATAGCTTGCTCCACAGCATACTTTCCAGATGCACAGAGCTTACTCATTTTAGTCAGGTACCTGCTGAAATGTCACCTTTCAAAGAGGACTCCTTTGATTCTCACAACACCAGACTCTTTGGCTTCTCTTTTAGTTTTCTCCTACCACTTATCACCACTAACTTTATGTACTTTTCTTTTCTTTTTTTTCTGTGTCCCCTCACTCAAATGCAATTTCCACTAGAGTAGGACTCTGTCTTATTCATAGTGTACATCCAGTTCCTAGGAGAGTTTCTTACACATATTTAGTACCCAATAAAATTTACTGAGGGTTGAATGAATGAAAAAGCATGCATATTTTTTTGTCTTAGAGAGGGAAAATAGATATTTAAGAATGTGAAACTGAGGTTTTCCCCTTCCCAAGGCTCATGTATGTATGTCAGAACATTGACTCAATATAATGATACTTCATCCAGTATAAGATGAAACAAATACGTGTTATTTGTTCTATTCTTTTATGAGTTGGAGAGATTAACATTAGTGTCTGTGGTCAAAAAAGAGGGAACAGGAAAAAAAAGAAGGAACAGATGACAAGAAGAAAGCAGGCAACAGTAATAGTTTCTAAGCTCTGTTAGTTTCTTTGTTTCTTTAGCTGTGCCTTTTATTCCATCTCACACAATAAACTTAAAAAATGAGTTTTCTTTCTTTCCCCAGCTTTACTGAGATATAATTGACCTATAACACTGTGTAAGTTTAAGGGGTAAACATGTTGATTTGATACACTTATATATTGCAAAATGATTACCACCATAGCATTAACTAACACCTGTATCATGTCACGTAATTACCATTTCATTTTTGTGGTGAGAACATTTAAGATATATTATCTTAGCAATTTTCAAGTATATAATACGGTTTTATTAACTATCATCACCATGTTGTACTTTAGATCCTCAGAACTTATTCATCTTATAACTGGAAGTTTGTACCCTTTGACCAACATCTCCCCATTTCCTCTACTCCCAAGTCCCTGGTAACCACCATTCTACTTTCTATTTCCATAAGTTTAGCTTTTTCAGATTCCACATGTAAGTGAGATCACATAATATTTGTCTTTTTCTGGCCAGCTTACTTCACTTAGCATGATGCCCTCAAAGTCCATCCATTTTGTCATAAATAGCAGGATTTCCTTCTTTCTTCATGGCTGTATAATATTCCATTGAATATATATACCACATCTATCCTTCAACCATTGATAGACACTTAGGTTGTTTCCATATCTTACCTGTTGTGAATAATGCTGCAATGAACATGGGAGTAGAGATCTTTTTGATATTCAGCTTTCATTTCTTTGGATGTATGTCATTAATGGGATTGCTGGATTATATAGTAGTTCTGTTTTTAATTTTTTGAGGAATCTCCATACTGTCTTCCACAGTGGCCCCACCAATTTACATTCCCATCAACAGGGCACAAGGGTTCCCCATTCTCTACATCCTCTCCAACACTTGTAATCTCTTGTCTTTTCAATGATAGCCATCCTAACAGGTGTGAAGTGATATGTCACTGTGATTTTGATTTGCCTTTCCCTAATAATTGTGATATTGAACAGCTTTTTATGTACCTACCTGTTGGCCATTTGAGCACCTTCTTTGGAAACATGTCTACTCACTTCCTCCGCCATTTTAAAAATCAGATTTTTTTTTTCACTACCAGGTTGTATGAGTTCTTTATACATTTTGGATATTAATTCTTTATCAGATATAAAAAGCAACCTCCTCTTCTAGACTTTACAGACTGACTTTGGTCTTTCTGAGTTTCACCCGCAGGTGGGGGCATGCTGGAGTGTGTTGTGACCCAGGTTAGTTCAGGGGACATGATGGCTCTTCAGCTGAGGCCACTAGGGTCCACAGCATCTACAACTTCATGGTCCTTGGTGAGTGCTCCGCCAGGATTGGGAGTAGGGGTGGGGACTGTGTGTCTACGGTGGCTCCAAGGTCTGTTGAGGTTCTTAGTGGCAATTCCAGTTCCAAAGGCTAGGAATCAGGGCAGGCAATGGCAGTGGCCAAAACTGGTGGTATGCACACACTCAGTTGCAGGAGTCAGTTGCAGGTGCTTGTGTGGTGGAAGACACCTGTTGCTGACACAGACGCAGTGGTGTGGGCTAGAACAGGCCGCACAGGTTGGGGCTAACTGTGGGCACATTTGTAGCTGCAGGCATCCTGGCTGTCCACACGTACTACCCGGTCTTGCCGTGGCGCCCAGCAGCAGAGGCCAGTGCGGGGGGGCTGGACCGGGCTATAGTCCTGAGCGCAGGCTGGACAGCGGGAGTCCGCCTTGCGCTTCTAGGCGGGAATTCGTGCGTGCGCAGCCGCAGAGGCCGGCTTGCCTTTCAGCGCGGTTCCGAGCTCCTGAGGGCCAGGCGAACCGACACGGGCTGCGGCAGCTGTTGTCCGTGAATATGAATTCCTGTGGGGCAAAAGCCAGTAAAATCCGCAGGGGTCCGTGGCAGCTGTGCTGGCCATTGGTTCCTTCTTCTGTGGTGACACCGCTGGATTTATCTGTGGAGTTCCCTGTGAACGACGATCCCTCTGCTGGGTGGCTGCTACAGGTAGTCCTTGCTTTTCTGTCCGTGTTCCCGTCTCTGTAGGTCTCAGCTTTGCTGAATAGGGTGAAATCAAATCAGCGCCTTCATGTCCCGAAAGGCTGGGGAAACTGGTTGCTCACCCCACTAACTCTTGCTTTTCCAGGGAGGAGAATTCTTTCTAGCTGGGAAGTTCTTTTTCGGTTCTGAGCAAGCAGGGCTGGCTTGGCGGATGGGATGATGCAGGCAAATGAAGCTATTTTCCTTCTCTTTTTGTGTGGTGTTTCTCAGGCTTTCTGTTCCACCGTGTTGCTGAACTTTCTAAAGTGGACTCCAAGCCTCTCATAGAGCTGTTTTGGTTGGTGGATATCCTTGTAATTGTTGACATTTGTGGGGAGACGGCGGCGGGGGTCTCCCAGCTGCCATCTTCGGCTAATGCCTCCTTAGAAAGGACGCTTTTCAAAAGGAAACTCATGGGAGCAGATGATTAATGAATTTAGTTTTTTAAAAATTTCTTTTTAAATACTCTTTTTTAAAAAGAAAACTACCAAACCATTATCTGGTCGTCAGTATTGACAGAGTCCAAACTATTGGACTAATGGCCAGTTTGTAACATCTGTAAAACCTCAAAATTTTTTTTAACTCACCAAAGCCACCTAAAATAAAATAATTATTCCTAAATTTGAAACACATTCTTTTACACTGTGTTCAATAAGAATATGTCTTAATGGCACTGAGATCACTCATTTAGAATTTATTGAATTTTTTCTTTTTTTATAATTGCCAATTTGAAAACTCTTCATATGATCTTCATAGTCAATAAAGAGTATTTAGGAGGGAGGCAACAATATTTTGCCCAGAATAGACAGGCAAGGAGACAAAAATCTTACTTAAACTTAATATGTGTAGAGCACTGTACTCAAGCTCCCACATTTAGTCCTCATGATAACAAGTAAAATAAAGGAGATTACCCCTCACAGATAAGAAATTGGGTTAAATGAGTTATATGGTATTACATAGCTAGAAAAGACAAGCTCCATTTTTCTATACTGAATCAGTAAATATGTATTGCTTTTATTTGGGGGAAAAGTGTTGTAAAATTTTTTTAGAAATTGTTCTCAATAGCCAGCCTTTGCTTATGATGATGTATACTTCCTTATTTTTTTGGAAATATTGATGAAAAACAAATCTATGTATAAGAATTATTTTAAACTAGTTGTTTTTATTTGTTTGTTTCTAATATGTTACTACTCAATTTTTTTCCCAAAGCTCTGAAAAGAATGATAATTTGTCAGGATTCTATTGTAAGTTATACTGAGGCAAAAGTATAATCAATGAAATAATAGAAGAGGGAGTTTTTAAGTGTCAAATAGCATTTTAGAGTTCATATAATAAAAGAGCTCATTAGATCAAATGGGGATTCTAATACACTTTTTATTAAATAATTTCTTTAAAGTTAAAGATTTTGGAAAAATGTTCTGAAACGTCCCTCAGTGATGATCATTTTTCAGTAATTGGCTTTTAAGACTTGTAGTTTGCTGCAAATTGTTATGTTGTCTTTTAACCATTTTCACCCATCTTATTTGCTCTCTTTCCCTGTAATCCTCTCATGGCTCTTCTCTAGCAATTGTCAGTTATTTTTGAGCTCACAAAGCTCAACAGCTCCCAGGTCATCTTCTATCATTTAGCAGTTCTTGCAATAATTTCTTTTTGTTGTTTTATAAGTGAAGGAACAATGAAAGGGTAGGAAAAAATATCCTTCATAAAAAAATGCATTTCCTTTTTTCAGTGGCCTAAATTCCATGAACTATTACTTAATTTTGTCATAAACCACTTGTTTCATATTGTACTATGTAATATTTTATTCATATAATCCTCTGGAGTGCACTTGCTTTTCATATTTTCTCTATTCCTTTAGGTGAATCCTCCAAGTTTTTATTTTTGTTCTGTTCCCAGGGCTCTGCATACATTTTCACATTTCATTAGTAGTTAATTTCAAAATGCAATTAGAAAGAATTCCTTTGAGGATTGCAGGCAATAATTGGCATCTTTCTTTACAATCCTTATTAAAGGACATGGGGAGATGCTTTTTAACTAAGAATGTTTGGAACAAAGGCCAAAGAGAAAATGCCTAGATAAATTGTTGGTATTTTGGCATTAGCATAGCATATGGATGGGTCATTAAATAAATCATTCCCCTGCATTTATCTTTGAGGTTGGTTTAACAATAAATAACCCAATTGAAAGTTAAGATTTTTATCTTTAAAAGTAAAAACACATGTTTTGGGTTCTCTTAGTTAACAAAATACCATATTATTTCACTCTGTGCTTAAACTTCAGCATTGAGTTGTGTGCATATATCTGTATACCAAAGAACCAGTAGAGTTTTATAGAAATATGTAGGAGACTTCTTAAAGTACTCTACACCAGAATTATTTATACAACTTCAGAATGCCTATGGGATGTATCCCTGTGTGTCAAGGTATGGTAGCTTATGATTACCAACATTTCAATTTCATATGGGCAAATTATCCTAGCGAGAAATGAAGTAGAAAATTTAAAAGTCACAGAGGTCTTTTTGAGTGTGTAAAAGTAGCTTCCCAGGGAGGCTACTGATGGCCTTATTAGTAATTAAAGGGAAACTTAAAACCAGAGGATCTTGACTCCTAACAACCGATTAAATGTTATGTCAAGATAGTGGATAATCATTGTCAGCCAAAATTTTCTAGTTCATAATTCCGTAGTGAAAAATTCTTTGTATTTATGGCCTGCAATTCTGTAAGGAGAATGGAAGAGTAAGAGAAGTTCTGGCCATTCACATGTGCTGGATAGCATAAGTGTGCTCCAGAGAGGAAGCAAGAGTTAGGGATTATGTCACATGGTGATGCTTCTAACTCCAACATCGATTTGACACACTGATTCACTCTTATGAACTAAGTATTGGAAATTTGCAAGAGTAGTTAAGAATGAGTACTCTGGTGCAGATTTGCTTGTATTCAGACAAGATTGGACGCGTCTAGGGTATTATGGCCATAGACAGATTTGCTTATATTCAAACCCTAACTTTATTACTTCATAGCTATGTGACTGTGGACAACTAATCATATCATATTTGTTCTGGTTTTCATATCTGTAAAATGGGGTCACAAGAGTACCAACTTTATAGTTGTGAACAGTATAGGAGTGCGTTGATGTAAAGCACTTAAAACAGTCTAGTACATAGAAGGCACTCAATAGATTTAGCTTTGACTATTACACTGAAGTCTAATATAGATCTATATCTAAATATAGATCTAAATATGATTCATTACTGCAATTTGAATTCATATCTTCTTGAACAGCTTTCTGTGTTGATTTGGCACAATTAGCCAATGTACTCTTTGACTTGCTACCTCATATATTTGAACTTCAGTATCAGAGGAGTGAGGGTAGAACATACCATAGAATTATGGAGAAAGTTTAATTTCCCCTGGAGAAACTGATAGGACCTCTTGTTGGTAGGATCTATCAGAGTCATGAAGGAGGACGTTGGATCAGGAGACAAAAGACCTGAATTCTAGTTGTAACTCTGTCAGTGACTAAGTTTTGCTTAGGACAAGGAATAGGATCTAATTTTACTGAGTAATCATTACGGCCATGACAAGCTATGCAGTCTCTCATTCTAAAACATCTATCCAGGCACATTTGATGCTTTATTTGTAAATTTCAGCCCAGCCGTAACAGTAATAGGCTTTCATGGGTGCCTGGGTGGCTCAGTCTGTTAAGTGTCTGCCTTTGGCTTAGGTCATGATCCCAGGGTCCTGGGATTGAGCCCTATGTCAGGCTTTCTGGCTAGCCGGGAGTCTGCTTCTCCCTCTCACTCTCCCTCTGTGTGCATGCTCTCTCTCTCTCTCAAATAAATAAATAAATAGATTCTTTAAAAAAAAAGACAGTAATAGGCTTTCATGAATATAATTTTTAATGCTGATGCAGTATAAATTTTCAAGTTTTCTTTAAAAATCATTTTATAATAATTATGTTTTAAGCAATTATAGTACATTAATTTATCTATGGCAACTCTTAAAATTTCTCCATCATCATTTAGTTTCAAGTAGAGGTGATAATTTTGCATCCGTTCATTCACCCAGTGCTTTCGTTTTATTTTCTTTCCCCCGCCTCCTCTCTTCCATGTTAATTCAACATTGAATATACACTGTGAGTCAAGAACCATGGTGTTACACATTATTTTATTAAATATCTTTGATTTTTGACAACAATGCCTAATCCATACATCGGTATAGGAAGTAAACAAAACATCAAAGTTAACGTTAAAACAAAAAAGAAGGCGGCACCCCATGCATTTTAAATAAGTAATCTTGGATTGTGAGCATGAAAGAAACTTTGAAATTCTGTAAGGAAGGAAGAAAGCAATATTTTTCAGAAAGAAAAGCAGGGATTAAGAATTTCTTGCCCTTATAAATTCTAATCACGTTGCTTTCTCTACAATTTTAGGTTATAAAGCAACAGTCCATTAAAAGTTACTGACAAGATCTTATTAAAAATTGACACAGGACATAGGCATTTCATGGCTGGCACCTACACTGCTCTTAATTTTGTTTCCCTCTGAAGAATATACGAGGAGGAAAGCTTTATTGAATGAAATCTAGGCCAAGCAAACATATGGCAATGGGATTTCTTCTAGATGAAGTAATTTTAAACTGGATTTCTCAGAGAAGAATTTTTTTCCCTGCAGACTTTTATAACAGTATCCTTAAAATCTGGTCATGACAAACCGGAGAAAATGATCTTTAAAATCTGAGAATATGCTCAATTCTCTTCTCTGAAATCAATTCTGGGAAGATATCCATATCATTTTGAAATAGCAAACAGATTTGTCTGGTGGAATTTTGCCAGGAAAGAAGTAATGTAGACATGTTATGCTCTATTGTGGAAACATGAAGCATCCCCCTCTGCTAATGATTCATGAACAGGAAGATGAGGCATTCTTTCAGCTATTACCTCCCCTTCTGAGCTGAAATATTATGCTGTTTACATCACTGCACACATGTTCACATTGGTTCAAATGTGTTGTCATTGTGTATTATTAGGCACAATGGTTAGACTTCTATTTGAAAAAAAAAAAACAACACACCATTATGTCACTATGGCACTGTTTAATCTATTACTTCAGTCTGGCCAAACTCCCGCATTAATATACCTTAGTAATGTTAATAGGTTAAATTTTGTTAAACAAGCCTTTGTTACAATTGCTTAATTCTCTGCCCTTTTAGTGCCAGACATTATTATTACAATGGAAAAATGGATAGAATTAGCAATAACAATTACCACAAAATTGCCCCTTATAAGAAGATAGTGTTCATTTTAAATTATTAAACAAGGCACCTTGTTTATTATCTCATTTTAATCTTTCAAACAATCCCCAAATGTATATATTATACCCATTTTACATATGGGGAAACTGCAGCACAGATAGGTTAAGCAAAGTGTCCAAAGTCACACAACTAACAGCTAACAGAGCTAGGATTCAAACTCAGGTAAACTTTAATACAAGTTAATAGCAATAAGAGAAGGCTTATTAAAGGAAGTGGTTTATCAACTATGTTTTAAAACTACTACTCATGATTTGTTGGGGGAAAATACATGACTGGTGTGTGAATAACGTGACAAACAAAAAGGGCCCTAGGGCAGAAGATGTTTGGGAAAAATGTATAGACATCCTGGAAAGATAGATAGTAAAGAATGCAGAGAAAAATCCTGTATCATTCAAACAATACAACGACTGCCTATAAAAGAAAACAGTTAATTAGTACCATGCTTTAATGCAATTCTTTGGAAGGAGAAATCTCTAAAGTTTTGAGGGAAAGCTGTTATTTGAAGGTTACCTGTCATTCATTGGGGGAGGGATGCAATTGAAAGACATTCTCAGGAATGTGTGAAATGAGAAAGAGCACCACTCCTATAGTTTCCCTGAAAAGAAGAAAAAGGAAAGGAAAACCTGGGAAAACTATGCCAACTGAGAAATAATTACTAAAAAGAGCTCAAGATTAGGAAAGGTGTAGCATAATAAAAAGAAATAGACAATGAGACCAGTGAAACTTAAAAGTTAGTGACTAAATGTTAATGTTATTACAAAATAATGCAGCTATCGAATAGTTTAAAAGTAAAGGTAAATCTAAGTAATAATAAAATCGAAGCTAAGTTCTTGAATTACTGCAATAAAACAACAACGAAAAGAAGTATGAGGCTGGTGATTGGGATAGAATAAAGTTTTTATCTTAAAGTGGAAGAGTGGGTATTATTTCTTTATTGATGATGTTGAAGAAATACATGTTCACGTTTAAAAAAAGATATGAAGATAATTATTAATAAAGTTGAAAAAGATACAGAACATCTGAATCAGTAGAGAAAAAATGTGAGATAATAAACCATATTTAATAAATGAAGATAAAAACAAAAATTAAAACACATAAGTGCCAAGGAAATACAAAATAAAATTACAAATAAGCACACCGATAATAAATATGATTGAGATCAAAATCTTATTAAAATAAATAAATTACAAAATAATTCAGTGACATACTGTTTATGAGATACATAAAATAAAATATTAAACTAAAGTTAAAATTAATATTGCAAATATTGCCCAGTCTTTGAAAGCATAAAGAAATCGAGGGCAGAAATATTAGTTATAGATGATATAAGAATTCAGGGCAAAAAGGATTAAAAATGTCAAAGAGAATTTCATGTATTTGAAAATGTCCAGTCTATAATTGGAATATAGATATCACATATGCAGGACATGCAAAAGAATGTCAGACTCCCTCCCCCACACCATATTCAAAAATTATCTCAAAACAAATCAAAGACTTAAGTACAAGAGCCACAGTTATAAAACTCTTGGAATAAAATTTAGGCATAAATCTTAAAAATAAATAACAATATCACAAACATTCATGTATCAAAAGTCATAGTTTCAAAATATGTAATGTAAAACTTTTAAAAGTATAAAAATGTAAAAGAGAGGGAGAAGTTACAAGCAAATAAAATAGATTTTTAACGAGAGCACTGTTCTTTGTTTTTTTTTTTTCTTAATGATTTTTTATTATATTATGTTAGTCACCATACAGTACATCCCCGGTTTCCGATGTAAAGCTCGATGATTCATTAGTTGCGTATAACACCCAGTGCACCATGCAATACGTGCCCTCCTTACTACCCATCACTGGTCTATCCCATTCCCCCACCCCCCTCTCCTCTGAGGCCCTCAGTTTGTTTCTTTTTTTTTTTTTTTTAAGATTTTATTTTTATTTATTCGACAGAGATAGAGACAGCCAGCAAGAGAGGGAACATAAGCAGGGGGAGTGGGAGAGGAAGAAGCAGGCTCATAGCAGAGGAGCCTGATGTGGGGCTTGATCCCATAACGCCGGGATCATACCCTGAGCTGAAGGCAGACGCTTAACCGCTATGCCACCCAGGCGCCCCCCTCAGTTTGTTTCTCATAGTCCATAGTCTCTCATGTTTCATTCCCCCTTCTGATTACCCCCCCTTTCTTATCCCTTTCTTCTCCTACCAATCATCCTAGTTTTTATGTTCCATAGATGAGAGAAATCATATGATAGTTGTCTTTCTCTGCTTGACTTATTTCACTTAGCATTATCTCCTCCAGTGACATCCATGTTGCAGCAAATGTTGAGAATTCGTTCTTTCTGATAGCTGAGTAATATTCCATTGTATATATGGACCACAACTTCTTAATCCAGTCATCTGTTGAAGGGCATCTCGGCTCCTTCCACAATTTAGCTATTGTGGACATTGCTGCTATGAACATTGGGGTGCATATGGCCCTTCTCTTCACTACGTCTGTATCTTTGGGGTAAACACCCAGTAGTGCAATGGCTGGATCATAGGGTAGCTCAATTTTTAACTTTTTAAGGGACCTCCACACTATTTTCCAGAGTGGCTGTACCAACTTGCATTCCCACCAACAATGTAGGAGGGATCCCCTTTCTCCACATACTCTCCAACAATTGTTGTTTCTTGCCTTGTCTATTTTTGCCATTCTAACTGGCGTAAGGTGGTATCTCAGTGTGGTTTTGATTTGAATTTCCCTGATGGCTAATGATTTTGAACATTTTTTCATGTGTCTGTTAGCCATTTGTATGTCATCATTGGAAGAGTGTCTGTTCATATCTTCTGCCCATTTTTTGATTTGTTTATTTGTTGAGAAGTTCTTTGTAGATCTTGGATACCAGTCCTTTATCTGTAGTGTCATTTGCAAATATATTCTCCCATTCCGTGGGCTGCCTCTTAGTTTTTTTGACTGTTTCCTTGGCTGTGCAGAAGCTTTTTATCTTGATGAAGTCCCATAAGTTCATTTTATCTTTTGTTTCTCTTGCCTTTGGGGATGTGTCATGAAAAAGGTTGCTTTGGCCGATGTCATAGAGGTTGCTGCCTATGTTCTCCTCTAGAATTTTGATGGATTCCTGTCTCACATCGAGGTCTTTCATCCATTTGGAGTTTATTTTTGTGTATGGTGTGAGGGAGTGGTCAAGTTTCATTCTTATGCATGTAGCTGTCCAATTTTCCCAGCACCATTTATTGAAGAGACTGTCTTTTTTCCACCGGATGTTTTTTCCTGCTTTATCAAATATCAGTTGCCCAAAGAGCCGAGGGTCCATTTCTGGGTTCTCTATTCTGTTCCATTGGTCTATGTGTCCGTTTTTGTGCCAGTACCACGCTGTCTTTGTGATCACAGCTTTGTAGTACAGCTCAAAATCCGGCATTGTGATGCCCCCAGCTTTGTTTTTCCTTTTCAACAGTTCCTTGGAGATTCGGGGCCTTTTCTGTTTCCATATAAATTTAAGGACTATTTGTTCCAGTTCTTTAAAAAATGTCCTCGGTATTTTGATTGGGATAGCATTGAAAGTGTAGATTGCTCTGGGTAGCATGGACATTTTAACTATGTTAATTCTACCGATACATGAGCATGGAATATTTTTCCATCTTTTTATGTCTTCCTCAATGTCTTTCAAGAGTGATTTATAGTTTCTAGAATATAGGTTCTTTACGTCTCTGTTAACCAGAGCACTTTTCAGGTCAAGGAGAGCAACAACAAAAAAATAGATATAAATTATTTGAATAATGTCATAAATAAATTTCATATTGAAATTATTCTCCCCTAAGGTCCTCTTCAGCTACTAGTCACTGACTCTCTCTTTTTCAACACAGTTCCCACACATTTTCTAAAGCTCCCTTTCCAGGACTCTGTATCACTCTAACATAATTCAGAGTTTTATTTGGGTTTCTGTACCTGTCTAGTACTTTCACGCCTATCACCTAGAACTATCTTTAAATATGTAAAATGCCAGTTAAAAAAAGATCCACTGGTTATTATTATGGTCCATGCTCTTAAAAGAGAGGAAGGGGTGAGATGAGTTAAATATGAAATACATAAATATAACAAGCAAACATATTTTCTAGTTATAAAGGTGCTTAGCTATAATTTGTATGGGGTCAAAATACATTGTAAACCCAATGGTATCGAACATAAAGTAATTCACTTCTGTAAAACTTTTGGATGCCGTTCTGGGTTATGGGTGGGGACTGTACACAGTATTTACTATAGCAAAAGATATTTTATTAATCTAGTATTTCATCTATTTTCAGTTTCCATTCCTATTGCGAATGGATTCTTTCTTACAATAAGTATTTTAACACCCATATCCCAAGACCTTTGGCTGAACCAATATAAAAATATCAAGAACAGTCAGACCATAGACACAGAGGACTCACATTACATTGTCTGGTTAAGGAACCTAGAACAAGAAACATACTTTTCAGTATGAGCTGAATAAGGTAGGAGTGATGTGAGACCAGCAGAAAAAGAACACATCAGTTCAGAATACTCAAAGTTTGAAAATGCCATGGGTCCTAAGTGGGGAGAGGCTATATCCTGATACCAGAATTGCACTTTGTATATTCCTTATAGTTCCGTTATACATAATTCTTAATATAGATTGTAAGTTCAGTCAGAATTTAAGCATTTGTTTTTAGGTAGCAAGATGAACTGAGAGGACCTTTCCTGACTAATAGGGCAGCAATTCTGCTGCCGAGAGAGAAAAAACTAGGTTAATAGCACTCCTTAAAGAACAGTCTTAATGAGGTTTTTTGTTAGAGGTTTTCATTTTATGCCTCATTTCATAAACAAAAACAATGAAGACGTTTCCAAGATCAGTTATTTCATATTCAAGAAAAACTAACGAGATAGTCGTGTTTGTGAAGGAGCATAATCTCTCCTTATATGTGGCACCTGGCTGCTCCTCGGGCCTGGCATTAAAGTGAGTGCAGTTACAGTCTTCAGGCTCTGAAAGCTCAATTCATCCATCCTCTCTGACACTAGAGCTGTCACACTGAGAAAATTCTCCGAGGCCTTGACTAGAAACTCCAAGCAGAATAAATCACAACAAAGTTTCAAAGTCTGAGTTTAGTATTTCTCACACTGTAGGAAAATAACTGGTTTTAGAGTGATTTTAGGAAATACTACAGCGAATGGTTCCTTTGCCCCGTACTGGATTAGGCAGTGTGTGCTTCTGTACAGGTATAGGCTCCATTACACAGCCATACCCTTGGAGAATTTCAGATTTATAACATTTAACTGTTAAAAGTGTAATTTCTTCACTTGTGAAAGGTTGTGAATTACTACTGTAATGAAAAGCATGGACATTGGAAGAAAAATCGTTTTTCATTCTGGAAAAACTTGATTTTGCCTGATAGACCAGGTAAAATCCATATGATACCTATACAGATATGGTATACCTACACTGTATGATAGTAAAAGAATGTCAAACAAGATGTGCCTATGCCAGATATAAATCGCAATTTAACTTGATATAAAACATTTGTTTTTTTAAGAGAAGTGTGTGGTTGAATTAATTAATACAATGAGCCTCTATTTTAAGACCTTTAGTTCCAGTTTTTCTCCACAAATCCTTATTTTTTAAAATTTATTTATTTATTTATTTATTTTTACTGAAAGGAAAATACAAGTAATTTTGCAATTAAGATGGTGCGTATTCAAGGACACTTTATTCTTGAACTTGCTTGTTTCACTACTTATATACAATGAAAAGTAGTTGTTTATATTTCTGTTTCTAGTTATGTTAAAATTCTCTGCTCTTTTTCAGTTTTACCATCAAATAAAAGAAAGTTTTGCATATACAATTTTACTATGACTCTTTCTGTGTTACTAGTTGTTTCTCGTATTAATTCCTTTGCTAGATTAAAACCGCCTTGAATAGAACCAACCAAACCATATACTTCCCTTACAATTTAGAAGGTGGCATTTACAATGGCAAATCTTTCAACTAGCATCTATTAAGTTTAATGTGGCCCTCAGTAACTGTTCAATGGTGTAACCATTTTCTAATACGTATTTTAGTAGCATGCCATAATATATAAAACCCAGAGGACTAAAAGGAATTTATAGTGAAATAGCATGAAATTAACTTGATAAGGCTTCCCATTCATCTTCAACAATTTTTTTTTTTTTTTCATTTTAAACACTGGTGACTCTGTTTAAACAGTTTGGAGTAATAGAAGTGTTTTTTTCATTCTGGTTAAATAATGTCCTGATACCGTAGATTCTTCTGAGAAAATAACACACATCTGTGCCTGACTCTGCATAATGTGATCAGGAAATGTGGGAAAATTTTCCTTATATTATTGACTAAAATTTACATATTTTAAGTTGACAATTACATAGGACTTTTAAATATTTATTATTTTTTCCTTTAAAGAAGACTGCTAAGATTAGAGAGAAATATCTTTAAGAATTCTTTATCTGGTTTCAAAAAAGCTTAAATATTTTAACTTTGATGCTTTTAAAATTTTATCATAAAACAAATGAAAAAAGAATAATTCCGTTTTCAAAGTAAATACCCGTATATTTGGGAAACGGTAAATGTGACATATATAACTTTATATAAAGAGCTGATATTTCTCCAAATAATGCACATTATCTTAATCATTTCATCAGAAAAAAGGACTGGTTCAGAATCAGGGTTTAATTAATTAATTTTTTAAAAGATTTTATTTATTTCGCTGAGAGAGAGAAAGAGAGTGTGAGCAGGAGGAGGGGCAGAGGGAGATGGAGAAGCAGACTCCCCACTGAGCAAGGAGCCCTACATCCCAGGGATATAGGATCCCAGGACTCTGGGATCATGACCAGAGGTGAAGGCAAATGCTTAACCGACAGAGCCACACAGGCAGCTCCCAGGGTTTAATTTAGAGAGAGAGAATAAAAAATTCTCAGTGATGAAATAATTTGCAGATACTCCCTAACTGTTACCTAATAAAAATGAAGCTTATGAATGCATTTTTTAGTTTTGTGAAATATTTTAATTTATACCTTTTTTAATTTCAATTCTCCCTAACTGTGGAAAAATATGAAAAGCAAATGATTAACAATTACAAAATACTGCAATCTGATTAGGAACCGAGAAAACGGAGGCATATAGTAATTTTAGTACTACGTTTGAACAGATAAGGGAAAGCAAGGAGAATGAAAGAAAGATCAACCAAAAATATAATCTGGGAAAAAATAGAAAAGCACAAATTTTCAAAACCACCAATCTTTCATCATTCAGAAATAACCTTCATCATTCTGGCATATTTCTGAATATTGACAGAGTTTAGACAGTCTAGTAATAGCATCATAAGGCATATATATTTTGTTTTTTGAGCAAATAAAATATTTTTGAATGTCAGTAAAAATTGTTTTTTAATATACTAATTTTTCATAGTATTGTGATAATATAATTAATCCTTTAATAAAGATATTTGAGTCATTTTGGAATTATAAACAATTATAAACAAAGATGAATATTTTATAGAATATATAGATTTTTTAAAATTTCTTTTTTATTATTAACATATAATGTATTATTTGTTTCAGGATATAGGTCTATGATTCATCAGTCTTACACAATACACAGCTCTCATTTTGAACACTTTTCTGATAATTTCTGTTGGGTTAATTTGTAGGAAAAGAATTACTAGTCTAAAAGGGTATGAATACTTTAAAGTTAAAAAAACATTTGTCAAGTTATTTGATGAAAATGTTTAAGCAATATCCTCTCCTACAACCCCACTGTAATGTGCAAGGAGGTCATTTTCTTAACCCCTTTGTTAGATTGATGCAAGGAAAATATTATCTCATTTAATGCATTTTAATTATTGAATATTTTTATTGACTAGTTGTATTTCTTTTTATGAATTACATATTAACCACCATTTCCTTTTTTCTGTTAGTGTAGTCATCATATTATATTGATTTATGATTGCTTATTTATGAAATATACTAAGGTTTATATCATTAATATTTTGTTTGTCTTTTACTTTTTATTTGTGGTCATTTTTGAGGTACTGATGTTTCAAATTTTAATATTGTTAAATCTATAAAATTTCTCTCTAATGGTCTCTGGCATTAGTTTGTTTCAAAAGTCCTTTTCCATTCCTAATAATACATACATTTTCCTACATTTTCTTTCAGTTCTTTAATTTCTTCGCTAAGCTCTTTATTCTACATGTGTTCTACTGGAAATAACAAATGGACCAATGCATAAATCTCTGTCCTTTAGATTCTGAATCAGTCATGCTTTTTAATTATGTCTCATGATGATTAATTTGGTGACTGCTAACTTCATGGGGTTTATACTCCCAGAATTTCTAAAAGTATAACATATAAATGCAAAAGGCAGTCTTACCCACAGCCCATAAAAAGAATATTAGCTGAGTTATAGAAATAAACTGAATAGAGAGATACATAACACATATCAGTTTTACTCTGTTACACTATTAATGTTAAATATCTCATGAAGTCCTTATTCACAGGCTGTCTGCATATCTGTATGTAATTCAGTCAATAGGATTAGAGCACAGATGAGATAGGAGGTGGGTGAGCTCTGATGCACTAGAAGGCAGAAATTCTGTGCTATCAACTCTCTTCAAAGGCATGTTCATTTTAATTCTTTAACCTTCACTGACTTGATCCCTAACCGCCATGCATTTTTCAGCAAAAATATTGCTCAAGTTTTTTATGACAACTATTATGTTCCATACTTTTCCACTGCTTTTTCCATCCTACGTCCTTCTTTTTGCCTTTTCATCTTGGTAGGGTGGGTTTTAAAATCATCTAAAGAACTATTAGTATTCCAGTTGCCTCTTTAAAAGCAGTATCAGTCATGGTCCAGTGGGGAAACAGAAATGACATTACATATTTAAACAGAGAGAATTTTGTATGACTTGCTAATGAGGCATAAAGTTGTTAGCTAAGTAACTGAAAGGGTAAAAAGAGAATGATAAGCTCTCATGGAGGTAGCAACTGCAAGAAACAGCTACCACCCTTGGGAAGAGACTAGAATTACTAAAACTTAGAAACTTAAAAGAGGATCCCAGGGGGCCAGGAACCAGACCTTGGAAGAGAGAGCGCCAGCCTGCTGGCCCTAGTGCCTCTGAGGAGTAGCACATGATGCAGCTGGTTCTGCAAGTTTTGGAAAAATTGAAATCCGGATTCGGTACTTTCTATGGGAAGGAACTGCCCTTGTTGGGGTAAAAAAAGAATTGCTGGGATGATACTCACAGAATCAAGAAGAAGCCAGGAGGCCCGCTGAAAGCAATCAGGAAGGTGCAAATCCCTTTTTCCTCCCCTAGGCTCCCAGTTTCCTCTGGCACTTCCTATTGGTCAAATACAACATGTCTTCTGGCAAAACAGAAATGTTGGGTTCCAGTCTCACCTTCAATATCAGAATGCAGAGAGGAGAAAGTGGGTTTGGAACTGAAAGGCAGTAACTTAGTGGAACAGGGGATTTCTCCTCTACCGCTCACTACTCCGTCATTCACTCTTTCATACGTTTAATGTCCTTAATACTGACCTCTCACATTTTCATTTCTACTTACATACCATTCCCATCCTCTGCCCAAACTGTGATCAAATGAACTTGTTACTTCCAGTTACTTTGTGGTTTTTCTGTTAAAATGCTTTATAACTACCTGTTTTACTATATAGGAAAGCCAGTTTCACCCCCAGCGTGGTAGTGAAATTGGGTTAATTTAAGGTTGACTTCTTTCTGAAGAGTTCTTAGGTTGATTACCAGGGGGATATACACTGATATCACAGAATAGTGTATTGAGTAATGTGGTAGGACAGTGAGTAAAGTAACTGGTGGGAATCTCCAGGTGTTAATTATCTAGACAGTTTGTGTTTCTGTACAAGTAAAAATGTGTATCAAGCAAGGTAACACATTATTTTCTCATTGTGTCAGGGTGTTGATTTGTTCTGTCTATAGCATTCTAGCTAGAGAAAAATTCTGTACCAGAGTATACAATGGACGAGCCGCCTGGAGGAGCATGATGTGTAGGTAGGAGCAGAAAGCCTATCATGGAAAAAATTCAAGCCCCGTACAAAGAAAATAACGTAAGCCATTAGCAGCTGAACTCATAAACTATAATAAAATGATAAAATGTAACAAAGCTGTAGCAATTATCATGATATCAATTTACCCATAAACTTTTCTGATCCTTTTCACATATATCATTCCAGCAAAATAATACCCAGATGTAGTAATTACAGGAAATTTCCATGTCTGTTGGCAAAAACTCAGAAGACTTTGGCCCATCGAAAGTCTTACTGCATTAGCAGAAGCTGTGTAAATGGGCCATTCTGTAGTTACAAGGCAAGACCTATTGGCTTTGGTTCAGTTTTTAAGTGACTCTAAGGGAAATTTCATACTGGGTTTTATTGACTATGAATTGCTATTTCTCTTTAACCAGAGCACATGATTTTTATAAAATACAATGTTTAACATATATAATTATGCATTATTCAACTGCAAAACAGTAATTGATACCTTTGCTTAACATGGAGATAAAAACGGACACTTTTTTTGGGTAAGATTTATTTATTTATTTATTTATTTATTTATTTATTTATTTATTTATTTATTTATTTGACAGAGAGAGGGGGGAGAGATGAAAGCACAAGCAGGGGGAACGGGAGAAGGAGAAGCAGACTCACCATTGAGCAGGTAGCACAATGCAGGGCTCGATCCCATGACCCTGGGATCATTAGCTGAGCCGAAGCAGATGATTAACCAACTGAGCCACCCAGGCACCCCCAAAACTGACACTTTTTCAATTGAGCATTGTTTCAATTTTATGAAAAATGAAGATTTTGCAGATTATATCATATGAAAAAGTTTTGTTGATCAGAATATGAATAACGTCATACCATTTAATATTTTAAAAATTATTTCTAATATTAGAATTCAACTATTAGTTAATTAGCATATATTTGGCATCTAAGATTCTGTAACTAAATCAGGTCTGGATGCTTAGCTGCTCAATGTCTTAATAAGTTAAATACAAGGCAATAGAAAACTGTACTTTATGAGAAAACTCCATATAAAGCAAAAGTTACACAAATATTATTTGGCCTTGTACTACAGTTATATAGCTCTTTAAAATGGAAACTCCTATATAGGTTAGAACAACTTTATTTTTTTTTGGTGCTTACTATCTTTATTTTTTGACAGTTTTACATTTCATAAGTGTTTTAACAACTTTTTTTTCTTTGAGGAGGAATCTGAGAAAAGGAGTTAAAAATACGCATTTATTTTCATATTATAATCAACACCATCAATAGTACTAAAGACATAAAGAGAACATAACACTAAAATATACAGACTTACAATGGATATAAATTTGAGATAGTGATATATATTAATGTAAAGGCTTGGCTATCAGTCAGGGTATTAACTGGAAAACACTAAGTATTTGAAATAGAAGGAATTTAATGTAGGTGATTAGTTACATAGGTGATACAAGAATTAAGAAGCCATCAGGCTGGTGAGGCAACTCAGAATTTAAAAATGCAGGAAGCGAAGCCATCATCCTTGGACTGGAGTGACGAAGCGTAGAAGCAATTTTACCAAAGCTCAGAGCACAGAGTCACCAGTGATAAGATGCAGTCATAATAGGCCTATCAGTTGGAGTCGGCACTTTTAGAGTAAAATGTATTGGGAATGCCACTTTTGTCCTAAAGGAAGAAATACAGCTGGCTGACTCTCCCTTTCTTCCCACTTTCCAATGACCTACCAGTGCTTCCCTGAGTCAGAACCAGCCAGAAGCCAAGAAACATGGAAGCCTAGAAGTGCAGTTGGCAGTACTTGGTCCCTTCCACCCTTACAGCCACCTAACCCTCATGATACAAAGGCAAGCAGGGAAAGAAGCAAGGCAGAAGATGGGCACTGAGATAGTGCAAACAGATCCTGGAAAGGTCAAGATTATTAAGTAAACAATATAACTTAGGAGCCAAAAGCAAATATTTTGTGCATCTCTCATTAATTCTTTATTGGTACTTGAACATGCCAAATATGGTATACAATTTCTAGGAAATCCAATTTTTTCCTATGGATTACTTAAACAAATTTAAAAAATATATTTTACAAAATATGTAGAGAAAAAATAATAAATTTCATCTTTAAAAATTTTTTTATAATACCATCTAAACTTTTTAATGGCAATGTGACTTATTTCTCTTGAAGAGAAAAAAATCCCCTGAAATGGAAAGACAAGATAAGAGCAAAGGACCAAGGATAGACATTTGTTTTTGCTGCTGCATTAAAAAGAAGCTGTAAGGGAGGTCATAGTTTCCACTATAGAAGTCCAGCAGGGTGATGCAGGTCCTCTTTGATCTGGCTGGTATCATAACCAGAAAAGAGGGCAATGGAGTCAGACGTTATACTTGACAGAGAAGGCTGGACAGAAAAGAAGTTGAGAATCAGAGTTAGAAATTAGGGCTGCAGCTTCACTAAAAAAGAGAAATATGCTTGGAGACTGAATTGCCTTTCAAAGGCTCTGGCTTCTTCCCGAAGCTCCCAAGCTCACTGGACCGGGGAAGTGAAATTTTATCAACCAGCTTCCAGTTGAAGCCTCATACCTGACAATAGAGTTCTAATAACAATCAGGTGGTCAGTGAGTGGTTCTGAGAGCCCTCTGTCTGTTTATGGCCCACATCTGGCCTGGATAAATCATTCTCTATTCTGAGTCAACAGAGAAAGCATATTTTCCAACAAATTGAGGTCTATGGGAATACACTTCAACATTGAAACGAATATAATATAGAAGATGTAGAAAAAACATAGACTTAAAAAAGATTTACTACAGGAAAATTAAAATACATTTTACAACCTTTCTGCATTGAGATAGTAAAAATAATTCAAGGAATCAGACTTTATGAAAAGAGTAAAGAACTATTCACTTAATACAAAAGATGGAAATAAAAAGGAAGCTAGGAGATGAGAAAATATTGTAATTTTTAACAGGAAACTAAAAATTTAATAGCAGAATTGAAATCTGCATAAAACAATAAGGAACAGAATAAATTTGTGAAATTATATCAGTGATATAATAAACAAACTGGATAGATCTGAAATGAAATGTAATTTGATAGAAGGAAAATGATAACAGAGATCATTATGGATCAAGAATACTTATTTAGTGATCTAATATAAGAAAAAATATATTCCTGAATAAGAAATCAAATGGAAAAAGTCAGCAATGTAAAATACAATAAAAGGAATATATTCTGAAATAAGGAATGTTAAATCACCTGACTTAAAATTTTTCCTTATTTACCAAGAAAAAATAATTTAAAAAATACCTTAGACATATTTTGGTTAATTTTGCTTTTTTTCAAGAATATGGATTAATCAAGCACTCCAGACATTTAGGTACAAGAATTTAGCTTTGATATGTCTTTGTATTTTTAATGCCTTTCCTTGAACCTGCCATCCCCATCTTGCAGATGGAGACAGTGAAATTAGAAAGATGAAATAATTTTCTTAAAGTCCTGTAACATTTGCTCCACAAATTTTATATTGGTAAAACTGAAAGGAATGATAACATTAAGTAAGTTAAGGGCATGATTCTTGACAAAAAAAATAATACGTGTATTGTATATTAAGTACTCTATGAGTTGAGATTGATTCCCAAAATATATGAAAGAAAATGATCATAAAAAGGAGAGAAAAAGTGGGTTTCTGGGTTCAGTTGAGGTGCCAGCATGCTCTATGGAAAGCAACTCACTTTGAGGATCAATGGCAAGGAAGCTGAGTTGCTGGAAACTATTCCTGATGAATTCATGGCATAATGGGTAGAAAGAAATAAAAACTTGAGTTGTGAATCAGTATGTTAAAAAGTACACAAAAATTTATCATAAAAAACAATTGTCCCACGCACTTCTCCTCCTAACCCCTAATTCACTTACCCAGAACAATACTTTTAAGCACTTTTATTTCAGTTCTTCTGGCACATGCACTTTTTCTTCCCAAATATAGTTATATATACCACTCTTTAAAAATGCTTCTGTTCAAATTCAAACAGGTAGTCAACTATTTTGAAACCATTCACAAATATCTTTTTTTATTCTTTCTTTTTTCTCCTGTAGCAGTTCTATTGTCATTGGTAAAAGAAAAAGGAAAGTCAAATGGAATATGGAGAAATATGATGTAGAGAGAGTGCTTGCCAGATAAGAAGTGGAGTAAATGAAAACCCTTTGCAGTCAGTCAGTGGATCGTGGGAAAGAGAAGAGGGAGAAAAGCAGTAAAAACACCTATTTGCACACTTTGCCCTGGCTCTCCACCACTGGGGAAAGAGGGCGGAGGACTGTGTGGTTGAGGGAAAGCCAAAGACGGTGAAGTCTGCGGAAATGTATTCTTGCACAAACACAGCAGGGCACACATGGGGGCTCAGTGAGGTTATGAGGAGAAAGGGTATAATTTATGACTTTATGATATAGAATCAATTCACCAGTTCCTTGTGTCTTGTGGGGACAGGGAAGCAGCTGAGATGAAAACCAGCTGCCATGCAGGGAGGAGGTTTGAGATGTTTGGATGTGTGAACTAAGCCAAGGGCCAGAGGGACACTTTGCTGAGACCTGGAGGAATGGGCAACTAGAAAGAGCCAAAGTGGGGTTAAGTCAGAAAGGGAAGTTCATCAGGCCTGAGGGAGCCAAGAGAACAAAACACAATTCTTCATTGCAAATGTTAGCAGAGGAAGCCAGTGAGGTACCCGGCACATTCAGGAACAACTCTGAGGGGCCCAGGGGACCTAGGGGAACATAGTACAGTAGCTCACAATAACCTTCTCCTACTTAGACTTGATAACAAGTTGGGGTAGGAAGGGAGGAACATATATGAGGGGTAAGAAATTTTGCAGACAAGACATTTACATAGAATAAGCTGAATTATATGAAAAAAAAAGTTAAACTGGAAACAATTGATTTAACAGGAGTTTTGTCAGAAAGATTAGATCAGTTTTAGAAAAAACAATTACGTTATTTTTGTACTGCTGACTGGTAGTGAGTTTATATTTCCATATAAATTATATATTAAATCTTCTATTTATTATTCAATGTCTTTTCTTTCTCAGTCTGAAAGATGGAACTATTTTCTTTTTTGTTTTTCCCTCCATCTTTCCTTCTTTTTCTACCTCCCAACAGCTGTCTCCTGTACTTTTACACGTATGTGGTCAAAGTGGATAAAAATTGCAATCTATTTTGTAACCATAAGTTTTACAGCTTTTCTTAAAAGTTGATTCTAAAAGCAGAAAATTTGAGAGTCATCTTCTTGCTTTATTGCCTGGACTATTTCATGCCCTTAAATGAAAGCCATTGAATTCCTTTTCCAATTTGAATAGTTTCTTTGCATTTGGATTCTGATTATTTTAGATTCTTTTTCTTTCCTAGAGTCTTAATGTGGTTGCTCTCTAGACTTGCTGAACACTTGAAGAGCTGGGACCTCCCTTTATTGCTTTCCTTGGTTAGATCTTTTGTTTCCTATTTTATGTTTATATCCTCATTTTTTTTCCCAGAGCAAATCCTTAAATAATTACTGGGGTAAGAGGTAAATATTTTAATACTTTGCATGTCTAGTATCTTTATTTTACCTCCATATTTAGTAATGATATGAATGGACACAGAATTCTGGACTAAAGTAACTTTTTCTACGTCTTTGAAGGCATTGCTTCATTGTGTTCTACCTGTAGTATGTCAGTTGGATAGTGAGATGCTAATTTTCTTCTTATTGCTTTGAACATAATGTGTTTTTCTGTCTTTTTAGATGATGTTATTCTTTTTCAAAAATTGAGATATGATTATGCATATATATCGGTAATTGATATATTAGTTTCAGATGTACAACATAAGATTCAATATTTTTATATATTGCAAAATTATCATGACATGACAATAAGTCTAGTTAACATCCATCACCATGCGTGGTTACAAATTTTTTTCTTGTGATTGAAACTTTTTAAGATCTACTCTCATCAATTTCAAATATACAACACAGTATTGTCAACTGTAGTCACCCATGACTTATTTTTTTTATAACTGGAAGTTTTTACTTTTTGATTCTCTTCACCCATTTCACCCAACCACCCTCCCTACCCTCTAAGGATGATTTTATTCTTGACACATATTGCTGTGTCCAATTACGTGTCAGCTTTCACTTGTCCTACTATTGCGAGGTAGTCCCTTTTAATCTGAAGGGTTTTTTTTTTTCTTCCTCTGGGGAAATTATGCTTATTTTATTTTTTCAACTGATTTTATCTTCTCAATTTGATGTTTTTGGTTTTTGTTTGTTTTATTTTCTGTTGTTGCATCTTTTAGATTTGTCTTCTGGATCTCTTATGTTTTTTCCTCACATTTTTTATCTCTTAATTTTATTTCTGCTTTCTTGGAGCTTTCCTAAACTTTATATTCCTACTAATTTTAAATAGTGACCATCATATATTTAATATGCATCACTCTACTTAACAGCTCCAAACTGAAAACTACCCAAATGCCTGTCACCAGTAGTATTAAAGTCACACAGTAGAGTGCAGTGGAATTCAATGGGATGAATGCAACACTATGGATAATTTTAGGAATACAATGTTGAAGGGCTCCTGGGTGGCTCAGTTGGTTAAGTGTCTGCCTTCAGCTCAGGTCATGATCCCACGGACCAGGGATCAAGCCCCATGCTGGGCTCCCTGCTCATCAGGGAGCCTGCTTCCCCCCTCCCCCCTTGTGCTCTATCTCTTGCTCTCTCTCTCAATTAAAAAAAAAAAAAAAAAGAATACAATGCTGTTTAAAGAAACCAGGCACAAAAGAGCACATATAGTATAATTCCAACTATGTGAAGCTAAAAGAAACAAAGAAATGAAACTAAACTAACACATGGAACTATATGTTAGAAGTCAGAATATTAGTCACCTTTGGAGGGGAGAATAAGGACTAGAAGGAGCAGAAAGGTCCCTGGTGTCAGGGTGCTCTGTTTCCATATATGGCTGCTAAGTACACAAATGGATACAGTTTGTGGAGTTTATCAAGCTGTGTACTTTTCTGTACCTATACTACACTTGAATAAAGAGTTTAAAAGAGCAATAGCAAATTGGTAAAAATAATATTGGCAATATATTTTACACAGAAATTATTTAATAAAGATCTTCAAAATGAAGAAAAAGATAAATACTCCATTTAATATGTAAAAAGAACAAGAATTTAAAAAGTTGTATATGAATATGTACAAGTAACTAATAAACATTTAAAAAATGTTAGAAGTCATTGGTAAGTAAACAAATGCAAAGTAAAATGGGTATGGCACGTATCTTAAACTGGTAGGAGTAAAATGAGGGAAATGCTCCATGTCAGTAAAGCTTTGGGACCCTGAACACTCTAAAATATTGCACAGGGGATTAATACTGGTAGAGAGTCTCTTGAGGATGAATTGGCCATGATAACAACAACAAAAGGCAGTAAAAGTGGATATTCCGCGGCCTTTTATTCAGCCCTAAGAGTTGATCCTTAAGAATTTTGTTTATGGATGTTCATAAATATTCCATTACATCAATTATTTATCAAAGCCTGATTTATCAGAGCTAAAAAATTTACCAACTAAGCTTAACAATGAGAGATGGGCTAATCAATTTGTGTTAAAGTTTTACAATGGTATCTTGTGCAGCCTTTAAAAATGGTGCTGCGGATGAATATTTCATTATACTCAAAGATGTTAAGAATACATTATCAAGAAAAAAAATTCCCAAACCACATACATCTGATTTTTTTAAGTGTGCTTTTTGTGCACTTTTTCTCCTCTGGAGGGGAATGAAGTGGGACTCATCAAAACATGGGATTCTGTCTCTTACAGATGAGTATGTTTAATTTTCTTAGTTTATTTTATGATTTTCACATGTTTCTATAATCAACAAAAAAAGTATTTGTCATTTTTATTTATTTAATTAATTAATTAGAGCATGTGCAAGCCCGTGGGGTGGGGAGGGGCAGAGGGAGATATATATATATGTATTTTTTTAAAGATTTTATTTATTTATTTATTTGACAGAGATAGAGACAGCCAGCGAGAGAGGGAACATGAGCTGGGGGAGAAGGAGAGGAAGAAGCAGGCTCCTAGCAGAGGAGCCTGATGTGGGGCTCAATCCCATAACGCTGGGATCACGCCCTGCACGGAAGGCAGACGCTTAACCGCTGTGCCACCCAGACGCCCTGAGGGAGAGATCTCTTAAGCAGACTCCCCGCTGAGCCCTGAGCCCATTCCGAAGGCTCCATCCCAGGACCCTGAGATCACGACCATGGATGGAAAGTAAGAGTCAGACAGTTAACTGACTGTGCCACCCGGGAGCCCCAGGATTTGTCATTTTTAAAGATTAAAGATATTCTAAAAATATTAATATTTTGCTTTACAAGATTAATTATTCAGAGTCACAGAACTTTCATTTTTGCCTTTCTGTGACAAAGTATCTTTTTTTTTTTAAAGATTTTATTTTTATTTATTTATTTGACAGAGACAGCCAGCGAGAGAGGGAACACAAGCGGGGGAGTGGGAGAGGAAGAAGCAGGCTCTTAGCAGAGGAGCCTGATGTGGGGCTTGATCCCAGATCGCCGGGATCACGCCCTGAGCTGAAGGCAGGTGCTTTACGACTGCGCCACCCAGGTGCCCCTGTGACAAAATATCTTGATCCTCTTCCTTTATGCAATTTCTAGTGCTACTAAGCACCTCATTTTAATTTTCGTATGCTAGAGAGTTATTTTTATTCCATTCAAATTCAAGTAATTATGGTTTTAGAAAGAGTAAAAAAAAAAGTAAAGAAAAAATCTTTTCTCATGTATAGGGAGTGAGTCAAATTATATAATTCTAGCACAGGAGCAATGAGCAAACACATTAATATTGGGCGTCTCTGCCATTTAAGCAAGAACCATAATACTCCATTCAGTTTGCGAACTTGGTACAGAGGCCAGATACAACATCAACTAATTATATTCAGGCCACAGAAAAGCAGGACTGATACTGACCAGGCTTTAAGACCCTGTATCTTTCTCTGGATGATTTAGGATCAAATCAGTGGCATACGTCAGGCCCTAAAGAGAATGACTTTCCTAACTAAAAGCTGAAGACTTAGTAATGCAATCTTAGTAACGGTAGAAAGTGTGAGCTTGAAAGTTAAGTTTATAATTGCAAGTCTAATTTTCTTTAGAATTTTTGCAGCACTACATTTCACTTAATTTTCCATTCATATGCAATAAAATTACTGATGTAGAATAGTTGTGCTATTGCATGGATGCTTTTAAGAGTGTGTTTTGCAGGTGCTTAAGACAAGGATAGTCTTTTGTGAGAGGCAAGAGAGAAAGTACAAGAAGTAATATTGGGGCGCCTGGGTGGCACGGCGGTTAAGTGCCTGCCTTCAGCTCAGGGCGTGATCCCGGCGTTATGGGATCGAGCCGCACATCAGGCTCCGCCGCTAGGAGCCTGCTCCTTCCTCTCCCACTCCCCCTGCTTGTGTTCCCTCTCTCGCTGGCTGTCTCTATCTCTGTCAAATAAATAAATAAAATCTTTAAAAAAAAAAAAAAGAAGTAATATTGATAAAGGCATTTCTTAGGAATGTCTGTATATTCCAAAATAGCAGTTAAGCCAATCAACTATATGGAGTTTCCTCTGAGTTGTTTTTCTTTTTAATTATGATAAGTGCAATGATTATATAAATATAGTCTAATTTACCCTAGCTTTCAAATAGTTAAGTTCAATCTACATTTGTCTAGCAGGTATGAGTCTCAGGCCATGCAATGTTTTACTATTACTTAAATTAATTTTTATGTTCATCTCCTATTTAGCCATCTAGCAAAAATTTAATCTTAGTTCAGGTTCATCTACTCTTTGGCCTGGACTTCCATTAAGTTCCAGGAGGTTTACAGAGTGCCCATAGGAAGGGAGGATGTCTGTTAATCAGTGTCCTCTCTATCTTGGTGGCAGCTACTGGTTTATCCTCATTACCATCTTGTCTTTAGTTCCTGGTCCCTTTAAGTAGCTACTGGGTCATCCTTTGTCCCAAGCACTATGCCTGGCCAGTTGTCTAGCTTACTTCCTTTCCCATCCTATATGGTATTGGGCTTTAGGAAACTATGGATTTAGCCAAGGTTATCATCACTTTGGGGACTATGCTAAGATATACAGAATCGTATTGCTCTTTGTGTATGGGAAACTCTGTCTCCTACGTCTCCACCTTTTTGTTTGTAGGAACCAGCTTGAGACTAATTTATAAGACCCCCATACAAAGTTTTGAGCATATTAAAAAATGGCACTCCCTTTGGGCAGATGACCTGTGAGAGCAGACATACACTTTCGTAGATGTGCTTCTTACAGGTGGGTATAGTGCCACCCTAGGCACATGGCTTGGTGTGTTGAATATGAGCTGGATTTCAATCTCTTTACCTCCCAAGTACCATGATTCAAAATACATTTTTTAAAAATGCCCAGTGGCTACATCTTCATGCAATATATAATTGTTTAGAAAACCATTGTTTAAGCGTCTACTGATATACCCAGAAGTACAATTATCAGACCTATATTTCTCAATTGTGCCTAGAAGGCAGGTGTTATATTGCTGTTAAATGCCTTTCTTGAGCCACAATGCACAGTGTATTTGCCATTACCCAGATGTAAATGTATAATACTGTCTTTTAAAGTGAAAGTAGTCTTCCATGAATTTCCGTAGTGAATCATTACTATTTCTCATTATCATCAATAGGTTTCATAAATACTTACAAATGATCTTTAAATAGCCTTCTAAAATTTGCTTTAATTACCGTGTCTTGCATACTAATACAATATGTCTAGAAAGAAATTTTCTCTCCTTACTACCATCTCTGAAAGTAAACATTTTGTAGTCCTGGTGTGTAAGGTATTATGATAGATAATATCAGCTATATATATTTGAAATATCAATATGTTATTTCTGAGTGTATAGGGTTTGAGGAATGGAGTTAGGGAAGGAAAATTATATATCATTGAATGTCTATGGTATTTTAGGCCTATTTTATTTTATTTATTTATTTTTTTAAAGATTTTATTTACTTATGAGAGAGAGAGAGAGAGAGCATGAGCAGAGGGAGGGGCAGAGGGAGAAGCAGACTCCCCACTGAGTGGGAAACCCTATGCTGGGCTCAGTCCTGGGACTTGATCTCGGGACTCTAGGATCATGATCTGAGCTGAAGGCAGATGCTTAACCCACTGAGCCACCCAGGTGCCCCAGGCATATTTTATTGTATTTAAATTTTCCCACCTGATTCATGTGCCAGATATTATTATTCTTATTCTCATTTTATCGGTAAGAAAATTTATGCTGAGAGGTCATAAAACCAAAGACAAAAATGTATCTGATTCCAAAGTCAGTGCTATTTCAGTTCATCAATTGTGATCTTAGTGTATATATTACCAATTTATTAAGAAGCAGATTCTTGGATCCTTATGCCTAGAAATAGTGATATTGTTAGTCAAAAGGGGACACTAGGATCTGAGTTTTAACAAGCAATCCAGGTGATTTTGATGCAGCTAGTCTGTAGGTCACAGTTTGAACAATTGTATTAAAACATGTTCTCAGAAAGTGACAATCCTATATGGAACCATCGCTGCATGCAAAATTCCAATAAAGGTAAATTGGGCTTATTCTATAATGCAGTTACAAAGTACTCCTTCGTCATAAAACAAATTTGAATCTGGAAGACATTTAATCTGAGTATTAGAAGTTGGCTTTGGGGGGCACCTGAGTGGTGCAGTTAAGCCTCCAACTCT
Organism: Ursus americanus; assembly: GCF_024610735.1. Classification (NCBI taxonomy): domain Eukaryota; kingdom Metazoa; phylum Chordata; class Mammalia; order Carnivora; family Ursidae; genus Ursus; species Ursus americanus. The sequence goes on from NC_142139.1 coordinate 9,192,239, forward strand.
TGATTTTGGCTCAGGTCCTGACCTCAAGGTCATGAGATTGAGCCCTACATGGGGCTCTGTGCTAAGCAGGGAGTCTGCTTGAGATTCTCTCCCTCACCCTCTCCCTCTCACCCCTCTTGTGCATGCGTGCTCTCTCTCAAATAAAAAAATCTTAAAAAAAAAAAAGTTGGCTTTGATGTATCAGAAGGATGTGATCCTTGAAGGGTTATGAACATATTTACAGGGACAGTAGCAGGTAAATGAAGTTCATCATGGCTAGGGATTATGGTGCAGGGTAAGAGGCATAGCAGATGATAACTTTTGCAGTTAGAATGTGCTTAGGTCACATACCCAAAATTGATCTGTGAAAAAATTATCCTGGTTTTTTTTGTAATGTGAATCACCCCCCCCAAGGATAGTAGTGATGTAGATTAGATCTATGTTTTAGATGATAAAAAATAAAAGGCATTAGGAAGACTCAGTGGGGTAGAAGTTATAATCCACTTTAGAAAAAGCTCTGGTTTTAGATCAATAAATGTATAAAAGTATCTGGAGAGAATAAAAAGTGAGTGGAATGAAGGGGTCGAATCTCAGAATGTTTTGTGCTAAAATTGGCTTGATGTGTTGATTGGTTATATTAGCTGAAAAAAAAAAGGACTTAAATATTTCTTTAACAGTAAATTAGGGTGACTGGAAGTGTGGCAGTGCCATGAGCCCTGAATGGAAACATAAAAAACAGATTTGAGTGGGACATACGAGTTCAAGTTTTGATTTAAAGTAGTTGAGGTTCTAACAGGGTATCACTGTGGAGCTAGCATTTATATAGCCACTTGGAAAAATAGATTTGGAATACAGTAGAAGGCCAAGGCTGATATATACACTTGGGAGTATTCTGCATGATGAGTTCATAAAACCAGGAGCACAGTTGACACTAAATTTGGTATATCAACTAAGAAGATTTTTGTGTCCTGAATTTGAGGCAATGTACCTCCAAGAGGTAACCAAAGAAAAATTAACCATTAAAGAATATAAAACAGAGTCCCTTAGAAAGGCATAAGAAAAGTTCAAAAAAAATACAGTGTCATAAAGTTATAAGGGAAAGAGGCAATACAGAGGGGATAATAGTTCTGAATAGTGCAGTATGGTCAGGATTTATGGAAAAGAGAACCAGTCATCTGATTTGGAAATTATGAAATCATTAGGCGGCTTTGATAAAGAAGAATTTTAGCACATAGTGGACAAGAAATCCCGGTGTCAGTGTGTTGAGTTGAGGTTAAATAAGTGTAGCCTGCAAACCTAGATCACGTCTTCAAGAATAGCATGGCTGTGAGGTAAATAGAGATAGGGATAATAAGTAATGTGAGCAAAACACAGGTTAAGGAGAGAAGGCGATTTTTTTGTTTTAAGAACTGGGGAAATTTAGTATGTTTATAAACTGAGATGAAAATAGTCAAGAGACAGTGTGGATTGAAAGGGTAGAAAAGGAAGGAGATGATTGGACAAAAAAAAAGATAATGAAATTGAGAGCTTAAAGGAAAGGAAAAGGATGGACCTCCTTGAAAAATAATCAGCTATGGAATACTCTCTGTCAGGTCTTAGAATACCTCTTTTAATTTTCAGAACATCTGTAAGTTATATATATGTAACACATATGGAAATTGATGTGATAAAGAATTAGTTTAAGGTTACCCAGTAAGAAAATGTCAAGTCCTTTTTTTTTCTTTCTGTTTTTTTATTATCTCTTTTCTTTGTGCTAGAAAGTAAACAATAAAAAATCAGGAATTAGGGGGCGCCTGGGTGGCGCAGTCGTTAAGCATCTGCCTTCGGCTCAGGGCGTGATCCCAGCGTTCTGGGATCGAGCCCCACATCAGGCTCCTCCACTAGGAGCCTGCTTCTTCCTCTCCCCCTACCCCTGCTTGTGTTCCCTCTCTCACGGCTATCTCTGTCAAATAAATAAAATAAAAAATCTTTAAAAAAAAATCAGGAATTAAAGTACATTAGGAAAAGAGGAAAAGGAATTTGAAGGAATTTACGTGGTATTTTTAACATTTTAAATAAACAAGGAGATGAAGTCATTTGCTCATAGATGTGACTGCATCTAGAGATAGGCAAAGGTCAAAACTACTGGGGAGTGGGGTTATTGAAGAGAATTTAAGTTAAATAAAATAATGATTTGTGATTAATATTCATTATTCAGTTGTAGTTAGACTCTGCCTTGTAGTGAGGTCAACTGGCACAATAATGTGAATTTTGCTGTTTAGTCATTTCAAATAGATACGGAGAAACAGCAATATTAACACAGAATTAGAAACTGCTAAGGTATGTAAAACAATAGGTCAATTCTTGGCTGCTTATGAGAGAGCATGACTTACTGATTGACCATGGTCAGGCTTGGTGAGGAATTGAGTGAGGCTGGAAGGTGGGGTAACAGGATGGGATGAAGAGTTTGAGTTGTGCAGGGAAATTCAGACTTTGAAGGATGCACATATTGGAAGATTTCAAACTGCTGCTGTTACCAGATCTTGGAGGTGAATCAGTGGGGGTGATAATGTGCTCCAAGTTTGCTAGTTGTATGGGGAGCTGAAAGGAAGATGATGGTTGTTAGGGTCAGGATGTTTTGAAACTTAGGGTCTCTGATGTTGGAAAGGTTATGATTGTGAACAGTCATGTAAATTATAATAGTCTCCCCTTATCCATGGTTTTGTTTAGGTGGTTTCAGTTACCCACTGTTAACCATGGTCTGGAAGCAGATTATCCTCCTTCTGACATGTTGTCAAAAGGTGAATAGTAGCCTAATGCCGTGTCGCAATGCCTATATAATTCATCTCACTTCATCTTATGATGTATGCATTTTATCGTCTCATGTCATCACATGTAGAAGAGCGAACAGAGTACAGTGTAATATTTTGAGAGGGACTATATTCACATAATTTTCATTGCAGTATACTGTTACAATTGTTCTATTTTATTAATAGTTACTGTTGTTAATCTCTCACTGTGCCTAATTTGTAAATTAAACTTTATCATAGGTATGAATGTATAGAAAAAATAGTATATATAGGGGTAGTACCCTCCACTGTTTCAGGCATCCTTTGGGGTCTTGGAAAGTATCCCCCACAGATAAGGTGGGACTATTGTATCGTCCACGGAAAAGTGGAGAGTAATTATGTAATCCAGTTGCTAAAATTGAGGATTATGGAGTAGTTTCTGCAAATAATTTAAGGGATGAATGGAGAAAGTATTGTAAATATATCAAGTGAATTATCAAAGAGAGGAAATGCGAAGCAAACAGGGAATAAAGAGGATGTCAGCTTAACTTCTTGTTCTTATGAGAAGACAGTTTGCATGGGATATTACACAATTTATGCAAGTAATTTAATTTATCCTTAAAATAATTTTGAAGGTGATAATTTCTGTTTATATAGAGTATGGCTATTAATTTATTTGCAGAGTTATTTAATCAAGGCTAGGTCTTAACATATGATATCATGGAGAAATTTGATTATTATTGAGGCATTTAAGTTATTTCCGTTATTATAGATTGTTGCAACAATGACCAAGTAGAAATTTTGTGGTCTTCAACTTGTGATATGGGTCAATTAAATAGAAGTGGTGAAATTAAATAGACAGTTATGATCAAGAGCCATGAACCAGATACTGCCTATGTTACCTTGCAAGTTTGGATCCTAGTGAGTAACCTAAATTATCTAAGAGTCTTGGTACTGAATATGTACAGAGAAAAAATGTACTAAAGAACTAAATATTTGCTGCTAAAGAAAAGGCAAGCAGATCCCAGTTTATTTGGAGTTCAAATCACTTCACACAAGTCTTCAAGATTTCTCATTACAGTCCTCTAAACAATGTTTTTCCCTGAATAAATAATATTTAAAGTCTACAGTTATTTAGAGTTCAAATATTTGTCAGTTGCAAAGATCTCTGTGGTATCATTTTTTTTAAGGAGAAAATTTTACTTTCAATCTGTATTAACAGGCTCCATTAAAGATGACACACAAGAAGTTTCAGAGAGAACTTTCTAACATTTACATCATGTGCTTGCAATAAAAGTAATTATGAAGTTTAGGTACTGTATTCTCTTTGCCAAAATGAAGTCTCTCTGGAAAGAGTTAAATGGATACCTCAGCATGTAAACCTCTTGTTTGATCTGTGTAGCTTACTTTGATAATGATAGAAAATGATTATAGTAACAAAAATCATACCTTAGTTAAAGGTGTATTTGACATTACAAAGCAGTATTTGGATTTGTAGTTGAGTCATAACAAATATATGGCTGAATGAAAATTGAGGCACATCAGGCTTCAATCTGGAGGAATGGAGGGGAGAAAATTTCACTTGTTCATGGTTATTCTAGAAAGCATAATACCATAATATATGTTATTGAATTAACAATTTGCTTTGGATTAAATATTCCACAATGTAATCCACTCTCTTTTCTTTTTTTGAAATAACTTCAGACTTACAGATGAGTTATGAAAATATTAGAGTTTATATATACCCTTACATTATAGCTTCCTCTAATGTTAAAAATTTACATAATCATAGAACAATTATTATTAATGTTGGTACAATATTATTAACTGTACTACACACCATATTCACATTTCAAAATTTTTTTCTCCTAATACCCTTTTTTTGTATCAAAATCCAATCTAAAATTCCACACTGCATTTACTTGTTACATTTCCATACTCTCCAGTCTGTGACAGCTCCTCAGTTTTTTCTTGTGTTTCATACCTTGACATTTTTGGTGAGTATGGGAGTTATTTTGTAGGATGTCTCTCAATTTGACTTTGTCTGATACTTTCTCATTAGATTGAGGCTATCCAATTTTGGCAAGAATACCCCAAGAGTAATGTTATTTCCATTTGTCCCTTTGCATCTTGTTAAAAGCGTATTGTGGTGATGTATTTACTGGCAGTGTTAACCTAGATTATTTGGCTAAGGAGGTAGCTGCTGGTTTTGTTTAGTGTTACTATTTTTTTCCTTGTAATTGGTAACTATCTTAAGGGAGATACTCTGAGACTATGCAAATAATCTTGTTTTTCCTCAAACTTTGTCCACTAATTTTAACATTTATTTTTGTTCCAACAAATACTGTAATGTTGGTAATTGACCATCTGAGAATAAAAAGGCACAATAATCCTAGTAATGGTATATTTAAATGAGAAATGCAAACTCAAATCAGTCAACTGTTTGTTTTTTATAGAGTTACCTTAGCTGATCTCTACAGATTACTAATCTCAATTATACATCCTGAAAGATGTATGGAATATGAGATAATGAAACAGAAAATTTAATTCTATCCTTATATTTCTGTATGATTGAAACTTCACTTCCATTCTGAAATCCTTGGGTGAAGCAGAAACAACCTGGTATTTTGGTACCTGTGCAATGAAATGTTTAGGCTTCTCAGAATTCAGGTAACATTGCAGACTGAAGTCAACATCCCTGTATATCCCTAAAGTAAAGGTAATTTTGGAACGCTTTTGACCTTGAAGATTCCCCAATTACCCAGGTCCAGAAATTGCCAATTGAAGTTTAATTTTCTTTTAAAACTTTCTGTTTTAGTCTTACTATTATTATTCATTAGTTTTTTTCTTCTGTGACATTTCCCAATCAGTTTGGTCGTTTGATTAATCTTGTAGACTGTAGACTTCTGAATATTTGCAATGCAATAGCACTAACCTTTCTTCTCCTTTCCTCTTTTTACTTTATCTTGTTCTTATTGGCATGGAATCCCAAAGAAACAGTGTGGAGAATGATAGTTATTTTAAAAGCCCCAAATAATTTCAGTTTTCTAAAAAAAAAAAAATTCCAATTTTCTATAACAAATCTAACTTATATTTACATAGAGTTCATTCTAAGGAAAATATTTTTTAATTTTAAATTTAAATTCCAGTACCAATATACAATGTTATATTAGTTTTGGGTGTACAATACAGTGATTCAGCAACTCCATACATCACCCAGTGCTCATCATGAAAAGTGTACTTCTTAATCCCCATTACCTATCTCACCCATATCCCCCTCTACCTCCCCTCTGCTAACCATCTGTTTGTTTTCTCTAATTAAGAGTCTGTTTCTTGGCTTTTCTCTCTCTTTCTCTCTTTTTTTACCTTTGCTTGTTTGCTTTTTTTTTCTCTCTTTAATTCCACATATGAGTAAAACCATATAGTACTTGTCTTTCTCTGATTGATTTATTTCACTTAACATTATACCCTCTAGCTCCATCCATGTCTTTGCAAACGGCAAGCTTCCATTCTTTTTCATGGCTGAATAATATTCCATCATATACCAACTCTTCTTTTTCCACTCATCTATTTATGAACACTTGGACTTCTTCCATAAATTGGCATTGTAAATATATATAATAAATATATAAACATCAAGGTGCATGTATCCTTTTGAATTAGTATTTTTTGTATTCTTTAGGTCAATACCTAATAGTGCAATTGCTGGATCATAGGGTTCTATTTTTAACTTTTTGAGGACCATCCGTACTGTTTTCCACAGTGGCTATACCACTTTGTATTCCCACCAGTAGTGTTAAAGGATTTCTTTTACTTCACATCCTTGCCAACACTTGTTTCTTGTGTTTTTTATTTTAGCCATTTTGACAGGTGTGAAGTGATACTTTACTGTAGCTTTGATTTGCATTTCCTTGATGATGAGTGAAGTTGGGCATCTTTTCATGTGTTTGTTGACCATCTGAATGTCTTCTTTGAAGAAATGTCTGTTCATTTCTAATGCCCATTTTAATAGGATTATTTGTTTTTTGGGTGTTGATTTCTTTAAGTTCTGTATATATTTTGAATACTTACTCTTTATCAGATATGTCATTTGCAAATATCTTCTCCCATTCAGTAGGTTTCCCTTTAGTTTTGTTGCTTCTTTTGCTGTGCAGAAGCTTTTTATTTTGATGAAGTCCCAATATTTTATTTTTGGTTGTATTTCCCTTGCTCAGCAGACATATCTAGAAAAATGTTTCTATGGCCTGTGTCAGGGACATTACTGCCTGTGCTCTCTTCTAGGATTTTTATGGTTTCAGGTCTCACATTTACGTCTTTCACCCATTTTGAATTTATTTTTGTGTATGGCGAAAGAACATGGTCCAATTTCATTCTTTTGCATGTTGCTATCCAGTTTTCCCAACATCATTTGTTGAAGAGACTGTCTTTTTCTCTTTGGATATTATTTATTGCTTTGTTGAAGATTAACTAACCATATACTTGTAAGTTTATTTCTGCATTTTCTATTCTGTTCTATTGATCTATTTTTGTGCCAATACCATACTGTTTTGATTACTACAGCTTTGTAACATAAATTGAATTCTGTATAGACATTTTAATAATATTTGTTCTTCCAATCCATGAGCATGGAAAGTCTTTGCATTTCTTTGTGTTGTCTTCAATTTCTTTCATCAATGTTTATAGTTTTCAGAGTAGAGGTCTTTCACATCTTTGATTAAGTTTATTCCTAGGTATTTTGCTGTTTTTGGTACAATTGTAAATGGGGTTGCTTTCTTAATTTATATTTCTGCTACTTCATTATTAATATATAGAAATGAAACAGATTTCTGCACATTGATTTTGTATCCTGCAACTTTAGTGAATTCATTTATCAGTTCTAGTGGTTTTTGGTGGAGTCTTTAAGGTTTTCTGTATATAGTATCATGTTATCTGCAAATAGTGAGTTTTACTTCTTTCTTACCAATTTTATTTCTTTTTGTTGTCTAATTACTGTGGCTAGGACTTCCAGTACTATGTTAAATAACAGTGGTGAGAGTAAACATGCTTGTCATGTTCCTGACCTTAGAGGAAAAGCTCTGGTTTTTCCCCATTGAGTATGATATTCACTGTGGGTTTTTCATATATGGCCTATATTATGTTGAGGTACGTTCCCTCGAAACTTACTTTGTTGAGGGCTTTTATTCTGAATGGATGTTGTACTTTCTTTGTCAGTTGCTTTTCCTGCTTCTACTGAAATGATCATATGTTTTTTTTCCCCTTTCTCTTATTGCTGTGATGGATCACATTGATTGATTTGCAAATATTGAATCACCCTTGCATCCTGGGAACAAATCCCAGTCACTCATGGTGAATGATTTTTTAAATATATTGTTGGATTCTGTTTGCTAGTATTTTGTTGAGGATTTTTGCATCTATATTCGTCAGAGATATTGGCCTATAGTTCTCTTTTTTAGTGGTGTCTTATCTGGTTTTGGTGTCAGGGTAATGCTGGTCTCGTAGAATGAATTTGGAAGCTTTTCTTACTCTTTTAGTTTTTGGAAAAGTTTGAGAATACTAGGTATTCTTTTTTAAATGTATGGTGGAATTCACCTGTGAAGCTGTCTGGTCCTGAACTTTTGTGTCTTGGGAGTTTTTTGATTACTGATTCAATCTCCTTGCTGGTAGTCAGTCTATTTAAACTCTGTTTTTTCCTGCTTTGGTTTTGGGAAGTTATATGTTTCTAGGAATTTATCTATTTCCTCCAGGTTGTCCAATTTATTGGCATATGGTTTTTCATAATATTTTCTTAGAACTGTTTGTATTTCTGTGATGTTGGTTTTTATTTCTTTTTCATTTGTAATCTTATTTATTTGGTTCTTCTCTCTCTCTCTCTCTTTTTTTTTTTTTTTTGATGAGTCTGACTAGAGGTTTATGAATTTTGTTTATTTTTTCAAAGAACCAGCTCCTGGTTTCATTTATCTGTTCTACTGTTTTTTGAATTTCTGTATCACTTCTTTCTGCTCTAATCTTTGTCATTTCCTTCCTTCTGCTGCTTTGGGGTTTTCTTTGTTGTTCTTTTTCTAGCTCGTTTAGATGTAAGGTTAGGTTGTTGGAGATTTTTCTTACGTCTTGAGGTAGCCCTATATTGCTATTAACTTCCCTCTTAGGAAAGCTTTTGCTGTATCTCAAAGGTTTTGGACCATTGTGTTTTAATTTTCATTTGTTTCTATGTACTTTTGGATTTCTTTGATTTCTTGGTTAACCCATTCTTTGTTTACTAGAAAGTTATTTAACCTCTATGTATTTATGGTCTTTCCAGATTTTTTTCTTGTGGTTCATTTCTAGTTTCATAGCATTGTGGTCATAAAAGATACATGGTATGACTTTGATCTTTTTGAACTTGTTGAGACTTGTTTTGTGACCTAATATGTAATCTATTTTGGAGAGTGTTCCCTGTGTACCTGAAAAAAATGTGCATTCTGCTGTTTTAAGATGGAATGTTCTAAATATATCTGTTAAATCTACCTGGTCCAATGTGTCATTCAAAGCCATTGTTTTCATTTTGATTTTCTGATTGGATGATTTTGTTGGGGGTTCTGTTCTCTATGACTCTTGAATCTGGATATGTGTTTCCTTCCCCAGGTTAGGGAAATTTTCAACTATTATTTCTTCAAATAAATTTTCTGTCCCCTTTTCTCTCTCTCTCTTCTTCTTCTGGGATCCTGTAATATGAATGTCTTATGTTTTATGGAGTCACTAAGTTCCCTAAGTCTATTCTCATTTTATATTGTACATTTTTCTCTTTTCTTTAGATTGATTACTTTCTATTGCTCTGTCTTCTAAGTCATTAATTTATTCCTCTGCTTCTTCCAGCCTTCTGTTCATTCTATCAAGCGTTTTTCTCATTTTGTTTATTGAACATTTTTTCTATTATGTCATTCCTTATCTCTGTGTTAAGGGTCTCACTCATGTCTTCCACTCTTTTCTCAAGTCCAGTGAGTATCTTTATGATCATTACTTTCAGTTCTCTATCAGATATGTTACTTATGTCTTTTTCTTTTAGATCTCTGGCCATGCCTTGTCCTATTCTTTCATTTAGGACAATTTCCTTTGTCTTCTCATTTTGTCTAAATCTCTGTGCTTGTTTCTCTGTGTTTGGAAAGTCAGCTACATCTCCTGTCCTTGAGAGTAATGGGCTTATGAAGACGAAGTCCTGTAGTGTCCTGCCAGGAACTGGTGCTTCAGGTAGTGTTTCCAGTGTGTGCTATGCATGGTCTGCTCTTGTGTCCTGGCTGCTTTATCCTTCAGACCAGTAATCTGCAGAGGCTCTCTTTGCCTGTTGTGAGCAGTATTTGGTCCCTGGCCTGAATGTTGTGAGTTTTAACTAGGTGTGCTCTGGTCTGCTTGTGAAATGAGACCTGTCACTACTGCTGCTGAACTGAAGTTCTGCAAAACTCCCAGGTCAGGAGATGGGGCTTTTGTAGGGGTTTGGGCTTGTCTTTTTGAGGAGGAGATCTGCCACACTGTGACTGAGGCAAGTGTGACTGGGAAGGGAGATTATATAAGTGTGTGTGTATGTGGGCTTGGTGTAAGCAAGTAGCAGTGTCTGTGCTACCCTGGTTCCCACAGGTGGTCCTCTGCTTATGCTTATGGGGGAGGGAAATAGCACTGGCCAGTTCCTTTATTCCTGGACAGGTCTCTCCATGAATGCTGCCTCTCTGGGACATGCTCAAGATGAGCAAATAACCACCCCACCATGTCCCAGGTGCTCTTCAGATCACTGTTGCCACACTGTATGTCCGTAAGCTGTTTGCCTGCCTTCTCTCCAAGAGCAGTCCCAATGCCCTAGGCTCTCTCCAAGCCAGGCCCGCTGATCTTTAAAACTCCAGGCTTTAAGCCCCACTGGTTGAAAGAACTCACGAAATTTGGCCCCTCTCACATTCTAAGCCAATTACTATGGGGATTCGTCTTACCTGTGTGGGCTCCTCTGTGTGCTGGTCTGTCTCTTGCCCTTCTCTGCAATTTTAGTGACCACATCCATTTCTGCCCTAAACCATGTCTCTGTACTTCCCTACTTTGATGTGGCCTCTTCTCTACCTTTAGTTGTAGAGTTTGTTCTGCCAGTCTTCAGGTTGATCTGAGGTATTTAGGGTGATTTGATAGTTATCTAGTTGTATTTGTGGGTTGAGGTGATCCAAGGATCCTTCTACTCTGCTGCCATCTTCCCCCTCCAGTCTGGACATTTTTTCTTAAGTGAAAAAGAATGTAACTGCATGAGTGCTAGAATTTGTGTCTTTTTTTTTTTAAGATTTTATTTATTTATTCGACAGAGATAGAGACAGCCAGCGAGAGAGGGAACACAGGCAGGGGGAGTGGGAGAGGAAGAAGCAGGCTCCTAGCACAGGAGCCTGATGTGGGGCTCGATCCCAGAACGCCGGGATCATGCCCTGAGCGAAGGCAGATGCTTAACCGCTGTGCCACCCAGGCGCCCCAGAATTTGTGTCTTTTTGATTTGCAATAGATTTATCCTAAATACCTGAATAATCCCTGACACATTATAAATTTTCAATAAGTGTTTGTTGAATGAATGATTGAAATATCATGTAATAATTCCTTATTTTTCAAACAGAAATTAAACTACCTAGACTCTCAGATAAAAGAGGGCATACATGCATATGTGTACAGACACATAAACCTATTCATGAGCACTTCCGTGATACGAAATTTTAAACGAAGCAAAAGCCACCTAACATGTAGAAAAGCAAAGTGCTGAACCGATAGCCCTATTTGTCTACAAATGTTTAATTCATCCATTATCCTATGAAAATATGGAATCTCTGTGAGCTTAAACCTTGAAATCCCCAATTCAACTTTCTTTTGTTCCTGCAACTTACTTGGTAATTTTGCAGTTCGGAATCAACTTCTTTTCCTCTCATTGCAAAAGTTGTAGGTAGAGAACAATGAGGAATGTACCTTGAGATTTTCGTTCTGACTTCAACATTGTTGCAAACTGTCCTAAGCCAATTTGGATGCCTATGATTTTAAGCTTTTTTTCCAGTAGATAAACAATAGCCAGCAAAGGAGTTTGATGGAGAATGAGGCTTAGTTAGCTACTCCCCATTGCTACAGGTTGTAATAAAAGTAAATCTCAAATTAAATCTCACTCATTGACTGAACATTTATTGGTAAGCAAGCACACACACACACAAAAAACAGTTTCTTTACCTGTTATGTAAGTACCAGCTTTCTGTTCAGTTAGGTATTCAAAAATCAATTTACAGGAAAAGCTCACTAGAAGTCAAAGCCAGGATTCCAAATTGTTCTTCCACCCTTGTATCTGAACATCAGGCAACCAAAATCATGTTTGTGGATGAGCAAAGACTTGTTTAGAAATTTAGATAACATCTCATTGAATTTTTGTACTCTCTTCATGCTAGGGAGGCAAGATCTAAAATTGTTTTGCTGATTCATATTAACACCCTTCATTTACCAGTAAAAGCCCATTTCTAACATTCAACAGGCCATTTAAAAGGCTGCAAATTTTACCAATAAAAATGCCCTTAATCTTTATAATGCAATGTTTGGTGCCAACCAAGATACAATAGCAGAAAGACCTGTAGCAATCTTTTACAAAGTACAAGTGGACTTTCTGATAGAAAACTTACAGACCATGTTTGCGCTGAATATTTCCTTTTAAAATATCTTTTTACTTTCAGATAACTAAAGAGTTCATAAAAACTGAAAAAAATAGTATAAAGAATCCCTGTATGTTCTTTACCCATATTCTCCAAATATTAACATTTTACCACATTTTTATCAGTCTTTATAAAATATATGCATAATTATCTTATCCTTGCTGTCATGATTCTCCTTTACCTAGATTCTTCAAATTTGAGTTGTGTTACTAATGATCTTAACAATAAAAGAAAAAATCTTCTTACAGTGTTTTAGTTTCCTTTCATCTGGGTTATTTCTAGGTCTTTCTTTGTCTTTCATAATCCTGCCATTTTGAAGAATACTAACCATTGATTTTATGGAGTGCCTCTCAGTTTATGGGTTGTCTGATGTATCCTCATGATTAAGTTCAGATTATGCATTTTTAGCATATTGATATTGTGATATTGTTTCCTTTTCAGTGCATTATATCAGGAGGTTAATTTTGTGGTCTGTCCAGTTTTTCCATTGTAAAGTTACTATTTTTCCTTTTGTAGTTAATATGTGTCTTATAAATAGATAATTTGAGCCCATAAAAATATCTTATTTCTCATTAAAATTTCAGTCATTAATTTTAGCATCTATTGTAAATTTTTGAAGAAAACAATTGTTACTATTTGCCAAATGATGTTTTTCTAATCCTTTATTCTTTCTGCTGAAAGAACATTCTTTTCTCCTTATTAAATTATTTCATATTTACTTTTATAATTATAGATTTGTGGCCCTTGTTTTATTCTATGGGTTACATAATCTGTTCCTATCACTATTCATTTTGATGAATTCATTTGATGTTCAAATTTTTGGACTGTGTATTTGGATTTGAATGCTATTAGTTGTTCAGTAGACTGTACATGTCTGATTAGAATGCCTAACTGCTCCAGGAGCATAGCTTAATCTAACAGCCTTCTCCCCCAACACACACACACACACACACACACACACACACACACACACACACACATCACACTATATATGTTGAAGTATTTTCATGTGAATTATCGACATTGTAACTAACATGAGATCCATTCCAGGTGAATAAATTTAAGTTGAAATATAAGCTCTCCAAAGGAGAACGATAAACTCTGAAAGCTATAAATAAGCATTTTGAAAATGCTTTGCATCATGATTATTAGGTCCAAAACAAATTCAGGTATTAACCTTTTGCTGGTTTTGTTTCTGGTGATTTAAGGAAAGTAGGGACTTGAGGTTTCCTATTATTGTTTCTAAATTAGTTATTCAAAAACTGAAATAAGTGCTGGATGTTAACTCAAACTGATTTGGGGAAAGTTAAAAACTTCTGTCAGGTCCATGTAGAATACGGATGGAATGTAGATGTTTCCTTATTTACTTCCCCTATAAATTTTCTCATTGTGTATCTAGATTTTATAGTTACAAAAACTATTTGCAATGATCAAGCTTCATTTCTCCTGATTGTTATTAGTATTTCATAAAATATTGTTCTAATAAACCAGTTTTATAGAAGATCATGAACTCAACATATGGACAAAAATAAAGGCTAATAATAACCTTCTGTTTTTGGACTTTATAGGTAATTCACATAAGAATAAGGTCAATTAATATTTAAATTCAAGGAAGGTATAGCATTTCCAAGGCAGTCAAAAATACATTGGGGTGCCCTCAAACATGATAATCTTGATTTTATCCTAATTCTAATTTTTTTCAATGGGCTATTAATTGCTTTTTAGGGAAAAAGCAAAATGAAGAGGAGGGAATAATGGCAATGCATAATTTTTCATAATGCTTTATGCCTCCAGGCTGTTTATTTTCATAGTTTCATTTCATTCTAACCATTGTCTTATGAATAAGGTGTCATTATCCCTGTGTTTCAAGTGAGGAAATTTAATTTCCAAGATAATTTGCCCATGATTATTTAAATGAGTTCTCTGTATTGAAATAGAACTGAAACCTAGGTAATTTTACTTCATATCCTGACTTTTCCACTTAACCATGCTTTGCGTTGTGAAAATGTGAAATGTGTTGTAAGGGACACTCAGAAAGTGAGTTGTCATCCTAGCTCTGCCACGTTTTATTTGTGACTTTGAACAAATAACTTCCTCCCCACTGTCAGTTTTCTCTGAGATCTTTTTTGGTTCTGAGTCAGTCATCCGGACATTCATTCAGCACATCTTCACTGAGAGCCAACTCTGGCCAGGGTGAATGGTATCACTGTTCTTATGGAGCTTACATTAATGTAGGAAATATAGGCTTATATTTATGTAGTAGCTTATATTAATGTAGGAAACAAAGGCAATAAACAAGTCAACATATATACAGATGTGAATTCTATTAACATTTATTTAAAAAGAGGAAATTTTAAGATTTGTAGTTGGTTAATATAACTTAAAAAATTATTGAAATTTATAATACTGACCAAAATCTGGACCCTTCAATTTTATTGACTAATTCGTTTTAGTGCGACTGACATAGCATTGTTGATCGGGTTCTGAATTTTATTTTAATAATATAGACATACACAATCTGTTTCCATTATATTTTATTTTTTTTGAAAATGTATTTGTTTAAAGAGGTTAAACTAATTCCTTTGCTTTGGGCATTAATATTGCTGAGCTTATGTAATATACAGCTGCTTTTTAAAAAAAGGTTTATTGAGATATAATTCCAACTAACCTATTTAAAGTACAAATTCAGTGGGTTTTAGTGTGTTCACAGAATTGTGCAACAGTCAGTTTAGAACAATTTAAGCACTTGAAAAAGAAACCCCATACTCATTATTGGTCACTCCCTATTTTCTTCAGGTCTCGTGGGCCCCATTTTTGTGTACTCTGACCACAATAGAATTAAATTAGAAACAGATAATCTAAACATCTCTGAAACACCCCCAAATATTTGGAAACTAAATGACAAACTTTTAAGTAACTGTCAGATTAAAGGAGAAATCAAAAGGAAAATTAAAATGTATGAATATAAAAACAGAACAAAACAAAGTTTATGGAATGTCTTAAAACAGTGCTTATCAGAAAATTAACAGCACACTGAACACCTACATTAGAAAAGGAAAAGTTCTCAAATCAATAACCTCAGTTTCCATTCCAAGAAACAGAAAAAAAATAAGCAAATTAAATCCAAAGAAAGTAGAAGAAAGGATGAAAATCAGAGCAGAAATTCACTAAATAGGAAAACAGGAAACAATAAAGAAAAACAATGAAATAAAAAGTTTGTACTTTGAGAAAATAAATCAAATTCATAAATTCCCTCCAGACAGATCAGGAATAAGAGAAAACAGAAATTATCAATATCAGAAATGATAGAGGAGACATCATCACTACGGATCATGTGACCATAAAAAGAGTGATAAGAAATGTTTGGACAACGTTTTGTCAATAAGTTTGGCAACTCAGATGAAATGAATAAGTTCACTGAAAGACAAACTTCCAAAGCTCACCTAAAATAAATGCATAATGTGAACTCCCCTGTATCAATTAAAGAAACTGCATTTGTAATTTAAAAGTCTGGCAAAAAGAAAATGTGAGGCCCAGGTGGCTTCATTACTAAATCTTGCCAAACATTTAAGAAGTTAGTAATCTTGATTCTACCTAAGTTCTTCCAGAAAGTAGTAAAGGATGGTATGTTTCCCAGCTTATTCTGTAAAGCCAGAATTACCCTGATACCACAATAAGAAAAAAAAGACATTACAAGAAAAGAGAAAGACAGATGAATATCTCTCTTAACATAGATGTAAAAATTGTACTTTAAATTTTAGCAAATCGAATCTAGCAATTAGGAAAATGTATATTGGATTAAGATGATCGTATGCTTTTTTTTCTAGCTTGGTAATATGATGAGTTTCATTTATTGTTTTTGAATGATAAACAGTCTTACGTTGTAGGGACAAATCTCATTGTATTAGCAAACTTTTTAAAAAAAGAAAAAACCATATAGTCATCTTTTTATTTTTTATTTTTTAAAAAGATTTTATCTATTTATTTTAGAGAGAGAGCATGAATAGGGGAGGGGCAGAGGGAGAGCCCATGTGGGGCTCAATCTCATGACCCAGAAATCATGACCTGAGCTGAAACCGGGTTGGATGCTTAACCGACTGAGACTACCCAGGCGCCCTGTGATCATCTTAATTTAACCTACAGTTTTAATATAAACTCCCAACAATGTAAGAATAGGAAGGAATTTGCCTAACTTGATAAGGAACATTTATGAAAAACCTACAGTTAACATCATATTTATTGGGGAGCAACTAAATACTTTCTTAAGATTAGGAACAAATTGGATATCCACTCTCACTATCTGTTTAACATTGAATCAGATAATTCTTACAAATGCAATAAAGGAATAGGAATAAATAAATGACATCCAGATTGGAAAAACTGTTAATTTTCATAAATGACATGATTGTCTATGCAGAAAAATCTGATGAGATCTTTAAAAAAGCTATAGAACTGAAAAGTGAATTTAACAATTACGGAATATGAGATCAATATAAAAAAGCAATTGTATTTCTGTGTACTAACAATGAACAATTTGAAATTAAAATAAAGAATGCCATTTATAATAGCATCATATTATGATATGCTTTTGGATAAATTTGACGAAAGATTTGAAAGACATATACACTTAAAATTGAAAGCACTGCTGAGAGATTTAAAGATCTAAATAAATACACAGATATGCACATCCATAAAAGTAAGACTCAGAGTTATCACTGTGTCAGTTCTTTCCAAATTAATCATAAATTCAACTCAATCCCAGTAGGCTTTTGTTTTGTTTTGTTTTGGGAGAAGTTGACAAATTGATTCTAAAATTACCTGAGAATTCAAAGGACCCAGAATAGCCAAAACAATTTTGTTATGGGGGAATGAGCAATTACAAAAGGCATGAGGGAACTTTTGGAGTTGATGGAATTATTCAATACTTTGTGGCAATGGTTTCACAGATATATATGTATTTGCAGATTTGTCACATTCGGGAAGTTAAATATGTAGAGTTTATTCTACATCAACTATACATTAAGAAAACAAGTTAAAGATAAAGGAAATTCATTGAGTGTATTTCATTCTTTACATCTTCAGTTTGAAATACCTAACATTTTGAAACATTCCATTTTACTTCTCATGAATTTGGGTTGTTAATGCCTCATTACCTGAACCTTTAAAGTTACTTAATGTTATTTCAGGGTGGATTTCAAAAGCTGAAGGAATAATTTAGTCAGGCCCTTTTTATTGTAAGTTGGCTTACTTCCTGAAAACCTAGCTAAATGATTACTAAAAACTAAAAAGACATAGAGTGGCCATTTAAAATATTTAAAAACATGTTTCATTAAATCCCTTACTTATGTACCCATTTGCTTTATAAGTGCAAAAAGCACATATAAAGTATCCAGTAATATTACTGTTCAAAGATGGTCTCTTCAAAACAAACTTCCAAAAAATAATAATAAAATAGCCTGAGTGAGTTAGAATAATAATATTAAGAAAATCTAAAGATACATATTTTTTGTTTTCTATGTTAACTTTCAACATTAGTTAATTTTAATTCATAAGCAGCAGGACACATTTGAAATGAAGTAGTTCTTGAGGCATGAAAATAAATATTCTCTAATTCCATGGCAATACCTCCACATAATGATGCCTGGCTTGAAAGTATTAAAGTTTTGAAGTGGGTAGCTAAATACTGCCTGGCCAGGGAGCTTTGTCATTCCAGATAGCACCATATATTCTCTTTTGGCATTGATAATTTCAAGTCTTATTTTCCTATGTAAAAAATTTAGCAAGCATCCAGCACTTTGTTAATTATAAAGCACATACATCTTTAAATTTATCATAAAAGATAGAGCCTTATATTCTAGTTGCGTTTTTTAACAAAGAGGCAACTTAGTCTGTATTTCTCTATCTTCTATTTATTTTATTTTATTTTGGATGAAAGTAGCAAATATTAGCAAACACATATACATTTGTACTTAGTAACATACATGTTCACTTATTTGATATCCTCTGTAACCACTACAGAGTACAAGATAGGCCACAAAAGAGATTAATTTATTAGTAGAGATATTTCAGCAATCTACCAGATATAATTAATGGTTTGATTAAGATTATCAAATGTAATCTATTTAAAGATATCAAAATGAATATGTGTGGTTGCTAAGCAATAAGATAGGAAAATCAAGATGTGAATGGTTTAGTCAATAATCTTAGACTAGTAACTTCATCACTCTCTGGCAAGGTTATACTTTGGATGACAATTCCAACTTGAAAGCTTGAAAGAAGAATATGGACAGGTTAGGGACTTTGGGACTTGAAGAATGATAACGTGGTGACCTCCTTAGGTTTTTCCTTTATTTCTCATATACCACTGGACTGGGTGCTAGACAGAACCTGGAACAACCAAAAAACATGGACAAAAGCCAACCAACCAACCAACCAACCAAACAAACACAAAGCGCTTGCTCCTCCTGGCCAAAGGACAGAGAGAGAGAGGAAGTCAAAAAGAGGTCTAATGGAGGAATGTCACCCACAGCTCCACAAATTAGGCTGATGTCCAGTCCAGGCTTCTGGAAGCAGAGCAGTAAAGGTCTAGACCATCCTAATTGCTGTACAGTTGGAGCATCAGTGGGTGTTCCAATGTGGTGGCAGTGGTGGTGAAAACAGCGAAGCCCTATGTCTCCATGTCCTCATCCACTAGCATAACAAAACCCAAACACAGAGGCTTCTGCACTCTTCCCCAAAAGGTTGTTCAGTAACAACAGATGGTCCAGGGATGTGCCTACTCTACCTGCAAATGGTACCAGTAGGGACTGAATGGGAATCCCAACAGTACCAGAAGAAGAAAGTAGATCAGAAAAACATAAGGGCACAGAAAAGTAAACCATCCCTGAAACTAAAGACCACAAAAATAGACACTAATCTAAAATAGAAGGTTTAAATAGAATCAGAAGTTTCCTACAAAACAATCACAATGTCTAGGATATAATTTAAAAAGTTACTTTTCATCTCAATAACCAAGAAAACAATAATTGAGTGAGAAAAAGAAATTAGCTGATACTAATACTAATATGAATCAGATGTTGAAATTATCTGACAAGGATTTTAAAGAGAGGCTATCATAAAAATGCTTCAATTATCAGCTGCAAATACTCTGGGTACAAATAAATAAACCAAAAATCTCAGTTATAAACCAAAATCTAAGTTATAGAAAAGAACCAAATAGAAATTATGGAATTAAAAAATATAATAACCAAAATAAAAATCTTACTAGATGGATTCAGTACTGGAATGAGGATGACAAGACGACAGAATCAGAAAACTTGAATGTAGATCAATAGTATTTACTCAGTCTGAACAATAAAGATAAAAAACTGAAAAGAAAAAAAAAGAGCCTTATTATCCTTGAGGGATAATAACAAAAGCTATAATATTTGTATCACTAGGCTCTCAGAAGGAGAGAAAAAAGGGTGTGGAACTTAAAAGCTATTTAAATAATGGTTGAAAACTTCCAAATTTGGTGAAAGACATAAATCTACAGATTCAAGAAACTGAAAACAAACAAACAGAAAAATAACTTCAATTGGGATAAACCCAAAGAAATTTACACCAAGATACAGCATAATTGAACTTCTGAAAACTAAAGACAACGAAAAAATTTTACCAAAAGCCGGAGAGAAATGGCATATTATCTAAATAACAGCAGATTTCTCATCTGCAACTATGGAGGCCATGACTGGAAGATTTTTCTAGTGCTAAAAGAAAAGGACTGTGAAAATGGACTCTTGTATCTATTAAACCAGTCCTTCAAGTAAGGAGGGGAAATAGAGACATTCTCTGATGAAGGAAAACAAAGGTAATTTGTTGCTAGCAAATCTACCCTTCAAGAATGACTAAAATAAGTATCCAAACAGAAAGACAATGATAATAGAAGGTTGGGACCTTCAGAAAGAAAAGAACCAATGGCATGGGTAAAAACAGAAGTAAACAAAATAGAGTTTCACCTCATGGGTTTCTTTAATCATATTTTAGGGTTGAAGCAAAAGTGATAACACAACTTGATATAATTCTATGTAGAGGAAATGCTTAGGACAATTATATTTAAAGTTGGGGAGGGTAAAGGAACCTCAAAAGAAGTAAAAGTTCTACTTTTCACTCAAAGTGTTAAAACATCAACACCAGGAATCTCTGATAAGTTACATATGTATAAGGTGATACCTAAAGCAGTAATTAAGAAAACTATAAAGCAATATACCTAAAATATAAGTAAAACATAATGGAACTCTGGAAAATGTGCAAATAACCTACAGAAGATAAGAAAAAAGAAACAGAAGAATGAAAATCAGAGATTGACAGAGTGAATAAATAAAAATGACTCAACTGGATGCTGTCTATAAGAAATGATTCAAATATAACAAAATTTGTTGGTTAAAAGTAAAATAATGCAAAAAGGTATATTTATCAAACATTACTTTTAAAAAATTAATAAAAAAAAGTAAGAGTAACTACATTAATATCAGACAAAGTATATATGGCATTCCTAATTAGTATGCACCAAACTACAGAGCTTTTAGACACATGAAGCAAAAGCTGATAGAGCTGAAGGAAGAAATTGAGAAGTCCACAATTATAGTTGGGAAACCAGAAAAATAATAGACAGTAAATCAGCAGGAATATAGATAATTGAATAACACCATCAATAGGATACCGTCAACAGTTATAGAACACTACACCAAACAAAAACTAAATATGTCTTCTTGAAGTGCAAATGGAACTTTCACTACAATAGACCAAATCCTGGGCTATAAAACAAATTTAACATATTTAAAGGAACTGAAATCAAAGAGCATAAGTTTTCTAGTGATAATGGAACCAACTTACAAATCAATGGTAAAAGACAACAGAAAAATCTCCATACATTTAGAACGTAAACAACACTCTTTTATTTTATTTATTTTATTATTTTTTAAGATTTTATTTATTTATTTGAGAGAGAGAGGGAGAAGGAGCAAGGGGAGGGGCAGTGGGAGGGGGAGGAGCAGACTCTCTGCTGAGCAGGGAGCCTGACATGGGGCTCCATCCTGGGACTCAGGGATCATGACCTGAGCTGAAGGCAGCCCCTTAACAGACCGAGTCACCCAGGCGCCGCTAAAAGCTAGTTCTTAAAAAAAAAAAAAAAAGTCAATACAACTGATACACTTCTACCAAGGTGACAAAGATAAATGTTGGGTTTTTAATATTCATTTTCATTTATTTTTTCCTGAATGTGTGCACATGGAGAGTTCTGGATCAGAGACAGATTTCTTATTAGATACCTTTAGCAATAATAAGTGTTTTTTGTTGTTGTTGTTGTTCTTCCCACCATTCCTGATTCTTTGTTCTAGTATTTACCCTTAACGTCAACATAAAATTTTCCAAATTCTGAAAATTGACAACGTTGACAACTATCTGTGGAGAATTTATTCAGGAAGGGTGAATCTTGGTAGGAGATTAGTGCCATTTTATTTTGCCCAATTTCCATCCTTTTCTTTCCTTCTCAAGTTCTATGATAGCCTTGAAAACCAAGAAGCTCATTTCCAGATTTGTCACATTTTATTTAAAATGTTTATTTTTTTGCCATTAGAAAAATTATGAGGCATACGAAGAAACAAGAAAGTATGGAAGTATGGCCCATATACAGGGAAAAGTGGTCAATACAAACTGTCCTTGAGGAAGCCTAGATGTTTAACTCACTAGACAAAGGCTATAAATGAGCTATCAAAGAACCAAAGGAAAGTATGAGAACAATGTCTCCCCAAATAGAGAATATCAATAAAGAGGTAGATATATATTTAAAAACCAAACAGATAATGTGGAGTTGAAAGTATAGCTGAAGTGAAAAAGTCACTGGAGGTGCTCAAGAAAGATTTCAGCAGCAGAGGAAAGACTCAGCAAACTAGGGATTATTCAGTCTGGGGAACAGGAAGACAAATGAATAAAGAAAAAGAAGAGAGACTCAAAGATATGTGGAACACTATCAAGCATTACCAACAAAAATATAATGGGAGTCCTAAAATGAGAAGAGGGAAGAAGAGGCAGAAAGAATATTTGAATATTATGGTTTAACAATTTTCCAAATTTGATGAAAAAAATTAATCTGCACATGCAAGAAGCTCTGTGAACTCCAGTAGAATAATCTCAAAATGATCCTCCCTTAAAGACATCATAAACTGTTGAAAGCCAAATACAAAGACAGAGTCTTGAAAGCAGCAAGAGAAGCGTGACTTATCACATAAAAAAACTCAGTAAGATCAACAGCCGTTTTATAATTCGAAATTGTGGAGTCCAGAAGCCAGTGGGATAACACATTTAAATTGCTGGAAGTTGTGGTGGTGATATGAAGCTACTTATGTGACAAAATTCTAGACAGCTACACACACATGCACACACACACAGATATACAAGTGCATCTACGGCTGGTGAAATATGAATAAGTTTTATGGTTTACATACATGTCAGTTTCCTGGTTTTGATACTGTACTGTAGCTATGCACAATGCTAACATTGGGAGAAGCTGGGTGAAACGTGCACAGGACCTTCCTATATTTTTTTGCAATTTTATGTGAATCCATACTAATTCCAAGATGAGTATTTGAAAATAAAATTCTTCATCTTATGTAAAATATTACTGTTAAAGAGAGAATTCTCAAAGCTCCTGAAAGAATAGTCATCAAAGGTAATCTAGTTGTACTTTTACTTTTCTATTCTCCAAAACCTTTAGCATAAAACAGTGCGTGTACCATCAACCTGGTGCCAAAATACTACTGTTACATTCTTGAAGCTGTCCTAGAAATTGTAGTGTGACCTTACACTATCCATTGAATTTATTTACTCTTGAGAATCTTCAACTACTGTCTAACAAAGCAATTTTACACATATTAGGCAACATATGTTTTAACTCTTTGAAAAGTAAGTGACATTTTATAAAAAAGCAAGATAGTAAAATTTTTTAATAATTTAAATTAAGTTTATACTTATATTAGAAAATAATCCAACAGTGCACACAGAAAATATAAAGGCTTTCATGAACAAACATTATATTTCAAATGGTACTGGCTTATTGCATTTTATAAACTGCATCATGTTCAAGTCTGTGGCTCCCAATAATCTTATTTATCTATCTTTTGTTAATATTCTTCACATGATTATTGACTCCACAGACTTCCCCTCATTCCTAAAAATTATTCTCTATCATCTGTTAAGTTCTATGTCATTTTCAATATATGGTGTCTAGTTTTGGAGTATTCTGATGTGCCCTGCTCACCTTAGCAATATGTAAGTATCATGTTAAATTAAAGCACTTTTGATCGCATTGACTAGTCTCTTACACATCAACAGCAAGGAAAGTTGCAAGATACACTGCAGTTTTTTCCTAATTATTTTTTATGTACAGCATCTTAGGAAAAGTTTGATTTACACTGTGACTTGAAGAAATATTTTCTTGCTTTTTGAGATTTTTGAGAGTGCCTTGATTGATCAGCATGGTCAAACTATAAGAATGCCATGGACTGTTCTTGCTTACAAGATTTTCTTCAAAGACCAGCAAACCCAATACAATAAAATGTTCTCTAAATCCTAGGCTACAAATGCACCTATGATACTACTCAAGTCATATTGAATGTAGAATGAAACGGATTACAGTTAGTGTTTTGTTTCACATTAAAAAATTTTTTTTCTCTGCTTCTGGTATAATTTGTCCTCTGACCACTTCAGGATAATCAGCAAAATGATATAGTCATTTCTAGTGAATATATAATCCAGACTTAGGATAAGATCCATCAGCTTTAATAGGTGGTCCTTACAGGAAGTCAATTATGGAGAAGTTTGTGGTTGGAATCTAGTTTCAGTGAGCACAAGGGTTTGTTTCAGGCTTAAAACAAAGATGGGTTTTTATGCACAGAAAAATCTTGACAACTAAGGAGACTGCATTTTCAGTAGGATTTGTGTAAAATCCTTTTCCTTAAGAAGGAAAAGAAAAAGGCTTGGTATGAGTTTTTCTCTGCCAGGATGTCATTTTGTTACAGCTTGAGAATGTGATTAGAGTTCCATTTACTGAAGGCATAAACAACAAAATATCTTTTAAAGTGCCACCATGAAGGCTCAGTGCTAGGTTCTTTACGAAGTGTGTTAAATAATACAGGTGTTGCCTTTCATTAGGAGCTATCCCATCAGGTCACATAGTAAAATTGTCCCATTTTTTCTTTGTGGTTGAATTCAGTAAAGGCCAGATCTATTAGAAAATTTAGATCTACCACTAATTATATTACATCTATAGAACACATCTTACTATATTGAACATCTGACATAGATTTTGATTCTATAATTAATGTCAGTGATTATGAAGCTACTTGTATTTACTTTTTTTTTTTATCTGTTTTGCAGAACATCTCTTTCCCATCCCTACCCCACTTTTTCATTGAAAAAGTTCAGTGGAAAGTATATTGGATCCACATTTCCTTTATTTTAAAAATGTATGTCTCAGGTATTCAGAATTAGTTTAATAATAAACATTGATTTATGGTACACCATCATCACTGAGCCATGCATGGCCACATTTAAAATTTTATTTTTAATAATATAATTAACATTTATGAACCTACTATCAAACTAGACATGTATAAGACTGAATGCACAGAACAGCACTCAACACAAATAACTATCCAGCCCCAACTGTCAATGGTGAGGTGAGAAAATCTGTTCTAGATCATCACTTCTCTAACTGCAACGTGCATGTGAATCACCCGGGATTCTAGTTCAAATACAGGTCCTGGTGTTCCCAGAGATTCTGAAAATCTTACAAGTTCCTAGGTGCTGATGATGCTCTAGATCTTAGTCTGGACCACTCTTTTAATAGCAAGGCTATGGTCTTGTAATAGAATAAGATGTAGTTAATTTTAGGTCTTCTGAATCAAAATTCTTTGTATGTAGTTTTATTTTTTAATTATTTTTTCTAAGACAGGTAATTTTATTTTTTATTTTTTAATTTTAAGTTTAAAAAGTGTTTATCATTGAAGTATATAGTTCACATTGAATGTTATGTTAGTTTCAGGTATACAACATAGTGATTCAGTAATTATATACATTACTCAGTGCTCACGGTGATGAGGATAGTTACAGTCTGTCAGCATACAATGTTATTACATTGTTTTGACTATATTCCCTATGCTATTCTTTTCATTGCCATGATTTATTTATTTTGTAACTGGAAGTTTGTACCTCTCAATACCCGTCACCTATTTTGCCCATCCCTCCATCCACCTTCCCTCTGGCAACCACCAGTTTGTTCTCTGTATGTAAGAGTCTGTTTTTTATTTGTTTATTCATATGTTTTGTTTTTAGATTCCACATGTAAGTGAAATCATATGATACTTGTCTTTCTTTATCTGAAGTATTTTACTTAGCATAATATCTTCTAGGTCCATCCATGTTGTCGCAAATGGCAAGATTTCAATTATTTTTATGGCTGAGTAATATTCCATTGTTTACATATACCACATCTTCTTTTCATTCATCTATCAATGGGCACTTGGGTTTCTTCCATATTTAGCTATTGTAAATAATACTGCAATAAATGTAGGGATGCATATATCTTTTCAAATTAGTGTTTTCACTTTGGGGAGTAGATACCCAGTAGTGGAATTATTAGATCATAAGGTATCTCTATTTTTGATATTTTAAGGAACCTTCATGCTGTTTTTCAAGGGGCTGTACCAATTTACATTCCCACCAACAATGCACAAATGTTCCCTTTTTTCCACGTCCTCACGAATATTTGTTATTTCTTATCTTTTTGATACTTAGCCATTTTGACTGGTGTGAGATGATATTCCTTTGGATTTGATTAGCATTTCCCTGATGATGAATTGAACATCTTTTCATGTGTCTGTTGACCATCTGTATGTCTTCTTTGGAAAAAGTCTATTCAGATTTTCTGCCCATTATTAATTGGATGTTTTTTGGGTTATTTAAGTTATTTATGTATTTTGGATATTAACTCCTTATCAGATATATCATTTGCAAATATCTTCTCCCATTCACTAGATTGCCTTTTTGGTTTGTTAATGGTTTCCTTTGTTATGTGAAAGCTTTTTATTTTGGTGTAGTCCCAATAATTTATTTTTGCTTTTGTTCCCCTTGCCTGAGGAGACATTTCCATAAATAGGTTGCTAAGGCCAGTGTCTAACAGACTACTACCTATGTTTTCTTTGAGGAATTTTATGGGTTTCAGGTGTCACTTTTAGGTCTTTATTCCATTTTGAGTTTGTTTTTGTGCATGGTGTAAGAAAGTGGTCTAGTTTCATTCTTTTGCTGTCCAGTTTTTCTAACACCATTTATTGAAGATATTCTTTTCCTCGTTGTATATTCTTGCCTCCTTTGTTGTAGATTGATTGGCCATATGTGCATGGGTTTATTTCTGAGCTCTCTATTCTGTCCCATTTTTCTATGTGTCTACTTTTGTGCCAGTACCATACTGTTTTGATTGCTATAGCTTTGTTGTATACCTTGAAAACTGGGATTGTGATACCTCCAGCTTTGTTCTTCAAGTTTAGTAGCGGTTTTTATCATTAATTCATGCTAAATTTTATTAAATATAATTTATTATATTTCTATGAATTTTTTCTTTCTTTTGAGATAATCATCGATGACATTTTTATATTAAGTGCTACATATTATTATATATTATTTATATGTTAGATATTTACATATTAAATGTTAACCCATCCTAATATTAACCCGTCCTTATATTACTGCAATAAATCCTACCTGGTCATGTGTGATTCTCATATATGTATCTCAAATATGCTACTTGATTTAGGGAAGAACCTGTAATTTTCTTTGTTAAGTGTTGCATTAAAATTTTACAGGTTTGAGATATATTCTTTCTTTTTCCATTGTCTAGAAGGGTTTCTACTAGATTGTAATGATCTGTTTCATGAAAATTTGGTAGAACTCACTTGTAAATCATTTGAGACTATTATTTTCTTATGGGATATTTTTAAGCTATGGTTTCAATAATGAGTCTTCATTTTTCTATTTTTTCGGACTCAGTTTTGGTAAGTTACATTTTTTTAAGAATTTGTCCAAGGTAACTGAGTTTTAAAATTAATCTCATAAATTTATTGATAGTTTTATTACATCTTTAATATCTGTTTTATTTCTAATACCTTCTCCATCTTACTCAAAATGTTATTTATATATATCTTCTCTTTTATCGTTTATCAATTTTGTTAGAAGTCTGTGTTTTATTTTTTTGAACAACCAACATTTGACTTTTTGAGACTTATTTTGATGTTTCATCAATATTTGCTTTTACCTTTATTTCTTTTTCTATCTACTTTGTATGTTTAGTTAATTATTGGCACTTGTTAGTTTATTTTGTAATTATTTGAGGTATTTAATTGCCCTTTAGATACTGTTTTTGCTGCAGCTTCTAATTTTGACATATAGTCTTCTCATGATTATGCAGTTTTCATTATGTTATCTTGAAGGAAAAGTTACTTAGAAAGTATGCTCTTTCCATTTCCAAATATGTGCACATTTTTATTTGTATTTTTATTAACTTCGAACTTAATTATGTTGTCTACATCTAAATAATATTATCTATATGATCCCTATTCCATAATCCTAATGTACCTATTTTTCCTTTAAAGAGCTGTGTTTTAGTCTTGGCCTCTGATTGGCAAATTTGCCAATTTCTCCTCATAAGTCTATTAATTTTGATTTTCTAAATTCTGAGACTTTTATTAGATATAATATACTTATAGTTATTATAATTTTTTAATAAACTGGACTTTTAATTTTCATGAAGCAATCCCATCTATAATATCCATTTTTCCCTTAAAGTTGAATTTGTCTGAAAACAAAATGATTATACCAGCTTTGTTTTGAATAGTATGTGCATACCATCGGATTTCTTCCTTTTAACGTTTCTGTCCGTAAATGTCACTTGAATATCTTCCAACTGAAATGTAGCTGGAGTTTTTTTTTTTTAAGACTTTATTTATTTATTTGAGAAAAAGAGAGAGAGAGGGAAAGAGCTATCACACAAGCAGGGGAGGGGCAGAGGGAAAGAAGCAGGCTCCCTGCTGAGCAAGGAGCTTGATGTGGGACTTGATCCATGACTCTGGGATCATGACCTGAGCCAAAGGCAGATGCTTAACCAACTGAGCCACCCAGGTGCCCCTGTAGCTAGAGTTTTAAAAGCTATCTAATAGTTCCTATTTTGTAACTGGTAAGTTTAGTCCATTTATTTATATTGATTGTGATTGCAGATATTTTAGACTTATTTCTGACTTGTTTCTTTTCATTTCAGTTTGTCTCTCTTCTACAAAATCTCTTTTCTCCTTTTTTTCTTTGTTACTGTTACATTTATATTTATATCTGCATCTAGGAAAACAAGAATGTTAAAATCTTCTTGGCATGCTTGAATTCCCTCCAACTTCAATAATGTTAGTATCATCTAGAAGTTTAACTCTGGGTTATTTGAAATTCCTTTCCTCTTTTCCTTCCTCCCTCCCTTCCATCCTCTCTTCCTTCCTTCCTTCCTTCTTTCCTTTTCCTCATAGTTATTTTTGTTTGTTTTAGATAGTGAGAGATTTTCCAATTAATTTTTAATCACTACTACTACCTTTCTGTAAGTATTACATTTCTTGGATGTTTTTTCTCTTACTGGTCCAGTTCCTCAGAAATTATTTTCAATGTGCTTTTCAAATTTTCAGAGAATTCAAATGTCTGAAAATATTTTTTATTGTATCTTCACATTTGACTGACACTTTGTAGGATGCAAAATTGTGATTCCCAGGGTTTCTTCATTTAATAGTTAAAATATTTCCTCATTGTAGTCTTACACCCTGTGTGGCTTTTGAGAGAGTCTTATGTTAATCTAAATCTTGTTCTTTGGTAGTTATTTTGCTCTTTTGGTCTTGAAATTTTAGAATCTTCCCTCTGTGTTTGATATTTGCCTTAGTCTGTTCAGGCTGCTATAACAAAACAGAGACTGGATAGTTTATTAACAACAGAAATTTGTTCCTCACAGATTGGGAGGCTGGGAAGTCCAAGACCAAAGTGACAACATGGTCACATTTTGGTGAAGTCCCTTTTCTTGGTTCATGGCTTGCACCTCCTGTCTAGATCCTGACATGGTGGAAGGGGTTAGGGATCTGTCTGGAGCCTCTTTTATAAGGCACTAATTCCATTCAGAGGGCTTTGCCCTCATAACTTAAGTATCTCCCAAAGAGCCCATACACTAATACCGTTACCTTTGAGGTTTAGGATTTCAGCCTATAAATTTTGAGAAGACAAACTTTCAGACCATAGTGATGTTTTAAAACTTTCTGAAATAGTTCTATGTGTGTGTTTTTTTCTTATACCATCTGTTTGGCAATCTATTCATTTATTCAACAAATACATGTTAAACACCTACTCTATCTAGTCATTGTTCTAAGTGTTTAAAATAGGTTTATAAACAAAACAGCCCTATATATTTTTCACTTGTTGAGTTTATAACTTGATTGAGAGGGAAAGAAGATGAGGAGTAGTGATCTAAAATAAATATAATAAATAAATAGAGTATATAGTTTATTACACATTATTAAAGTTAGAGTAGGTTGAGGTTGTTCGGGAGACCAGATTCCAATTTAAATACAGTGATCAGGGTAGGCTTCATTAAATAGGTTACATTTGAACAAGATTTGAACAAGGTGAGAGGGTAAGTCTTGGGATGACTGATCAAGGTGGAAGAAATAGTAGGACATGTGGCAAAAAAATACTAGGAAAGCCAGGACATGTAGAGGATTTCAGGTCATTTTAAGAATTTGTTTTTTAAATGAACTAAATCCAGACTTTATTCAGTTTTCCTTAGTTTTTACCTAATGTTCTTTTTGTTCTGGGATCCTGTCCAGGTGACCAAAATACATCTACTCACCACTTGTACTTAGGCTTCTCTGGGCTGTGACAGTTTCTTAGACTTTCCTTGTTTTTTTTTTTTTTTTTTTTTAAGATTTTATTTATTTATTCGACAGAGATAGAGACAGCCAGCGAGAGAGGGAACACAAGCAGGGGGAGTGGGAGAGGAAGAAGCAGGCTCATAGTGGAGGAGCCTGACGTGGGGCTCGATCCCGTAACGCTGGGATCACGCCCTGAGCCGAAGGCAGACGCTTAACCGCTGTGCCACCCAGGCGCCCCTAGACTTTCCTTGTTTTTGATAACATAAACAGTTTCAAGGACTCCAGGTCAGATATTTTATAGAATGCTCCTCAACTGGAATTTTTCCGATGTCTTTCTCATGACTAGATTTAGTTATATGTTTTTGGGAGGATGACCACAGAAAGTTCCATTTTTATCATATCATATTAATGATGCATCCTATCCACGTGACTTACCACTGTTGCTTTCAGTCTCGATCACGTGGCTTATCAGGTTTACCTACCGTAAAGTTATTCTTTTTCCCTCCCACTTCCATGCTGTACTCTTTCCTATGAAGGCACTGTGCATAGCTCACATTTAAAGAGTAGAGAGTTATGTTCCACCTGATATTATTGTTATGTCCCACCTGTTCCACCTTTCCTGAGGACAAGTATCTATATAAATTGCTTGGGATTCTTCTGAAATTTATTTCTTCTACTTTATTTATTTGTTTATTCAAATATTTATATCAGTATGGACTCCTAGATTTTTTATTTTAGTTTAGGTTATAATTCAGTACTGCATTACATTTTGTGTTATGGTTGTGGTTATGTTGTTCTAACTTTGGCCCTTGAGAACTCTTCCAGTTGGCTCCTCTATCCCTTTGACAAACCCCCATTGTTATGTTTAATTTGAAAACTTCTTACTTTCTGATACTGTGAGATGCTTCAAGTTCATTTTGTGTGTTTCCTGCCCCAGTTCTAGAATCAGCCATTTCTCCAAGGGACCCTGCTTACTTTTTTGGGGAATGGCTTAGAAACCAACATCTGGATACTACATGTAAAATTTTTGACTTTTAATCAGAGTGGTCGTTATAGGATTTTGAGAAAAGAATGATGTGTTATGATTTACAATTTGAAAAGTTTCCTATAACTGCTGTGTTAGACTAGATTATAGGAGGGAAAGAGTGGAAGCTATTAGGAGGCTGTTTGGCTATTAGGAGGCTACTACAGTTATCCAGACCAGAGGTGATAGCTTGGATTAAGGTAGTACTGGTGGAGGAGGTGATGAGGTGTTTGTATTGTAACCCTTCACTTTGAAGACAGTTTATCTTCATTTTTTGTAAAATATTTCTTCCTTCTTTCAAGAAATTGTACTCCTTCTAGGACTTTATTATGCAGATATAAGCATATCTGTATCTGTCCTACCATGTAACTATTACATTTTAATTTTTTGCTCTCTTCTACCATTCTATGAGAAAATTTCTTAATCCAGTCTTTTTTTTTTTTTTAAGATTTTATTTATTTATTTGACAGAGACAGCCAGCGAGAGAGGGAACACAAGCAGGGGGAGTGGGAGAGGAAGAAGCAGGCTCCCAGCGGAAGAGCCTGATGTGGGGCTCGATCCCAGAACGCTGGGATCACGCCCTGAGCCGAAGGCAGACGCTTAACAACTGCGCCACCCAGGCGCCCTTAATCCAGTCTTCTAACTCATTAGCTCATTCTTTAACCATATCCACTCTTTTACTTATTCTATTCATTTTTTTGTGTTTTTTATTTTGCCAATTATATTTTACATCCTAAACATTGCTGCTATTAAATATCTCCTGTCACCTTATTGCCCATCTCCATCCTTTGTTTTATATATTTCTTTAGCAATCATCATCATTTAATATACTAGATACTTTTTCTTATTTTTCTCACTTATTGTCTGTCTACCACTAGAATAGAATATAAATTCCATGAGGGCTGGAATTTTTGTTTTTGTTTTTTCTTTGCTTTCTCTCCTGAACTTATTATAGTATCTGAAACATAGTAAGAGTTCAATAGATAGTTTTTGAATGAGTGAATTGAAGAGTAGGTGGCATAGATAATCTTGCACTTGGGGAGGGGGGCATGACAATTTCATTAAGGAAATTTATGCCACCTCTAGTTTTAGAGAAGTATAATCTATTGGGATGCCTTAGTGACTTATTATACCGTGTGCTTAGCCTTGGGCAAGGCCATCTTTGGAATCTGACTTTTAAGTGTTGTTCAAATATCCCCATGTCTGAGAAAGGACATATAAAGATGTTAAGCGGGAAATGTTGAATGGAAGTATAGTCAAAGATGTGATATTCTCAAGTAGTCTGTGTTTGACAAGCCTTAAAATTATATAATTGTATCTGTGGCTTGACCATTTTCTGAAATAAGAAACTGAGAGTTATTTAGTCTCTAAACTAGGTGCCATTTAGGCAAACTGGATGGAAAAGCACCTCTTTTATTGAGTATTCCTTATCTCGCTGATTTTTTTTTTTGCATTTAATAGTTTCCTTGTTATTTTTTAAAACAATAACAATTTCACTTTTCTCTTTGCTTTGGCTTTAACAAGACTTCATTAGTTAAGGGGAAAAGAGCTACTAACAAGGATGACTTCTTTTCTTTTGGAAGACTTCTTAACTGTAAAGTCTTTTTGTCCTGATTTCCCATCCCAACTTCTGTTATAGAGGAGATGTTCCTTTAGAAGATCTTTACAAAATTTGAGGGCTGCAGAACAACACTTTGCTTTTAACACAGCTTATGTCGTGCTAGCATATCTGTCTCATTTGCACACACACACACACACACACACATATGTATAAATCTACATCTGTGTACGTTTAACTTACACACAGAATTTTATGATGCTGTTTACCCAAAAGTTAAAGCAAGGTGTGCCTCTCCTTATATGTGCATTTGTTGTTGTTATTGCGTTATCTCCATTTCTTATTGATTGCCAATTTGTTATCCTCTGCCTTTGCAGTCCTAAAGATTGATGCCATTTTGGGGTCTAATTACCCAAGCTGTTCTCAATTACATTTTCAATGTATTTTTTTCTGAAATGCCTGCAGCTTATGGCACTGCCCCAAATTGCTTGTTCTGGTGAGGTGCTTGCTCAGCACATCTTCTTTCCGCAATCATGTCACCTTCGATGAAGTCTCACTTTCCCTACAGTCTTTTTTATTTGCATTTACATATGTCAGCCAAATCCTGTCCTTTTGCACTTGGCATTTTAATTAAGGTTTCTTTACCATGAAGTTACCATAATTTATAGGGAATTGGTCAGAAAATGCAAAGAAGAAATCAATAGGAAGACATTTTAATGTATCATCTAATTATTTTTCCTTTTTCAACTCTTTCTTATTAAAGTGCATACATAAGGTTTTTCAGTCTAAGGTTTTTCATAGTAATTGGGTCTTCCCAGGGTGTATTTCTTATTAAATGATACATTTAAAATTTCTTTTATTAAGAAATGGTGTTAGTAATGCAGAAGCTGAATTCCCATTTCCCCAAAGGGACAGTTAAATAAATCCTTAGGTATATATCATACGTAGTATTTAAGAATACTGGCGAAAAAATTACACAAACTAGAAAAACATAGCCTGGAGTATAAGTTTAACTTCTAGATTCTGGAAGATATTGTTTGATCCCATCTGGTATGGGGGAGAATGTGCATGCAGGATATGTTATGAATAAGAGCTGGGAAGTGTTTAGAGGAGTCTCTCAGAAAATGATATATCAAATGAATAAATATATGTAAAGTTAATAGAAAAATCCAATAGCAAAATCAATAAACTTGTGCATATATTTGTGTCTATACCTGGGTACATATAAATTTATCTTTTTATTCAACAAATACCAAAGTCACGTTCATTCCAAACATGTATAGAATATTTAAAAACATTGACAATATGCTAATTCTCCAGAAAAGCTCCAATAATTTTTAAAACATCAATATTATACAGGTTAATTCCCTAACCAAAATGTAGTAATGATTAAAAATCAGTAATAAATGGCTAGCTATAAAAAAAATCTTGTGTTACTAGAAACATACTAAAAAAAGAGAAAGGTGCTACATAACTGTCCGGTTAAAGAGGAACTCAATGGGTAAATTATTAAATTTTTGTAATGAATAACCAGGGAAACACTGCATGTTAAAATATGTGAATGCAGTTTTTAGGAAAAAATGATACATTTCATACATCTTTCAGCTACCAATACAAATGGAAAAAATGAGCTAAATTTTTATTTCAAGAAGATAGAAAAAGAATAATAGTATAAACCCAAATAAGCAAGAATAAGGTGAATATAAAGCAATTATGGATATCAATTTCCATCAACCAGATTGATAAAAATATTATGAAGTTGGATAATATTAAGTATTGCCGAGGGTGTTGGCTGGTGCAATAAAAACTGATGAAGAGATTTTGACGAGCAATTTGGCAGTTACTTAGTGAAGTAATGTACATATACATCTTGCAATTACATCTTTAGTATAAACTGAAAAACTCAAAACTCTTGAAAAGGTACACGCTGAGACTATGCAAAAATGTTCATTGGACTGTTGTTTGGGTAAATAGATGAAAATAGAATGACATCTATGGTACAATAATCTTTATGTATTTCAAAAACCATGTATAAGGTAACATTATATATTTTTTGAGAATATTTATTTTTTTCTTTTCAGTTTTTTATTCAAATTCTAGTTAGTTAACATACAGTGCAATAATGGTTTCGGGAGTAGAATTCAGTGATTCATCACTTACATACAACACCCAGTACTCCTCACAACAAGTGCCCTCCTTAATACCCATCAACCATCTAGCCCATCCCCCACCCACTTCCCTGCATCAATCCTCAGTTTTTTTCTCTGTCATTAAGAGTCTCTTATGGTGTTTCCCTCTTCCTTTTTTTTCCCCATCCCATATGTTCATCTGTTTTGTTTCTTAAATTCTACATGTGAGTGAAATCATATGGTATTTGTCTTTCTCTGACTGACTTCGCTTAGCATAATACACTCTAGCTCTAGCTCCACCCACATCTTGCACATGGCAAGATTTCATTATTTGTGATGACTCAGCAATATTCCATAGTATATATGTTTATGTGTGTGTGTGTGCACGTGCATGTGTGTACATGTACCACCTATTTTTCATCCATTCATCAGTCGATGGACATTTCCATAATTTAGCTAGTGTTGATAATGCTGCTGTAAACCTCGGGTGGCATTTTCCCTTTGAATCTGTATTTTTATATCTTTTGGGTAAATACCTAGTAGTGTAGTTGCTGGATCGTAGGTAATTCTGTTTTTAACTTTTTGAGAAACCTCCATACTGTTTTCCAGAGTGGCTGTACCAGAATAAACATATTTAAATAAATAAGTAGTAGATTAGAAATTGTATTGGTTAAGAGAGAGGCTAAGCTGCTATGATAAAGGGACTCAAATATACAGAGACTCAAATGAAATCAAAGTTTATTTGTTTCTTAAATAAAAACCCAGAGGTGGGTACACATGTTGATGGTATGGCTCTACCATTAATACTTGGTTTCCAGAGTTCCCATATGTGAATCTTTGCAGATGTTAGACAACTGGAAGGACTTGTCCCTCTTCCGGCAGAACACTTAAGCATGTTTATTCTTATGAAGCTGCTTATAAATCTGACTGCCTGTAATGTATTGTAATGATTGAATGACTATCAGTAATGACTAACCAAGTATAACTCTGTTCTGTTTTTTCTTTCTTATGAAAACCAACATTACAAAGACACATTTTTACCTGCAAAGCTTTGGAGTTTATGAGGCAATTTTGTGTATGTTAACTCATTTCATTAAATTTGAGAACATAAATGTGAAGCATTCATAATTCATAATGTAAACACTAAAAAAATCTGCTTAGAGTTTCTAAAATTCAGTATAAGAAGAGAATCTTAGAATACTACTTAAGCTTGGCCAATCAATGTACTTCATCCTCTAGCTAAAACAGGTCTTCTTGCTGGCATTGATATTTGTCTTCATAGAACAGAAGACAAGTTGGTAGAATTAAAAATCCACCATTGCTGTCAAAGACATGTGAAACAGAAGTGAAACTCTCCTTCTAATGGCAAAATTCTGTCTTGCTGATAGCACAATTCCTATTATGTCATGGTGTAAGTTGTACAGTGCCTGGCATCAAGTCCACACGGACTTTATCAACTCACTAATTAGTTGATCAATTGATGATTCTGTGTCTCATCAGTGAAGGACATAGCAGTTTGGTGGTGTTTCATGTTCTGCCTCTGTCTGGTGTTTAAGCCTCTTATTACTATGTCATAAGGATACTAGGAAGCAAGTTAAAAAATATATAGTAAATTAATACTCTTGAGGAACATCTCAAGGGGAAGTGTTTACAAATTTGGAAATCTTATTTCTAAGACATGGAGAATATTTGCATGCATCACTGCATTTAATGTGATCAGTTTAGGTTATTTAACTCACTTGGTTTTTCCCTTTGAGAGAAATTCAAGAATAACTGGCATTGACCTTGATTTTATTTTTACTTGATGCCATGATTAATAGCACAAAATAGTTCACTTTATTTTCTCTGTCAGAATATTTTTGATAAATGGGTTGCCTTGATCATATTATATGGACCTCACTCCTCAATTTTCTCAGTCATAATGCTACCTCTGAACAAAATTGAGATTTACTGGTGACCCTCCAATCTGGTGAATAGAGCAATAAAATAAAGATGACCAGTATAAGCCAAATATATATATATATATATATATATATATATATATATATATATATATATATATATATGACAAACTTTTCTTTGATGCCTTTCTTTCCAAATATGGGGGAAATTTCTTGATATTCTATTAGTGGCTTTGTAATGAATTTTCCTCTCAATAAAAGACTTTATCGTAAAACATGTTTTAATTATATTTCTTCACTGAGGACTATGCCGTTTTGCACATTAGAATGGAGAGCATTGCAAAAGGAATAGGTAGGATCACTGGCTTTTGTCTGTTGCTACTTTTTTGACAAGGCACATTGCTCTAATAATACAAAGGTGCTTGGAACCTGAAGTAGGCTGCTGTGCAGGGCATAGACCTGTGTGGGCAGCCTCAGGGGTGCAGTTACCAGGAAAGTTTTGTCAAATCCTTTAAACCTGAGCGCAGCCTGATGGTGTAACCATTAGTCGCAGGATGACCTGATTGTTTGCTGGGCTTCTCCTGTGAAGACTTTGTGAAGACACTGAAATGAGAAAATGCTTAAAATGGACAAGTATCTAGATTGGGTGATTTAGAATGTAACCTCTGTATTTCACATAAATGTTGGGTTAGGTGCAAGAGATAATGTGCACAGTGAGACTTTTTGCTTCTGGTAATATTCTTTCCATTTCTGTAAGCAGAAACAACTCCTCCCTGGCTCCCTGCTCAGGCCAGAGCCCTTGAGGTGTAAGAGGGCTTTAATATCTCTGTACCTAGCACTATACTTATATGAATGAAAGTGGTACTTTAAGTGCTTATCTTAAATATATTTGTGCCAAATGGAATAGTGAGCAAATATGTCCATTTACTTGTATTTACATTGTTAAGAAATGAATTTCTCTGCATGAATGTTTTTTCCAGACATCTGGAAATGCACTCACTGAAGATCCTTATGTTTTCTTTTATATTTGTTAATGACGGCTTATGACAATGCTTTTTATAATCCTTGCCTTAAAACTTGGAAATGAACAGATCTTGAGCTCTTCTCCATGTTTCAGTGTGTTATAATCCAGGCCTGGGTGATGGCAGAATGGGATGGCCTGAGGTCCAAGGTCAGACAGACCCCTGGCAGTAGAATGAATATCGTTTGGAGCAGTGGGAGGAGGTTGGGTGAGGGGACAGTGGGAATCAGTGATGAGCCACAGTAAACAGCCTGCTAATGGTGTAGAACCCACATCAAGCTAACCTGGCAGGAAGCAGTAGTTTGAAATCCAGGTAGATGAGACTGGCAACAGGGAGTTCTGGCCAGAAAGAATAGAGATTCTGTCACAGAAAGGGATCAAACACCTAGGAAAACTGGAGAATGAGGCAGGGTCTCATAGGATCTGGATCCCTGAACACAGGCCAAGTGGAACATAAGACTAAATCCTCATGGAAAACTAATAATGGAACTGAAAAATTAGGTTGCCTTCTCCAGTCTCCATTATGCAAGTTTAGGATTAACAAAATGAACTCTTCCACTTTAGAATTTGGAAGATATTAAAACTACAGGCAATAGTTTAGGATTTGAAGAGGCAAAGGGTTAGAGTTGATAAGCCAGTCACTCCATGGATGAACTACATGAACTTCCTCATTCTATGGGGATACGAACTTATTTCCAGAGGCTATTTCCTCCCTCCCTCGTTCTTTTCCTCCTTCCCTCCTTCTCTCTCCCTGTCTTGCTCCTTCCCTCCCTGCTCACTTGCCCTTCCTTCCTTCCTTCCTTCCTTCCTTCCTTCCTTCCTTCCTTCCTTCCCTCCCTCCCTCCCTCCCTCTCTCCTTCTTTCTTTCTTTCTTTCTTTCTTTCTTTCTTTCTTTCTTTCTTTCTTTCTTTCTTTCTTTCTTTCACCTATGGATTCATTTATCTGTCTATCATCTCTATCATCTGGCTATCTATAAAGTATTAGCTATGTTTCACTGCTCCCAGAGTTCCATACTTTTTTTTTTTTTTTCAATTTGACCCCATGTTTAGTTTCTGGGAGAGTCTTCTCTCACATCTCTCATTGTCACCTGTCACTTATCCCTGAGTAGTTGTATCTGTTTTGAGGTGTTATCTCCTGCTTTCTCATTTGTATCTTCTAATTTGTTGTAGGTAGGAAAATCAGATGACCAAGCTCTGTTGACCTGTTAACAGGAGACACTTTGGGAAAATAATTCAGTGGTTTTTCACATACCCAGACACCTCTTAATCTGAAAGATGCAGTAAGGACATCGTTATCCTTATAACTCTTCAGGAAAATTCTCTTAGATGCAAAAAGGAATCTCAGAAAGATCATGCCACAGTCTCCTGTATTTCGTTTATAGGTGAGTCTCTCAGGCATCTATCCAGATTTTATTAGTATTTATACTTTATGTCCAAAGATATTCCTTTGATTCAAAAATAAATCCATGCCTTGACATAATTCAGAATTGGTGCAGGGAGAAAGAGGCAATTACTCCAACCTAAATATTTTATAAAGAAAATTCCTGCCAGTATGTTTAATATGTAGCCTAATACTAAACACATTACATCATTTATTTATATATAAAAGTTTTTGCTTTCAAACAGCATTGGATGTTATTTTGAAGTTTGGAATGATAACACAAAGTTATCCAAAAGGCATTCTTTGTTGCTTATATCCTTCAAGTCTTTATGTTCTAGCCAAAAAGAAACAGACAAAAATAACAGTTGCAATGATGATTCACAAGACTAGAAATATGAGCACAGGGAAGTGTACAGTGGAACAGTTGAAACTATACTATTTACAGGTTTACATCTTTCCAGTTATTTTATTGGCTTTTCCATCTTTTCCAGTTTTTCTCACTCCTGTTGTCTGCTTTGTTCTTAGTCATTTTCTCCCTCCTTATGTTTTTATATTTTTTTCCAATTTTCTCTTCAAATAATGCATTTCCTTTAAACATACTTTATCATTATTTTATCTTACCCCTTTCTACCTCTTTTATATTACAGTTTAGTTGCTTTTTGATTGTATCTTTTCAAAAACGGCATCAAGGATCAAATAAAACAAAACTCAGCAGTAATTCAAAACTGGAAATATTATATTAAAACTGCTAGCCTCAAGGAGATATTTTACATAAATATGTGTTGCAACTTGACCTCAAAGTCAGGCAGCTGGGCATTTTGCCTGGCTGAGGAAGGCAGAGATTTGGAGGGTGGGAAGGTTTTATGGCTTTTTTCATCTGTAGGCATATGCTTGTGTTCTTCTAGCTCAGAGGTAGGAAAGGGAAAGTAGATAACAGACCATTAAGAGTGGGCTGATGAAATTGTTAGAAGTTTGGTGAGTTTTTAAAATATATATTTATCTGCAGCCAACAAATTAACTCTTATAAGTGATACTACTTACTACCTTTAACAATTAACATTCAGTTATAGGCACATTTAAATCCCCAGCATATCAGTCCTGCTTGTATTTATAACTATCCTCATGCTATCAGTCAAACCTAGGATTTCTTTTGTGGATCAGAAAAGATCTTTAGTACAAAACATGTTGAATCACTAAGTAGACTTGGATTGCAGAAAAAAAATAGTAGGAGAGTATTTCAAATGACTAAAATTGGTTAAAAAACAAAGACTAAAATTGGTGGCTAAAATAATTTCCTTCATGTCCTCAGTAGGACGGGATTACTACCTCATCTGTCCAAAATGATCATTCAAAAAATATCAGATCTGCTGACAAAAATATCAGCAGCAATGGGCCCAGCCACCTCCTACCCATTCTCATGCTCATCCTGGACACTCCCTTTCTTTCCTGTCTTCATAGCACATAGCACTCTGTGCAAAGAAAACAAAAGATGCTGCGTGTGATGAAGGTATGATATACATGAAAAGAAGGCAATGATAATGCTGTTCTTTTCTGCCTGGGCTTAGAAAGTAGGTTATATAAAGAGCCCTTCTCAAGTTGACATTAAAAATGTGTAAATCAAGTGGCAACAGATCCTGTATTCCTTCTGGCGTTGACTACCTACGTGAACCTTAGCAAAGTCTTTTATCTATTAAAATGAGGTAACTATAACAGATAATTGCAAAAGTTCCTTCTAAATGTAACATTCTGTGATTCAGATGCAACAGATCTAACAGCCCAATTAAAGATAAAGGGTTGTTATCTTATTTATTAATTTGAGAGATAGAGAGAGAGGGTGGGAAGGAACAGAGGGAGAGAATCTTAAGCAGGTTCCACACCCATCTAGAGATATACCCAAGATAAATGAAAACATGTCCATGCAAAATCTTGTACAAAAATGTGCCTAGTGGCACTGTTCATAATTCCTAAAAAGTGGAAACAACTCAAATGTCCTTCAACTGATGAATAAGTAAGTAAACTGTGGTATATTCATACAATGAAACATGATCATCAATAAAAAGAAATTCATCAAGAAAAAGAAATGAAGTATTGACAACATGCTAACCTACAGCATGGATGAACCTCAAAAACATTATGCTAAGTGAAAGAAGTCAATCACAAGAGACCACATAATACTAAACCATTTTAATGGAATGCCCAGAATAGGTACATCTGTAGACACAAAGAAGGTTGCCTAGGGCTGAGAGACCTGGGTTGGGATGAAATGGAGGAGTGACTGTTAATGGATGTGAGTTTCCTGGGGTGATAAAAAATATTCTAAAATTGATTGTTGTGAGGCTGCACAATTCTCTGAATATACTAAAAACTTTAAATGGTTAACAGTATGGTATATGAATTATATCTTTAAAAAGTTTCTGAAAAAAGTTCTTGTAAAAATGTAAATTTGTACTTTGGCTAATGTGTTATAATTATATATTTTTCCATTTTGCTGTTTGGCTTTGTACTTAGTTATAATATTGGTAACATTACAAAATTTTTATCTACTTGAAATTATCAACAATTTTCTTTATGGCTTTTGTCTATTGTGTCTTAAAAAGGAATTCATTTTTTTTTGAAGATTTTATTTATTTATTTGACAGAGAGAGACAGCAAGAGAGGGAAAACAAGCAAGGGGAGTGTGAGAGGGAGAAGCAGGCTTCCTGGCGAACAGGGAGCCCTACGTGGGGCTTGATCATGACCTGAGCCGAAGGCAGACGCTTAACAGCTAAGCCACCCAGGCGCCCCTAAAAAGAAATTCCTTAATGCAAGATTGTATTAAAGTTCTCTCATTTTTTTTTAGTACTTTTGTGGGGTGTGTGTGTGTGTGTGTGT
This sequence comes from Ursus americanus, assembly GCF_024610735.1. Classification (NCBI taxonomy): domain Eukaryota; kingdom Metazoa; phylum Chordata; class Mammalia; order Carnivora; family Ursidae; genus Ursus; species Ursus americanus. Next base: position 9,234,522 of record NC_142139.1, read on the forward strand.
GTGTGTGTGTTTATTTAAATTGTTATTCTATCTGAAAAAATTGTTTTAAAAATCTTTTTCCCAGAGCTTCTGGCTGGCTCAGTTGGAAGAGCATCTGACTCTTGATTACTTAAATAAATAAAACTTAAGAAACAAATAAATAAAAATCTTTCTCCCTAATTGGCAGGGCCACCTTTATCATATACCAACTGTTGACAGTTTTTTAGGGCTATTTCTAAAAGCTCACCATCTAATCATAAAAGTACTTCACATCCTTTTAATGACTGTCACCACCAAATGTGTTTTCATAGCTGTTAAGTATTGTCATAAATCATCTCATCTTTAACATTTCAGAATTTTTATGGTTTTTCTTGAATGCTTTTTTCACTGTAAACTTTTTAATCAGTTAAACTAGTTTCAAAAAATGGATATTGAATATTCTGTTATTTTTATTGGAGTCATATAAAATGTGTAGATTATGGTTTAGGGGTATTTAAAACACTGAGTATTCATATGCAATAAGAAACTGTCTATTTGGGGCACCTGGGTGGCTCAATCTGTTGGGTGTCTGAGTCTTTGTTTCCACTGAGGTCATGATCTCAGAGCCCTGAGATGGAGCCCTGAGCAGGGCTCTGAACTCAGCAGTGATCTGCTTCAGATCCTCTCCCTGTCTCTCTCCCTCCCCCTCTGCTCTGTTCTCTTTCTCTCTCTCTTAAATAAATAAATAAATAAAATCTTAAAAAAAAAAAGAAACTGTTCGAGTCTTTTATGTTTGAGTCTTAAAGTTATCTGCATATAGAATTGACATATTGCTTGTTAAGTTTATTTCTAGGTTCTGTTTATTTTATTTTGTTTTTGGTGGCTTTTATAAATGAGATTTCTCCCCATTTTTTCTGTGTAGTTATTTGTAAACAGAAAAGCTGTCCTTCTTTGTATTAATTTAATAACTAGATAATCTATCATTTTCTAGTAATTTTAGTTGGTCCTCTTGGATTTTCTAGTTATGAAAATAAAAATTTTGTTTCTTCTGTTTAATTTTTATACATTTTTCACCTTTCACTTCTCTAATTGTATTGGTTAGTACTTCCAGAAAAAATAACTTAAAAATTAGAGTAAAGAAAAAAAAATTATAGCGAAGATGGCCAACATTACGTTATACTTTAATGAGAATGCTTTTAGTGTTCATCCAGTAAGCAAAATACCTATTTGTTTTAAATTTTATTTCTTTAAGGAAGTATCCATCTGTATCACAATTTCTTTAAGAAATTTTCAGGGGGGCGCCTGGGTGGCACAGCGGTTAAGCGTCTGCCTTCAGCTCAGGGTGTGATCCCGGCGTTATGGGATCAAGCCCCACATCAGGCTCTTCCGCTATGAGCCTGCTTCTTCCTCTCCCACTCCCCCTGCTTGTGTTCCCTCTCTCGCTGGCTGTCTCTATCTCTGTCGAATAAATAAATAAAATCTTAAAAGAAAAAAAAAGAAATTTTAACAGGAATCAAGATAGTTGCATTTTCTCAAAGTCTTTTTGATGTCAAGAAGCCTGGTCCTGTGTTCTTTTTCCTTTGACCTATTTATCAATTGTAGGCAACATATCACTCTAGCTAGTTTAAGTAGAAAAGGATTTCACACCAGATATTTCATGGCTTTCAAAATCTTTTAAAGAGCTAGAGTTTCTGGCTCTAGGTTGAGATTCCAAGTAAGGCCCCGTCCCTTTGTATCATACTTGCTGCTCTCGGCTGGAAAGCAGCTGCCAATGCCATTCATCTGAAGTTGAATCAGGAAGCTGGTATCCCTTGGGTCCACAAAGTTCTACTTCAAACCATATCACAAAACAGATCCCCATTCCCTGCCTCTCTTCTTGCTTAACTCGGTTCCAAATTCAGGCCTCAAAATCTCATTTGTATGCCTGGTTGGTGGAACCAAAATCATAACCCGGTTCATAGGTTCAAGTGTGCCTGGGAAATGCAGATTTTAGACCCCCAGCCTCTGAAGTACAAGGAAAGCATACCCCAAAGAGGGTGTAAATGGTTATTGAGAGAGGCAGTCTACAAAACCTGCCATATTATTAATATAGTGAGTTATATTAAGAGAGCTTGTGATATCATAACAGCTTTCTAGAATGAATCCAAGTTCATGTTATCTTTCTACTCTCCTAGTCAAAGGTATAGGCCAATATTTTGCATTAATATTATTAAATGTGATTTTTTTTTCTTTTTTCTTTATGGTTTTTGTCTGGTTTTGTGATCAGTGAATTCATAGACAGCATTTGGAAGCTTTCCTTTGGACATATTCTGGGACATTTTAGATATTTCCTTGAAAGTGTGGTGAACTTCACCTGTGAACTATGTGGTCTCTGTCATTTCTACAGAGCAACTTTGTTGTTTTTCTCATTCAACAAATATTAGACAATATTCAGTGTCTATTCCTTTTGTGGTCAATTTTAGAAATTATTTTCCCAGGAAAGAAGGCATCTATTTTTTCCAGGTTGTCAAATTTAATTGCATATATTTGAGCAAACTATGTTATTACTTTAATTCCTCCCCATCTATAATAATTTCTTCATATGTATGTCTCTGCTTGCTGTATCTGCTCTCTTTTTTCTCAGGTTAGATATGGGCTTATTTTTTTGCTTGCTTGTTTTTTTCAAAGAAGTGCTTCTGGAATTGATTTATTACTTTTTTTCCTTCTAAATTCATTCTTTCTGTTTCTTTAGGTTTTATTTATTTTTTAACTTTTTCTATTTTTTTGTGTTAAATGATTAACTCATTCAGTGACTTTCTTTTCTACAACAATTAGCATCTAAATCCACAGATTTTTCCTCGTATATATGTTATTATTATTTGTATATTTTGTGTTTTCAAAATGGTTGGCTATTTCAGTTATTCCTGAATCCAAATAAAAAATACTGTCCAGGCAGATGTTTTTGGTATTTTCTTTTTATTGTTTCCTATTTGTATTAATTTGTAATCACAGTATTTTATCATTTTATAATAAATTGACATTGTCTTTATGGAATGATATAAAGTCAGATTTTAAAATACCACATAAAAACTTGGAAGAAAGGTATGTTCTTTGGTTTGATTCTTCAGTGGCTGAGGAAGGTGAGTTAAAATCTCTCGTCGTTAATCCTTTATCTTCAGTTGAATGTCCTAAAGTGTTTGCTTTATACATTGAAATTCTATTTAATCAGACGTATAAATATTTACAATCTTCTTTGTAAATGTTACCTTTTATTATTAATGAAGTTATGTGTCTCATATATTTTTGCTTCAATTTCTACCTTGACTAATATTAATATTCCAAACCTTTATTGCATTTATTTTTTACAGCATTAAGAGCAAAAATGGTAATTTCATTTTCAACTCTTGTGAGTCACTTGTTTTAATTTTTGCCTCTCATACACAGGTTGCTATTGGGTTTTGCTTTTAGGTCCAATCTACTTGTGTTAATAGAGTAATTTATCCTTTTTATGTTATTTGATATGATAGGTGTTTTTGGTTGGTCTTAATTTTATTATATGTTCATTTTTCTTGATAAAAGTGAGAAAATATGTAAGAACAGTAGATTTAATTGCACCTTTATTAAACTGCAAGAGCTGAGTTTTCATCTTCTCTTTTATTCTGATTACCTTATTTGTCTTTAACTTTCTGAGTCCTTGTTTAATACAGGATAAAACTGGCTCTGAATGTTTGTAAATGGTTTCTCTCTCTCTTTTTTTTTTTTTAATGTTTTACCTTTTATGTATATTTCATTAGGATTAGAGAAGAATCTGATTTCATTCCTCCATTCTAACTCAGAAATCTTATAATTTTTCATGGATGCATAGCATGTCATATTATAGATGTTCCAAATTTGTTAAAATATGCCTGATTTGTCAATATTATAGGTAATGATAAGTGGAATATCATTGTACCTATATTTTGGTATAATTATGCAAATATTTTTGTTGATAGAAACCTAGAAGTATACTTTTGGGACTATTTATACAAATTTGCACTCTACCAACAGTATGTGAGAAAGGTTGTTTGCCTGTAGTCTAATCAACAGTGAATATTTTCGATATTTTAAATCATATTTTTTCACTTTGATCAGTATAAAAATGACATTTTCTTTCTATTTCTATTTCTCTTATTGGTAGTTTGTGTGTGTGTGTTAGTTATGTTGCCTATTTTTATTTTATTTTCTTTCTGAATTTTTCTTTTTAAGTTGTAACATTTTACATATTCTTTTTATGTTGTAACATTTTACATATTCTAGCTATCCCTACTCTGTTACACATGCTGTAAATAGTTTATCCTTGTGTGTCACTTGTATTTAAACTTTATATAGGTGTTCTTGACATATTTTAGTTACCACGTAATCAGCCCTGTCAGGTCTTTTTTGTTTTGTTTGTTTGTTTTGCTTATGATTTTTTTTTTATAACATTATTCTCAACTACTACCAGGTGTCCAGGTTGTCAATTATGATAATGAGTCAAGTTAAAGATAGTAATGAAGCTTTTCTTCACTAATAAGATAAAACTGCTAGATCGCTCAATATTTCATTTTTCACTATGGCATAGCACCAAGCGAATGTCAGTCAGATGACTGGCAGCGCACGTGGAGGAAGTTGTCTCATTGTTGAGTCTGAACTAAAGGCTTTTGCCATTTTATGAACCTGGGTCCCCAAGGAGGGAAAGAAAGAAGGGCTAGGAGTGAAAACTACTGAGCCATAGTGGAGAAAAGTGTCTTCAAGGACATTCCACAATGCCTCATAGGAAGTCTCAGTGAAGGCACCTGAAAAGTGTCTAACTAGAGACAGCCCGGAGAAGGAAGTCTTTGAATGGAAGCACTAAGACTAGGAATGTGGATCTGTGTGTGTGCAAGGCCAACAGGGTGATGCTGGGACTAAGAGGCTGAGTTTTTTACTGCAATTTCTCCCAGTGCACTGGCTGTACACCAAGTTGGAACTGGGGATGGCAGCTTTCCACCCATGGGCCTGCCAGGTAAAGCCTTTGTAATTACTGAAGATTGGGCCTGAAATAGCATGCACTGGATTTTGGCTTAGAGCCAGACTTCTCAGTGAAAAGTTACGGATGTTTTAAGCTAGAGGTATCATGATTCTGATTTCAAGATATACTAAAAAGCTCTAGTAATCAAAACAGTATGGTTCCGGCACAAAACTAGACACATAGATCATTGGAACAGAGTAGAGAGCCCAGAAATAAACTCATGACCTTTTTTTAGGCCTATGTTTACTAGTTCTTTTTTCTCTTTTTTTGTTCAACTTTTTACTTAAATTCCAGTTAGTTAACATGCAGTGTAATATTAGTTTCAGGTGTAGAATTTAAGTGATCCAACACTTACGTGCAACACTGGGTGCTCATCACAATACCCTTCACCATTTGGCCCAGTCCCCCACCTCCCCTCCAGTAACCATCAGCTTATTCTCTATAGTTAGGAGTCTGTTTCTTGGTTTGCCTCTCTCTTCCCCTCCCCACCCCCGCCACCATATTCATTTGCTTTGTTCTTATATTCCATATATGAGTGAAATCATATGGTATATGTCTTTCTCTGACTTATTTCGCTCAGCATAATACTTTCTATCTCCATCCACATCATTGCAAATGTCCAGATTTCTTTTTTTTTTTTTTTAAGATTTTATTTATCCATTTGACACAGAGAGAGAGAGAGAGAGAGAGCACAAGCAGGGGAAGTGGCAGGCAGAGGGAGAGGGAGTAGTAGGCTTCCCACCAAGCAAGGAGCCCAGTTAGAGCCTCTATCCCACGACCCTGGGATCATGACCTGAGCCAAAGGCAGACGCTTAATCAACTGAGCCACCCAGGGCCCCGGCAAGATTTCATTCTTTTTGATGACTGAGTAATATCCCATTGTATGTAGTACCACATCTTCTTTAACCTTTCATCAGTTGATGGATATTTGGGCTCTTTCCATTATTTGACTATTGTTGATAACACTGCTGTAAACATTGGGATTCATGTATCCCTTCAAATCAGCGTTTTTGTATCCTTTGGGTAAATACCTAGTAGTGCAATTGCTGGATTGTAGGGTTGTTCTATTTTTGACTTTTTGAGGAACTTCCATACTGTTTTCCAGGATGGCTGCCCCAGTTTGCATTTCCTCCAACACTGTAAGAGGGTCCCCCTTTCTCTACATCCTCACCAACACCTGTTGTTTCCTGTTAAACCCATGATTTTATGGTAAATTAGTCTATGACAAAGGAGGTAAGAATATACGATGGGGAAAAGATAGTCTCTTCAATAAATGGTGCTGGGGAAACTGGTCAGCCACATGGAACAGAACAAAACTTTTATACCTTTAAACTACCTTTTAACACTGTAGACAAAAATAAACTCAAAATGGATTAGAGACCTGAAACTGTAAAATTCTTAGAATAGAATACAGGTAGTAATTTCTCTGACATTGACTGTAGAAACATTTTTCTAGATGTTGTCTCCTAAGGAAAGGGAAACAAAAGCAAAAATAAACTATTGGGATTACATCAAAATAAAAAGCTTTTGCACAGCAAAGGAAACCATCAACAAGATGAAAAGGCAACCTAAGGAATGGGAGAAGATACATGCAAATGATATATCCAGTAAGGGGTTAATATCCAAAATATATAAAGAACTTCTACAACTCAACATCAAAAAACAAACAATCCAATTAAAAAATGGGCAGAGGACCTGAATTGACATTTTTCCAAAGAAGACATGTAGATGGCCAACAGACAATGAAAGGGAGAGGAGGGGCACACGGAGGAGCAGAAGGAGGCGCAGAGGGAGAAACGGGAGGAGGGGTGGAGGGAGAGAATCTTCAAGCAGACTTCCTGCTGAGCACAGAGCCCAATGCAGGACTCAATCCCAGGACCCATGAGATCACGACCTAAGCCAAGACAGAGTTGGAGGCTTAAATGACTGAGCCACCCAGGTGCCCCAAAAGATTGTTTTAGCATATGTAAAAATATCAACTAAAACTAGGAAATAAAAATACAATGGTCAATGCCCAAAGAAGGAGATATCTCAGGGCAATGAATAGAATGATACCAGCAAGGTAAATACCATCTTTATCACATCACTCCAGTAGCTGCCAATATGCTAGAAAGTTGTGAACCACCACAAAAGAAGCCTACTATTTTAGCAGCTGTCAGACATGTTTCAAGAGACTTGGCATAAATGATTAATAAAAAACAAAACAAAACAATCATACCTATACCAGAGGGGAAAAAAATCCAAGAAATTCATCAACTAGAGACAAAACAAGAAGGAGATGGAGGGGCTCCTTAGAAGCAATATGGGCAGTCTCAGGGGATTTATCACTGTTTCTTATTTTGTCCAGTGGTCCTCTCCACAAAGTTCTGCTGGGTAGTGGGCTTGCTCTTTGAAACTGAAGTAGAAGTAGCCTTGCTTTCTAGGATCTGTGCACTCTAGCCTATGGTAGAAGTAGCAGCTTTGATAATCTCTGAATTGCAGCCTTCTTCTTCTCTCTCTCTCTCTCTCTCTTTTTTAAGTAAGCTTTACATCCAACTTGGGGCTTGAACTCATGACCCTGAGATCAAGAGTTGCATGCCCTACCAACTGAGCCAGCCAGGCACACCCTTTCCCTTTTCTTGAGGACCCCTTGTAGATGGCTACATTCTCCTCTGTCCCTGCCATGGGAGGACACAGGAGAAGCCAACATCTACAAGCCAGGAAGAGAGCAGTCATCAGAAACAACTGTGCTGGCACCTTTCAGCCTTCAGACCTGAGAAAATAATTCTCTGTTGTTTAAGCTACCCTGTCTGGTGTTTTGCTATGGGAGCCTGAGCAGAAATCTGAACAGGGAGAAATCTCCCTGACTTGATTTTCACTCTGCTGATCTTTATTAATTACTTAGAATTATTATAACTGGTATAATTTTAGCTTCCTTGCATATCCTCAAATGTTGTCTTTTGTCTTGTGTTAGAATGAAAAATTGCTAGGAAATTATTCTTGGGTTATGGTGATTTTCTGTGAAAATCTGGGTTTGTTTTGTTTTTGTTTTAGCCTACGTGAGAAACTTTTATTTTTTTTCTTCTGTATCTAATCTATTCTATAGCCTTATAAAATTTTCTCTTTATCTCTGTTATTCAGAAAATTTTCTAGCTACCTCTTTGTAAATTAATCCTATTTTAAACTCAGTGAGACTTTCTATTTAAAAATTTAAATCTTTCTATCATTTGGGGAGGTTTTCATCCATTATCTATTTGATTATTTCTTCTTGCCCAGCTATCCCTCTCTCTTTTTAGAAAGCTCTGGATTAGTTCCATATCACTTATATTTTCATTTGTGTCATCTATTATTTTTGCTCTATATCTTCCTTTGATCTTCCCAGGACATAATTTGGTTTACAGCAGTTTTGAGTTTCAGTATTAAAACTTGAAATTTTTGAAACTATTTTCTATTTCCTAAAACTATTTATTTTGTAGCTCTCTGTGCCATTGTGCTATGTTGTAAAACCTTAAGAATTTACATTAGAGTTCATTCAAGATTGTCTTCTATTTTTCCAACTAAATATGTACTCGGTGAAAACCACTTTTTTGAAAACCTGGCTTGGTGTAACTCCTTAAAATTAGTGTGTTCTTATGATCTGTAATTTTTCTCTGTCTATTCACGTGTTTGGGTGAGAGTTCCTTAAACGTATTGCAGTCATTGTTTCAGGTTTTCTAGGGAACGTGACTTGAAATTATTAGAGATACAGTTTTTATTTCTTTGCTATTTGGCAAGCAACAACTATGCTGGCTTAGTTGAAATTAGATGTTTAGGATTTTTGCTTTGCATGCCTTTTAGCATAAGTGGGTGAGAGATAGCCTTCTCCCAGCTGCACTGAAAGAGAGCAGTTGATAACAGTCAATTTCTACTAAAATGTTGTTAACTAGATCCTAATTATTGGAATTTTATCACAACTACACATATAGAGCAAAGTCCTTTAATGGCCCTACTCATTGAAGAGAAAGTGGTGTACCCTCTGTCCTCCCCCACACTAAATGTAATCCACAATAAAAAAATAATATGCGTGAGAAAATCCAACCATGTTATGATCTTCACATTATATTTTAAAATATATCATCAAATATTATTCTTTTAATTTTCCCATAATCCCTGCTTTATTATTGCCATAAGCACTTGCTTATCTGATTGAGGAATAATCCAATACCATATATATTGTGAGCAGACTGGGTGGTTCATCTATAGGGTTGTAGATTCTGAGCTGGAATGCACTTGTGACTGTGAGACCAGAAGTTTTTGTTCAGATGCTATCAGGAAGGAAGATCTCCTCTCAGACCTTTGGACCTGAGTCCTCCTGTGGGCAGAGGCATTCTGTGAGCAGGAATATTCTGATGCTGACATCTTGCTGGCATTGACTGACCTATTTTCTCTGGAATGGAGGCTTTATATGTGTTTGGGAGCCCCATCATTTTCCAGGAATAGGTTTTACTCAAAATACAAGTTGAGCTGTCCCTGACCAAAATAGGGAGAGAAAGGAAGTCATAGATGTATGCTTAGGCAGCCATTTCCCAAGAATTTCTGAAAACATACTTTCAGTATAATTTTCATAAGATAACATCATTTGTTTTCCATAAAATAAGATGAATAAGGCTCCTTTCTAATTTGACAATTTGCTGTCCACGGAATGTTTCAACATTACTTGAATTCTTTATCAAAAAAAAATTCATCTTGAGAACTAGAGCTGAAATGGCACATAAAATGAGGTAGCTTTGAATGCTTTTTAAAAAGAGTAAATGTTTTTGCAGGACTAGATTTAATTAACTACATTAGTTTAATGAGAAGTTCCATTTCCTACCTACTATTTTTGATGTTCAGAATTACATTGAAGTTATCTGTATGAAAACTGGTTACTAGTATAGGAATTTGACTTTATAATAGTTCAAACATTTTGAAATGCTAAAGTGTGAGTTTCCTTGCAATATGTGTTGATTGCACAGTTGGTATTTTGGAATGCTAATATTTTTTGTGTGTGAAAATTATCCGAATGGACATATACATGATCACCTGCTCATGCCATCTATATCTGTTTCTCTTTGACTTTCTCAGATTCCTAATGGAGGAGGAAGTATAGCCAGCAACATTAGCTCCTTCCTGGCTTGGTTTAAAGATATAATTTATGTAGATCTGACTCTTTACGTGGTCAGAGAGTTCCGAGTCAGTGCTCTGCCCCCCTTTCCCTTACTTTTTAATTGAACTCAAGATGTGAAAAATAACTTCTTCTCATAAAAGTATAGGGTAACTGTTGATGTCACAATATAACTCTCACATAGATTTTTGCCAAGATTTCATTCTCTGTGTAGAAAGTTATTCACATGTTTATTCAGTGCAGTAAACTAACTCAAATGATTCAATAATAGTCGTGAAGAAGAAAGTAGGAGTAATTCTGTTATTGCAGAGAGAATTTTACTCATGCTGACTAGAATAGAGGTGTCAGTTCCTTTATAATATCTGAAGAAGATATGTAAAATAATATAAAAATATAAGGAAGGTGCTTATTCTTTCCCACACTCAGAAAGAGGTAAAGGATATCAATGCAATTCTTCAGTTTGGGGTCACTTCTGATTCCTATCTCTCCTCCAATTTTTGTTCTTTCCATGGGAAGAGAGATGTCTTTTTGTACTTGGTGAGATTGGAGAAAATGACATTCTTCTGGCATAGCCTCAAATCCTGATTCCACTTTTCCCTGTCATGTAGATTACAGATAAACCTGCCTTTTCTCTGCTTCTATTCCAATGGGGTATATTCTAGATTGAAACAAGATTGAGTGGCTGAGTGGGAAAGATAGGGGTTGTCATGCTGTCCTGTGCCCCACCGGAATAGCTACACTACCAAAGGAAACTCTTCCTTTGCTTTAGAATTACTCTTCAATAGAGTTTATTATTTCTCCAGCTACACTTAAAGCAATCCAGTTCAGGAAGGTAGAAATAAAAACTGACCAGCTATGCGGTCAGTTTAGGGCCTTTGCATTCACTTTTCCCTCTACCTGGAATGCTGTTCCCTCAAATATGCCGTTCAAGTCTTTGCTCAAGTGTCCCCTTCTTCATGAGGCCTTTAGAGACCACCCTATTTAAAATAGCAATCCCCTTAGTAGCACTCCTTATACACATTCCTGGATATGCCATACAGTTTATTATTTCTTCGTTGTATGTGTTTTCCTAACTAGAAGGAAAGCTCCATAAAAATGTAAGTTAACTGTTCTATCCCCAGTGCTTAGAATAGTTCTTAGCATACCTCTATCGGTATTTTTTGAATAAATGAAAGTTTTATTTTGGTTTTTGAATCAAGCTGTGTTCTCAAAGCTGGTTTTGCCAAAAAAACTGTACTTTGAAAAACAAAGCTAGTACTACATTGTAGTTCCTATACAGCTTCTATGTATACTTCTCAAATTTTTAGCTTCCTTGGTGAGAAGGATTGTGATTGATGAGATCCCTAGACTCAGAGAATATGTGAAAAATCACAGACCATTAGCCAAAGCTGGAAAGTTTTGTTGGGGAGAGGGCAGGTGGGAAGACTGCTTATAGTGATCTGGCAGATTCACTTCCATCCATGGCTCTGACAATTGTACATACATAGTGGCTATCTCAGAGTTAAGTGTTTATGAGTTTCCATCTTCATTGTATTTTTGAGGAGTTTACTTCAAATTTTCTAAAATGAACATAAATGGTTTAAACACTGCACAAGAAATAATAAACTCTATTGAAGAGTAATTCTAAAGCAAAGGAAGAGTTTCCTTTGGTAGTAATATGTCTCACTTAACATGTTGAAGAGAACTTTCTGTCCTCAATTTGTTTAATAACAACCCTATCTGAATGCTGATACTTATAGAACACCTGCCCTTTTAGATTTGAGACAAATCCCAATAATTCCCATGTTCACACAGTGCATTTTCTCAGAACAATGCTTTTATCATAACATTAACTTATTGTTTTCAAGAATAGGGTAGCCTTCCAATGGGAGTAGTTTGTCTTATAATTAAGGTGACTGGTAAGCTACAGATATATGGTCCATTAAAAAAAAAAAAAGATTTGATTCGAATTACACACTAACCATACTCTGCAAAAGGTTTTTTTTAGTTCAATATCATATAGTGCCTTTTGTTCTTATTCCCAAGAAAATAAAGTTATTAATTCATTCAGAAAACATTAATCATTTACTGTGTTTAACTTAAGCACATACTAACAACATGGTATTAAGTTCAGACATGATTCCTGACAGATGGTACTGTCTCAGGGGGTCTGCTTAAATCTCAGGTACCCTTTCTCTTCCACTCATGCTATATTTTCAGTAGCCTTTCTTTAGTCTCAAAAGCCCTTTTGAAATCTCTATAACTTTTCATATTTCTCATGTTGTTTTGTGTTTTGTAAATCTCGTCTCAGAGAAAATGTAGTAATTTCATCTAATATCTAAGGACTTCTTAAAAAGGGATTTCTTTATAACATTGAGAATTTACATGCTCCTTGAATATATAAGGACTAATCAGTTACTTTCCTTTTGTTATTTTATCCTGGACCTATGTGCCACTATACTTAAAATACAGGCATACAGACGTACATTGCTTTCAAACTGGGGTCTTATAGTAACACTTACCTGTGCATATGTTATGCTTTACTCCCTATCTGAAATTCCCTCCTCCTCATTCCATTTAATTTCTCTAAATCTTCTCTCAGATCTCCCTTGTTCAGTCCATCTCAAGTAGGTTTGTCTCTACTCTAAAGCACTTATGTTGTATACTATATGGTAATTTGGTGCTTACAATGGGAAAGAAACTGCTCTCTGTCAGCGTTATTCAGAGTTGCCGTTTGTTTGGTGTACAGCTACACATGCTCTCTCAAAATGGTCAACAGGGAAATGTATCTGGTACTTTAAAAGTATAGATAAACTTAGATGAATCTATATAATTTGGTAAAGAAGTTAAATATATTTAGTTTTAAATCCTTGGAATGTAAGCAAAGTCTTTTACTGATTAGGAAAAGATAGTCATGAATAAATATGCCAAGCATAGCCACCATTTTTTGCCATGCATTTTTCCCTAATTATATGAGGGGATTTCTCCCTCTTGCAGAACTGTAGCTAGAGCATTTGCAAGAACAGAGTGTGGTATAAATGGGCAAGACAGTGCTGTTAAGAAACCTGCTTCAGTGAAATTGTAGTCTTATGTGGCCCTAGTAGTTGAAGCTGTTCCAAAGGAGGCTTCTGTCACCCAGAAGATAACTTTCATGGTTTCTGTAAATAGGGCTAGAATAATCAATTAAGAGTGGTTGAACACTGGTAGTGGGTAATTTCAGTGTGATGATGCCTTACCATGCAGTATAATGAAAACTCACTCCATTTTTTTGAATTTTTGATTGCTCACAGCTTTTAAGCCCACCTGTCTCTTTCTCTTTGCCCCAGTACTGGACAAGCTGCTAAGAGAGCCCAGGTATTCCCTCCTTTGGCCCTGGTGACTCAAATAAGAATGGAAGCTCCTGACCATGCAAGGGAGCGCTCACCCCAGTCCTAGCTCCTAACTGCAATAAAAACCTCAGCCCTTTTCCTTTCTTTGCTCTTTCAAGCCATTTCACACCTGCTTTGGAGGCCTGTCCTTCTCTCTTCAGAAATGCCTCAATTATGTAAGTAATAAACCATTTATACTCTCTGGGTGTGTGTCTGATGTCATTGGTCTACATGAACCAAATTTTGGGTGGCAGGCCACATGCTTTTAAAGCAGGGTAGCCACAAGAGCCAGTGTTTGAATGACAAAATTTTTCAGTGTTTGTGCTTGTTTAAAGTGATTGACTTTCATGTTTTTCATATTTTTTAAATAGTAAAGACATAGGTTATTATACAGTGGCTTTTACTTATCTAAATATATGAGAAAACTGAGACACGTGGGTCATAAAGCTATAGCAGAAAGCCGAACATTGCTCACCTGGTGACTGATTCTTGGATTGCAATTATAAGCCTTATTCATGTATGCTTACCTTAGACAATCCAATATAGGGGCTTTAAGTGCCATACTTAGAACCCTGCAAATATTAGGACTGAAAGGAGGAGCACGTGTTAAAGTGCTTGTTAATGACTTGTGTTCTTAGAAGTTTGTATATAACCTAATCAACCCATTGACCCCTGAAGTCAGGGAATACTGCCACTTTAACTTCTATATAACCTAGTCATCATAATACTTCTGCTACTACTACTGGCTAACTTACTATTTACTACTAAATTCCGAGAATATTGGTACCCTCTTTTCATGTATTATCATGTGTAATTCTCCAAAAGCATCATTAGGTAGGTTTCAGAGATCTCACTCATGAGCAGATAAGACTTGTATCAGATAGTCCCCAGTCTGGGGTCACCAGCTGGTATGTCAGGCCTCCAGAAGCCACTGTTAGCCTCTTTGTGCATCTACCCCAGTATGCACTTTACTTTCAGTACAGCCGAAATTTGTTGGACAATTATAATTACTTTTGTATAGAACATGTTCACGGAGAATCAATGTGGTCTTGTAGAAAGACTATTGAATAGATTATTTGAACACAGATCTTTGAATTTCCATCATGTTACATATAAGTTGGTTGTCTGAAAAAAGTACCCTTCTAGTGACTTTATTTATTTATAAAATTTGAGGGTTGGATTAGATCAACAGTTCTTATTCTGGGATTCACAGAACTCTGAAATTATATGCAAATGTTATTTTTATGTATGCATATGCACTTTTCTAGAAACAGTATTCATAACACATCTATTTCTTAGAGGGTTTTGTAAAAAATTATAAGAATGTTCAACTGGGTGGTTAAATTCTCTTGTAGTTCTAAAAATATTATGACTCCATTCAGCTGGAGGATGACATGGAGCAGAAAGGATTAGGAAGTGACAAGGAAAATATTAATTACATACTTTTTATTTAAACAATACTTGGCTAAAAAATATTTCTAAACCTGCCACTTAAAATAAATAAAAACCTATAGAGCTTTTTTTTTTTTTTTTAACAAAGCCCAAGTCTACATCTTTATATATGAGCGGGAAAAATAATAAATCTGGTCTGACCAAGATCCAAACAGAAGGACCTTAATGGTGTTGTTAAGAATTATAATCCATTTCAAGAGAAAAAAATTGAATCCCATAACCATTCCTGGCTTGAATGAATCAGTAAGTATCTTTAGTTTGGGAAAGAAAAGGTGGAAAATTATTGATTGCATTGGTTGACCTTGAATCTTGTATCCAGTTGATTTTAGAGTTCAGAAATCCAGTTATTAAAAAGTCATTTTCTTTTCTTTCAAATAAATAACTGAAAAATCGGAAGCTTCTGATCATGTGGAACTATGGGATTTTAGGGGAAGTAAAGAGTTTACTATCTTTCAATTCCTCATATTTAAAAATAATGATATCTTGGAAAGTAATAACAGAGTGCCTGTATCCTGATCATATAATGAGATGACCACTAGGGTGAGTACAGCAGGGAAGATGCTATTTAAACTAATATCCTTGATTACTTTTCAAAGGTATGGAAAGTTTCAATGAGAGAACATCTGCTTCTTATTAGGAATTTTTCCACAGCTAAAATTTTATGGAAGACAATCTCAGAGATCATAGGGAACACTCAATAGCATGTCTGGATTTATTAATTGTGCATGGCATCTGTCCATGAAATATACTGTTGCCATTAGAGTGTACTCATGTTTGAAAGAAACAGAGTTTGTCAGAAAGATTATGATCATGGAGCACTGGGTGTTATATGCAACTAATGAGTCATCGAACTTTACATCAAAAACCAGGGATGTACTGTATGGTGACTAACATAATATAATAAAAAATATTTAAAAAAGAAAGATTATGATCAGTATTATAATTAATTTAAAGAAATTAAACCAAATTTTCAAAAAAAGTAATGAGTATTCATTTCTACTTTCATCACCCATTCACTATAAAACTTGTTGCAGTTTGGCTTCTCCACTTCGAGCACCCCATCTTTGTTCCCTCTTTCTCACTACAAACCTGTTTTCCATCATTGGTTATCAAATAATCTTGTCACCAATTTTAATGGTTATTTCTGAGTGATTGACCTTCGTATCTATCCAGAAGACACTACTGAACTCCAGCTCATTTTTGTGACTGTATCTTCTATTACTTTTTTACTTTTACTCTTGTAAAAAGTGATTTTTTTTACTTTTGTAAAAAAGTGATTACTTTTTACTCTTCTTATTCTTCTCCATCCTCCTAACGCCTCTTTCTTCTACCTCTAAACATAGGGTTTCACTAAGATATTTTTAATTTTCCTTTTATTCTTTCTAAAATTCCTTCTTGAGTGATCTCATTATGAAGGGTTAATTCCAAGTGGAACACAATCAATTAGCTCCCATATATTTACTCAAGTCATAAAATATAATTGAAAAGAAATGTGGTTATTGAATAAACAGGTCTAAGATAGTGAAGCACCCTGTCTAAGATGCAGTAGTGAGAAGGGGAAATGAGACTGAGATCCAGGCATTATGATTCTAAATGCAGTCCTTGTTCCAGCGCACAAGGAACTGGGAAGCACAGCTCCGAGAAATAAAGGTGGAGAAGGAAGCCAAACAGCCATAGGTGAGGCTGCACAGTACACTTTAGTTGAAAACAGTTAGATAGAGAAGAGATCACTTTAGGTGGCAATTTGTTTAAATGATGATTTTCCTTCCGTACTTAATATTCCCTGTCACCATTTAGTTTGTTCTCCCTTCCAGATTGGCTTTTGTTATGGCCCCATTTCTCTTGGTTTCTTGAAATACTGTAATGGCTTCCAAAATTTTTTCTTCCTTTTCTTTCTTTTTTAAATTTAAGTGTGTTTAAAAATTTAAACTACTTGCAACAAAGGAAACTTTCCTAAGATATTTGTATTTGTAGTTTAGTAGAATACATAGCTTACTGTCTTCTCACTAGTATAATTTCATTTCCTTCCAGTGGCACTAATACTCTATTACCCATCTCCTAGGCTGCTTTACAAGTTTCCATTTGCACTTACTATCACAGTACCTGAAATACCCTCTCTTCCTAATACTCACATTTGCACTTTCTTTATTAAAAAGTCACTTCCTCAATGAAGCCTTCCCTGACTACTTTTCTAAAATTTTGGCCTCCAGCCCTTCAGTTCCCCTTCCCTGTTTTTCTCTTTGCATAATACTTACGTTATCTCTAACATACTATATATTTTATTTATTTATTTTGCTTTTCATCTGTCTCCCTGATGGCAGGGTTGCTGTGTTTTGTTCACTCTCATTTTTCCAGTATTAGGAGAAGTCCTGGATCCTGGCAGGTACTTGTAATAGGTATCATTGTGTTCTACACAGAAACCTGTTAACTTCAGTGAGATCAAATGAAGAAAATACACTTCTAGAACAAGATGAAAGAAACTGAATTTCTTCATCAAAAACATAAATTAAGCTATCAGAAGAAAGAACGTCTACATAAACTCAAATTCTGTCTTCCACATCAAAATCATTCTCTTTACTGACAGTCTTTGCTCTTGGAATCCTGATTAACAATTCCGTCCTTACCTTCAGTTGTCATTTCAAAACACTGAACACCTGAGCTCGTAAGTGTCTGTTTTTGTTAGGAAACAAATGCTTCTGTCAGTGCTGCCAAATTCCAGAAAAAATATCAAGGAAACAATGTTTTTCTATTCCTTTTTATGTTTCCTTTTGAAACAAAATACAAGTAACAAAGACAGTGTAGGTTGTTTTCAGAATTCATTATCCAGGCATAAAGAAATTCAGATGTCAGGAAGCTGGCATGAATCCTTTCCATTCTTGCTCTCAGAACACAGTTGGAGGACAAGGTCAGCTAGCAACTCTTCTTTATTTTTCTTATGCATTTTCTGATGCCTCTTCAGAGAAATTCCAAAAATGACTTTCTTCATTGCAATGTAAAAAGTAAAAATTTTCAAAAGATAAGAAGGACCATCAGGATTGACCCATTCACCTAAACCTAAACCAGAATTTATAAAGGTAGATTTTGATCTCAGAAAAGGCAGAAAGTTTCATAGTGTTCATATATTTTTGAATCACATACTTCCTTTTTCTTGCTGTATGTAGTAGGAAAGAGCATAAGCTTTGAAGGTGGACAGATTTTAGTCTCAACTTCAGAGTTAAGTAGCTGTGTCACCTAGGGTAAATATTTATACCTGTTTAATTATTGGTGTCCTATTCTGTAATTGTGCTTAATATGTCTGTTAGGGCTGTTTGAGTATTAAATGAGATCATTTATATGATTTATATGATATAAAATAGGTAAATAGATACTTAAAATTACTTATTCTTCCCCTAACACACACACACACACACACACACACACACACACACACACACACACACACTCATTCTTCTTAAACTTGTTAATTTATTTCACTTAATTACTAATTTAAAGAAAAGATGGTCAAGGAATTTAAATTTTGACTATTTTCTAGTCCTGTCCGATTTATTTAGTATAGGTATTTTGGCAATTTTCTGACAATAGCAAAAAGTGACATATTTTTAAAAGGGTTAAGTAAAGCTGCAGAGAGCGTGGTTAGAAAACTTAGTCAGAATTCCTATGTTGACTTTCTGTGGCTGAATATTGAGCTTGTACCATGAATTTCTATAACAGTGGTGCTTCTCCAAGACATTCTTTCAGCAAGTCAAATTTAATGTGCTTGAAAATATTATCCTTAGGATTATTGCTATACTTTTTAAGGTAAATTGCTTAGTTATCATTTTTCATTTTGGGTGAAATGTTGTGTTCCATTTGTTATAGTTTTCCATGGCAAAAGGATTTAAACTGCCTGAAAAAAGGTGTTCCCTGCAAGTAAGGAAATGTAATTGTTATAAGCCTAAAGCATCTGAACGTAAGTCTTACATAGCCCTTCATGGGATTTTTTATTAAAACAGATGACAGAGACTAAACTGTAAATAGATGCCCCTTGCTTAATGTGTTCATTATTTTGATGTACTCATAATCATTTAAATAAATATTTGGTAAATATAAAAATGTATCTTTTACATATATGCTCACTTATGTAAATCTTTGGTTGTGTTGCATGGCTCCAAATTTGGTTACGAGTGATATAGCTTTCTGACGGGTAAGAGTGAACAAGTGGCATGTTTTCTTTCATTATTTAAAGCTCTAAGGTGTTTCCTTCACCTTCCTTGGAAGAATTAACTTTTAGGTGTTAATTAGTATCCCTGTCTAACTGTCAAGCAGTTACCAAAATAGGAATCAAAAGATTATTGAAGCAGAAAGAAGGTAGAACCTTGAAATATTAATTAGTTAGAAAATAAAGATCCAAAGGGCGTGTTTCAAATGGTGTTTTATAGCTTTATTTTTTTAACCTGGAAAATGTCTTAGAGATCTTCTAGTTCAACACCACTGTATCCTCCACCACAATTTTGCACTTTCCCTTTAGGAGTGCATAGATTGGCTGTAAGGAATGGTTTTGCATCCTGTCCCACAGAGGTGCCCCCTGGGATCCCTTATTCTCTCTCTCTTCACCCATCCCCCAGCTTCTGGGTGCTTTCCTGCTAATGCCTTGTACCTGGAACTTTTAGAGGATTGCAATGGAGCCTTTTCACCTGGAGAAGTTGCTGGACATCTGGGAGCTCTTAGGACATCCTCCATCCTCCAACGCCCCATAGTCATTGACTGGTCCAGGAGTGTAAAAGCCAGGCTTCTTTGCCTCCCTGTGTGATTAAACCTGAGGTATAGTTACACCCCAGTGTTCCTCATGGTATCAGACAGTCTGGAAATTTTCCTGAAAATTCTCCTGTGCTTAGTTTGTCTCCCTTCCTTAATCTGCCCTCCTCACAGCCTTTGTGATTGCTCCTGGAAGCTTATAATGTGTCCTTTCACTATAATCCTTGTGTTAGGTTGGCTTCTGGAAAAACCGGCCTGGTGATACCTCCTATAGCATTTTATAAAAAAATATATTAGACCTAACCGGATTAAGTGACTAGATCCACTCAAGAAATCTGCAGAATAAAGAGGGCAGAGGGTGCTTATACTCCATTATCAACAGGTGGCAAAATCCATACAGCAGTGATCCTAACTGTGGATGCCCATTAGAATCATATAGGGAGCTTTTTAAAAAACACTGATGCAAAAGACACATTTGACAAATGTTGAATAAGAACCTCTAGGGGTGGAGGTATGATAGTTGTATTTTTAAAGTGCCCCAGGTGATTCTAGTATGCAGTTGGATTGAAAATGACTGTCATGGAGTTAAACACTTGGTAATATTTTTAACATAAGTGGTGAAATAGAAGTAGAGTTGGGTAAGAAATAGCAATCAAGTGGAATTTAGATTTGGCAGTGCTAGGATATTTCCTGTTTCTTCTTTCTAATTTGATAGGGACACAGGAACAGATAAGTTTTAAAAACAAAGTTTATAATCTTAAATGGAATGAATAAATGAGCAGAGCAGACAAGACTCCTTTTTTTCCCACAAAACCTTCTTTTATTGCTTGATATTAAAAATGTAGAAACAGTCTATGCTTCCACCATATGCTTTTCCCCGTCCTCACTCCCACTTTATTTTGATATACCTAGCCCTCGCTGCTGATCTTTCCATTTTCCTATTTTTGACAGAATATGGATACCAGAAATGTTTCATTAAAAAACTGTCTATGAAAACATTAGGCCATTGATGTCCTTAGTCCAGCAGAAGCAATAAGAAGACTGCCCTAAAGTGTCATAAAACCATGAAGACAAGCTGCAGCATAGTTCCAGCCGATTATTGCCTTTTGGGGACTCAGGGCCAGTGTTGCCAGAAAGTTGATTTTTCAAGAGTCCAAAAATCTAGATTTTATGAGAATTCACATATACTTAAATGTTAACAAATAATTTTTTTAAATTTATGAAACGGTGGTGACTGACATGGTGTTAGGACTACTGAAATAAATTTGTGCAATGCATTTTTCATGTGGGTCACCAGGTTTTCACTTCTAGTTTACAGTATATTTGTAAATCTGTAGGATTTTTTTGAAAAATACTAATTTAATTCAAAATTTGATTTCAGTTTCTTTATCACCTAACTTTCAATGATCTGTAATTTTGCTGGCTTTATATGATTTAACCTTGTTCCCCTTCACCCTATACATTTGTTTATGTGTCCTTATGGTTGCTTCATATAATATGTCTACTTGGAAGAAACATACACGAATATTATTAGTTTACATAAATTTAAATATTAAAATTTCCACCATGGCCTTTTGGATGGGAATATCTTAATAGTTTATGTAGCTTATGTAGGCTCTACATATAATACATAAATCCATATTAAAAGATCTTTAGATGGAAATATTTTTTAATGCCACCACATTTCTTATGTCCTTTTCCCTTCCTATTTTATAAAGCTTTTTGCTATTCATTAGTCTAATTAGCTGTTCAATATATATTTGCGGAAATGCTGTGTTTATGTGAGTTTGGGGGTAAGAACATGTAAGAGAAAGGAAAATCGGATCTAAAAATTTAAATGTATATAGTACCTATAAGTCAAAATATAAAACTGGGAGAGAGATTTGTATATTTGAAAAAACTTATCATTGGAAAAAAAATACATTCTAGACTTTTTAATATACTCAGGTCCCAGAGAAAGGATACACAGTGAGAATCTTTGCAACTGTAAAAGAAAAATGAGACAAATAGCTTTTTATGTCTACTTATTTATCATTGCAATTATATATTACAAAATTGGAAATTTGGAGCTCTGTGTAGAAGCAAGATAAAGATGACAGTTTTTTTTTTTTTTGGTAAGTCTGTCACATGAGTAAATGGTTTATTCTGAAAGAAAAATCTTAATATCTGGAAAGAAAGAGAATAAGAAAGGAAAGGGAAGTGAGGGGAAACTTTGTTAAAAGCCTCTCTTGCTTAATTAGCAATCAGAAGTGGAACAACAAATGTGAAGACCTGAACAATCTGGTGTATCCATTAATGAATGTCTGAGTGGGATGGGGGCACAGAGATAATTATGGCAGGAAGTTTATATCATTATACTAGGCATATTTCAGGCTACCAAGAAGAGCCCTGCTGTCCTAAAGCTTATAAAGTAGGTGTGACATCATTTTGAATTCACACCAAATATTAAATGATAATTTATGAGATCTAATAAAGCAGTGTAGAATTTTATAAAAAGAGATTTTGTAAGTGCTATGAGTTTAAAGGATGAAGAAAGTTCATGAAAGAGAGCTAAGTTGAGTTATATCCCAACTTATTTGATAGATTACATAATTTTTATTTTTTTTTATTTTTTATTTTTATTTATTTATTTTTTTTTGGATTACGTAATTTTTAGATCAAATCCTTGGTACTATCCCTGATTCTCTTTCTTTTAGTGAATAACTTTGCTTAGGTTGACACTTAAATATTATGTTAAAAAACATAATATTAAATATAAAAATTACATTTTAAAATTATGAATACCACATCCACGACCTTTAAACAGTAGGAAGAATAATTATTACCATATATTTTAGGCAACTTTTTGTTTGTGGGTGACTTTTTTCTTCATGATAATGGTCGTATTTTCATGATGTTGACACCAGGATAGTATACCCCCTCTTTTTACCCAGGACCTCATGTACGGGGAGTGAGGGGTGTTGGTCTGTCCTGCTTGGAGTTGCCTCACTTTTGGTTAACATCTTGGGAATGCAGCTAGTTTCCCCCATGAGTCTCTTAAAAGGTAGAATTTTGGGGGTGAGGGAATAATTACAATAAAACTGGGTAGCTCTCAAATTTTAATCAAATGGATATTAATATGGAAAAGGAAAGAAAAATACTCAGTAATCCCAAATATATACTCTGTATTTATAATTTCATCTGTTTTTAAATTTAGCAATTTATTTTTTATTACTGGTATCCTATCTAATCTGAAATAAATTAGAAATATGGTATAAATTAGAAATATAAGTTAATAAAAAATTAAAAGTGATACAAAGGAATCATTAGAACATGAATAAGAAAGAATCAATGGCCACATACTGAAGAGAGGAGATGTTTATATAAAAATGAATTAGGCTAAAAGTAAATTTTAATACGGTAAATTAATACTGAATCTAACTTTTGCCCTCATATAAAGCAAGAAAGCAAGAATTTTGGCATCAGTTGGTTTAGTGGCCTTAAATCTGTTAGCTTTTATTTGTCTGGGAAAATCTTTATCTCTCCTATTCTGAATGATAGCCTTGTGGATAGAGTATTCTTGGCTGCAACTTTTTCCCTTTCCACAATTTTTATATATCATGCCACTCCATTTTCTGGCCTGCAAAGCTTCTGCTGAAAAATCTGCTGATGGCTTTATAGGGTTTCCGTTGTATGTAACTGTCTTTTTTTCCCTCTTGCTTTAAAATTCTCTCTTTATCACTACTTTTGCCATTTTAATTACTATGTGTCTTGGTATGGACCTTCTTGGATTGATTTTGTTGGGTGATTTTTGTGCCTCCTGGATCTGGATATCTGTTTCCTTCCACAAATTAGGGAAGTTTTCAGCTGTTATTTCTTCAAATAAATTTTCTGCCCCATTTTCTCTCTCTTCTTCTCGGATCCCTTTTAGGTTCCCTGTAAGGATCACTAGGATCCCCAAGTTATTACTCTTGATGGAATCGCTGAGTTCCCTAGGTCTATTCTCATTTTGCATATTTTTTTTCTCTCACTTGCACAGCTTGATTACCTTCCATTACTCTGTCCTCTAGGTTACTACTTCATTCTTCTGCTTCCTCTACCCTGCTATTTATTCCATCTAGTATATTTTTTATTTCATTTATTGTATTTTTCATCTCTCATTGATTCTTTTTTATTTCTCTTTGTTAAGGGTCTCACTAATGTCCCCCACTATTTTCTCAAGTCCAGTGTGTATCTTTTTGATCATTTCTGTAAATTCTCTATCAGGTATATTGTTTCTATTCATTTCACGTGGGTCTCTTGCTGTGGTTTTATCCTATTCTTTCATTTGAGACATATTCCTCTGTCTCCTTATTTTTTTTTAACTCTTTATGTCTTTTTCTCTCTTAGGGAAGTCAGTTATATCTCCTGTTCTTGAGGGTAATGGCCTTATGAAGAAGAGGAACTGTTGTGCAATGCAGTGCACTGTTCACCAGAACCTGGAACTTCAGGGATGTCTTCTATCTGTATTGTGTGCCCCCTGCTATTGTGTCTTGGCCACTTTTTCCTTCCATCTGGTCATCTATAGTGGCTCTCTTTTCCTTTTGTGTGCAGTGTTTGGTCCCTGGCATTTGCCAATGCAGTCACATCAAACTGCAGGGCACTTTCCCAGTGTTATCCCCCAAGAAGTTTTTATTGGGGGGGGGCGTGATCAGATAAGCTGTCTGCCCCCAGCCTACTGCTTGGGCTGCCACAATCTGACTGGTATGTGTGGTTATCATCCCCTCACCCAAGAGCAGGAATCACTTTGGAGTGATTCTGGCTACCGTTACGGCTGCTAGCACACTGCCAGGCTTGTGGCCCTGGTTTGAGGGGGCTCCAGCCAAGAGTGTATTGGAGGGGACAGGGCACATAGTTTTAATAAGGTGCCTACGAGTCTGCTTGCAGTATGAGACCTGCCACTGCAACTGTCCCAGGACTGGATGAATGGGGCAGATCAGCAAAGCATGTGTGGGCTAGGCATGCAATTTTAACAGGGTTCCCGCAGTCTTCTATGGTGGGGAACCCACTGCTACTGGAATTGAGGGCCTGAATAGTGCTCTGGTTGGGAGGCATGGTGTTGGCAAGTCTTGCATTGGTCTTCTGGGAGAGGGAATCTTCAGTGCTGGGACTGAAGCAAGTGTGACTGGAAAGGGTGGAGCCACCAAACCATGGAGGAGAGGGGCTTGGTGTAAGCAAGTTAAGTAGTGAACGTCTCCTGTGGTTGGTTTCTGCAGATGGCCCTGTGTTCATGCTGAGGATCAGGGGAGGGAAATGGAGCCTGCCAGCTCCTTTGTTCCTGGAGAAGTCTCTCTATGAACCCTGCCCCTCTGACCAAGCGCTGAGCTTAGTAAATAATTTTACTTCTGTATGCCCCAGGCATTTTTCAAACTGTTGCTCCTATGCTGTATCTCCACAGGCTCTTTGTTTTGCTGTGTCATTAAGGGCAAAGACTTAGTTTCCTTTCACCCTCCAGGCTTTCCCAGAATGGATTTCACTGATTTTTAAAATTCCAAGCTTTATGTTCTGCTGGTTATAAGAATTCACGAAATTCAGCCTGTCTAGTTTTAAAGCCAAGTGTAATGGGTATTCATCTTCCCTGTGTGGGATCCCTGGTGTGAGGGTCTGTTTTTCTCCCCTCTCCACACATTGACTCCCTCCCTCCCTCAGATGGCCTGAAGTCTGTTTTGTTCTCTACTGCTGTCTCCACCCTTCCTACCCTCATCTGTGTAGCCTCTTCTCTACCTTTAGTTTGAGTTAGTGGAGTTTGTTTTGCTAGTCTTCAGGTCATTTTCTGGGTTATTTACATTGACGTGAGTATTATCTAGTTGTATTCATGGGATGAGGTAAGCTTAGGGTCCTCCTACTTTGCCATCTTCCCAGCCTCTGCCAATAAAATGCTAGTTTTATTTTTAATAATTTTTCCAGGAAGTAGAATAATTTGCAAGCTTATCCTAAAATCCCAAGTTCAAAAAGATAAGATATAATCAGCAAATTAAATATTTAAAATTATATAATGTAAAGAAATCCTTAAAAAGTTAAAAAACAACTGAAAAATCAGAAAAATTATTTGTCACTCACTTGACAAGAAAGATGTATTGACGTATAATTTTCAAAAAGTTAAAAAGTTGACCTATACAAGTATAAAATGAGCATGTCCTCCAAGATGAAATTAACTCATTAGTGAAGTAACCAAAATTTTTAAATTATATTTTGAAATTAGGTAATTTTCTTAGTATAAAATGAACTCTTAAAAACCAAAAAGAAAATAAGACCCAGTGGAAAAATTATGCCATGGACATAAAAGACAATTGACAAAATAGCTTAATATAAAAAAAATTAATAAAAATATTCAGCCTTACTCATAATGAAGAAAATAAATAGGGCCAAAGAATACATATAACAAACTAAGTAAAATTTGAATTTCACTGAAACTTACTGAGACATTTTATTATCTTCATTTAACAACAACAACAGAAAAAATCAACTCTCTGGAAAGCTGACTTTAAGGAAACTATTATAATTGGTTATTCTAGGTAAATTGCCTTAAAAATCTTTACCTCTAGACCTCTTCATTCTATTTTTCTATATTGCAAGTATCTGCAGAAACAATTTGCTAATGTAACAGTGATCTTATTTCAGATTTTTAAGCTTTAAAGGGATTTTTGGCATTCTTGTTGTGATACCCCAAAGAATAATTAAGCATCAACTTTCTTTACCCATGTTTCATGTATGAAATAAAATAATTTCCTAGTTTGTGAAAATATTTGTTGTACTACTCAATTTTAATTTTGAGGAATTATAAAACAATAATAAAATCACTACACATACCTATATTCTGTTCTTAGGATCTGGGATATTTCCACAGAACATTAAATTAATCATAAATTGAAAAGGTTTATTTTACTTTTTTTTCTAGTGAAAGTAATACATGCCCATAAACAAAGGAAGACAGAGTACAAATTTACTTAAAGTTTTGGCTGTCATTATAACCATCACAGACAATGGCTCTCAGCCATATCTTCATGGTATTTAGACATCTGTTTAATAGCAATGTCAAAACTTGGTTATAGATTTCTTAATGATATAAACAAACTGAGTACTTTCTAAAAGAAAGAGCTATATTGACCCAAAAGACAATCTCTAATGCAAAAATTGAGGCTGTAGCAATCTAAAAATTGGATATTTAAGGAATATGGTTTATAGTTGTATATAGATCTTTTGTGTCTTCCTCATTCCTTCTTCTTCACCTTTGGAGAAAGTCCAAAAATGGAATTGCAGAAGTAAAAGATATATACCCTTATATATATTTTTATATGTACCCTTACATTTTTATATATTACTGTTTCTTAGCCTAGGTTTTCTTGAATGAGACAAAGGATTGGTTACAGAAGGTTAATTTGGAAATATAATCTCAGGAAGTAGGAGAGCAGCATGAGGTAGTAAAACAAGGAGGAAGGCAAAGCTAAAACAAGAGTGCATTACTGAATGGCTGCTGCTTCAGACACTAGGGCTAGATTCTCTGGAACTTTATGAGGAGCTGTAGGCAATGATTCTCAGTGCTTTCTGTCCAGGGAATAAATTGCCTCCTTTCTCACCGGCGGGGTGGCCCCTTAGGCATGAATTCCCTCATACTTGTAGGCTGCTTTGAGAAGGTTTCAATTGAAAACCCTCACCAGAGCATCAGAGAGGTCCTGTAGCCTGAAACAAGAGAGAGGCAGGGAGGCCTAAGTTGAGGAGCTGTGATTGCACATTAACAAAGTAGTTAGCAGTGTTAGGAGTGAGAGGTGGGACTGAGAGGAATTTCTTTTTCTTTTTCTTTTTCTATTTCTTTTTCTTTTAATTTAAATTCAATTTAGTTAACATATATTGCATTATTAGTTTCAGGGTAGAATTTAGTGATTCATCAGTTGCATATAACACCTACTGCTCATTACATCAAGTAACGATGTATCCATCACCCAATTTCTCCATCCCTCCACACATCTTCCCTCCAGAAACCCTCAGTTTCCTTCCTGTAGTTAAGTCTTTTATGGTTTGCTTCCCTGTCTGTTTTCATCTTATTTTATTTTTCCTCCTCTTCCCCTATGTTCTTCTGTTTTGTTTCTTAAATTCCACTTATTAGTGAAATCATATGGTATTTGTCTTTCTCTGATAAAGCCAGCAGGAGAAGAGAAATAATAAAAATTAGAGCAGAAGTCAATGAAGTAGAAATCAGAAGAATAATAGAACAGATCAACAAAACTAGGAGCAGATTCTTTGAGAGAATTCATAAGATCAATAGACCCCTAGCTAGACTTATCAAAAAGAAAAGAGAAAGGACCCAAATAAATAAAATCAAATATGAAAAGAGGAGAGATCACAACCAAAACCAAAGAAATGCAAATAATTATAAGAGCATATTATGAACAACTATATGCCAACAAATTAGGCAGTCTGGAAGAAATGGATGCATTCCTAGAAACATGAACTACCAAAACTGAAACAGGAAGAAATAGAAAACATGAACAGACCCATAACCACCAAAGAAATTGAAGCAGTAATCAAAGATCCAACAAACAATAGTCCAGGACCAGATGGCCTCCCAGTAGAATTCTACCAAACATTTAAAAAAGAATTAATACCTATTCTTCTGAAGCTGTTTCAAAATATAGAAATGGAAGGAAAACTTCCAAACTCTCTATGAGGCCAGCATTACCTTGATCCCAAAGCCAGATGAAGACCCCACCAAAAAGGAGAATTACAGACCGATATCCCTGATGAACATGGATGCAGAAATTCTCACCAAGCTACTAGCCAATAGGATACAACAGTACATTAAAAGGATTATTCATCACGACCAAGTGGGATTTATTCCTGGGCTGCAAAGGTGGTTAAGCATCTGCAAATCAATCAATGTGATATACAACATTAATAATAGAATGATAACTATATGATCCTCTCAATAGATGCCAAAATAGCATTTGATAAAATACAGCACCCTTTCTTGATTAAACCTCTCTGCAGTGTAGGGATAGAGGGAAGATACCTCAATATCATAAAATCCATTTATGAAAAACCCATAGTGAGTATCATCCTCAACAGGGAAAAACTGAGAGCTTCTCCCCTAAGGTCAGGAATATGACAGGGATGTCCACTCTCACTGTTGTTCAACATAGTACTGGAAGGCCTAACCTCAGCAGTCAGACAACAAAAAGAAATAAAAGGCATCCAGATCAGCATTGAAGAAGTCAAAATTTACTCTGCAGAAGACATGATACTTTACGTTGAAAACCCAGAAGACTCCACCCAAAAATTGCTAGAACTCATACAGGAATTCAGCGAAGTGGGAGGCTATAAAATCAATGCACAGAAGTCAGTTGCATTTCTATACAGTAGCAATGAGACAGAAGAAAGAGAAATCAAGGAATCAATCCCATTTACAATTGCACCAAAACCCACAAGATACCTAGGAATAAACCTAACCAAAGAGGTAAAGGATCTGTACTCAGAAAACTATAGAACACTTATGAAAGAAATTGAGAAAGACTCAAAGAAATGTAAAAACATTCCGTGCTCATGGATGGGAAGAACAAATATTGTTAAAATGTCTATGTTACCCAGGGCAATCTACACATTCAATGCAATCCCTATCAAAATACCATCAACGTTTTTCACAGAGCTGAAACAAATAATCCTAAAATTTGTATGGAACCAGAAAAGACCCCTAATAGCCAAAGGAATGTTGAAAAAGAAAACCAAAGCTGGTGGCATCACAATTCTGGACTTGAAGCTCTATTACCAAGCTGTAATCATCAAGACAGTATGGTACTGGCACAAAAACAGACATACACATCAATGGAACAGAATAGAGAACTCAGAAATGGACCCTCAACTCTAAGTTCAACTAATCTTTGATAAAATAGGAAAGAATATTCCATGGAAAAAAGTCTCTTCAACAAATGATGTTGGGAAAATGGACAGCCACGTGCAGAAGAAGGAAACTGGACCATTTTCTTACACCATATATAAAAATAAACTCAAAATGAATGAGAGACCTAAATGTGAGACAGTAATCCATCAAAATCTTAGAGGAGAACACAGGCTGCAACCTCTGTGACCTTGGCCACTGCAACTTTTTGCTAAACAAGTCTTCAAAGGAAGGGAAACAAAAGCAGAACTGTTGGGACTTCATCAAGATAAAAAGCTTTTGCACAGCAAAGGATATAGTCGAGGAAACTAAAAGACAACGGACAGAATGGGAGAAGATACTTGCAAATGTCTTATCAGATAGAGAGCTAGTATCCAAAACCTATAAAAAAAACTTACCAAACTAAAACACAAAAACCAAATAATCCCATCAAGAAATGGGCAGAAGTGGTGCCTGGGTGGCTCAGTCAGTTAAGGGCCTGTCTTTGGCTCATGTCTTGATCTCAGGGTCCTGAGATAGAGCCCCACATCAGGCTCCCTGCTCGGTGGGGAGTCTGCTTCTCCCTCTCCCTCTGCTGCTCCCCCTGCTTGTGCTCTCTCACTAACATGCTCTCACTTTCTCTCTCTCAAATAAATAAAATCTTAAAACAAAACAAAAGAAATGGGCAGAAGACATGAGCAGACATTTCTCCAAAGAAGGCATACAAATGGCTAATAGACACAAAAATGTGCTCAACATCACTTGCTCAGCATCAGAAAAATACAAATCAAAACCACAATGAGATACCACATCTCACCTGTCAGAATGGCTAACATAAAGAAGGAAATAACAGATGTTGGCAAGGATGCAGAGAAAGGGGAACCCTCTTACACTGTTGGTGGGAATGCAAACTGGTATAAGCCACTCTGGAAGACAGTATGGTGGTTCCTCAAAAACTTAAAAATAGAGGTAACTTATGACCCAGCAATTGCATTACTAGGTGTTTATCCAAATGATACAAACATAGTGATTCCAAGGGGCACATGCACCCAAATGTTTATAGGAGCAATGTCCACAATAGCCAAACTATGGAAAGAGCCCAGATGCCCATCAACAGATGAATGGATAAAGAAGAAGTGAGATATATATATATATAGACACACAATGGAGTATTAGCCATCAAAAAATATGAAATCTTACCATTTGCAACAGTGTGGATGGAACTAGAGGGTATTATGCTAAGCAAAATAAGTCAGTCAGAGAAAGACAATTATATGATTTCACTCATATGTGGAATTTAAGAAACAACATAGATGAACCTAGGGGAGGGAAGGAAAATTAAAATAAGATGAAAACAGAGAGGGAGACAAGCCGTAAGAGACTCTTAACTGTAGGAAACAAACTGAGGGTTGCTGGAGGGGAGGTGTGAGGGGGGGTGGGGTAACTGGGTGATAGACATTAAGGAGGGCACTTGATGTAATGAGTGAGCAGTGGGTGTTATATGCAACTGATGAATCACTAAATTCTACCTCTGAAACTAATAATACACTATATGTTAATTAATTGATTTTAAATAAAAAAATAAAAAATAAATCGCTCAGTTTATAGAATACCTTTACATTTTGAAGTAAATTTATTTTGAAGTAAAGATCAAGGAGATGGAAACTAGGGAATTGTTATTCTTCCTTAATATATTTATTTATCAAATATTAATTGAGAATTTTTTTTGTAGAAAGCTTGACTCTGTGGGAGATACTCATTTGTAATAAGTATGGCTTCTGTACACAAGAAGTCCATAATATGAAAGAAGATATAGCCGTATACATAATCATTGTAACACAATAAGCATATAATAAGTAACAGATCAGTGAAAAAAAAGCCATAGGAATTCATTGGAAAAATAGATCACTTATTTCTTTGAGACATAAGCAAAGAATACTTAATGAATAGATAATAAGTGAAGTGAAAGCTTCAGCTTAATAGTCTTAATATTAATGTCTTCAACAAACAGATGAACAAAGGAAAAATAAAACAAGAGAGAGAGACATAAACCAAGAAACAGACTCTTAACTATAGAGAACAAACTAATGGTTACCAGTGCGGGGGGGAGGATGGGTGAAATAGGGGATGGGGATTAAAGAGTACAGTTTAGAAAAAATATCTTCAATAAAGAAAAAGGCAAGGATACCTGAAGATCCAGAGTGTATGGGAAAGTTAGACAAGAGAATTTGAGAAGATGAGAGAAGATTTGGAATTCAAGTTATAGGGAATGGACTAATTTATCATCTAGAAATGAATAATATGATTGTCAAGTAGCTTTGAGAACCCAATTGAAAATAGCATGAATTTATGGTAGGTCGGTCAGCATAGTTCTATGATTAGCAAAGTCAAATGAGAGGAATGCTCTTCTTAACTATCCGTGGCAGACACTGTGGAAAAATTTAACTCTTTATTTGAGCAAAAAGTCTATTTTGAACTATAATAGGCCATTAATCTTCATTGTTAATTCCTTAGGTCATTGAACTTTCACAGAGAGACTGATGTCAATATCAAAGAACTGAGCATTTCATTTTGTGTTTCTGCCTTTAGAGTCTTGCAATATAAAATAATAAGGGACTTGACTTTATTTAATGCTCCAGGTGCTGTTGATTTTCTGTAAATATTATATAATCAGAGAGGGTAATGTCCTGTACAGTTGTATTTCTCTCAGAATACAGTGTGTTATGTTCCGAGTGGTTGCATGTGATTTATAATTGTTGGTAAGATGGTTCTGTCAGGCAAACTGTGTTATGGCTTATTTTCACTTATCACATTCAATAAATCACTATAAAAACAGGCGACAGCATACATGAAACACTACAAAAGAACACTTAAAAATTCATCTGCCTTCACATTGTCTTATGGAGGGTTTCAGTTTATTGGGAAAAGAAAATGGAATTTTTTTCTCTAAAGATCAAGTATACATCCCCAGCATTTTTTCCCTTATTATTATCCAGGGTTAATAAGAGCTAGGATTGTAGTATATTATTTTATACTTTTATAATCTCTATTTTTTTTAGGGATTTCTAACTCAGTCACCATATAAGCTCTGAGTCTAATTCCAGGATATTCTAAAAGATGAGTCTTCAATAAGAAATTTCACATTTTCTTAGTATTGTAGTTTGTCATGTCCTTTTTGTTTACTATCTCCATGTACGTAGGAGAAAAGAGAAGGAAGAAATGTTGAGAGGGAAAGAAACAAACTTTTATTCTGGCATTTTGACCTGAAGAAATGACTCATACCCTGTTTGGTGATCATTATCTAATGACTCTTTTCTTTTATTTGGGATTACTGGTCTAAGAGTCAAGAAACAGTCCTTACTTTCAAGCACATGGATGTGGATGGACTCTGATCTTGGTCACTGCATTGGTGGTCTTTGCATAATAATGCGCAGAACTGGAAGGGGACCACTGTAAACACATTGAGCCCTGGACACAGTTCCCAAGGGTGTGGCAGCTGGTGTTGCATCATCTTATTGTGATTTTACCCTGAGACCCAATGCTTCTTCTCTGTCTCTCCTTAGACAGAAAACTTGGTGACTTAAGTAGCCAATATTTATAGGGCAGATGAGAAAATTCAGGGAAATGTGGTCAACCATGCAATAGTGGAAGCTTCCTGGCCAGTGATATGGCCTTGTAAGATAGTAACCTAGTTAGGGCAGTTCACATACTAATTCCACTAGTATGAGCTGGAGAAACAGCTTATATTCTTTTCATGAGTTTATTCAGTGCTGCTGAGCCAACTATCCGCCAAGCCACCTAAAAGGGGAAGGGAGAGGGCAACAAGGACCATGCACCAAGACAACCCAAAAGATAAGAAATAAGTATCTACTTAGTGACCTTAAAAGCAGCATGTTCAGACAAAAGTTTGGTTACATCAGAAGAAAGTAAAAAGTGCTGGCAGCTCAAAAAGATGCAGGGCAGGATTTATTTATTTATTTATTTATTTATTTATTTATTTATTTATTTTTAATATGGGAGATGCTACCATGTTGGTGTGCTGAAGAGAATAAGTAGAGACAGAACACTGGTAATGCAGAATTGAGAGGGTCACTCAAGTTAGCTAAGATGTTTGAGTTGGTGAGCAGAAACAGAATCTAGAGACTTGTGCAGGAATTATCATGAAGTAGGAGAGGAGAAAAAGAAGAGTCTAGATTTGAGTGTTTTGTAGGCATTTATTCCTATCTGCTAACTTGATAATCTCAAGGCCTGGATAATTCTCCTAAGGATTCTGCATTCTACTGACTCGATTGCTTCTATACTTTCCCTAATAAATACATCATAGGGACTAGTGTGTATGCATCTGTGTCCCTTGCATAACAATCTCTAGTGACTTCTATGCTGTATGACACTGCCATAACTTCATTTTACTTAAGTTCTCAGTGGCATTCAACATGTGAACCATTCACTCCTTCTCTTTTCCTCTTTGTTTCCAAGACTCTCTACCAGTGGGTCTCAAACTTCAGAGTCCATCAGAATCACCAGAAACACAGATGGCTGGGTCCCACTCCAGAGTTTATGTTTCAGTAGGTATGAAGTAGGGCCTGAGAAATTTGCATTTCTACCATGTTCCTAGGTGATGCTGTTGACTTTGTTCTGAGGACCACACTTGAGAACCACCACTTTACGCTCTCATGAAAGCTTCATTTATCTTTACAAATTTCCAATTTAATTATGCCACCATTATGGACACTTCCCATTATCCTCTTTACCAGATTAGTCTCCTTGAAGTGACTTCTAATTTCTCCTCAGAGTTCAGTGACTCTCTGTAGTATTCTTCCAGTCCCATGGCTTTACCCATTTTGTTTGTTTGTTTTATCTCTCTAGCTTACACATTTTGTATAAAGCTGCCAAGTCTTTAACCTTGGTCATCACATGGCGTTGTGAGGATTAGGTTGTAAACTTCAATTACTTTGGCCAAGACAAAAATGGTGTCATGACTAATTAATAAAGCAGGAACACTAACACCTGGTAATTAATCGTAAACTTTATTCCTATTTTAAAGTAGGTTCTGAAAAGAGAAATTCAGAACCTAAATTATTTCAGAAATATTAAATTTTATATAGGTAGTTCCTGTAAATCATAGCTCCATATCTTTGATTCTGTTTGCCACAAATTTAAAAATTTGTGGCATCATTCACAGTTTAAACTTTTTAATATAATCAGTCTGATCAGACAAATTGCATTAAGTTCTGTTTTCAGTCATTGTCAGAATAGATTTATATAAGGCAGACATTCTGTCAAATTTTATAATTACTTCTTACATAATTTTGTCCAGTGCTAGGAAATTTTATTGGTAGAATGCCCAAAGAGAAGCAGTCACTTAATAAAATGAAGATGCTATTCAAACAAATGACTGTTTGACAGCATAATTCTTTCAAGTTGGACAGAAACGGTCATCACCTTTTTATGTAAGGAAAACAACATTATTTCTAGAAGCCCATTCTAATTGCAGTATATTTTGAAGTTACGTAATCATACTCTTCATGTTGAAAGAAAGTTGGTATGGCTCTCTTGTATACCCTATTGCATACGGGCAGGAAGGAATATAAATCACCTTAGTAATTCATGTCTTTTCATGTCTATTTTTCTTTAAAAAATTAATTTATTCCATGTCTATCTTTGTTAAAGATCTTTAGGAAATTTTCATGATTTACTTAATTTTGGTATCAAAAGATTATAGTTTATGATATATGAGTAATTCTATTCAATTGACAAGTTCCTCAAAATCATTCATAAGTTGACTCATTTGAAAAATGTAAAGTGAAATTTTACTTTATTTTTACTTTATTTACTACATTTATTTTTCAATAAAGTTATTCACAAATAACTTACCATATTTGAAAGATTATTTTTCATACCTGTATTCCTTTTATTTACATATATTTCATATCTGTATTTCTTCTTACATTTGAAAAATGTAAAGTGAAGTTTTACTTTATTTTTACTTTATTTACTACATTTATTTTTCAGTAAAGTTATTCACAAATAATTTACCATATTTGAAAGATTATTTTTCATATCTGTATTTCTGAGACTTGGGCAGATGCATATAGATATTGCATGGCTGTTAAACAGATTTTAACTCTGATTAGGTTCCTAATTGACCTGTAAGAAACATTTGATGTAAGTGAAAAATAAACACTTTTGTTTTAAGCCACTGATATTTTGGCAACTGTGAGTTATCATAGTGTGGATTTAGTCTATCCCAAGTATGTCAGTAAACATATTTGGGGGATTTGATTGTGGGCCTTTTTGTTTAAGTTTTTAATTTATCTGAATTAAAAACACTACAGCTTGCTTTTAACCAACAGAATATGTCAAAGGTGATAGAGTGTGCATTGTTAATGTTTCATGAGATTTAAATGACCATCTTGCTAAGAGACTTTCTTCTCTGGCTTTGAAGAAGCAAGTTGCCGTGTTGTAAGAACAGGGCCACACAGCAAAGAGCTAAGGACAACCTTAGGCTGACAGACAAAAAAAAAAAAAAAAGAGGCCCTTAGTCCACAAGAAACTAAAAGCTACCAATAACTGAAAGCTTGAAAGTAGGTCTTTTCCCAGATGACCCCAGATGAAACCCAGTCATGCCTGACACTTAAACTGCAGGCCTGTAGGGGACTGAGTTAGACCTTGCCTATATTCCTGAACCACAGATACTGTGAAATAATAGATCTGTATCATTTTTAGCTGTAAAGTTTGTGTTAATATTGTTATGCAGAAATATGTAAGTAATATAATTGGGGATATAGTTCTATATATTTTTTAATTTAACAACAAGGAGAGATTTCACTTATTTTGTTGCAGCAACTTCAAAGAATAATAAATTTAATGAAGGCAGTTATGAGACAAAATATTCTGAAAGCTCAATGCACTTTCAGTAGTTTTATGAGTTTTATATAGACTTTACTATCATAGATGATATAGAAGATTGGATGTTTTGATCTTTTTTTTTTTTTTTTAAAGATTTTATTTATTTATGTGACAGAGAGACAGCCAGCGAGAGAGGGAACACAGCAGGCGAGTGAGAGAGGAAGAAGCAGGCTCCCAGCGGAGGAGCCTGATGTGGGACTCGATCCCGGAACGCCGGGATCACGCCCTGAGCCGAAGGCAGACGCTTTAACGACTGCGCTACCCAGGCGCCCCGGATGTTTTGATCTTTTGAATAATTAAGACATACTCATTAAAGAATACTTTGGACCATTTTGTGATTTCTGTCCAGGTTATTATATGGCTATGAATAGTTTATGAAATATTCACTTTCTATATATATATTATTCTTCAGTAAAATGTGGAAAAGCATAGCTATACTGGTTTGAAATATAATCAAATAATCTACATATTTATTTTTTTTTTACTAAAACAGAGTGAATACAAAATAAATAGAACTAATAAGGCAGTTTTTAACATCACAGCAAAAATTTTTACGCTAGGAATTATGTAGGCTGGCATCTTTTAGAAGTAAAGCAATATCAGAAAGCAGTTAAGTTAAAATTGTAGGTGATGGGTAGCTAAATAACAGGTAGACAAATGATAGATATGTAGATAGATAGATAGATAGATAGAAGATAGATTGTTCTAAAATAGTGTATGTCTTTCCCTCATTTTCTCTCCTGACAGTAGAGTTAGGGATTTGGTTTTATAGACCTTCCAATGAACTGTATCTTCAAGTTCATACCTATTGTTCCAGTCTGGTCTTTGGGTGGTTTTTTTTTTTTTTTTTGGATTGTTGTTTTAATCTAACTACTGTACTTTAAGATGTTCCATTATTCTCCACAAACTTATATTTATGAGTAATCCTTCACTGTTTGATTCTATTATATATAATCTCCTTTCATTAATGTAGCTTTCTGAATATGGAATGCTGCAGAGAATCTCTGAATCACTTTTTCTTGCAGAAATTGGATCATGATTTCATGTTTAGCAAAAAGCTTGTTGCTCTGTTCAGTCTGATATATTGTCCAATATATCTTCCCACAATTCACAGCAAAAGACTAACTGCGTAGTAACGCATTATTGTGGGATACTGGAAAAAATGCACATGAATCTACATCTATAAATCATTGGTCTAAAGTCTTTATCTTCGGATCTGTGAGGCATATTATCAATCTCAGCTGAACCATAGAACAGTTACTGTGTCATTGCCCTGGGTGAAAGTAATTGATGACACTGTTAGCAGGTTTGTGGCAGGGGAAAAGCTATGTAATTTCCAAGCCTTTGAATCTATGGCCATGGAGAACAGTGGAATGGAGTAAATCTACCAAGATTGGTGACTCCTCTATTAAAGATGGAGAACATGAGGCAGATAACTTGGGATCTTCCAGTATGTTCTCTGTGTATTTTTGTTCCTGGGCCTTTGTCATAAAAATGTTCTAACTTTCCTTACCCTAACCCCACCGTTTATCTGTATAATATAGAGAGTGATTAAAAATGACTGCTTACCTATCCTTTAAGATACAACTTATGTTTCCACTTCCTCATACATTTTCTTGGACTTTATTGTGTTCCTTTTATTAATTTTTAGACCACTGATCTCAAACACATGACTTAGAATTTAATAATTTCTGTTCATATACTGGCTGCATCCTTTTCCAATGGTTTAATCTCAAGATAATTTACCTTTTTACATGATATTAACTTTGTATATACTTACTATTCACTCATATTTAAAACATATTTATTGAGTGCTTTCGTATACACTAGGCAAGATTGATTGATTGATTGACCGGTCCTTTTGTTTTCTATTCTATTAATATTTACTGAATATATACTATATGTCTGAGATACGATGGATAGTATATACAGAACAATAGATACATTGGGCATATCTACCTAAAGAATTCTAGCGTAAGAAAGGAAACCATAACAAATTCCATTTTCACAAGCATCCCTAGGTTCCCTGAGAGAAATAGTGAAGGAGATTGTGAGACTGAAAACAGGCTTTCAGTCCCGCATCAAACGTCCTATAGTGGGGAAGGAACATAAGAGTGTTCTGCTTTGTGTGTTTTCCAGGGAGAGGTGGAGCTCTGGTAACTTAGGAAGCTACTAAATTACAGGAAAAAAAAATCAAAATACACATGCCCAGTACTGGCATGGACAGAGCAGTGTGGAATCACTTCCAAGAATTTCATATAATTCTATCCAGTGTCTGGTTCCTGTCTACATCTTCACCTTTATCTTTTACTGTTGCCTAATATTGTGAGCTTCTTCAACACCACCCTAAAAAGATGTTTCTATCTCCCTTCCTTTACTTACATTGTTTCCCATTACAAGGATACCTACCCTGCTCCCTTGTCCTTCTTCACCTTGCTAAAACTTGTTAGACTTTGTCCGGTCTGGCCAGCAAACCCTGAGACGGTGAATGAAAAGTTTACTCCAGACACCCAAGTAGGAGAAAGGAGAGGACCTGGGGACCAGACACTCCAGTGGCAAAGGCCCTGAGCCGAACTCTACCTCCATTTTTATTATGCATGTTATCAAAGAATCAAGATCAGAAAGGAATGTAAATTTTCAATAATGAGTGCGGTGGCATTTATGGGCATTGTGAGATTAGAACTATCTGTGTTTGTGGCTTGCAGGGAGTAGATGACTATTAAGGATTTATGTCTAACCTATCTGTCCCCTGAGAGATAGCATTGAGCACAAATAGGATCTGGCTGTTTTCAGCCTAGAAACCTAAAAGGAGGCCCAGTTTTCTGGTCACTTCTTCTTTGTTTTTCAACTAGCCTCTCCTAAGGAAGATTGTGTTTATTGTATCTTAGCTAGCCAGGCACTGTTCTGGTCACTCCTTCTTTGTTTTGTAATTAACCTTTCCCAAGGAGCATTGTGTTTATCATATCTCAGGTAGCCAGGCATTGTGAATTCCCACAGGTCTTAACCTCCCCCACATCTTTACTAATCAGATAGGGTTAGCTGCCTCTGAGTTTATGTGACATCTATGAATATTTCCAACACAGCCTTTCTACCCAATAAATTGGAGTACTACACTAATCCTAGAGCAGGAACTCTGTTTAATTCTTCTGTATAATAAGTGCTTGATAAGAAGTGGAGTGATTCAAATCAATGGTTCTTTAATTCCACTTTAGAAAATAAGACATGTTCATAATAATTATGATACAATGGATAAAACGTTCATCAAAGAAGTTCAGATAAAATGCTATGGAAATTCATAAGTTTGGATTCTTCATATATTGTGGTTCTCTAGACTAGAAAGAATTTGATCTGTCTTCCTAGTATCCTTTCTTTATTCCATAGTTAAGTTTTTCTTCTTCCAAATTGGAGAATTTCCTTGTCATTAGCAATTCCTGACAAAGAAAGAATTCATAAGAGCTAGCCAACACCTGTTTTTCAGTTGAAGCACATTTCTTTTTTTTTTTTTTTAAGATTTTACTTA
Organism: Ursus americanus; assembly: GCF_024610735.1. Lineage (NCBI taxonomy): Eukaryota > Metazoa > Chordata > Mammalia > Carnivora > Ursidae > Ursus > Ursus americanus. Next base: position 9,274,458 of record NC_142139.1, read on the forward strand.
TTTATTTGAGAGGGAGAGAGAGAGTGAGTGAGAGCCCAAGAGTAGGGGGAGAGAGAAGCAGACACCCCGCTGAGCAGGGAGCCCAACTCTTTTAATGTGGGGCTTGATTGGAGGATGCTATGATCATAACATGAGCTGAAGGCAAGTACTTAATCAATTGAGCCACCCAGATGCCCCTGAAGCACATTTCTTAAGTTAGTGGCAGAGTCAATAGAATTCACATTTTCTTCCACAAAATTTGTTCTTTGTACATGGAGACACAAGAATAGTTTTGTGTTTCTTAATTGCGTTTTTATATTGACACTTTGATGAATAAGTTCTACTCTTACAAATATTCTATTCATTAATCATTTATCATTATATTATTGACAAACATGTAGTTTGGTATCATATAATTTTAATAACAATGACTTCCTATAGTGTTAATTTGATATTGCAACTTCTGGGGTGTTTTTTTTTTTTTTTTTTTAGTTTTTATTTACATTCCAATTAGTTAACATACAGTGTAATATTAGTTTCAGGTGTATAATATAGTGATTCAATACTTCCATTCAGTACCTGGTCATCATCACAACAAACGAACTCCTTAATCCCCACCATCTATTTAACTCATCCCCCTACCCACCTCTCCTCTGGTAACCATCTGTTTGTTCTCTGTAGTTAAGAGTCTGTTTCTTGGTTTGCCTCTTTCTCTCTCTTTTTTTTTTTTCCCCTTTGCTCATTTGTTTTGTTTCTTAAATTCCACATATGAGTGAAACTATATGGTATTTATCTTTTTCTGACTGACTTATTTACTTAGCATAATACTGTCTGGCTCTATCCATGCTGTTGCAAATGGCAAGATTTCATTATTTTCATGGCTGAGTAATATTCCATTGTATATATATCACATCTTTATCCATTCATCAGTTGATGGACATTTGGGCTCTTTCTCTAAATTGACTGTTATAGATAATGCTCTTATAAACATTGGGGTGCATGTATCCCTTGGAATTAATATTTTTGTATTCTTTAGGTGAATACCTAGTAGTGCAATTGCTGGATCATAGGGTAGTTCTGTTTAACTTTTTGAGGAGCCTCCATACTGTTTTCTAGAGAGGCTACACCAGTTTGCATTCCTACCAACAGAGTAAGAGGGTTCCCCTTTCTCCACATCCTCGCCAACACCTGTTGTTTCTTGTCTTGTTGATTTTAGCCATCCTGACAGGTATGAGGTGATATCTCCTTATAGTTTGTATTTCCCTGATGATGAATGATGTTGAGTATCTTTTCATGTGTCTGTGTTTTATAAGTTCTTAATTTTTAAAAAAATATTTATTCATTTTAGAGAGAGAGAGCACAAACAGGGGGAGGAGCAGAGAGAGAGGAAGAAACAGATTCCATGCTGAATGCAGAGTCCAATGTGGTGCCTGATCTCAAGATCCCAAGATCATGACCAGAGCCGAAATCAAGAGTTGGATGGTTAACCGACTGAGCTACACAGGTGCCCTTATCAGTTCTTTATATATTTTGGATGCTAACCCTTTATCAGACATGTCATTTGCAATGATGTTCTCCCCTTCTGTAGTTGTGTTTTAGTTTTGCTGATTGTTTCCTTTGCTGTGCAAAAGCTTTTTATCTTGATGAAGTCCCACTACTTTATTCTTGCTTTTGTTCCCCTTGCCTTAGGAGACATATCTAGAAAGAAGTTGTTACAGCTGATGTCATAGAAGTTGCTGCCTGTGTTCTCCTCTAGGATTTTGATGGTTTTCTGTCTCACGTTTAGGTCTTTCATTCATTTTGAATTTATTTTTGTGTATGGTGTAAGAAAATGGTCTAGTTTCATTATTTTCCATGTTGCTGTCCAGTTTTCCCAATTCCATTTGAGGAGAGACTGTCTTTTTCCCATTGAATATTCTTTCCTGCTTTGTTGAAGATTAATTGACCATACTGTTGTGGGTTCATTTCTGGGTTTTCTATACTGTTCTGTTGATCTGTGTGTCTATTTTTGTGACAGTACCATTTTGTTTTGATCACTACAGCTTTGCAATATAACTTGAAGCCTGGAATTGTGATACCTCCAGCTTTGCTTTTCTTTTTTGAGGTTGTTTTGACTATTTTGGGTCTTTTATGGTTTCATACAAATTTTAGTTGTTCTAGTTCTGTAAAAAATGCTGTTGGTATTTTGATTAAATTTCCATTAAATGTATAGATTGCTTTGGGTATTATAGATATTTTGACAATATTTGTTCTTTCAATCCATGAGCATGGAATGTCTTTCCATTTGTGTTATCTTCAATTTCTTTTATCAGTGTTTTACAGTTTTCAGAGTATAGATCTTTTACCTCTTTGGTTAGGGTTATTCCTAGGTATCTTATTATTTTTGATGCCATTATGAATGGAATGGACTGATTCCTTAATTTCTCTTTCTGCTCCTTCATTATTAGTGTATAGAAATGCAACAGATTTCTGTACATTGAATTTGTACCCTGTAACTTTACTGAATTTGTGTATCAGTTCCAGCAATTTTTTGGTGGAGTCTTTCAACAAATTGGACAACCTGGAAGAAACGGGTGAATTCCTAGAAACATATAAACTACCAAAACTGAAATGGGAAGACATAGAAAATTTGAACAGACCAATAACCAGCAAAGAAATTGAATCCATAATCAGAAAACTCCCAACAAACAAAACTCCAGGGCCAAATGGCTCCACAAGCAAGTTCTACCAAACATTTAAAGAAGAGTTAGTACCTATTTTTTGAACTATTCTATACTATTCCAAAAAATAGAAAACAAAACCAAAAAAAACCTCATTCTATGAGGCCAGCATTACCCTGACACCAAAACCAGATAAAGACTCAACTAAAAAAAGAGAACCACAGGCCAATATCCCTGATGAACATGAATGTAAAAATTCTCAATAAAATAGTAACAAACCAAATCCAAAAATACCTTAAAAAAATCATCCCCATGATCGAGTGGGATTTATTTCTGGGTTGCCAGGTTGTTCAGTATTCACAAATCAATCAATCTGATACAGCACATTAATCAAAGAAAGGATAAGAACCATATGATCTTCTCAATTGATGCAGAAAAAGCATTTGACAAAGTACAACATCCGTTCGTGATAAAAACCTCAAAAAGTAGGTTTAGAGGAAGCATACCTCAATATAAGAAGCTACTGGGTTTTTAAAAGACTTTTAAAGGAGAAGAGATCAGAAGAACTTACAGAACTTCATTAGTGCTTTCAGGTACAAATCCATTAGTTTCCAAAAGAGGAAGTCAGAAATTTCAGGGATTGAAATAAGGGTAAAAGAAATTTAGTTCCTTCTTAGTGTTAAACAACAAAAATTCAACTGAATAAGATTAAAGATTAAATTGGCTTTATTTAGTGATTCATAAATCAGGTAGCATCCCAGCTAGCAACAGAATGGAGCTCTGTTAAATTGTAGAAAAGGAAAGTTTTTAAGGGCAGAAAGAGGGTGAAAATGACAAGGGAACAGAAGGCAAGCTGAGGACAAGGCAGAAGCTGACACCCTACAACCACACCCCTCCATGGGATATATGTGACATTCCTCATGCATTCCTGGCTGCCCTAAAGGAAAAACAAATGGTTAACTAATAGAGATCACAATCCTGCAAGACCTGATTCTCCCTCAGTTTACACATGTCCTAGTGATTTACAGGAAAGAAGCTTTCTTATCAATACCCTAACTTCAGTTTCCTGAAGCCCTAACATCACCCTCCCCTCCACAAAATTGAGGGAGGCCGAGGCCGAAGCCGAAGGAAATGTAAATAAAATTGAATTTCTTTTAAACCTGCAGCCCATTGATAAGGACGCGTGATAGGAGGAATGTAACATTCCTCCAGGAAGCTCCCAACTATCTTACTGTTAATGCCTTACTTAGAGTTGTAAACAACCTTAACTTGACAATAACAAGGCCTCTGGTACCCTGTGAGTCTTCTTTAATATATGAAAGTTCCTTTTCAAAACCTCCCTTTTTCCTTAACCTCCCCAACCCCGTAGTATATAATCAACCCTCACAACCCCAGTGCAGCAGCTCTTTCTGCCCAAGGGTCCTGTCCCCATGCTTTAATAAACCACCATTTTGCACCAAAGACGTCTCAAGAATTCTTTCTTGGCTGTTGGATCCGGACCTCACCCCACCGAACTTCACCTATATTCTAAAACTACATCAAAAAGAGGAAATTTTTAGGAAAGATTGGATCTTCCTAAGAAGAACAGAAAGAAGGGGTCTATTGGGCAGATTATCTAAAGGAGTAGTCAGTGAATGCCATATTGACTAGTTAACAGTTCCATTTCTAGGGGGGTTAAAACTGCAGTTAGGCTGGGTATTAAGTTTGGGTTGCCAACACAGGGTTTAGTACAAGTACCTCCATTTTGGGCTTGCTGCCTCTTTTTTACCAGTAGATACTTCCAACAAAGAAAATAATAACCGATATTTTATAGGAAAGCAGTGTGCCTAGTATTGATTGAGGTTATCGTATGTGCCAATTCATAAATATCAGTCTTTATGTGAGTAAATATTTAAAAAGAGAATTTTATAAGTGTGTGTGGTAGGCCCCCTAATGATGTCTATACCCTAATCCCCTGAACCTGAATATGTTACTTACATAGTAAAAGGGATTTTGCAGATGTAATTAAGGTTGCTAACTAGCTGACTTAAAGAAGGGATTTTATCCTGAATTACCTGAGTGGTTCTAATGTAATCACATGGACTCTTCAGAGGAAGAGGAAGACAGAAAATTCAGTGAGAGATGTGACAAGGGAAGAAGTAGTAGAGATTTGAAGCATGAGAGGAATTTTGCCCACAGTTGTTGGCTTTGAAGATGGAAGAAGGGGGTCATGAGTCAAAGAATCAAGTGGCCTTTGAATAGCCACCAAGAAATGGAAATGCTAGTTCTGTAATGATAAGGAACTGAATTCTGCCAAAGACTTGAATGAGCAAGGAAATGGATTCTCTCTAGAGATTCCAGATAGGAATGCAACCTGCAAACACCTTGATGAGACCTGTTAGACTTCTGACTTACAGAATTTAAAGTCATGAATGTGGTTTTTTTATACTGCAAAGTTTGAGGCAGTTTGTTTTGGCAGCAATAGAAAACTAATACATCATGAAATTGTCTATATAATGCATTTAATATTTATAATCCATGATACACAATACACTCATGAAATTTCATGCTTTTTAGTTTTCTGATTTAAGAAAGATGCCTCAAAATATTAAGTGAAGGTGTAAATTTTCTCCCTATGCCCAAGGAAATTCAGCCTCTGAAGGATCACAGAACCATGGAAATTGCATGAGGTCTGAGAATAATTCCAAAGCCAGGAGACTGTTCTCTGCATTCAGGCCCCATCTGCCGCAGAGAGTCTTCTTCCCTGATGAATTATATTAGCAGAATATTAGCAGAAGAGAATGCAAGAGGATATTAGCAAAAGAGAATGCAAGAGGAGAGACATAATGGTGCCTTCCTGGAAAGAGGCAGCATAATTTGAAATAGAGATTTGATAAGTGTACTGCTTCTCAAATCAGAGAGGTTACGCATATATCCACCTTTCAGGCATGTTTCTGATCTCTAAGAATTGTTGACAGTATTTGGGAAGAAATGGCACCTGAGCTGCTTTGTCATACTTTGCACTTAGACCGGGCCTCCTTTCATCCTGTTTTGGCTGCCTTGTTACCTTCCTCATTTTGAGATATCACTTGTTTGCCCATCATGCCATCTTTTTTTTTTATTAATGTTTTTTATTATATTATGTTAGTCACCATACACTACATCCCTGGTTTCTGATGCAAAGTTCGATGATTCATTAGTTGCATATAACACCCAGTGCACCATGCAATACATGCTCTCTTTACTACCCATCACCAGTCTATCCCATCCCCCCACCGCCCTCCCCTCTGAAGCCCTCAGTTTGTTTCCCAGAGTCCATAGTCTCTCATGCTTCATTCCCCCTTCTGATTACCCCCCCTTTCTTTATCCCTTTCTTCCCCTACCGATCTTCCTAGTTCTTATGTTCCATAGATGAGAGAAATCAGATAACTGTCTTTCTCTGCTTGACTTATTTCACTTTGCATTATCTGCTTCAGTGCCGTCCATGTTGCAGCAAATGTTGAGAACTTGTTCTTTCTGATAGCTGAGTAATATTCCATTGTATATATGGACCACAGCTTCTTAATCCAGTCATCTGTTGAAGGGCATCTCAGTTCCGATTTGGCTATTGTGGACAATGCTGCTATGAACATTGGGGTACATATGGCCCTTCTCTTCACTACGTCTGTATCTTTGGGGTAAACACCCAGTAGTGCAATGGCTGGGTCATAGGGTAGCTCAATTTTTAACTTTTTAAGGGACCTCCACACTGTTTTCCAGAGTGGCTGCACCAACCTGCATTCCCACCAACAATGTAGGAGGGATCCCCTTTCTCCACATCCTCTGCAGCAATTGCTGTTTCCTGCCTTGTTAATTTTTGCCATTCTAACTGGTGTAAGGTGGTATCTTAGTGTGGTTTTGATTTGAATTTCCCTGATGGCTAATGATTTTGAACATTTTTTCATGTGTCTGTTGGCCATTTGTATGTCATCATTGGAAAAGTGTCTGTTCATATCTTCTGCCCATTTTATGATTTGTTTATTTGTTTCTCGTGTATTGAGTTTGAGAAGTTCTTTGTAGATCTTGGATACCAGTCTTTTATCTGTAGCATCATTTGCAAATATATTCTCCCATTCCGTGGGCTGCCTCTTAGTTTTTTTGACTGTTTCCTTGGCTGTGCAGAAGCTTTTTATCTTGATGAAGTCCCACAAGTTCATTTTATCTTTTGTTTCTCTTGCCTTTGGGGATGTGTCATGAAAAAGGTTGCTTTGGCTGATGTCGTAGAGGTTGTTGCCTATGTTCTCCTCTAGGATTCTCATGGATTCCTGTCTCACATCGAGGTCTTTCATCCATTTGGAGTTTATCTTTGTGTATGGTGTGAAAGAGTGGTCAAGTTTCATTCTTTTGCATGTAGCTGTCCAATTTTCCCAGCACCAAACATTTATTGAAGAGACTGTCTTTTTTCCACTGGATGTTTTTTCCTGCCTTGTCAAAGATTAGTTGCCCAAAGAGCCGAGGGTCCATTTCTGGGTTCTCTATTCTGTTCCATTGGTCTATGTGTCTGTTTTTGTGCCAGTACCCTGCTGTCTTTGTGATCACAGCTTTGTAGTACAGCTCGAAATCTGGCATTGTGATGCCCCCAGATTTGTTTTTCCTTTTCAACAGTTCCTTGGAGATTCGGGGCCTTTTCTGTTTCCATACAAATTTAAGGACTATTTGTTCCAGTTCCTTGAAAAATGTCCTCGGTATTTTAATCATGCTATCTTTGTTCTGATCCATTCACTGGGAAGACCTCAGGCCTGCTCTAGATTGTGTGGCATATTGAAGTATGCCTGGTGCATACCGAAGAGATAATAGCTGGAAAATGTGTGTTGTAGTCTGATTTATATCTGCTGTCTGGGCACTTATCAAGATGGCTAGTTCTGGATATGTTTTCTGTGCTTCAGTGTCAATATAAATGCAGCATATGACGTCTGGGACTATGCTTTCTGTACTTCATCCCTGAGACAATTCTCCAAAGAAAAACAGATACTAATTCTTGAACAATAAACCTCTGTTTTACATAAGCAGCCAAGTTACAGAAATAATAACCTAAGCTATAACTGTAGAAATTTCATATGACCATACATAAGCAAAAAGGAGTTCTTTTTTATGGTTCCTGATATTATGACTTTCCATCCTAATTACTTCAAGAATCCATGTTTCCAGGAAAATGAAACACATAGAAACATTCCATTTTAAACAAAGATATAAATTTTTCCAAGCACAAAAACAAAGTGCATATTGATTTCAGGCAGGAAAGTGAGTGAATTATTCTCTTCCATCACATAACTTGAATGTGATGAAACAGGTTTTATTTACTGTATTGCTTTGATAAAAAAGAATCATTCTGCTCTAACATGGAAAAAATGTGTAATTAGGTTATTTATTTTTTTTTAATTTTTTTTATTATATTATGTTAGTCACCATACAGTACATCCTGGTTTCTGATGTAAAGTTCGATGATTCATTAGTTGCGTATAACACCCAGTGCACCATGCAATACGTGCCCTCCTTACTACCCATCACCAGTCTATCCCATTCCCCCACCCCCCTCCCCTCTGAAGCCCTCAGTTTGTTTCTCAGAGTCCATAAGAGTTTAGATTCTATTACAAATCTGTTTTAACACTGTTCCACCACAAGTACTTTAAAGGGATTCTTAATTGCAATATGATAAGCACATGAACCCCGCATTAAAGTTGCAAAGATTAACAGTGGTTGAAATGTAGGTATGAACCTTATATGCATTTTTTAAAACAGAGGGTGGAAATGGGGGTTTATGAAAGCCATTTTGGCCATCATATTGAGAAAATTAAGAATAAAAACAAGAGCAGAGATGAAAACTGGATAGCAAGATAAAAGCTTCTAGGCAATAATGATGGAATCCTTGGATTGAGTTATCCCGAACCCAGGTCCTTTCTTAACTTTCCTTTTATATGGGTCAAAAGATTATAATTACTTTTGCACGAGCTGATTTACATTAGGTTTTGTTGGTTGCCTAAAACAAACTCAGATTAAGTAGTCAATGCCCCTTCTACATAAATCACATAGTTGGGTGTTTAGGAAGATGCAAAAGAGATGTGCATTATACCAAGACTTTAGGAATGAGAACATGTATGTGTAAAATAACTCATTCTTGTGTCAGGATGTCTTGTCAAAGGATTATATAAACAAAATGTATTAAAATAATTTCAGAAGAAGGAGCTGTATTTGTAGTTGGAGCTGTGAATAAAAGCTGAATGAACAGGATCGAATATTCTCTACAATGATTGGTATAATTTAAATGAGTAGAGGGAAAACATTTTTAAAATTCATGTTTTTGATGGATCTTTATGAGGACAGAGTCACATCTTATGTGAAGATTTGTTTCTAAAATCATTACAAAACACAAAAACAAAAAACAAACAAAAAACCCCAAAACTGTATCTAATGAAAATCACTCTTTTTAAGACATTACTATTTTTTAAAAAGTTAGTATGTATATGATAAGGGTTTTTAGTATGATTAAGACTCCCCATGGGTTTCCTGTGCTCTTAAACCCTGTATTGTAGTTCTTCCGTTATGATCTTAGGTGGTGCTGTAGGTCAGCTTTTATCAGGGATGCTATGTGTGGCCACTCAGACTGATTGTGCATAAATATAAGGGCATCTTATTTAGACTTTGATGTGTGAGGCATCCCTAGGATAATGCAATATATAAATTGTGAGCACTTGGATAGACTGAATATATGATATTACATGTGCTTGACAGAGATAGTTTCAGAAAACTAACCTACAATTTAGAAATAAATTATGATTGATGTCAACATGCTGTGTTTAAGTAGAATTTAGAATGCTTTCACTTACTCATTCATGCAAAAATATTTCCTAAGGAGCTACCTTCTTCCAGGAACTTCATGAAAGATATCATGGTAAGCAATAGAGATATGAATGCTACATTCATTGAATTCACATTCTGAGGGAAGACACCATCAAATGGATGTTCTCATTGTGGAAATGGATAAGCTCTATAATGGGGGAACTATGGGGTACTGTGGGAACACAAAGAAAATACATTTAAACTGAAATCCAACTAATGAATCAAGCGGAAAGGGTTTAACATATTATATAAGTATCTTGTGTAATAGTACTTAGGGCTTACTTTTTGCTCTGTGATTTGGAAAAAGGCAACAAAAGTCAACCAAAGAAATGAAGGATAATGAAGTTTTCTGAAGTCCGGCTTCACACAGCTCCTCACAAGTCAGTTACCATACCAAACACACTCATTCTGCTAATTTGCTGCTCTTCTTACATTTACTGTTCTTTGTTGTCTCTGATCCCAACTGGGGTTAAACAAATCATTTTGCTTATGACAGATATCTCTTAAGGGATGAATCCAAAGAACTGAAGTTCTAAAAATCCGTGTACTTCCTATTTTAGTGTACCCCCTTCATGAGCAAACCAATCAGAGCCATTTTATAGAGCTGTCTACTCTGCAAGTCCCTGCTCTGCTTATTTATACTCCCGCTGACAGCCCAAAGCAGGACAGAAGCCTATTGATCTCTTTCTTGTTCTCCCTTCAACTGGGGAGTTTACATCAGGTCTTCCAGCGAATTCTTTTTTTTTTTTTAATATTTTTTTATTATGTTAGTCACCATACAGTACATCCCTGGTTTTTGATGTAAAGTTCAATGATTCATTAGTTGTGTATAACACCCAGTGCACCATGTGATACGTGCCCTCCTTACTACCCATCACCAGCCTATCCCATTCCCCCCCTCCCCTCCAAAGCCCTCAGTTTGTTTCTCAGAGTCCATAGTCTCTCATGCTTCACTGTGAATTCTTGCCCTCTAAAGGAGCTGAGCTCAGCGTTCAGTTATATGGGAAAACTTTTGTAATCTTCCCATTAGTTTAGGACCTATGCCTTTCTCTTGCCTGGAGTGTGCGGGCGTTTTTAATCTCTCACGTAATTCTTGGCTACATGCAACATGTACTTTTGCACCCTGGGATACTTGAGCAATCTTTAGGAGAGAAGGTACATGCAATATGCCAAGAAAAGAATCATCAAGGACTGAGATTATTGGGAATCAAACCCAGCCTGGCTAAGAAAGCAAAAATTAAAACAAAGAAGGTACCGGGGATGTACTGTATGGTGACTAACATAATATAATAAAAAATCAATAAAATAAATAAATAAATAAATAAATAAATAAATAAAACAAAGAAGGTATATTCAAAGATTTTTAATAGAACCTAGAGAAAAATTACAAAAATAAAATTCTCATGAATCCTTAGTTGAGTATGCTCAGAAAAAATAAAATAAAAACATGAAATAAAGATACATAAACTGTGTTAAAAATGTGACATTATGCAACTATGCATATGAATTCCCAGATAAAGAATGAGAAACAAAGACAGGTAACACTGATTTATTTAATTAATTTGTTAAGATTGGAATTGATTTGGCCTCATTGGCCTGTGATTTCTAAAAAAAAAAGAAGAGTAATTATTATTATGCTTCAATTAATTGGAAACATATAATAATTGATATAAATAAGGCTAACTATATGTAAAATATTTGGATGCAGTAATCTAAATAAGAAATACCAGTTTATAACCAAATTCACTATTGTAAATTCAATAACAAAACGGTTGGAAAAAATTATATATAATCTTGTAAAAATTTTTTTTTCAAATAATCCTACAGTGAATGTCCTGTGTGTTCTTGTCACTTGTAAAGGATAAATTCCTAGAAATTGAATTGCTACATTAAAAGGCATGTACTTTTAAAATTTTGACAGATGATTCCAAATTTCTGTCTGAAAAGGATATGCCAATTTATACTCCCACTTAAATTCAGATTTTACCTCTTCACACTTTCACTATCAATGGGTATTCACTTATCCTTAATCTTTGCCAATCTAATAAGTTATATGAAATCATGTTTTAATTTATGTTCCTTTAATTATTGACATTAAATATATCTTCATATAAAAAATAATAATAATCTTGTAAAATTACACAGGTTAGGCCATCTGTCAAATTGGAAAAGGACTCAGATTATGCTAAATTAACTAACCCCTGCAGAGGATTCTGGTTCTAGAAGTATTCAGGTTCACCAACCACAGAAAGCTTTTATGCCTTCCTTGGCCATTGTGTAGGAAGCCCATCATGGATTGCCAAAGGTGATACTCTGTCTGAAGAAAATTATACCTCAGAAGTTCTAAGAAACTTTATCACTTCAAACAAGGACCCATTGTATAAGCACCTGGAGTCTGTTTCTGATTAGGCAATAATGATTAATCAATTTTTTTATTGTATGATTTTTGATAAATAAAGAACTACATGTTACATACATGTAAATGACTTCTCCACTATCACATCTCCTATATCTCCTCCGACACCAAGTGGAAGAAAACTATCTTGATGTTTGTGTTTATTGCTTTTATCTATTTGTCAAAATTGTTTCATCACACATGTATGTGTCTCTTAATAAATCATTTAGTTTTGCCTGTGTTTTAGCTTCATAAAATATCATACTATATATGTAGTTTTCATGATTTGCTTTTTCTATTCAAAATTGTTTGTCTAAGATCCATTCATTCTATTGCATGTGGCTCCAGTTTGTTCTTTTTAATTGTTGTGTGATACTCAGCTCTGTGAACGTATCACAATATATTATTCATTTTCCTGTTCATGGATGCTAGTGTTGATTCCAATATTTTTCTATAATGAGCAATCACACTAAGACCTCTTTTTTGTGTATTTGTCTTTTGATACACATTTACAGGAATTTCTCTGGAGTATATAGCAAGGGGTTGAATTGATGGGTTACAAGATATGTGAATATTCATTACAGGATAATAAATTGTTTCACAAAGTGGTTGTATGATTTTACATTCCTACCTCAGTGTATCAGAATTCCTGTCCATCTACAAATTTTCCAAAGCTCAGGACTGTCAAAGCAATTTTTTTTCTGATCTAGTATACATAAATCATTTCAGTATTAATTTACTTTTCCCTGATTACCAAAATAGAATATAATTTCATATATTTATTAATCATTTGGGATTTTTCTTCTGTGATATGTCTATTCATGTCTTTTACTCGTTCTTTTATTAGATTTTTGTCTTTTTTGAAAACTTACTTGAACATTTTCTTTATAAATTCTGGTTTATGAATCAGTGGTCAGTTACATGTATTATAAATACCTGACCTGAGTTTGTAGCTTGTAATTTCTTTTGCTTTTCTTTTTTTCGGGGGAAGGATGGAAAGGAATTTATTTATTGAATGGAAGTTATTAAAGTTATTATTTATTGAATAGAAATTTTAATTTTAATATAAGCACATTTATTAAACTTTTAATGGCTGTATTTTGTGTGTTCCCTTGGGAAATAATCCTTTCTTATGTGGAGTAAACAACAACAGGATTTTTTCTTATATTTTCTTCTAAAAGGTTTAAAGTTTTGCCTTTTATATTTAAGCATTTAATCTATCTAGAACAAGTTTTTATATTTGTTTTGAGGCTGAGATTTAATTTATTTTTCCTTCTGGTTAACTATTTCTCTCAGCACAATTTATTGAATATTTTCTTCTTTCCCTGCAGTGTATCTTTTGTTACATTCATGTACCCATATGTATACATACATATGTGTGCCTTATTCTGGGTTCTCGTCTTTGCCTAGAAAGAACTCATGATCTTTTTCAGGCTGTATTTAATTAATAGTCTTAATCTGAACATAGCTATTTATGTTATGTTAGTCTTCTAATTATGCATTTCTTACTATCTTGTTCATGGTTTAACTGGTGAGAATAATAGTTTTTTTAATAATTTTATTTAATAAAGAGAAAGAAACTGACCTGGACTGTTTTAGTCCTGCTGTACTATTTTTGTTTCTATATCCTTTTGTACACCCTCCTATAAATGTTGAAAATTCAGGAAGTAACCATCTTCTTATGAAAACAAGCTCCACTAACACCTGCAAAAACTAAAGCCAAACAAAAATATATATGTCCCTTACTTAGCACTGTTGATGAATGCCTCATGTTTAAGTAGGAGGAATTTTAGGTCTTTCCTTGGATTTGATCAAAAATGTACTATACACTGTGCTTTGTAGGAGATTGTCCTCAATTTCTTAGGAACTCTTCATTGTATGATAGTTTTCTATCTCCTAATCAAATATATTTCCTTGAATGTGGCAGCTGGAATAAAAAGTAGGTTGTGAAGATTTAGTTGGTTTTTAAAATATTGGTACTGCTTAACTATTGACTAACAAGGACCTCCTAGCTTAAATATTGACTAACAAGAACCTCTAGTCTGGCAAAATTTTAATGTTGTAGTTTATTAAGGACTGTGGTCTGGCAGAGATTTTTCATTTAAACAATTGTGTATTGTTTACCTTCTTAACCTCTTTGCAATGCCCCTTTGAAAACTGTAGGAAAAAAAACATTGCAAATATCTAACATAAATAAAGCTCTTATAAGCAAACACTGGAACTAAATATTAGATTCAGGTGTGAACTGGTAGAAGAATGTGTTATGGTTGGCATCATCTTTGGTTCTCTGAGACTTTGTAACTTTATGAGTGCTAACTAATATTGCCTTATTTCTAAATAAGGTAGGAAAGATTTCTTGGACAAAACTAAACATTACTCAAGATATAAGCACATAAAAAACATTTCAAACGGAAGGCCCACAAATTTGACTTTATCTAAACAGGTCTGTATAGTGAAATGAATATATCTTCTCTGGCTTATTGCATGTCATTTTTTTCCTTTCATTGGAGTTAACATGGAACTCAGGAGCATCCTGAATTAACCCATACTTCTCCCTTAAACACAACATCACATTGTTTACTTGGTAATGAATTTGCCACTTACTTTTGGAATTGTGGCCAATGATTACAGTGTTATTTGATTATATAATTATCACTTTAACTTCAAGTGTCTGATGTCAAGAACTCAAATCATGCAACATGTGATCCCAGACTGCACTGTTATCTGTGCATCTTCCAGTCATGACTGATATGTTCACTTCACCAACCAACCCCTCAGTGCACCCAGTACATTTTTTAAAAATGTCATTTCTGCAAACATGATTTTTAAAATCAGATTTAATGGATAGATTACTTTATGGATGAATTCAAACTTAAAATTCTGTAAAGTAGAATTTCACTTTAGATAAACAGAGGGCTAACCATTATATAGGTAAGAAGGAAATCTAATTAAAATAAAGAACTAGCCTTGTAAAAGATGGAAAGTTTGCCAACCTTTCTGCCTCATTTGGTAAACTTCTCTTGATTGATTCACTCATTAGGAATTTTTATAGGTACTCAATTCTGACACTGCCACTAAAATTTATATTTAAGGAAATCATTTTAAAAAGGTGCAAAACAAGTAGTATAAGTATTAAGTAAAAAGCAAGATACACAACTATGTATATGTATATAGACTGATTTAAATTATGTTGAGAAAACACCTTGTACATAGGAAAATAACTGAAAGAAAATAACCAAAAGTTATGAGTGATTTTCATGATTGGTGTGTTTATATTGATTATTATTCATTTTACCTTTATTTTCTAAATTTCCTTTTATCAATGATATATATTATACTAGATATACTGAAATATATAAATATTATAGTATATATATCCTGTAGTAAATGTGTATAATTATATTTCTATATCTATATTTTTATAGTCAAATAAAAATATCTGTTCAATGTGACTTATGCTATTTCTGACATATCCTGAATTATCTACTATAAATTTTATGTGTTGTTATTATTGTTCAAAATGCTATTATTATTATTCATTAAATGTGAATGAAAATTATTATTGCACAAAAGTCATTTAGATTAATCAGGGCTATAGAAAAGAGAGTATTTGAGGGGCGCCTGAGTGGCTCAGTCATTGGGCGTCTGCTTTCGGCTCAGGGCGTGATCCCGGCATTCTGGGATCCAGCCCCACATCAGGCTCCTCTGCTGGGAACCTGCTTCTCCCTCTCCCACTCCCCCTGCTTGTGTTCCCTCTCTCACTGGCTGTCTCTCTCTGTCAAATAAATAAATAAAATCTTAAAAAACAAAAGGGACTATTTGAGGCTGGGATGGAGTAAAAATTCTATTAGTGCTTATAAAATATATAATATTAATTTAGATCTTGCTTAAAAATTTATGAAAATGTTTGAAAATATCCAAAATGAGTAAAAACTCCACAATTTGTCAATATAACACATTAAATTGAAAAATAAAACTTAATGTAGAATCAAGGCTTTACAGGATGCTTTAAATAAATTGAGTAAGAAATTTTGAAGTATTCAAAAGTACGCAAAATACAAATACATATGAAACAATTCTCAAAGGGTGAAATTAACTCATTATGTAGAAAATGTTTTATATTTTAGCAAAATGAATTCTTCAAATACTTTGTTAGGCGAATTAAACATTAGATGGATTTGTATTTGGTTACAGAACTTTAATTGAATTGACCTAGAGCCCAATTTGAGCAAGATCTTAAAGGATTGATTGGGTTTTAAAAAGGAGATTAGTGGAGAGAGAATTCAATAAAAGAGAAGGATGGCATGTGTCAAGGGAGTTGGGGCATTGCCAACAAGGTGGAGTTTCTAGTATGTGTAGAATAGTTAATGGGAGGAAATGTAATTGGACCCAAACAGTAAGGAGTTGGAACAACTACTGTATAAGTCTCCAAAATGAATTTTGTACCATGAAAAGGAAAGTGTGCAATATTCACGCATTTATGCCATATGGACCTTACAATACAGTGCGGGAAGACACACATTCATTATTGAGCACATACTAGATAATAGCCACTTTTCTACACTGTGAACAGTGAATAAAACAGAAAAAAGTGCCTGCCTTCCTAGACCCTATTTTCTATATTAAAGTTAATATAATCTCAATTATGATGAAAGTTTTTGGGAAGAGCAGTAAAGAGAGAGTAGGATTCAATTTATAAGAGACCGGAAAGTAGAGAGTATATGAAGCCCCTTATTGTTTTATGATCAACTGAGGGACTAAAATAGTGAGAGATAAATAAACAGAATAGACAGATAACCTTATTGATGTGATTTTGAGTGTCACCAATATCACTAAATAGTTAAATGAGATTCTTTGGACAGTATGTATATCTCCAAATAACACAAGTCCAGGAAATGAAGTTGAAAGATGGTTGTAATAAATTGTAAGGTGTATTCTTATTGTGGGATGAGGGATGGACTTCCTGTTTGTTTCCTGAATCATATCTTTTAGGTCTTGCTGTAAAATTGACCATTAGAGATAATTATTTTATGAGAAAAAAACTAGGTAACCCTAGTCATTTCCAGAAATTAAATTAGGTTTCAACTTCTTAAAAAAATTGACATCTTGCCCCTCCCTCTCTTTTTCCCTGGGTTGATGTTTTCCTTTTCTACAGCTCAGCAGGAAAGGGAGTATCTAATTCTTTTTTTTTAAAGATTTTATTTATTTATTTATTTGAGAGAGAAAGAGAGAGAAGCAGACTTCCTGCTCAGCAGAGAGCCTAGTGTGGGCCTTGATCCCAGGACCTTGGGATCATGACCTGAGTCGAAGGCAGACATTTAACCACCTGAGCCACCTAGGCACCCCAGGAGTATCTGCTTCCCAGTCTGGTCAATGCTGTGGCTGGCCCCACCCAAGAGTTTCATTACTCTCTTATGGTGACATGGATACATTATTCAAAAATAAAAATTAAATTTAGTTTTAGAAAAATAAAAATATTATGTTTTTAAATATGTAATTTTATGTATTTAAATTCACACTCACTCTACTAAGTACTTATTAAAACCATTACAGAGGGGAAGAGTTTGCTGAAAATTAGCAGATAGCAATAATGATGGGGATAAAATAGTATAAATGAATTTCCATGTTCTTCAGAAGAAGTAAGCTGTTGGGAAGTTGTGCAGGAAAGATGGGAAGCAGAGGAAAGTTCAGTTATTTGGAGATACCCATTTTGTACAGACAAGACACACTGAGTTTGCAGTAAGTAATGAAGGACAAATGAGGAAGGAAGACAAGAACCTAAACTTGCACATTGCCAGCCCTATAGCTTACCTTAACCAGACCCACAGTGTTCGGCTCCAGCTAGGCTTTGAACTGATTCACTTGCTCACCATCTATTCACTGTCACATAGTAGCAGTGTGAGGTCCTTTGTGTGTGACATTATTATATAATTTATGGACAATATACGAAGAGGCCATAGGTGGTCGTATAAGAAACTGAACCCAGAACTAAGAAGCTATGAGTCGAAATTTGCTAAAGGCAATATTTGTTACTTATGTGTAAATACACTAATGTTTCAAGCTGATATTGTTAGAGTATAAAATATTTGGCAAACCTAATTTGGGCATATACTTATATTAGGGCAGGATCTCATCTGGGACAGGTTGAATACTATCACTTCCAATCTAAACATAGTTCCCTTGAAGAACTGAGAAGACTACAGAAGCCCAGTTCACAGAGTATCATCCAGCTTCACATCACTTGGTGAGATTTGCTCAGAATTTATCCTTTGTGTTTATAGCAGTAAACTGTAACCTCTGTAGTATGTGTCAAAATGCTCATTTCTATCAAGCCTCATCTCAGTACTCTGTGGGACATTGACAAAACATCACAGAAACTGGCTCACATTGACAATTTAATACAACCCTTAGAGACTTCCTCAGCAGGTATCACTTGTTCCTTTGTCTAGTGGTCCACCCTTAAATGGAGCTCTGTCTGTATTTTCACTGTCTGTTATCTGCTTACAAAATATATTTCACTGTCTTGTGGATTACATTATAACAGATTACATGTTTTAAAAACTTTCACATGGTTCTCTTATTTCTCAGATTCTACCTTTCAATAATATTTACTCTTAAATTCCACTTGGACAAATTATATCTTTTCCTTTGGAGATGTGAATACCACAGAGAGAGGTAGTGGTCTTTAGTGAGGGGCTGAAGTTAGTCAGCAGAAACCATAAAGTATAGTCATAGCATTCATCCCATTCATTCTGCTGCGATATCTGTGACCCAATCATAGTCTTCAGATGTTTAGTCCATTTTCCACTATGGTATCTCCTCAGCTAACTTCTAAAGTCTCTGCTAGAGACAGTTCGGCTGGAGAAGATGCAGGTGCTTTCCAGTAACACTTAGGCTTCAGGACTCAGGGGATTCAGGGTGTGGATATCGCACTCTCTCTGACCAAGACACTATACTTTGTCACTCCTAATCTATTGTTAACACATGACTCTGACATGAGAAATTTCTCCAAGGACTTCTGATCCTCAGAATTCTGGAGATAATTAAGGTGGTTTTAGGTCATTCTCAGCCCTCACCTCTATCCAGAGACTCACCCGAGAGCGGTGGGATAATTCAGAGGAACTGCCACCAACATTGAAACACCCTCCATCAACTCTTTTCCTTTCTTCCATCTTGGAGAATCTTGTATGCATGTGTGGTTTATTTATGAGAGAATTGTTACTATCTCTGCTTCATGATATCTTCTCCTAAATCTTTCCTTCTTACATCTAATGGTGGTACTTTTCAACTTAGAACCATTTGGGCCAGTAGTGACCCCATATCTTTCAGCACAAATGAAAGATGATAAAATCTTCCTGTGGTTCTCTAACCAGATCTCTACCCTCTTATATCTCTTTCACCACCAATTGAAAAAAAAAAAAAAGTAATGCATACTCAATGTCTTGTCTTCCCTACCTTCTTACTCTCTGTTGTCAAAGTTGTCATCCTGATGCTGACTGCATTTAGGTTACTCCTTTATCCTGAAATCATTATCGACTTCCAATTGCCCACAGAATAGTGCTTATTAGTCTCATTGCTTACAAATTCAAACCCCTAAGTGATCTGACCCAAATTTGCCTTCCCATACTGCTTTCCATCATTCCATTTAATTCCTTAATATGTTTCATATATGTATGTTTCATATATGTATTTTTTGCATCCATTCCTCCATGCTCTCTTAAGTGCCCGAAATGTCTTTATGTTACCATGTTCGTATGTTCTAATTTTAGTGAACTTTGAGGATTCAGCTAAAATTTTTCCACAGATTGTCAACACACACACACACACACACACACACACACAAACACACACTCATAAACACACACAGAAACTCTTCTGTCCAAGCTGCCACAATCCTTTCCTTACACTTCTCTTAGTCACTTATTCTCTATCCCATAATATATTAATTTAAGCCCAAGTCAACTTCTGTGCTCAACTACATTTTAGGTTTCTTTTTTTTTTTTTTTTAAGATTTTATTTATTTATTTGACAGAGGTAGAGACAGCCAGTGAGAGAGGGAACACAAGCAGGGGGAGTGGGAGAGGAAGAAGCAGGCTCCCAGCAGAGGAGCCTGATGTGGGACTTAATCCCAGAACACCAGGATCACGCCCTGAGCCGAAGGCAGACGCTTAATGACTGAGCCACCCAGGCGCCCCTAAATTTTAAGTTTCTTAAATTGAAAAAATTTTCCTTAATCCTTGTATTCCCCAGAAAATAATTAATAATGTCTAAAATGCAAAATAGTCAATACATGTTTGTGATAAAACTAATTATTTTTATATTTGAATTCTTTCTTTAATAGATTATTTTGGGGGGGGCTCCTGGATTGCTCAGTTGGTTAAGCATCTGACTCTTGATTTTGGTTCAGGTGTTGATCTCAGGGTCATGAGTTCAAGACCTACATTGGGCTCTGAGCTGGACATGGAGCCTACTTAAAAAAAATTTTAAAAAAATAAGTTATATAAAATAAATAGATTATTTGGTATTGCATCACAGGAAGATTTTTAGTAAGCTTTTATTTTACCTAAACCAGTTGTATCATGTGTGTGTGCGTGTGTGCATGCACACACACACATTACTGCAGAACATATGATTGATTTTGGCTTTAGAAAATTACAAGCTAGTCAACCATGTTCTAGTTTTTGGAAACTTTACTTTAGGGAGTGATAGGAAGAAGGAAAAGGCTATGTTGTATTTTCAGTTGCTAATTTACTCCAGCTTTTGGAAGAAAAGAGAAAACAACTTAATATACCTCCATCAATCTTTTCTGGTCAGCCTGACCGTGTGCTACATTCATTTAATTTTCTAACCTAGCAAGCTGACAATTTCAGGAGTATTCAGCGTTGTCAATCAGCCCATTAGTATGATATGCAAGAAGCAGTTCATGTCATTTTTAGGGCATCTCCTTTCCAATATGGTTTCAGTTTATTAAAGCCATTTTTTTCACTCATGAAATTGTAATGAGCCAGATTTTCACATATTTTACTAGAGTTGGCCTATGCAGCTTAAAAAATTAAGTTGAGCAAAGTGAAAATAAAATTTAGTATAGTGTATGTTATTTTAAATCCTTAAACTGAATGTGTAATATGAACTCCATGAAGGTAAAGGATGATTTGCAGAATTAAAGAAAGGAAAGAAGGTCCTGGTATGAAAAAAGAATGAAGTCTACAAAGGAAATTGTGGCTAGTTTAAGCCATGAAGAAAATTAAAAGGAGAAAATAATAAAACTGATTTGGTATTAGTAAAATAACCTAAAAGGTGATAGAATAATCAAGTCTTCTAGGAGATAGAGAAAAAAAGCAAGCAAATCAGTGAATAATGTTAATAGAAGGACCACTTGTGGGGAAAAAAGAGCCAGTATTTTATTGATTTCATAAAGAGACAGAAAAAATATTGAAGGCTTAGAACTCTGAGGTTTAATTCTTAAATTTTTGTTTGTTTAAAAAATATTAAAATTATTGTTCACCTAAGTCACCTAGAAATATAGTCTTACTACCAAAGAAGTGAACATAATAGACCTAAGTTTTCCTAAAAGATCTTTATACCAGATGTATGCCTATAGAGTCTGTATCATAAGAAAATAGTAAGAAAAACAGAAGCCGAAACAGTCCTGCAAAGTAGGTTTCTCTTTTAAAGCTTTTAAAAATAACATTTTTGTTTTTGTTTTGCAGTTGTTTCTCTCATAGTACTCTATCATATTTAGATTCAAATTATAGAAACATTTTGTTAAGAACTGTTCATGATGCTTAATAATAATCTATCTCCTTTTTTATTTATCTTTATGAGAATTGTTGAATTTTTCTCTTTGTTTTTTCTTTTCATGGAGAAAAGGATGATTAAGAAGGTCACTTTTCCAAATATTGAACAGATGGATGAAAAGAATTGAGTGATATTGAATACTTTACCTACTGGCTAACCTAAAAAATAGATTTAATATTTCTATAGGGCTTACAAAGTATCATGTCATTTCATTACTTTTGTTTCTGGAAACAAAACTTTTCAAATATTTAATGGAAGAAGTCAAAGTAGACATTAAAAAAAAGTATTAAAAGAAGAGAAGCCATGTTCCCTGTTTTCCTGTGAGGTCCTCAAAAAGATCTCTTTTATTTCTTGGGTTCTAATATATCCAATTTTATTTCATGTCATAGAATCATATTTGAGTGATTTCATATGATTATGACATATAGAGAATTTAGAAATGTAAACTAGATGGGCTAACAAGGAATTATGCCATTGACTTAATATATTACTACGAGGAATTCATGTAACTCCTTTGGGTTACAATTTCCTAGGATATTTGTTTCTCTAACAGGAAAAAAAAAAGCACAGGATATTTTTTGAGAACTCACATCTTTTCTTTAGCTAAAAGTGTCTTCTGAAAGTCAGACTTGTTTTGCAAAGTTATTCCTGGAGAAGATTGACTCAGAGGGCAGCATGACTTATATTACCATTACTCTGAATAAACGGTTCTCTTATGTGTAATACCAAGTTCATGATTTTTAAGCACTTATGGTTTCCTTGAACCCAACACACTTGACAAAACATACTTTCAGAATAACTCAAGTTAACATGTCATGTTAAAAGGACTTATAAAATATGTTCTAAACATCTTACATATTTATTAATATTAATGAGTTTCACACTTTGAATTTTGAAGAAACTGGAATTTCCTTGTGGGAACAGACATAATGGCAAAGTTTAGTAGTAGAGACAAGGGTTCTAGACTTGTGTGGTCTTGATTTAATCATGTCTTCTGGGCATAACTTTTCTGTGTTGTAAAAAGAGGAAGTTGAAATACTTGATGTATAAGATCCTTTAGAGATGTATACATCTAAAATTCAAGTTGTTTTCTCTATAAATTTAAAAATTTTAATAAACATTTTATTTAGAATATATTTAGATTAAAAAAAGTTGTGAAGAGATTATCACTATTGCCCTTGTTAGTAACATCTTACATTAGTATGGAATATTAGTCACATTTAAAGGACCAATGGATACATAATTATTAACTAAAGTCTATATTTTTAGTTAGATTTCCTTAATTCTTACCTAATGGTTTTTTTATATTCCAACATCTCATATAGGATACCATATTATATTTAGTCATCACATCTCCTTGGGCTCCTCTTGGATGTGATACTTTCCCAGACTTTCCTTGTTTTTGATGACATTGACATGTTGTTTTATTTATTTTTTTGACATTGACAGTTTTGAAGAGTAGGGAAGTGTTCTGTAGAATTTTTTCCTGTTGGTATTTGATGATTTTTTTTGTGATTAGGCTAAGGTTCTAGGTTTTTAAGAAGACCACATAAGTAAAGTGTCAGTGTCACCACATCACATCAAAGGTACATACTATCAACATGATTTATCACTGTCAATGTTGACCTTGATGGCCTGAAGTAGTATTTCTCAACAGTAAAGGACTAGATGTCCATCGACAGTTGAATGGATAAAGAAGAGTGTGTGTGTGTGTGTGTGTGTGTGTGTGTGTGTATTTATATACACACACACACACACACACAATGGAATATTACTCAGCCATCAAAAGAATGAAGTCTTGCTATTTGCAACAATGTGGATGGAACTAGAGGGTATTATGCTAAGCAAAACAGGTCAGTCAGAGAAAGACAAAAACCATATGATTTCACTCATATGTGGAATTTAAGAAATAAAACAGATGAACATAGTAGAAGGGAAGGAAAGATAAAATAAGATGAAAACAGAGGGAAACAAACCATAAGAGACTCTTAACCGTAGGAAACAAACTGAGGGTTTCTGAAGGGGAGGTGGGTGGGGGATGGGTAACTGGGTGATAGGCATTAAGGAGGGCACTTGAGGTAATGAGCACTGAGTGTTATATGCTACTGATGAATTACTAAATTCTGCCTCTGAAACGAATAATAATACACTATATGTTAATTAAATTGAATTTAAATAAAAAATAAGAACAATTTGGTGTTTAAAAAATATTTTCTTTTTCTTAAGATAGAAGTCACTATATAGCCTATAACAACCAGTTCTCAAAAGTACAGTCTCCTGGCTAACAACATCAGCACCTCCTGGGAACCAGTTAGAAAACTAGACCCATTGAATCTTACTCCGGATCTACTGAATCAGAAACTCTGGAGGTGGGACCCAGTTCATGTATTGTAATAAACCTTCCAGGGGATTCTGATTCTCTAAACTTTGAGAACTCTCTTAGATTGTAGGGATCCAGAAGAAAACAATTACCAAGACCTCAAAAGAGCAAAGATGTATGAGAGTTACGTCACACTGTTTCTTAACCTCCTGAATCCTGCTTCTTTTTCTCCTTTCATACATTCACTGTTCTCTATTATTTCAATAATATATTTCTTCTTTCATTAAATGTGGACACTGCTAGAAGTTGAGTACCACTAATTTAATCACTCAGCTTGAATTCCTACCTTAAAAGATTATGTTTAATTGGAGAGCAGATTAGTAATTAGCATTCAATCACTTTTAAAAAGTCTCAACACAGCCCTGATTAAATCATCTCAAGTAGAATTTTACAGTTGATAAAGGGAAAAGAATTTATATATTTTCATTTAGCTTAAGGTCCATTAAAATGTAAACTTCACTGCATCCTGTTAAA
The DNA here is from genome assembly GCF_024610735.1 of Ursus americanus. Classification (NCBI taxonomy): domain Eukaryota; kingdom Metazoa; phylum Chordata; class Mammalia; order Carnivora; family Ursidae; genus Ursus; species Ursus americanus. Next base: position 9,298,999 of record NC_142139.1, read on the forward strand.
TATGGCATCAAATGTATATTTACTTAATGCTTTTACTATTACATTAACTGTTAAAAGGAGAAAATAATTAGAGTTGCTTCTGTGATTTTTCTCATGGGAGTGAATAAATGGAAAATTAAAAAGAAATAAAAATATAGAGGAGTCTAATAGGAAAAAATAAGGATAACGAACATAGGAAGGAAAGCATTATGAAGGGGAGTGGGAATGTGTCAGATGTAGTTGAAGAGAATCTCTCATGTAGAGCAATATGAAAAAGTAAGGCTGCGTATGTGAAAATAAGTCACTAATGTAAGTTAAATAAAGAATTTGAACTCAGAACTGATTTAATCCTGTTTCTACTATTGATTCAATGAGCTCGTTCAAATCTCTTGCTATCTTTGTTCTACCATTTGCCCCTTTGAGGAAGAGGGATTTTTTTTTCTTTTGCCTGTAAAGAAATCAGAGCCCAAATATTTGAGTACTGTATCCCAGGTCAAGGAAGAGGAATCTTGATACCTACTTATACCTACTGCCTGGGAAAGTACAATGGTAAATACTAATGATACTTAAATATAACCTTCTTTTTCTCAAACTGAGGATAGAATTGAAGGGCTTGCCTAACTTCTGTTTCCCATCTTACTGGCCTTTGTAAACACAAATGACATGTTAGAAAATAGAAGAACTTTATAGACTTTCAAGAGACAATAGACATTACGTAGACCAATTTTCCCATCTTAAAAATTCAGTGCAATTTTAAGCCTTGAGAAGTTAAATTAAAGTCAAATACTAATTAGCAACAAATACTAGGCTCAAACCCAGTTCTTTAATACTATTCTGTGTTTTGGGGGTAATTGTAAGTGCTGAAAGAAAATATAAATATTTTCTTCCTACTTAAGGTTATGAATATTACAGTAACAAAAGATGGAAAACAACAGCAATATCTCTGAAAATGCAATTTGGTTTGCCTAAATTCATCCCCCCTCCCCCAAAATCAATTCAAGACTGTTATACTCAACTGTACTGCCCTACATAATCAATGCAAGGCATCATCCAAGCAGAATATTGTCCCTAAAATATATGTATTATAAAACTTTGACTATGAAATCCAATTCAACTGAACTCAATTCTTGAGTGCTTACTATCTTCTTCCAAGAATAACTATGTTCTTGGTAAATAAAAGTGGGTAAGCCACATTTTTATCCATAAGAAGTCCAGTCTCATAAGAAAATATGCATATACACTATTAATTATAATATAAGTCAAAGTCTGATGCTTTAAAGTTTTCAATTATACATACAAATTTATATATATATGTTCATTTTTTATTCATATTTAAAGTTTAACATATTTGCAAGCCCAAAAGTAATTTGATAAAAAATAGTAAGGGAATTCTAGGTCTAGTTTTAACAACAGTGCAATTTACATATCATTAATGGCAGAGTATAACTAAGTAATAAAATCTGGGTCATTCTCATTTTTGATATTTTTATTAATGTTTCCTCAAAAGTGGGCAAGTTCTATATGATAGGTCCTAGACTTATTCAACTGGCCCATTGCCCAGATTGCTCAAAGATTTCAGGTAAAGTAGATAATCTGGATGAAGACTGGGGTAAACATATGAAACATGTAATTTTGCATAGGCTTGGGAGACATAGAGGGGATCGTTCTTACAAAATGGAGTAGATTTCTGGCAACCTGTTTGCTTTCTACAGAAAATGTCAAATTTTGGCTAGTTCAACAAGTCAACCATGACCTCATAGATAAAAGCATAAATGAGAATAGCAGCTGTACCTGAATATGGTGCCATTTCCTTAATTAATTGTTTTTATATGGTCCCGACTGAAATACAGTCATACATTCTCCCAGCATGACTGCTAATGGAAATGTTTTTCATTTTTTAATTCTGTTACATAAGATAATTCTAAATGTCTGTTTCTCTATCCACCATATGTTGGTATTGTGTTTAGCTAGCACAAAACTTACATGTTTGTAAGAAACTCCAGATTCCTTCTATATATGGTGGTAACAGAAAAGACATTCCATTCTCATTGCTTGGTACATGGAAAATGCCATTTTTAGAATTTTTTCGAAGTATGCCAAGAAACTGTACTATTTGGCCTGAGAAAACTAAATGGCATGCATTTGCCAACTCCTGCTACTGTTGTGAGGTCATTGCTAAGCATCTTAGGAAGTGTTTATACCAACAGCTTTTCCATAATGGTGATTAACAGGCTTTTCCTGAGAAGTAAATTTTAATACAACTACTTTTACATTTGATTCAGAATATATTACATCTATAAACATAAATTAGTATATTCTTTTAACCAAGTATATATATTCTATTTATTCCAGATATTACATAAGCATAGGATTCAAACAGACCTTGAAAAATCATCTAGTATAACACCCTACCTTTATTCAAAAAAGCAACCAGTATCACTACTGCACACATTAGTTCCATAGTTGCTGGATCAGGGATGATTCAGGGCCCTACAGAAAAATCCAAGTAACCAAAGTAATAATGAGACATTTGGGGAATTAGGGAGCCACTTTTTATCAGCCTGAATAGTTTATATAGTTCAATATAGTTCCGTATTTTTCACCTGGTACATACTAGCTGAATATCAGCTGTGGTAATATCCAAACTAAGCATGGAAAGCCTTACTCTTTCTGGGACTCTAATACACACCTCTAGTTGACCATGGCACCATTTCCTGCTGAGTCCAAATAAGGTCTCAAATTCTGTCTCAGATCTTCAGGGCCTCACTATCAATCAAAGCAAGCTATTTTGAGCGGAAAAAAACACAGTATACAAACAAAAAAAACAACTCTTCGTCTATGATCTGAAAGAATTATAAACATATGAGGATTCCAAACTATCTTCTAACTCCAGCTACTCTTCATGGTCAATATTATCAAAGAAATCTTCCTCACATCTTCCATATAATACTCCGGTTCTCTCCTCAAGGAGAAGTCTTATCCAATTCCATGGGCTTATATTGATATTCAAACACATCTTTCTCTGAAGTCTTATATTTTCTCTGAATTGCACAAGTTAGCACTTGATTACACAATAATTTCTATTACCTTCTAATTGTTTCATGTTTGGGCACCTTGTTCCCTTTAACAAGATGAGCTATTATTTAATATAACATATAAAAGCAACCTTTTGATTTCCACAGTAAGATAGCTGAGGTGCTTCCTGGTTAAAACCCATATATCACAAGAGCTTTCATGTTTCTCAAAGCCTTCTGGGCTTGAGGCACATGGAACAAAGGGTGAGTGTGGTGAATTTACACAGGAATGCTGTCACCTACATATATTCCTTATTATTACCATTATACCAGCACCTAAGAATCACGGCTTTTCCTAAAGTCATTTGTTTATGATTCCAGCACGTTATGCTCCTCACAAACACAATTGTTCCTGAGTATAAAAAATTGCCACATTTCCTCATCACAAACCTATTTGTCTTTCTTGCCCCCCCCCTTTTATTGGGTTTTCTCCTATTTTAACAATAATGACAGCTACATTTATTGAGTAATCCCAGTGTGCCAGGTTTCAAGTTATGGATTTTATGTGCATGATGATATTAAAGCAGCATCATTAGCTTATAATACAGGTTATATTTCAACCCTATGTTTTAGATGATGAAACTGAGGCTCAAAGAGGTTAAGTCACTCCAGATCTCACAGCTAGTAAGAGCCAGATCAAGGACTCTGTGTTATAAGGGATAATTATGTTACTTAAAGTGGACCGTTTTTGATGTTTAGTCTGGTGTGGACATAGAATAACACCACGGAGAGGCATATGAAAAAGAAAGAGATTTGTTATACTCAGGGTCCTAAAAGGAAGTTACCTGCATGCCATGCAGGAGACCACACAGGAGGAGAGCCGTGGGAGTGGGCTCAGCGAAGCAGGTGAGAAACTAAGAGAGAGTGAGGATCTGTGGACAAGTACCTTTTTGGGGGGTCAGAGTGGAGTATAAAAGCAAAGGGATAAGGGGAGTTCATTGAAACATTTGAATGTCACTAGATCACAGTCAGGGGAGGTGAGAAGGGGAACTTGTGGCAGAGGCCAGCTCTATCACACTGCTCCTCCTGATTACCTGGGTGGGTGGGGTTCTCACAGCCTGGTCTCAGGATGTTGAGACATTTGGAAAATATGAAGTTTTAAGCATTTACAATATAATCTCTAATCCAAATGTGTCCAATTCCCAAGTGAGTCCTCAAAACCACTAAACTTTCCTGCTCTTTACTAAATTCCACTGGTCACAGATCTTTACAGTTATTTAAAAAATACATTAATAGCTTCATTTCCATGCTTTCTTTTCAGCTACTTCAGGTTAAATGATTCTAAAATCTTCCAGATATATCTTTAAATACTGGTTGTTGTCTTGCAATATGACATTTGAACAAATTAGTCATTGTTACTAAATCTTCCCTAAAAAACAAAAAACATCAGATTGAACATGCACATTTTAGTTAGCTTAAAATAGTTTTTAATCAAGAGAGAAAGGACAGAAAGGTTTGTTTTTATTCATGGGAGAAATTAAACATGTTTTCAAATGTAAGTGACAAATGTTATTAAAATAGCTCTCTCAGTTTTTATATCCAGTTTAGAATATATAAATATAGATTTAAAAAGGCATTTTAACCATTCAGTGTAACTACTTTTTAAAACGTACTTCCTTGAGTATTATTGCACTCAAAGCAGAGAGCCCATTTTAGTCAGATATAACTTTATTACTATCACCCCTTTTCATTCCTAGTGTCCCCCAGATTAGATTCACTTTTTTTCCTGATTGAATTAACATACAGAATATTAAATTTTGGGAAAACCTCAAGGTGATGAAGTAAACTCCCTTATTTTAGAGAGGAGAAAGGTGACTCCCAATTCCATAAAGATAAAATGTTTACATGTGTATATGGCCACCCAGAATAATTTCTGGGGCTTCTTATAGCTAAGTTATATGTCCATGTGACTACAATCTGTGGAAGGGATGAAAACAGAGATGCATTATAGTAGCTTCCAGAAACCTTCCCAAAGAGACAGCTGGAATGTCCCCTTTGCCCTCTTCTTTATTTTTTCCTACTTTGCTGCAGGAGCTCAGAGGTACAACCGCTTAAGCCAAAAGAATGAAGGTTGTAGCTCAAAAAGAGAAGAGAGGAGAGGATAAAATTTACCTTGCTTAAACTGCTATTTTTCTATAACATACAGATAAACCCAATTCCAACTAGTGCACAACTACATTGTCAGAAAGTAATCATAGCTCCCTTCTTTTTGTACTCTACCATAATCTACATCTGTACAGAGAGGAACATGGAAATAAAGGAGATAAATTCTCCTCAAATACAAGCCAGTAAAATCTATGCCCTGTGAATAGATTAGGAATGGGAGTGAAAGTAAATAAAAGTATCTACAGCTTCACAACTGAAGAGTTTTTCATTTTTATTTTTAACAGCTTCATTGAGATATACTTTATGTTAAATCAATTGCAGATATTTAAGGTGTACAGTTCAATAGGGCTTGACATATGTAGACATTAGGGCCGGGTGTATACTTACAGATAGAGTGAGGTGAGTGAGGCACTCATCTCAAATGCATTTTAAGGGAGCACCAGAACACACATTTATCAAGATAAATAATACGCAAAAAAAAAAAAAAAAAAGGATGACAACTTATGACCTATGGGCTATCCATCTACTTTTGTAAATAAAGTTGTATTGAAACCAGAGCTTGGAGTAGGGTGAGTTGAGTGAGATAGGGTCTTGCAAGTGCAGATGGATCTTGTCTTAATATAAAATTTTTGTTTGTTCATCACATTAAAAAATTTGCATTCTATTATTCAGTTTTTGAATTTATTAAAATTCAATTATTGAATTTGTTAAATTATTGTTTATCTTGATTACTGGGTGTTTGTCTTCTCTCACACCCACTTCTGACATCTTGCCAAGTATTGGGTATAATCTACGGAGAAATTACATTGCCTTATAGAATGCTTACACTGGGAATCAGGATGGCCAGCTGTTTCTGACTGACCTTAGAGGAAGGTTACTCTGCATAATATTGTGCTAAATATTTTCCAGGTCTAGCATGCTATTTATCAATAGAAGCAATTGTTTTGTCATATGGTTTCATTCTTAAGTTGATGTTTATCAGTAGGACTCACGCAGAAAATTTACTGGAATTTGTGCAAAACCACACATAGCCAAATAATTAGTTAGAATTGCATTTTGGAGTTTTATAAAGTGTTAATTTTAAAATATGTTTGTGTAACAAGCATAAAACCAAGCTAAGTAAAGCAAATACAATGTAATCAGGAAATATCTGATTTAAGCTGCATATGTAATAGACATAAATATATATCAAAACCACACACAGATTTGCAGGGACTTCCTGACTTAGATTCATGAAGAATCATGTTTCTGAAATTCTTGGGCTGTTACTCATTTTCAAAAGAGTGTGTGTTGGAAAATGAGGGACATTAAGTTTGAATTACAGTTTTACAATAAATGGTGTATTTGCTTTAAACATAATCATCTGAGAGTTAAACATTGATTTAAAGAGCTTAACATCATGAGCTCTTCTGTTTCTGGGATAAATAAGAGTGTATTATGCTAAGTGAAGTAAGTCAGACTCAGAAAGACAAATACCATATGATTTCAATCATGCGGAATCTAAAAAACAATAATGAATAAACAAACGCACAAAAAGCAAAATCAGACCTATGAATACAGAGAACAAATTGATGGTTGCCAATGGGGAGGGGGGTGGGGGGATGGGCAAAATGGGTGAAGGGGAGTGTGAGATACAGTCTTCATGGGAGTAAAAGGCACAGCATAAGGAATATAGTCAATGATATTGTAATAAGGTTGTATGGTGACAGATAGTAGTTACACTTGTGAGCATAGCAAAATATACAGAGAAGTTGAACCACTATATTGTACACCTGAAACTAATGTAACACTGTGTGTCAACTACACTCAAACATTTTTTTAAAAAATTGTAATTGTTAGGTATAAATATTTTATACTAAAGTTAATTTTCTTTAAAAAAAAAAAAGACTGTTGATAGTAGTATAAAGATGAGATTATTCCATTAATGTCTTATTTACTGGCAATAACACATCAGCTTTGCTTTATATCTATAACCTGTATATTGAGCTCCTTTTTCATTCATTCACTTAATTTATTCATTAATATTTTTTAAGAAGTGAGACTTGGTGATAGAAGTGATGAATAGTTAGTTATGTCAGTTCCAGGGTTTGGTCATTGGTCTGGTCTTTTTTCTACCCTTTCCTTTTTTCTTTCCCTACCATACCCCTTACCTTCCCATTTCTACCATTTGGTAGGAGGAAGCATCCAAAACCAAGAATAGAAAATAGATCAAAAGGCATTGTAGTAGCCTTGACTTTGGTGTTATCCCTAGTTTTCCTTTGCAATTTTTTTTTGTCTTTTACAGAAAGATTTAATCTGCAAATAACCAGCACTGAATCTATATTGGTAAGATATATGTTGCATGTGATTCAATATTATTCTACCTACAGAACAATGGGGGAATAGAACAGTGGAAATAAATACGATTGTGCCAGCCAAAATGAATCACCATGTACTGACCGGTGAGCTGGACTTCCTACCTAATCCTATACATGCCCTGAGGATAGCTCTCCAAGGATAGTGACCCAGCAGTCAGAGGGTAGAGAGATGCCTGGAACAACACAACTGCATTGCACATAGATATCTCTCTCCATATTGTTTTTTCCCCCTCTACTCCAGATTGGACCTTAAATTGAAGGATAATTGTGGTAAAGCACCATCTTGGAAACATTCCTACACTTTTGGCCGACTGTTGTTGGCTCATCGCTCATCAAATTATGTTTATGTGTATTACCTGCATCTTCCTCAAGATTATTTGTATTTCTAGAAGAAGGCTCTGTCCAGGCTTTCCTCATCTCCTGAAAATTGAGATGAGTACAAATGAATACTCATAATAATTTGATAGTTTCTTGAGGACTCATGGGTTTCTACAAAGGCAATGGCCTTGGCAAGGTGAAACAGTATGAATACTTCCAGAAACATCTCTTCTTGTAAGCAGAGAATACCTGAAATCTTGGATGGGAGAGGCATAGTAACTGCCTTACATTTATAATTCAGCCTACCATGCTTTCACAAGTGCTGTCCATTTTAGCTAGTGTTTTATGATTGTAGACCTGCCATCTGGTACTGGAGCCAAAGGAAGTGATATAAATTCTAGTGTCTACTAACACTATGCTTTCTGTGCTTCTCAGCTCCCAGGACACTCATTCAAGTTATACCTCCCAATACCTAGCAATGAAACTGAATTCAAACAATAAATGAAGTAAGTACAGTAGCAGAAAAAGAAGTTAACATACAAAATCTGTGTCTATGAATACACAACAATAATGGGAAGACATAATGGAAAATAAAACCATATTTACAAAAGCTACAAAATAAAAGACAAATTACTTATGAAAAAACCTAAGAAATATATAAAAGCTCTATGAAGAAAACTTTAAAACACTCATGAAAAACACACAAGTAGGCTGCATCAAATAAAAAAAAATCTGTTGTTCTAATTCAACATTATAAAGATGTCATGCATAATTATCTGTTTTAGATAATTTATAAATTTTGTGTGATCTCGATAAAAATCAGCCAAGTTATTTTTTTCCTAGAGCTAGGCCCATTGACTCTAACATTCTTACAGAATAATAAAGATACAATATTTGTTTGTAAAATCCTGAAGCAGAAGACTAATTGCAAGTGATTAGTTTAATACTTATTGAAATACTACAAATTTTCCATACTTTAAGCTGTGATACTGACCCATTAATAAACAGAAGACCAAAGGAAAGAATAGCAAAGTTAGAAATAAACACACATACACATGGAAATTTAGTATATGATAAATATGGGACTCTAGGCAATGGCAAAAAGTAGTTGGGACAAATGATAGTGGGAAAAAAAATTAAACTTGAAACTATGCTTCACAGTTTAAAACATGAACTCCAAATAAACCAGAAAACTAAATGTTAAAAGATAATATAGAAGTACTGAAAGAAAACATGCAAATTCCTTTATATTCTGAATATAAGGAGCATCTTTGTATTATTCAAACTCAGGAGCAAAGAAAGAAAACATAGGTAAGTTCAACCACCTTAAAAAAAATTCTTTATGCTCCCCCAACTCCATATAACAACAAACAAATTCAAAAGACAAATGATAAACTGGGAAAAAATACATGCAATATAAACTTTAGAAAATTGATGCTAAAAAGTCTAAATGCAATCACTAGAAAAAGGGACAAAATACTCAAATAGACAATCATAGAGATACAAAAGCCTAGAATATGTGTAATTGAATTCCCAGAAGTAAAGGGAAGACCTAAAATATATTTGAGGGAAAAATGTCCAAAAATACTCTGAATTTAATTTAAAAAAAAATCTAAAACCACACATCCAAGAAGTACAATAAAGCCCAAAAACGATACAATGAGAAACCACACCAAAGTTCATCATACAAATTTCTGAAAACTAGTGATGAGGAGAAAACATAAAAGTTGCTAGGGAGAGGGTAGGGAGAGGGAGTGCATAACTACATTGTTATAGGATGAATGTGTACCCTCCCCTCAAATTCGTATGTCAAAGTCCTAACCCCCAGTACCTAAGAATATGACTGTATTTGGAATTAGGGTCTTTAAAGAGGTAATTAAAATTAAATGAGGTCATATAGGTGGGCCCTAATAGAAACTGATGGGTGTCTTTATAAGAAGAGGAAATTTGGACACAGACACCAGGGGCATGCACGTAGAAGAAAGACCATACAAGAACATAGCCAAAAGTTGGCTATCTATAAGCCAAAGACAAAGACCTCAAAGGAAACCAACCTGCCTACAACTTGATCTTGGACTTCTAAGTTCTAGAACTATGAGAAATAAATTACTTTTATTTAAGCCACCCAGTCTGTAGTATTTTGTTATGGCAGCTCTAGCAAACATAATAACACAAATTGTGAATCGAGAAACAAAGAAAATTCCAGAATCGGCTCTTCATATTTGTAAAGTATATAAAGCCACGTCTGGAGCCCGTGTTGCTATTAATAGTGTAGAACACATTATGACAGCATGGAAAACGATGGAAATAAATCATCGCTGGACCTTTTGGTATAAAAGAGATTTTTTATCTTGTAACTGTAACTTGCTCAGCATTTTCCAAAGAATGATCCTAAGAACACTAATTCTATAGATCCCCATTCAGCTCGTGTTCTTTGTGAATAACTGTTTGGAAACCAGATGGGATTGATCGTGAGTAATTGGCAGGACAGAATTTGAACTTCCTATGTTATTAGAGTTAATACCATCAAATGGTATGAAAACATCACCTGATTAATGTGTTATTGGCTTGCTTAATGTTAATCAAGACTTTATTAAAGATTTGCAACATAATGTCAATAGTTGCATTTGTTTATCATCAGACTATTGACCCCAGTTGAATATGTAAAATATCCTAAAGTAGTTCTTGTGCTTGAGTACATGCATGTTTTAAAATGATACAGTAAGGGATTCTTTAGTTATTTTCCATTATCTTGCAGCTATGCTTTACTTGTTAATTAATGCAAATCCAAAATATACCTCTTAATTTTAAAAAAATTTTATTGTCTAATGCTCAGAGAAAAGGCTGCCTATTAGTGGCTCAAAGAACAGTTTATATATAATAGGCCAGAGCTATAGTAATGCTAGATGGAAAAGTAAACCACATAATTACAGCCTTTGTGATTTGGACTTCTTGAATCTGCATGTAGAATCTGGATTTCAAGCCTTTTTGATTGTACATAATTAATCAGACTATGTTGTCCTAAAAAATGAAGAATGCTACATTATTGAGACTAATGACATAAAGTTGGTGCCCATTCGTCAAAGACCACCAGGAACACAACAGTAGTCAAACTTGGGTTTATTAATGTTTGCTACAGCACAGGAAGCATGCCATGGGAACCATGGGGTGCCTCAGTAAGAAAATAATTAGGAAGAGCTCTTTACCGTATTTGGGCTTGTGGTAGGTGATTTAGGGGAGGGTTCAAAGATGCTGTGAGGAAGAAAGAGTAATTCTATGATTGGATATCTTCCCTTTTTATTTAAATTCAATTAGCCAACATAAAGTACATCATTAGTTTCACAGATGTAGTGTTCAGTAATTCTACTCTTTTCTACTCCTTAGACCAGGCAGCGTTCACAAGCAGTAAGATCATTGTCTTAGGAAAATAATGGATATACAGAGGTCTTCTGAAATATGTAAAATACTCTATCTCATTGAGGAACTGTATACTCAGTAATGTAATATACTAATATTCTCAAATCCTAATAGATCTTTATTTTTTGTAGTTTATATCTCAAATCTCTAACTTTTCCATTTATGTATGGGAAAATTAGAAACTTTAACAATGAAATAAGTTTCATGACATACAGTGTGATTTACAATGCTTTCTGATCTTTGTATTCGTTGGATACAAGTTAGATACAAGCTCATGAATCAACGTACATCAAGGGTTTATTTAACTTAAGGACCATTTTTTTTCTGTCAAAATTCCATTTTTCAGGCTATTTGGAAATTATTCTAAGTATATTTAGTTTTTCAAATCTTTAGCTAGAAATTCAAGAATAAAAAAAAGAATTAAATAGTATTTTCCTGTATTTGGTTGAGCTGGATAATGAACTGGTCTCTTAAGACTATTTTTTTAAAAAGGTTTCCTCCCCCCCAACGCTTTATTTTAACCACTTTTAACCAAGCTGCATTCAAGTTGCTTAACTTCATTATAGTATACCAGGAAACATTGTTCTTCCACTGAAATTTTATTTAGACATCCATCTGGGAGTTTAGTCCTTCAATCTAAAAAACAAAATATTCTTTGCCATTATTTACAAAAGTAATATTAAGGGTTCCTTAGACAATAGTCTGTTTCATAACAAAATTTGGAACTCTGCCTACCATCATGTAATCATTTCAATGTGTTAAAGTTTTTCTTCTGATTATGGTTAATCTCTTTTCATGGGTAGTAGGTAGAATGATTATCTGATTCATGATAACGTACTAGACTCATGGTGTCCAGATTTTGTAGGTACAGAAAAATAAACAATTCTTATAAGGGAAATGAGCTCTTCAGGTTCCTTGAGAGTCTGTGTTTTGTCTAAAACAATTCATTTTATTTTATGTTTAGTGTAATTTTTCACTTAATTTATAGTGTGTTTTTTTCCTGCAATAGGAGCACTAAATCCTGAATAAACTACTGAGGTTTAAATTGCCCGAAGGGAGAGAGTGCACCTAATATCTGCTAATTTACTAGAGGTCCAAAAACAGAACAACTCTCTGGTAAATCATCAAAATGTATTTTTTAATTTACTTATAGGTAGTCTGTGCTATTTCTATTTCTATACTTGTATTCAACAAATTCAGATGATTGTGTGTGAAATTCTGCTTTACTGAGCTTCAAGTATTTTTTGACTTGGAAGTAATTTTATCTCCTCTTTCTATTCATGATTAACTGTGGAAAAGTTTACATTTGGATACTTTCCAGTTTTTCCTTAGGACTGCAGTAGAATGATACAATCTTGATCACTTGCAGCTGCAATTATAAAGACATGCTGAGCTATTAAAATCACAGATACCACAATTAAAAAAATTTAAGAACCCTAAAATTCATCATAATTTACAGATAAAACAGACTCAGGGAGAGGTTAAGCCATTTCTATTAGGTTTTATTTTTATATATATATATATTTTTAAGTTTTTATTTATTTATTTATTTATTTATTTATTTATTTATTTATTTATTTATTTATTTGACAGAGACAGCCAGCGAGAGAGGGAACACAAGCAGGGAGAGTGGGAGAGGAAGAAGCAGGCTCCCAGAGGAGGAACCTGATGTGGGGCTCGATCCCAGAACGCTGGGATCACGCCCTGAGCCGAAGGCAGACGCTTAACGACTGTGCCACCCAGGTGCCCCTCTACTAAGTTTTAAAATAAGATTTAGAATGTGATCTAATTATCTCAGATAAATTATGTTGTTTATTGATACAATGATCTTCATTACTGTTGACCCATTCTCCTTGAATATGCAAAAAGCATTACCTTAGGGATTGCTTGAAATAAGCAAGGTGTTTTTATTGTTAACGAAACGTATTTCCACACATTAGCCTACATTTTAACAATCAAAAGGATGTGTTACAAGAATATAGTTTCTCATAAGTAATAATACCAGAAGCCAAAAAGATAGTGGAAACAGAGATATACAGTACGCAATGTAAAGAACTTATATACTAAATTACAGACTACACTAGTGAAAAAAATAAAATATATCAGAATACATGTATGGAATATCAGAGAGAGTAAAATATTCACAATCACTGATGCAAGAAAGGATATATATAAAGGGTAAGTAGAAAAGATAGAGAGGGTGGACTGGCAGGAATCTATAGGTTAGTCCTTTGCTAGAGCAGAACAGACTTTAAAAAAGATATTCTATTACTATTCTAAAAAAAGTAGACTTTTTTTTATTTTAATGTTTTTTAATTATATTATGTTAGTCACCATACAGTACACCCCTGGTTTCCGATGTAAAGTTCGATGATTCATTAGTTGCGTATAACACCCAGGGCACAATGCTATACGTGCCCTCCTTACTACCCATCACCAGTCTATCCCATTCCCCCACCCCCCTCCCCTCTGAGGCCCTCAGTTTGTTTCTCATAGTCCCTAGTCTCTCATGCTTCATTCCCCCTTCTGAATACCCCCCATTTCTTTATCCCTTTCTTCCCCTACCGATCTTCCTAGTTCTTATGTTCCATAGATGAGAGAAATCACATGATAATTGTCTTTCTCTGCTTGACTTATTTCACTTCGCATTATCTCCTCCAGTGCCGTCCATGTTGCAGCAAATGTTGAGAACTCATTCTTTCTGATAGCTGAGTAATATGCCGTTGTATATATGGACCACAACTTCTTAATCCAGTCATCTGTTGAAGGGCATCTCGGTTCCTTCCACGATTTAGCTATTGTGGACAATGCTGCTATGAACATTGGGGTGCATACTACGTCTGTATCTTTGGGGTAAATACCCAGTATTGCAATGGCTGGGTCATAGGGTAGCTCAATTTTTAACTTTTTAAGGGACCTCCACACTGTTTTCCAGAGTGGCTGCACCAACCTGCATTCCCACCAACAATGTAGGAGGGATCCCCTTTCTTCACATCCTCTGCAGCAATTGTTGTTTCTTGCGTTGTCAATTTTTGCCATTCTACCTGGCATAAGGTGGTATCTTAGTGTGGTTTTGATTTGAATTTCCCTGATGGCTAATGATTTTGAACATTTTTTCATGTGTCTGTTAGCCATTTGTATGTCATCATTGGAAAAGTGTCTGTTCATATCTTCTGCCCATTTTATGATTTGTTTATTTGTTTCTCGCGTACTGAGTTTGAGAAGTTCTTTGTAGATCTTGGATACCAGTCTTTTATCTGTAGCATCATTTGCAAATATATCCTCCCATTCTGTGGGCTGCCTCTTAGTTTTTTTGACTGTTTCCTTGGCTGTGCAGAAGCTTTTTATCTTGATGAAGTCCCACAAGTTCATTTTATCTTTTGTTTCTCTTGCCTTTGGGGATGTGTCATGAAAAAGGTTGCTTTGGCCTATGTTGTAGAGGTTGCTGCCTATGTTCTCCTCTAGGATTTTGATGGATTCCTGTCTCACATCGAGGTCCTTCATCCATTTGGAGTTTATCTTTGTGTATGGTGTGAGGGAGTGGTCAAGTTTCATTCTTTTGCATGTAGCTGTCCAATTTTCCCAGCACCATTTATTGAAGAGACTGTCTTTTTCCACCAGATGTTTTTTTCCTGCTTTATCAAAGATTAGTTGCCCAAAGAGCCGAGGGTCTATTTCTGGGTTCTCTGTTCTGTTCCATTGGTCTATGTGTCTGTTTTTGTGCCAGTACCATGCTGTCTTTGTGATCACAGCTTTGTAGTACAGCTCGAAATCCGGCATTGTGATGCCCCAGATTTGTTTTTCCTTTTCAACAGTTCCTTGGAGATTCAGGGCCTTTTCTGGTTCCATACAAATTTAAGGGCTGTTTGTTCCAGTTCTTTGAAAAATGTCCTCGGTATTTTGATCGGGATAGCATTGAAAGTGTAGATTGCTCTGGGTAGCATGGACATTTTAACTATGTTAATTCTTCCGATCCATGAGCATGGAATATTTTTCCATCTTTTTGTGTCTTCCTCAATGTCTTTTAAGAGTGATTTATAGTTTCTAGAATATAGATCCTTTATGTCTCTGGTTAAGTTAATTCCAAGGTAACGTATGGTTTTTGGTGCTATTGTAAATGGGATGGATTCCCTAATTTCTCTTTCTTCAGTCTCATTATTCGTGTATAGAAATGCAACTGATTTCTGAGCATTGATTTTGTATCCTGCCACATTACTGAATTGCTCTATAACTTCTAATAGTTTGGGAGTGGATTCTTTTGGGTTTTCCATATAGAGTATCATGTCATCTGCGAAGAGAGACATTTTGACTTCTTCTTTGCTGATTTGGATACCTTTTATCCCTTTTGGTTGTCTGATTGCTGTTGCAAGGACTTCTAGTACTATGTTGAATAATAGTGGTGAGAGTGGGCATCCTTGTTGTGTTCCTGATCTTAAGGTAAAGGCTTCCAGCTTTTCCCCATTGAGAATAATATTTGCTGTAGGCTTTTTATAGATGACTTTCATGAGATTGAGAAATGTACCCTCTATTCCTACACTCTGAAGGGTTTTAATTGGAAAGGATGCTGTATTTTGTCAAATGCTTTTTCTGCATCAATTGAGAGGATCATATGATTCCTGAGTCTTTTCTTGTTGACTGATCGATTTGCGAATGTTGAACCACGCTTGCATCCCAGGGATGAATCCCACTTGGTCATGATGGATAATCCTTTTAATGTACTGTTGGATTCTATTAGCCAGGATCTTGTTGAGGATTTTGGCATCCTTATCATTAGGGAAATCGGTCTGTAATTCTCCTTTTTGATGGGGTCTTTGCCTGGTTTGGGGATCAAGGTAATATTGGCCTCATAGAATGAGTTTGGTAGCTTTCCTTCTGTTTCTATTTTTTGAAATAACTTCAGGAGAATAGGTATTATTTCTTCTTTGAATGTTTGGTAGAATTCCCCAGGAAAACCGTCCGGGCCTGGAGTTTGGTTATTTGGAAGGTTGTTTATCACTGACTCAATCTCTTCATAATTAATTGGCCTGTTTACAAAATCAATTTCTTCCTGTCAGTCTTGGTAGTTTATAGGTTTCCAGGAAGGCCTCCATCTCTTCCAGATTACTTAATTTATTGGCATATAGCTGTTGATAAAAGTTTCTAATAATCCTTCAATTTCATTGGTGTTGTTCGTGACCTCTCCTTTTTCATTCATAATTTTATTAATTTGGGTCCTTACTCTGTTCTTTTGGATAAGTCTTGCCAGCAGTTTGTCAATTTTATTGATTCTCTCAAAGAACCAGCTTCTAGTTCTGTTGGTCTGCTCTACTGTACTTCTGGTTTCTAATTCATTGATTTCTGCTTTAATCTTGGTCAACTGCTTCCTCGTGCGTGGATTAGCCTGTCCCTCTGTTGCTGTTTCAGCTTCTTGAGGTGAGAATATAAAAACTGCATTTTAGATTTTTCTATTCTTTTGAGTGAGTCTTGGATGGCTATGTATTTCCCCCTTAAGACTGCCTTTGCAGTATCCCATAGGTTTTGGACTGTTGTGTTTTCATTCTCGTTGGTCTCCATAAATTGTTTAAATTGATTTTTGATTTCCTGGTTTATCGAGTCATTCCTGAGCAGGATGATTCTTAGTCTCCAAGTGTTTGAGTTTCTTCCAAATTTTTCCTTGTGGTTGAGTTCCAATTTCAGAGCGTTGTGGTCTGAGAATATGCAGGGGATAATTTCAGTCTTTTGGTATTGGTTGAGACCTGTTTTGTGTCCCAGAACATGGTCTATTCTTGAGAATGTTCCATGGGCACTCGAATAGAATGAGTATTCTTTGGTTCTGGGGTGTAGTGTTCTATATATATCTATGAGGTCCAACTCATTGAGTATGGCATTCAAAGCTCTTGTTTCTATGTTGGTTTTGTGCTCCGGTGCTCTGTCTGTTGCTGATAGTGGAGTGTTGAGGTCCCCTACTATTAATGTATTTTTATCTATATGTCTCTTTATTCTGGTTAAGAGTTGGCTTGTGTAACTTGCTGCTCCCCTGTTGGGGGTGTATATATTTATAATTGTCATATCCACTTGTTGGATACATCCTTTAAGAATAATATAGTGCCCTTCTGTGTCTCTAACTATAGTCTTTATTTTAAAATCCAATCTGTCTGATGTGAGAATTGCTACCCCAGCTTTCTTTTGAGGTCTATTGGCGTGAAAGATGGTATTCCATCCCTTTACTTTCAGTCTGAATGTATCTTTAGGTTCAAAATGAGTCTCTTGTAGACAGCAAATGGATGGGTCATGTCTTTTTATCCAATCTGCAACCCTGTTTCATTTTATGGGAGCATTTAGGCCATCTACATTGAGACTGATTATTGAGAGATATGATTTTAATGATGCCATGTTGCCAGTAAAGTCTTTGTTTCTATAGATTGTGACTTTCTGTTCTGTATCACTCTTGGGGCCTTTTTACCTTTATAGAGCCCCTCTTTTTTTTATTTTATTTTATTTATTTATTTATTTGACAGAGATAGAGACAGCCAGCGAGAGAGGGAACACAAATAGGGGGAGTGGGAGAGGAAGAAGCAGGCTCACAGCAGAAGAGCCTGATGTGGGGCTCGATCCCATAACACCGGGATCATGCCCTGAGCCGAAGGCAGACGCTTAACCGCTGTGCCACCCAGGCGCCCCTATAGAACCCCTCTTAATATCTCCTGTAGGGCTGGTTTCGTGGTTACGAAATTGGTCAATGACTGGCAATTCTGGAAGTTCTTTATTTCTCCATCAATTCTGAATGACAGCCTTGCTAGATAAAGGATTCTTGGCTGCATGTTTTTCTCTGAAAGAGCTTTAAAAATGCCTCCCCAACCCTTTCTCTCATTCCAGGTCTGTGTAGACAGGTCTGACGTAATTCTGATGCCTTTGCCTTGGTACGTGAGAAATTTCTTTGCCCTGGCTGGCCACTTTCAATACTGTATCCTTGGATCTAATATTTGTGAATTGCACTATGACGTGACATGGCATAGGTTTGTCATGGTTGAGCTTGGGAGGGGTCTTCTCTGCCTCTTGGACATGAATGTTTGTTTCCCTTGCTAGATTAGGGAAGTTTTCAGTTACAATTTGTTCAAATATCTCTTCTAGACCTCTGTTTTTCTCCACCCCCTCGGGGATGCCAATGATTCTGACATTGGAACGTTTCATTGAGTCAGTAATCTCCCGTAACCTACATTCCTGAGCATGGATTTATTTGAGTCCAGATTCTATTTTAGCTTTTTCTTCTACTAACCCATCTTCCAATTCACTGATACGTTCTTCTGCCTCATTCACCCTGGCCATCAGAGCCTCTAGTTTTGACCGCATTTGGCTCATAGAATTTTTAATTTCTGCCAGATTCGCTCTCATTTCCACCCTAGAGATTCTATATTCTCATTAACAGTTTCGTTAATACTTTTTTCAAGTCTACACATCATCTTGACCATTGTTACTCTGAATTCCATTTCTGATAATTTGGTTATATCCATATCCATTAGTTCTGTGGCAGAGGCCACAGACTCATTGTCTTTTCTTTGCTGGGAGTTTCCGTGTCCCCTGCGAGGGGGGATGGGGATGGGCACACTGTGAGCCGGTATTTCCAGGCTTTTGTTCTCTGGCGGCTTTCCCTGGCAGTTTGCTGTGCCTCTTCTGAGAGTCAGAGCAGCAGTGGCCGAATCTCAGCCTCTGTCTCAGAACAGAGGGATCGCGGACTGCTCTCCACTGATGTTCTAGCCACTTTAACTCTGTTACTGTTGGTGCTGCTCAACCCTGCAGTGTTCCGGGATGTGCGACCCACACCCGGAGTCCCAACCCTCGCCCCCGTGCTCTCTCTGAAGCTCCTGCCCTCGGTCTGGTCACACACGTTCCCCGGCTCACAGTCTCAGTCTGCTCTCTCGCAGGTGCCGGTCTGTGAGTCCGCCCGCTCCCCCGTGCAGGTGGCTACCGCTTCCCGGTGCCCGAATGCGGCTGCTCCCTCCCCTTTCCATTTATCTTCTGATATCTGTGTGCGGTTTCATGGCTCCCCACTTTGTACCTCAATACTCAGCACTGGAGATATTCATTTGTAGAGATCCAGATGTATCTCCCTGTGTCTCAGGCGGATTCCGTGGATGTTCAGGCTGATCTGGTACCTATCCAGCTCTACTCAGGGGACCAGCTGAAAAAGGGGTCCCCTACTCCTCCGCCATCTTAACTCCTCCCCCTCCCTGAAGTAGACTTCTATTGGGGGCAGGCCAGCCAGTCTCTGATACATATTCCTATCATAATGGGAAGCTGGCTTCTTACTTACACAGTTCAGGTTTAGCCTCCTCTGTACCTGGGGCAATTTAACCTCTATATACAGGTTCAGATCCATGGATTCATAGCTTGACAATTTAGTGTCCGATTGGCTATTATT
Organism: Ursus americanus; assembly: GCF_024610735.1. Classification (NCBI taxonomy): domain Eukaryota; kingdom Metazoa; phylum Chordata; class Mammalia; order Carnivora; family Ursidae; genus Ursus; species Ursus americanus. The sequence continues at coordinate 9,318,648 of NC_142139.1, forward strand.
GCTAGAACATTGCTCATTTTGCATACTAGTTCTTTTTGTTATATCTCTTTGCCTTGCTCGTTGTGGCTTGGCTTTGTCTTGTACCCTTTGTCCACTGGTTGATTTTGGTCTTACTGCTCATGAAATTAGCTTTCAGCTAAAAGTAAAAGAAAATCCAACTCACACTATTTAAACGTAATGGGCATTTATTCTTTCCTGTTACTGAAAGATTCAGGATAACTTGGGTTTCAGGGATTATTTGATTCAGCAGCTCAGAGGTATCATCACAGGGACCTAGTTGCTTTTCCATCTTTACTGTTTTCTTTGTGTCAACTTAATTCTAAGGCAAGTAATTTAATTAGCTGCTGCAATAGATAAATTTTGAATTCTGTGAGTGTTTCTGGTTGAGCTGCCTTCTATATTGCCAGTTCAGGACCCAGACTCCTCCCAATTTTGTGGTTCCACTCTCTTCTAAATCCAGAGTTTTCTAGAGTCAGGCAGAAGAGAACACAGGGAAGGTATACTTAATTCTTATGACTTTGCTCAGAAGCAACACAAGCACTTTGGTATATATTGCAGTTACCAGAATTAGTCGCAAGGATATGTGATATCCCTAAATTGGAGGGTATAGGAAATATCTTATAGCTCTAGTGAGGAATAGGAAATAGGTTTTGGTGATCATATAGCATTTTCTGCTAGACTTGACTTCCCAGTGGAAAGAAAAATTGGCTGCAACACTTCTAGGATTCATATTCTACACCACGTCATCCCAAACTAGAAGAGTAGACTGATTTCTGGCAACCAAGTGAATGAGGATGAGAAAACTCTTCCTGAAAATCCCCAGCATACCTCCACTTGTCTCTTACTAACACAGATAGGGTCTTAAGTCAATTACTGAGGAAGACACCTACACTATGCCAGGAAAATGCCATGTATTGCTTCATAGTCATCAAGCAATGAAAAAAGAGCCCAATCAACCCTTTTTAATGAATGTTATTTTGAATTTGTTGGTGTTTTCTATTTATTCTTGATTTCATTTATTTCTGCCCCTATTTCCCACCTTCTTCCCTTGAGATTACTTTTTTGTTCTATTTGCAACTTCTTTGGTTGAATATTTGGTGCATTAGTCTTTCTTAACTCCTGATAAAAGTATTTAAAGGTATCAGTATTCCTAGTAGTATGGCTTTAGCTGTTTCCTAAAAATACTAACTTCATATACCTTTTTATATAGCTATCATGTATCTATAGTAGTAGGTATTGACTTACATTGACCTACTTATCTATGTATCTATCATTTTTTCATATCAAGTTCTAAATATCTTTACATCTCCTTTATACTTTTCAGGTTTTGCCAAAAACTATTAAGCAATGTTAGTTTAAAAATATACAGATTTTTCCTAGCTGTTCTTTTTTATTTGTTTTGTTCTTTTTTGAAAAGATTTATTTATTTTAGAGAAAGAAAGAGAGTGGAGAGAGGGGTGGAGAGAGAGAGACTCAAGCAGACTCCCTGCTGAGCACGGAGCCCCACACAGGGTTCTGACTCATGACCCTGATATCATGACCTGAGCCGAAACCAAGAGTTGGACGCTGAACTGACTAAGCCATCCAGATGCCCTTGTTCTTTATTTCTAATTTCACTTTATTTTGGTAAAACAATAAAGTCTATAAAGTTTTGATCCTCTAGGAATTTATTTAAGCTTCTCTCATGGCTTAGTACATGATATATTTTTATTAATGTTCTATGTGTTCTAAGAAGCAATCGGCAATGTATTTAATGTCTGTTGAGTAAAGCTGAGTAGATAGATAGATGATAGATCGATACAAATACATAGCAGCTCAAAATTTTTCATTATATTCTTTAAGTCCTCAATGTCTATGTTTATTTTTGGTCTACTTATTCTATCAGTTTCTGAGGAAGGTAGTCAAGAAACCAACAACTGTAATTGTTGATTTATACCTGTCTTCCTGCTGTTTAGCTACAGCTTTGATATATTTGGAGTCCTTATTAATAGATGGGCATATGTTTATGAAGATATATCTCCTTGCCCCATTATATCTTTTACAGGAAATACATTTATCATATCTTTTTCTATGAAAACCTGTTTTATCAAGTGCTGTTTTCCCAGGCTTCTTTTTAGTTATAGTTACCTGGTATATATCTCTCCATCCTTTTATTTTCCCCCAGATTGGGTGTTTTTAAGTAGCTCTCTTCTATGGAACATATTAATGGATTCTGTTTTTGAGTTCAATCAGAATTCTGAATTATCATATATTATTTTTGTTTAGTATCAGGCAAATTTTCTGATCATTGTTTCATCTGTTAACTGTAGAGAGAAATAAATCCCAACTCTGAGGTCTGGAATAGAAAGTTGTAAAAGAGCAAAAGCCTAGGCAATCTGTATGTATTTCCATCACCTCAGCAGGAATTTTTCCCTCTGTGGTTATTATTCTATCAGAATCAGTGTCAACAGTGTAGGATGTTTTGCCAATTTCCGTTAATAAAAAACAGACAATAATTAGGCAAAGATAACAGAGGGAGAATCAAAAGCAACATTTTATAAATATCTTTCTTAATTTTTATTTTCTTACCACCATCTTCAGTGGCCTCCTAGGTCATTTTGAGCCACTTTCTATCCAAATACATATTAATTTAGGAATTATGCTTTTATTGTTAGATCTAAAATAAATACCTGGCCCAAGTCACACATATTTTTCCTATGGTTGTTTATAGAAAAAATATTTTACATTTAGGTCAATGATTCATCTTGAGTTAATTTTTGTATTAGTCAAAAGGTAAGGAACAAAGTTCATGTTTTTGCATATGGCTAACCAATTGTCCTAGCACCATTCACTGAAAATGTTATCCTCTCCCGATGGAGTTGCCTTGTCAACTTTGTCAAAAATCGATTGACCAAAAAAAAAAAAAACCAACAAACAATTGATTATATATGTATGAGTCTACTTCTGGACTTTCTTTTCTGTTCCATTGATGTATTTCTCTATCTCCATGACAATAACACACGTTTTAATTACTGTGACCTTATAATAAATTTTGAAATTAAGTTTTCAGTCTCTAAGTTTGGTTTATTTTCAAAATAATTATGGATTCTATAGATCTGAATTTTACAATCGTCTTGTGAATTTCCACAAAAAAGATGTTCGGATTTTTTTTTTTGTTGGGTGGGTGAAGATTGGAATTAATCTATAGATTCAATGGGGGAGAATTGACATCTTAATAATATTGAGTTTTCCATCCCTGAACGAGATACATATCTTTATTTCGGTTTTGTTTTGTTTTGTTTTTTAACTCTCAGTAATGTTCTGTGGTTTTCAGTTTATAGGTCTTGAATATATTGAACAAATTTATCTCCAAGAATTTCATAACTTGATGCTATTTTAAATGGCATTTAAAATTTCAATTTCAAATTTCGTATTGTTAGTATACAGAAAAATGCCTAATTTTTATTGACCTTGTATTATGCAACCTTGCTAAAATGACTTATTTTTTTAGGTTTATCCCAATTTATTTAAATTAAAATGTAGCTTAAAAGCTATGTATTAGCACAAACAAATACAGACATTAAAGACTACTGTTGTAAAAATGCTAATTAAATAATACAAATATATGAAATGCTAACAAGATATTGAATGATAGAAATCTTTAATGATGTTGCTTGAAGACTAGCGGATATTATTAGATGAAAATAAGGACATAAATGGAGATTAAATTATGAAGTGAATTTCTGGGTTCCTTCAAAGATTATAAAATGACTTATTTTTATAGATTCCTTCCTATTTTCTACATAGACAATCAGATTGTCTGTAAATATAGTTTTACTTATTCATTTTCAATCTGGATACTTTTATATATTTTTTGTTGCCTTACTGCAACAAAATAGAATAGAATAGAATCTCCAGTATGATGTTGAATAGAAATCAGGAGCAGACATATTTTCCTTGTTCCTGATATTGAAGAAAGTATTCAGTCTTTCCTAATTAAGTTCAAGGAAATGCCTTCTGTTTTTTATTTGCTGATAGAAATGGTTTTTCTGCATCTAATGATCACCCTCTGTGAACAGGGTGAATCACAGAGGTTGATTTTTGAATATTAAACAAAACTTGTATTACTCTGATAAACCCCACTTGATCATCATGTTCCACTCTTCTTGTAAAGTACTCAAATAGATTTGCTAAGATGTCAAGAAATTTTGCATCTGTTTTTGTGAGGTATGTGGGTCCATGGTTTTCTTTTTTGCATTGTCTTGGATATCAGAGAAATATTGAGTTCATGGGATAAATTGTGAAGTATTCTCTCTTCCTAAATTTTATAGAAGAATTTATGTAAAATTGGCATTATTTCTTACTTAAAAATTTGCTAGAATTCATCAGTGAAACCATTTAGGCCCCAAGTTTCCTTTGTAGGAAAACTTTTAACTACAAATCCAACATATTTAATAAATCTAGGGCGAATCTGTTTAACTATTTCTTCCTGATGAGCTTCGGTGGTTGGTATCTGACAATGTACTTCATCTAGGTTATCAAATTTATCACCATTAAGTTTGTTCAAAATGTTTCTTTATTATTATTTAAACATCTACAAGACCTGTAACATTCCTGATACTGGTAATTCGTGCCTTCTTTCTTTTTTTCCTGAGCAGGCTGACTAGACATTTATTAATTTTGTTGATGTTCTTAACAAGTTTTTGTTTCATTGATTTTCTCTATTGTTCTTCCGTGTTCTATTTTACTGATACGTGTTCTTAAGGTTTTATTTACTGTCCTTAGTTTGAATTTAATTTGCTCTTTTGCTAATATTTTAAGATGGAATTTGAAGTTAATGATTTCAAATATTCCTTCTTTTCTAATACAGGCATTTAGTTCTATAAATTTCTGTGTAAGCAGTGCTTTATCTGCTTCTCACAAATATTTATACGTTGTGCTCCAATTTTTATTTAGTTGCAAATACTTTCTAGTTTCTATTTCAATTTCTTCTATGACCAATGGCTTGTTTAAAAGTTTGTTATTTAGTTTACAAATGTTTAGGGATTGGCTGGATATCTTTCTTTAATAGATTTCTAGTTTAATTCCGTTGTTGTTCCGTTAAGTCATGAAGTTTTTGGGTGGTGTGTTATGCAACAGTTAGGTAATTGATAAAGAAATTCTCACAAATATCTCAGCAAAATAAGATACCATATCCATCAGGCTTTTGTAAAGAAAACAGAAGAAATTTAATATAATAAATTATGTGCATACAAAGGCTAGAAAAATAAAGGTCAAGAAAGTCATCACTAACTTTCAGGAAATCTAGAAGTTGCAGTAATGACAAAGGAAATGATCAGTTTCAGAACACCACTGCAAACCTGTCAGTTGCCTGCACCACTGATGCAGGTGATTCACAGAACACCTGAAGCTGCTTGAAAAACATCATGTTTATCTTTTGCCCACATACTGGCTTACTGCTGCCAGAGCGAAATGGCTCTGACCCTCTTTCACCTTCCAAATATTGTGTGGCTCCTCCCAAAGGTGGAACCTAAACTAGTACCTTGCTGCAAAGGGATCTTGGGAAAAATAGGTTCTAGGCTTTCCAGATTCTGGAGAGACAAAAAGATAAGATAATTTTTTTGGAGCCCAACGTGGGGCTTGAACTCACAGCCATGAGATCAGGACCTGAACTGAGATTAAGAGTCAGATGCTTAACTGACAGCCACCCAGGCACCCCGAATAAGATAATTTTTAATCCTTCTTTGGCTAACTCCTAAGGTAGGATAAAGATTCTCCATCTCTTTTTTGTGTTGTTGGAGTGTTCCCTCCTGAGCCATTCTAGAGTGGTGAATATAACCGCTGGGAGTGGGATTAAGGTTGATGGACAAAGTACAAACTCCGTTGCTGTCCTTCCAAGTCCCCTAGGTTGCACATAATAGAGTCTCTCAGTGGTGTGTATATATGCAAACTATGCAAGGACATGTAGCATTCCATGATTCACAAAACAATAAATTCATCACTTATAAAGTACTTTCATACATATCATCTCATTTGATCTTATAACACTTCTCAAGAAAACAGAGTCAAGGAAATGAAGTAAGATTCTAATAGTCTTGTGATAAGTGATTATCAGGAGGACAGAGATATCAAATCTTATGCTAATCCAGTACTCATGTTATTTTCAATTTTCTCATCTCCAGTGGATATGAGGATACAATTAAATAATAAAAGGCCAACTTCTAGTATTATATAATTGCATGATTTATGGCAATAGGGTGTCAAGAGAGAGATTCTTGAATGTGTGGTAATTGCCAGTTGGAGTGCATTATATAAATAAGGTACATGGAAGCAGCTTGGTAACCAATGTTATCTAATTTAACATTAAAGGTTGTTTCATTTTTTTATAATGGCATATCAGAAATATTCTACCACCCCTATAGTAGGTAATAATTTGGTCAATATATTGATTTCAATAAAATTTTAATTCTCCTCATCTTTACAATATTAGCATTGAGTTATATGTCTCCATTGATGAAATGCTATGTTTCCATTACTTTTTTTCAAAATTTTTATGGCTTTCAATGTATTTTTCTACAGAGATGATTAGGATAGCTGATTACTCCTTAAAACTAAAGTGGGGGCACCTGGGTGGCTAAATCCTTAAGCGTCTGCCTTCAGCTCATGATCCCAGGGTGTGGGATCGAGCCCCACATCAGGCTCCCTGCTCAGCAGGAAGCCTGCTTCTCCCTCTCCAACTCCCCCTGCTTGTGTTCCCTCTCTTGCTGTCTCTCTCTCTGTCAAATAAATAAATAAAATCTTTAAAATAAAATAAAATAAAAATAAAGTGAATTTAAATAATATTTTACATTTATTAATGTAAAAAGAGAAAATAGTCAAGGGAAACACCATGACTTTAAGATATTTTAATACAGTTCTGGTATTTCTGAGAGCTAAATTCATTGCTGAAGCTATTAGCTTTAAAAAGTAATTATCCTCGGTTATTTAGAAAGGTATAGCATAATAAGATTAAGAGATAGGGTGAAAATGCCTCGCTGAAGTTTTTTTTTTTTAATCTAATACTGTAATCTACTATATTATAGATGAAAAATAAAATTTGATTCATCCAATAAATTAATTGGTATCTGTAAATGAGTTTGGACTAAACAATGGAAGATATAAGCAGAATGATAATCTCTATAAAAATTACATATTTTTATATAAACAAATTTTGAAGATTTTGCTATTTGAAATGTTAGGTATATAAAAGAGTAGCTTTTATAAGACAAAAACCTGAATATTTTCTATAGATGCTTGTTAGAAATCTAACATGGGAATAATGGTGAACAGTTGTTAAAAGTCTTTTTATCCTTTTCTGTGTAATTAGGTTTGAGGCATAAGCCACTTTTGGCAGTTTTTGGCCCTGAACCTTGGATCTGTGTCCTCAAGTTTGTAATGACAGATAATGATCAAATTAGTGTGCATAAATCCAGATTTTAGAGATGATGTCTATACCTGACATAAGAATTCAAATCCTGGAAGGCATTTCTAGTTACAGTTAGCTTAAAGCTGAGGTGAGGTTATCTTCCAGGAGACAGAGATCCTTTGTAAAGGATGCTAGTGCAAGTCTCCATGATTGTTTAACTACAAAGGGTCTGCATTTAATTTGCAACACAAGAAAAGTCGTTCTGTAAGTATTTTCCAGAGTCCTTAATGTTAAAATCACTGCTACACAATATCTATAATAGAATGAAAAAGAGACTTTATGGGAGATTTTCTCAGAGAATGTACATCCAATGCTATGGAATAAAGGATTTTTATGGCATTTTTGCTGTTTTTATTTGTTTTGCTTACTTTGCTTTAATTTTCTGATGAAATCAGTTTGAATACCTAAGGTTATTATAAGTATGTATTCACACTTAAATATTTCACATAATTTCAGGGAGTCATGGGGTCTCCTAAAACCTAAGGTTGATTCAGAGATTCTTCAAATATACTGCTAATTGATCAGAGCTGCACATGAATACTTTTGGCTCCCCATAATTTCCATTTGGTATAAGTCATTAGCCTATATTGAGGTATTCTGTTTATTGCTGTAAGGATGCACTTAGGGACATTGCAATCTTTTGCTCAGCATCCTCTTCATAAATAGCCTTGAAGGAAACACTTTTTGATCTAAGGAACTGTCCAGTGTTGTGTTTCCCTTCAACAATAGGTATTTATCTTTTGGATCTGTGTTGTGTAATTGATTATTATTTTCTCTGGGAGTTTTGTCAGCAACCCAATATTATCAAGTAGATAGGCCTTCATAGCATTTTTTGTGTGTGTGAATTTGCCCCATTGCTAACTTCATTTTACATTGATTCTTGTTTTTAATCAGTACGCTGGGGCACCTGGGTGGTTCAGTTAGTTGAGCGCCAGACTCTTGGATTCAGCTCAGGTCATGATCTCAGGGTCCTGGGTTGAGCCTCAGGTTGAGCTCCATGCTCAGCTTGAGAGTCTCTCTCTCTCTCTCCCTCTGCCCCTCCCCTCTGCTCCCACTTGCAAGCTCTCAATCTCTAAAATAAATAAATAAATCTTTAAACAATATCCTAAATCTTTCTTAGAAATAAAAAAATATATATTTTTAATTAGCAGTTGCTTTTGTACATAAGGAAAATAAGTCAACTGACTAATTTTTCTTACTAAATTTCAAATGTAGTAGAGACATGTGGCATTAGACCAATCTGAGTTCAAATACTGTCTCTGCTACTTTCAATGACCTTGACAGTTTTTTGTAATCTCTATGGAACATTGGTTTCCTAACCTTTAAATGGAGGAAATAGCTTTCCTAAATATTTCTTATTTGCCATACATATTCCTAAGTTATTTATATAAAATATACATTTTAAAATTATTTATATGAGATATACATTGTGGGGCGTGTGGGTGGCTCAGTAGGTTAAGCGGCTGAATCTTGGTTTTGGCTGGCATGATCTCAGAGTCGTGCAGTCGAACCCTGTATCCACTCCGTTCTGTGTGTGGAGTCTGCTTGAGATTCTCTCTCTCTTTCTCTCCCTTTGCCCCTTTCTACCCTGCTCTCTCTCTCTCAAATATATATGTATATATAATTATACATTGTCAAGTTATTTTGACAATGTAGGAGGAAGTTATTATTTACATCTTACAACAGGGCAAATTGAAACTCAGAATGGTTAATAAACTTGCCCTAAATTAATACAGCTAATAGATAACAGAGTTAGATACTGAAATCCAGGTCCTACAAAACTATATATACTCTTTCTTCTAAGGCATACTGAATTGTGAATGCTAAACATGTAAAAACCCATCTAGGGTAACAGAATATGCATCAGAATTAATGAGTAAGACCGACCACTCAGAAATTTGTCTTAATGCGGCACCTGAGTGGCTCAGCCCTTAAACATCTGCCTTCTGCTCAGGTCATGATCCCAGGGTCCTGGGATCGAGCCCCGCATCAGGCTTCCTGCTCGCCGGGAAGCCTGCTTCTCCCTCACACTCCCCTTGCTTGTGTTCTCGCTGTCTCTCTCTGTCAAATAAATAAATAAAATCTAAAAAAAAAAAAAAGGGAAGAAGAAATTTGTCTTAAGTTCAGAAAATTTCTGACTGCTAAGGCCACCTCCTTTCTGATACTATTACCACTACCATTTCTTATTGATACAAAATGAAGATTAAGAGCAGAAAATCATAGAACGTTTTATAAAAAGAAGCCATTCCATCTGTTCATCTCCCTTTTGAATAGTTGGCTTGTTTTTTCTTCTTAAAACCAATGTGGGAGGCCCAAAGAAAATCCCTTATAAACAGTTTGGGGTACCTGTGAAATAAGAGACCTACATTTTTGTTTTCTGGTTGGATATCTACTTAGCCATCAGACTTCCTGCTGCTTTGTGCTACAAAAGCGTGGGTGAAAATATTACAGATAAAGTTTTGCTGGGATTTCCAGGCTGAGAGAAGAAAGAGAAAAGCAGTGTCATCTCAGTGTCTGATCCCACAGGTGTCTCTAGTCTGAGAACTCACGAAGAGACTAGATAATACATAGAGCCATAGTTTTATAGGAGATCATAGGTGTGTGGGCCAAAAGTATGTACTTTTCAGAGGAATGAAGTATGAGGCTGCCAGAAGGATGAAAGTGTGTGGCTTAATTTTGTGAGCTGCACGGCAGGAAGCCTTTTACCTACAGGGTGAACAGGTCAACATCAAGCCACAGACAATGAGCAATTTGAGGAGTTTGCACCAATTAAAGAGAGGACCATAGTTTTTCATGGGCAGTGAAACAAGGAGTCTGCTTCCCTATCCCTCCAACCCAACTATAACTTTTCAGAATGACACACAATAGGGAAAGTGTGGGGCAGAGATTTGGAAACCAAACTTCCCCCTTAAACACACACTTCTAAATCGTCTAGCTGCTGAAGTTTAACCTCCTGGGATGGGTTGAGAGGAAAACAATAGTGATTGTTTAATAATAGAAAATTATTGAAAATAAACTGTGCACATGGATTGAGATAAAATCATGGAAGAGGACTTAAAGGTGAATGTGTATTCGCCTAGAGACATTCAGTGAATAACCTGTTAACTGTGGGTAGAATGACTGTTCAACACAGTACTTAGGGAAGTTGTTGAAAAAAAAAAAACCCAAACTATTTTATATTCATAATTGGCCTTGATGCCGGTCTAGTGTCTGGTTGGTTGCCTGGGACATAAAATGTAATCATAATATTTTCTTCTCTCCCAAACCACTTCCAATTCCCCAAGAGATTTGGTGCAACCTTGTAAATTCAATATACTCATTAAAAAATAGATATGAAAAGTGGCAACTGTGTGGCTCAGCTGGTTGTGTGTCTGACTCTTGATCTCAGCTTGGGTCTTGATTTCAGGGTCATGAGTTCAAGCCCCACACTGGGCTCCATGCTGGGTGTAGAGCCCACATTAAAAAAATAGATATCAAAAGTTTTTAGGATTTTTACTTATATGTATGGATTCAATAAATTCTATTCAATAAGTATATATTGAGAGTCAAGTATGTACACATGGCCCCATTTGTTAGTTTTTAGGAAACTAGATTATAATCAAAAGTAGCTTTAAATTCTATGTGAGCTCCTAGGATTTCAAAAAGTTTTAAGATTATGGAAAAAAAAAATTCTTGCTTTCTGCCACTATTACAGTCAAATGCTGGCTAAATTCAGTAAGTTGAGATTTAAAATCTACGGGTGTCCTAATACCCACCATTAACAGAAGAGTACTCAATTTTTAAGTTCTACTAAATGCCAACCAATATCTTTATAGAAAGATAATTATTGACTCTTATAACAACACAAAAGGTAGAGTTAAATAAAATAAAACAAGATAAATACTAAAATAAATTAGAGACTTAGAAAAGTTAATTTCTGTTTGGATTGAACAAATTTTTTAAGGTATAGTTAGTAGTAATAATCGCAAGGATAATAGTAATATAGTTGTGGTAATATGTGGTCTGTCCAAGATAACAAAGGTGCTAAGCTGCTAAATGTTCAAGATTAGATACATAGTTCTGTTTCTCTCCAAAGTTTTTGTTCTTTTCTTCATATCACATAGCTTCTCACAGAAACTAATGTTCAGTTGGTCCACCTTTCTTCACATCTTCCTTAACTTCTACAAACAAGTCTAACTTTCATAACTAACCACAATCACTTCCTTATTTTATTCCAAGTTCTAATTAGGTCTCAAAACACCATTTATGATTAAAACAGCTTGTTCTAAACCTACAAAATGTGATCTTTGAGTCAAGGTCCTGAGTTGTTTAAAATTCATCCCAAGTGGCTTGCTGATGTGAGTTTTAATGTCTTGCCTCCAAGGAACATGTTCTCTACTGGCCCCCAACCATTTACAAAGGCAGAGAAGGTTTAGTAAAATATTTTTCCCCTTCCTAGACTGATCTCAAAAGACCATTTTTAAAAATAGTCATTAATCCTTTGGTGAACTGATGCACAACTGAGCCGGAGGAATAAAACGTGTTAGCATCCGATGATCTAAGGGGAGCTTACGGTCAGAAAATATTTCTAGTCTGCAAGATTAGAAAACACCCAGTAATGTAAAAAATATTTCTATCACTGCTTCAAGCAACTTTAGGTTCTCAAATACATCGTAAATATATTTGTTTCTAACTTTGGAACAGATCATACAATACCTGTAAGAACAAAGGACAGTGTTAAATAGTGCCAGATATTGACAAATCATTTTGTAGATGGACCAAAAAAAAAATCTCATTTGTAAATGAATAATTATAGACCCAATTAGGGTCTAAAATAATTATGCTTAAAGAAGGATGCCTATTCTTTAACATGTCAGTTTCCACTGTTATTTTATAATCATGTAGGTAATAGATGTAATAAATGAAATAGTCTTCTGTGTTTGGGAATTAAAGCTTTTAGTGTGTTTGAAATCATTATAGTATGAAAGGTAGGCCTTATATATTTGCTTACCCAAGTAAGGAAAGTCTTATTCCAGGTAATGGAATATTTTGCTTGTGATGGCATATGTATATACTATTTTAATAAACAAATTTTATAAAACCTGAGGTTTATAGAAGCCTAAAAATCATAATAGTTAATATAAATAATTTATCCCTAGGTATTGTATTTAAACACAATTGTTGAAGTAGTTTTGTGGAAAGTACAAAAAGAAAATGAAATATGGCTATTAGTTGTATTATAAATAACTCATATGACTATAGCTAACAGGTTTTAGACTTATTATTTTACCTTTAGTATTATTACGGTGGGCCCCTCTTTTAAGCATAGCTTTTTTTAGCTTGAGCGAAGACCAGGCATTTGTGGGCATGGTATTAACTGCAGAAACCACTTTGCTCAATTTGGACAACCTGGACAACCTGGAGGCTGGGAAATGAAACAGAAAAATCACTGTTCTTTTGTGAATCTTCATGTAAGTCTCTGAATTTTAGATTATTATCTTAAGATTAAATATTTGAGTGGTCAGGATGCTAAAGAATTAAAGGTTTAAGTGTGAGATGACTAGGAATTAGAACATGCTCCAAGAGGAAGCCAAGAAAAAAATAAAAGCAAGTAGTAAAGCAATGCTTTCAGTGTCAAAAATAAAGCAGAGGGTTCCTTCGTGATTCCTTATATTGTGAGGCCCTACATTCTCATCAGGTGATCAACAATCAAATGTGCAACCAATTTTTTAACCACAATCCTACCACCTGGAATTAGTAAGAAATGAATGAAGTAATTATGAAAATAGAGGACTATTAAAACAATAAGGGATGACATCCTGGTAGGTGAAACAGCTGCCCGGAAATATTTCAGAGTCTGCTCTGAACCAATAACATGACAGTTGTTTGGCAATAATTCTGATCATTGCTTGTATTATGGTATACATTTTCTTTTTCTTTTAATCTTCCAAACTTTACTTTTTTCACTAGAGACAGAGTGCAAGCTACTAGAGTAGTAATAGTGACAAAGATTGAAATACAGCAAGTGAACAATAAATATTAGTTGATGGTGATGCTGATAGGGAACATAAAGAAAGCATTTAGCAGAATAATGATGAACACAGGTTTTTGTATGTTTTGTTTTAGAAATTAAAAACTATTTAACTGAGAGTTTGATGACTCCACAAGTACCCAAGCTTAGTTAAAATAGTCTGTGTAAGAGGGGTTATTCTAAAGAAAAATTAGGCAGTGGTTTATACTTTTTACATGACTATTTCAACCTCAAACGTGTTATAATGCCGGGAGCATATAATACAGAGGATTGTACTGTTCGTTCATATATCCTTTCAGTTAATACTTTTGAGAGTCTGTTATACACCAGTCACTAGGATACAAAATGAACAAGACAAAGTCCCTTTTTCGTGCAGTTTACAGTTAGTTTTGAGATTGACAAAGTCAAAACAAATTTTAAGAAATGTGTAACATATCAGATAGCTACAAGCACAATCCACAGGATAAATGGTTAGAGATTGGTGGTGGTGATTGGGTGGTATTTTATATAGGTTGGTCAGAGAAGAGCTCTTTGATAAGATGACATTTGAGAAGAGATCAAAGGATTTGACGAAGGGAGCCAGGGGATATTTGGGGTAGGGTATTACAGACAGAGGAGAAGAGAAAAGACAAAGATCCTGAGACAGCATACTTGGCCTGTTAGAGAAACAAGGAGAAGTTCAGTGTAACTGGAGTCAGTGAGGAGACAGTATAAAAAGGTGAGCTAGAGCAGTGGGGGTAGGGGGGTGGGGTGGGCAGATGAAGGAGGGTTGTGTGGGTCTTTGCAGGGACATTTGCCTTTACTGTGCGTGAGACATGAGATGGTAAACATTGGATGGTTTTTGCACAGGAGAGTAAAGTGATCTACCATTTCTTAGGAGAATTGCTGTAGTTGCTGTGTTGGAAATAAACTATAATGGCACAAAAATGAAACTAAGGTGAGGAGACTTGCAACAGTGCAGGGGAGGGAAGATGATGATTTGTTCATAGAGGGTAGTTGTAGCAGTGGAGGTGGTAAGTGATAAGATATTGAATAGATTTTGAAGGGTGAGCTGACAGGATATGCTGATAGATTAAATGTGGGATGTGAGAGACAGTCAAGGATGAGTCTGAGATTTTTTTCCCCCTAAAAACTGGAAGAAAGAAGTAGTCTTTCACTAACACAGAAAAGGGGGATCAGGATTTAGGGGTAGATTGAGGTGCTTATTAAATATACAAGAGGAAATGTTGAGTAGTGACTGAGGTATATATTAGGAACTCAATAGTAGTAATGGAGAAGACATTGTCAAATGATTGATGTCTATTTGGGAAGGCAAAAGGAAAAAAATAACTTATAAGTTTTCTCTATGAAAAGATCTTCATGGCTTATAAGAGAAACTTTCATCAAAAAAAGTAAAAGTTAACCTCCAAAAATTATGAAGGTTAAGAATCTTTAACAAACAAAAAAAGGAAAAATCCTATCACTTGCCTATATAAAGTTTACATAAATGAATGTGCCACTTTGTAAGTCAATGCGCAAACCAAATTAAATCGCCATGTCAGAAATTATTCCCTTTTTTTGCATCGTGTATAGGATTTTACCTAAATTATTTTCACAAAGTCAAGAGAGTTAGCTCTACAAAGTAATCCGACTGAGAGCAACTAAAGGAAAATATTTTTCTTTTAAACTTGAAAGAACCCAGTATTAGAACCATGATGATAGCCTGTCCAAAATTCTATTGAGTAATATTTGTGGAAGAGGAATCCCAATTTTTCCTTAAAAGTAACATGGTAAAATAATTATGCAGATATATTGGAGATTTCTTTGCTACTGAAAAGGAAGAGAAATTTAGGAAAGAAGTATCAAGTTGCTGACTCTTTGAGCAAATAATAAGTATGTCAGAAGGCTCCAAGAACATGGAAGCGTGATCTTTTTTCAATGAAGCATTCATTTTGGAGATAGGGTTAGAAAATAGTTTTAAATGGATTAAGAATGAGGGTTAAAGAAATTTTAACATGTAGAACAAATGACATGAATTGCCTGTTAATATTAAGAGCAAATCCTGCTCCTATAGTAATAACTAAAATCAAACGGAGAGAAAGGAGACATCTGTTTTCTGATATGAGTATTTTCTCTTAAATAGTCCAATGAAATTGTCAATACTTATTTACCTACAAACACTAATATAAGTAATTGTTAGTTTATCTCTCATTCATGCTGGCGTATATATGTTCATCCTAGACTGCCCGTAATTTACCTGCAGAAAAAGATTTAGAATGCATATTAGCACTAATTGGGAACAAGTCCATGCATCTGGGCAAAATATGTATCTCATCCTCTGCTCAAAGAAACAAGAATCCCAACATGTTATACATAATTACACATTTTAAAGCTCACTTTACATAAATATATGCTACTGGAATGTAAACACAGACATCTATTGAATCAGATGGATATAAATCATTTGAGTAGCCTAGTGAAATTTCATTGTTTCATTAAGGCTATGAGTGCCCCGTTATTTACGGGGCAAGAATGAACATATACTTAGATATCTGGTGGATAAATGTATTTCATAAGTTCTTTTGAGACCTACAAGAAAATGCTGTTGAAAAATGTCTACAAGTTACAATTATGAAAGACACGTCTATAGCCTTCCCATCCTACCTTTTTCAGGAGCTAATCTAAGCAGAGCTGTAGAAGATTTCAATTGAAAACAAGAATGCTATATGGTTTCCTATAATTATTTCATTACTCTGTCTTGATATTTGAGACATTTGTCCTAACTTGTACCACACTCGGAATTCACTTTTCTGATCTGTTCTTTAAAGGAGTAGTATCACTAAACTCATTCTAGATGGAAATGGTACTTTGTAGTTGCACCACATAAGACATAGAATCATTTTCATGTAAAAACATTTGGGCACATCCCCAGTCTTGAAATCTACAGATTGGCATACAATAGAAGTATGATGTATGGAGCATAACTAGTTGGTAAATAATAATACTGTTGAAAATTTTCAGGATGACTGGACTTGAAAAGTTGGCTTCAAATTGAGGAAAATGCTTGTCTTTGCCAAATAATTTGATTATAAAAATCCAAAAGGAGGATGGGTTGGGAACAGAAGAGAAAACAGATATTTACTACTCCATTTGCTGCCATAATGATTCTCTTTTTTTAATAATTTTTATTTTGTTATATTAGTCACCATACAGTACATCCCCAGTTTTTGATGCAATGTTCCATGATTCATTATTTGCGCATAACACCCAGTGCACCATGCAATACATGCCCTCCTTAATACCCATCACCAGCCTATCCCAATCCCCCACCCCCTCCCCTCTGAAGCCCTCAGTTTGTTTCCCAGAGCTCACAGTCTCTCATGGTTCATTCCCCTTCTGTTTACCCCCCCCTTCATTCTTCCCTTCCTTTTCCTACCAATCTTCCTATTTTGCCATAATGATTCTTTTGTTGTAAGTATAATGATACACTCAGCAAACTTTCCAGTACTCAATCACCAATCCAGCCATTTTAAGTGGTTCTTAACTATTTAAAAAAAGAGAGATGATGGAGTGTTAATCTGATTATAAAGAATTATTCTTCTTGGGTTGATGTCATTAAAAATCATACTTGAAACAAATGACATCATGCAAGATAAAGGAAGAAAGTTCTTTTAACACATTTGAAAAGGCTTCGTGCAACCACAGATGGCTTGTATAAGGATAAAGAAATCATTTTCTGCATATTATATCCTGTCATTGCAGGTCAACAAAGCCTCTGTTTTCATTCTTTTCTATTGCTTACTTTACATCAGTAGCCCTTTAATCCTTCTAATTTTGAAAATCAAAACAAAATAACCCATAGAATTGTTTTGTTTTTCAACAAGTTATCAGGAGATCAAGGACTTTCCCGCTGATTGAAGTGAAAGTGAAGAGCATGGAGAGATGTGGTGTTGGGTGGTTTCAGTGGCCAGAAGATGCTTGGAAGAAGGAGAGGAAATGAATTAACATCTGGCAGGGAGAGCTGAGTGGCCCAGAAGGACAATAGATATACAGGGATACTCAGATGTGAAACAAACCCCCCAATCCTGAGAAAACAATCAGTGTTTTCGAAGTTAAAACCATCATTGTTGGCACTGTTTGAAAACCTGGACTTGTTCTTTTAAATTGTCATCTGGATTTTTAATGTTACAGAACAGAACAGGGTTGTCCCTATTGCTGATCTCTGCCCCTTTCACCTCTGTTTTTCCCCAATTCCCACTCACAAGCTCAGCTCAAGCACAAATGCTTTCCTTTTCCCTTCCATTTTTATTTGAAATCTATTAATAGCACAGATTTTAAGGTGTAGATTTTACATCTTTCACAGAAAGCAACAAAAGCAAAGAAGCAACATCAGTGGTTCCATACGAGCTAGCACCTTGTAACTAGGTGTAACAAATTTTTGGAAAAACATGGTAAAGCCAGTTTCTCCAGTGTGCATTTTTATCAACTATGTCATCTGCATGGAAGACATAATTGAGGGTTACCTTGTTTTATAGCAATTTCTGTTTATTGAATAAAGCAGCCACTTCTTCCACTTTTTTGAATGAGATCATGATTTTCATTGTGCTTGAACGAAGGGTTCTTATTTCCCTACAGCTGAATATGATAATTTAAATATCAGTGAAGAGAAAACATGATCCAAAGTTAACCTTTCCTGTTTCCTTACCACAAATAAAAGCAAATGACAACATTAAACCCACACTAAATATAAAGATTTACAGAGAACACTATCTATTAAACACTTAGAATATTCCAGGCACTGTGCCAAATGCTTTAAATGGGTTATCTCATTTAATCCTCACAATGTCCACAAGATAGAGATGTCCTTACCTCCATTTCACAGGTTGGGAGACTGACACCCAGCAAGGTCAAAGAATTTGTCAAAAGTCAACCACTGGAAAATAGTAGAATTGAGATTTGAATAAAGTTCTGATTTCAAAACGTTTGTTCTCAACAGCTGCATTTAATTATTTTCAATGAAGTGGTTGAAGACATTTTAAATGTCAAGAAATCCTACTAAGTTATATAAAACAAAACAATCAGAAGGAACAATGTTATCTGCCTGGCTTGATCTATAGCTTCTATTTTTAAAAAGATGTTTTTCATTCATTGTGATATTTCACTGAATCTAAAACTACTCTCCAGCTAAAATAATGGAGATTTACTTATACATAATCCTGCGTTGACCTTATATTATTCTTGGATTAGGAAAAATTCTCAATTTTCATTTACTATTCTATTCCTGACTTTGTTAGTCGTCTCATCCCAGATTGAAGATAATTAATTTGCCTTAATCTCAGAAAATGATCCCTACCTATGCCATTCCTATGATATTTTAAATATATTTGAAATACGTTTTAAATACATTTAAATAGCAAAAAATATGTTTTTGTTTTTTACATTTTCCACAATTTAATTGCATAAGAAATCCCTAATTTACAAATTGACTTTGTTCTAAAAAGGTTAATTTGTAGGTCAGTTAGAAACTTGGAAAACATTAATCCTTGTAAACAAAGTTGAAAATGGAGGTTTGGTTCCCATGCCAGTCATAAAGACTTAAAAATTGATAATGAAAGCTGAACTATAATACTGTAATATTACTCTGAGTTCCCAGTATTTAAAACAGGTCATTACTGATTCAGAAAAGTTAAGGTAGAAGAGAAAGATTCAATTTCACACAAATATTTAATAAAAGTTCTCTTTTTAAAATAAGAAGTAATAGATAAGAAAACAACCTGTAAGAATATTTCAGTTCCTCTTGTTATGAAACTCTGCTCAGTAAGTATGATAAAATGGTTGAGTAAAGAAATGTAGACCTCTGCTTCTGATATAACCCCTCTGAGACCGATGGATCACAGAGGAGCACTTGGGATAACAAAAATTGAGGGATGAATTTAGTGAGAAGACTGCCCACCACTGCTCCCCCCATGTGACCAGTGTGGTACACATGCTCAATTCCACGAATCCCTTCTATATCCTAATGGTCTCTACAGTGGAGTGTGCACTTCTCAGGAAGTATGCAAAGCAACCCATTGAGGTAAAAGAAGAAATTCTTATGATGTTTTATGTGCATATGTTTGGATATAAGATAGAAAGGAGTTAAGTTGTCTTGATATTTCATACCCCATTGACCTCAACTCCTCATCTGGTTTATATACTTCGATGCAATGTTTAGTATTTGGGGGTTTTGAGGGACTAATAGGAGATACCAGTGGTGGTATTTTTCTTCTCCTTGTTTTTTTAAGTAACTCTTTGTTGAAATATATGTAAAGTACACAAATCATTGTTCAGCTTGGTGAATTTTTACAAAGTGAACACACCCAAATTGATAATGGAATATCACCAACAGCTCAAGAAGCTCCTCAGGTTCCTTCTCATTCTCATCTTTCCCTTCCTCTAAAAGTAAACACTTTTCTGACTCCAATTACCATAGCTTAGTTTTGCCTGCTTTTGAACTTTATATACATGGAATCATGCAGTCCATATTTATTTGTGGCTAATTTCTTTTGCTCAACATTATGTTTATAAGATTTCTTCCAAGTCGTTCGAAAGACTTTGTTCATTTTAGCGACTGTTTATTGCTCCATTATGTAAATATATCATTTGTTTTCATTTACTGTAATTTATCCATTTATTGTAATGCTAGTGAAAATTTATGATCTTTCAATTTTGGGGTTTTTAGAAATAATTCTGTTCTAACAACTTTTGTGTCTTTGTGAATATATGCACATTTCTGGCAAGTGTATATCTAGAGGTGGGATTATTGGGTTATAGGGTGTGTACTTTTGTTTTCCAAAGTGCTTGTTCTAGTTTATACTCCTGCCAGCAGATCATGAGTATTCCAGTTGCTTCATTCTTACCAAAAGTCATTATTATTTTCTTTCATTTTAGCCATTTTAATGGATATATGGTAATATATAACTGTGATTTTAACTTTTATTTCTTTGATTACCAATGAGATTGATCATTTCTTCATATATGTATTGACCATTTGGGAACCATTTTTTTCAAAACATCTTTTAGGTCTTTTGCCCATTTAGATGATCTGTATTTTCTTATTTTTTTTATCATTTCTAATATATTCTTGATATGAAGACTTTGTCAGTCCTTTTTCAGGTAAATATAATACAAATACCTTCTCCCACTCTGTGGCTTGCCTTTTTCACTTTCTTACTGGCATCTTTTGGTAAACACAAGTTCTTAATATTAGTCAAGTCCAATTTATCAGTCTTTAATGGTTAGTTCTTTATGTGTGTGTCTGTTTAATAAATTTTTGCCTACTCTCATGATGGTGAAGATACTCTCTCACGTTATCATCTAAAATATTTGTGGGTTTTTTTAGATTTATACCTCCTTCGAATTAATTTTTATATTTGTTCACACTTTGTCTTTTTTCATGGGGCTATCTAGTAAGCCAAGCATCATTTATTTTAAAAACTATTCATATACCTAAGAGATTTTCTTTTTTGTGCATTTGCTTTCACCATTTTGAGACACATTACAGTTTACATGTTCCCAATAAAAAGGATTTATGGATTCATTTTCTTAAGGAGTAAGATAGTGTAATATTTCATAGTAAGATGTAGATGATCAGGAAAATCTTTGGTATTTATAGACGTTTACTGGCTAGTTCATGGCAAAGGACTTAAAGATGAGCCAAACAGATTTATTTTACAAAAAAGATGAGTTCCACATTTATTTCCTTCCTTCCTTCCTTCCTTCCTTCCTTCCTTCCTTCCTTCCTTCCTTTTTTTTTTTTTTTTTTTTTTGTCTGTAATAACCACTGGCTGGCTGTGGTATACTCCCAAGAAGTTACTTTCAGTTAAAAACAAAACAAAAAACTTAATCTTTCCCTTCAAAATGATGATGAATTTAAACAAAGAGCTGAGTAAGCAAATGCTTTTCAAGCAAAAATACAGAGATAGCAAATGGATATGCATATTAGGAAAAACTTTGCATGATATGATTTTTGCTGCTGAAAATGTCACAGATTTTGAAAATGTAAAAAACTTGGCAAGCGAATTTTCAAAGCTATTTAAAATCTTATAAATGAAAAGTTTTAATTTTGAAAAGATTTATTACAAATACAAAACTATGATATCTTCTGATTAGTTTCAAGGATAACTGACTAACATTAGGAAATACAAAATTTGCTACCTGAATTTCAGCAAAAGCCTTTTGTATAATGGATGGATAGAAGTAAAAGTAAGTATAATTATTTAACAAGTTCAGCCAAGATTTACATATCTTTGTGAGATATCTTTATTAACTATCAGTGAGTAAAGCCATGTATCAAAATAAACCAAACCAGATCTTCTAATCTCTTTGCGACAAAATGCTAAGCCAAGATTTAAAAAACAAAGTGGCATTCAATCACATTGTTCTAAAAATGTCATCAATATAGTATCTTAATGAAGGCGTATTAGTTTACTCTTGATACATAACAAATTACCACAAATTAGTGGCTTCAAACAACACTCAATGTGTTAGCTCTTAGTTGTATAGTTCAGAAGTCCAGCACAGCGTGGCTGAGTTCTCAGAGTATTACAAGGCTGGTATCAAGATGTTGGCCAGACTGAGTTCTCATCTGGAGACTTGGGAAAAAGTGTTTCTAAGTTCATTCTTTTGGAGGTGGGGCCTATTGGACTGAGGTCCCCATCTCCATGTTGGCTGTCAGCTAGGGGCTGCTCTCTGTTCCAGAGGCAACCTGCAGTCCTTGTCATGTGGCCTAATCCATGTAGAAGTTGGCATTGATGAAATAACTTCTTTTCATGCTTTGAGTCTTTCTGATTTCTCTTTGACCAGCCTTCAGCTTTTAAAGGGATTATGTAATTGTATCAGGCCCAACACAAATAATCTCCCTATTTTAAGGTCAGTTGATTTTGGATCTTAATTACATTTGCAGAACCCCTTCCCAGCAATACCTAGATTAGTGTTTGTTTGAATGCAATAACTGGTACATCAGGGGCTAGGACTTTTGAGGGGTCATCTTAGAATTCCTCCCACCACAGGGGCAAAAGTGTTACATGAATATCTTGATTATTACAGAATAGTGGTTTTGCTATATGTAAGATAAGAAATAAATTTTATGGGATAAATATAAAATCATTTATAAATTATTAGCATTCCATTTATTACTCAAACATTGTTGTCTCATCAATAGAACATCAAAAAGTGATCAATAATAACAAGTTTAGTCGTCTTTGATTTTTTTGTGCCAAATTTCAGTATCATAAAAACAATAATTTTATACGTATTTTAATTAGGAAGATATATTTATCTAGAGGGGAATATTTGAATTAACAGTTTGTTATTCTAATGTATAACTTTAAAATGCTTAAATATATGGTACTTGGGATGGCCTTATACACATGGCATATAGTATATAGGAATGAGCCTGCTCTTTTCCCAATAAATAAGTCTTTTTTTTTTTATTGTTAGGCTTAAGTGATTCAAGTGTTTACTAATACTAGCATGTGTGAGGCTGTCAGAGAGGATCAAGACAATTTGTTCATCAATATTCTTTGATTCCCCTAGCTAGCTAACAGGGTCTTTGGGCCTGCCAAATCACAGATCTGATATACATGGAGCAATCCTACAGCAACTCCTGGTCACTCTCTTCTGTTATGCCACTGAGCCTCCCTATTCTGGACTACAGAATAAATAAAATGCTCCTGCTGCAAACTAGTTTTCCAACTAATTTCCCTCCCTTAATGTTCAATAATCCCAGTGTTGCCATGGTTTAGATGATATGGACAAAGTCTTTGTACAGGAAAAATTTAGCTAAAATAATTTCTACAAGCTTATTGTACTGCTCATTTTAATCTTCTGAGAAGACTTCCTATAACAAGAAAGTTTCTTTTGCCAAGTAAAGTTCAGCTGGGTAACATCTCAAGCATTGTCATGAAGTGATGTGAGTATGTTAAGCAGTCTTCTAAGAAAGAGGTAATTTGCAGGGTCTCTGCCACAAATTTGCCTGAGGTAGCTTCTCTAAACTCCCCAAAAATCTATCGGCAAGAGCAGCAACTGTGATTTGTATGGATGGTTTCCTTGTGTTCTTCACCAATACAAGGAACTCATTCATACAAACCATATTAACCATACATCAGATCTTAACTGCACGGTATTCAAAGTGAGTGCAACATGGCATTTTTATTCAATGATAATGCTACGTTCTTTATGTGAGACATTGAAGTCATGGTATTTGGGTCAACCAGACCTCTGAAAACAATTAAGGTAATATAAGATGACTAATGAGGGAAACGTATATGGGGGCTGAGGACTGCATCAGGGACACATGGTCACTAGAAATTTCAATAGGTTGGCCACTGCCTCCAAGACATACTGATAATCCAAATTAGTGACATGACATTGTTTTCAGTCTTATCAGAAATCCTAATTGCTGAGTACTCTAGGCACAACTAATCCACAGCTAAACTTCTGGTGTATTTCTCTTTTCCCACACCTCCCTAGAATCCTGCAAAATTTTGGTCATTTTTTATTTACTCTAGGACTCCAAAAAATCTCAACAGCCCTGTGGCTATACTAGGCTGGAGCTCAAACTAGAACTTGTATATCCACAGTCCGTTACATTAATGATAATGCCTCAAACCAGTTAATAGATTTCTCATCTTCAAATAGGATATTTTTTACTTGGTTGTACTAAGTATTCCTGCTTAACTAAATCACATCTCTGATTGAAGTTAATTTCTAATCTTGATTACATTTTCAAAATGCAATTACCCGGGGAAGGGAAAGGAAATAATACCAACAAAGACTTTACATTTGTCCTAATGGGGACATGGTGAGAAGTTGGGAGCTATTTAAATTTGATCCCATTGGGAATTCACAGAAGAGGCCTGAAGTTAATACAAGGATCTCTAATTCATGGAATTATTTGATGCTTCCATGAGCAAATGCTCTCCTGTTCCCTAGAAAGGGATGAGAATGTACTTTTGTTATAAGTGTGTGTTATTTCCTAAGTTGTTTATTATCATTTCCTAAGGTTCTGTGAATCCAAGAAAAATATACCAGCATATGCAAAGAATAAACAACTGGATTTCCTTTTCTCAGGGGCATGGTCATAACCTAGCTATACATGAGGACTGAATGACCTCTGAATGCATTTAAAGTTTATTGATCTTAAATCCAAGAAAGAAAATGGGGAAAATGTGTTTGTATTACTAAGCTGTTTTCCATTTTAGATAGCCAGAATATTGGGATATGCCATTCACAAATGCTATAATAATGGCTTACATTTTAGTGTGTACCTGGACAATGTAGAAGAAAAGGAAGAAAGGAAAAAAGAAAATCATACTATACACCAGCACTATTCAACTGAATATCCTGAGATTAGAAATGTTCTGAATCTGCACTGTCCAATATGGTAGCCACTACCCAAATGCAGCTGTTTAGCATGTGAAATATATGGCTAGTATGACTAAGGAACATTTTAACTTTTTAAAATTATAATTAATTTAAATTTATACTCCAATAGCCATATATGACTAGTGGCTACCATATTAGACAGTACAGCTATAGACTAAAAAACAGCAAAACTCCATTTTGAAGTTGGGTTCGAAAAGGATACATACTTAAAGATACCAAGAATTTCAAAGTCTGACTCTATTTTCTAATACCTAGCAGAGAACTAATCCTTGTGTTGCAATTTCAGTACCGTCCTTCAATTTATTCTAGTTAATGATTAATAGCACCTAGACTGTACTTCCCTAATAGATTGTAAAAGCTACCAGAGAGAAATAATATTCTTAAAATGTACCTCGAGTGTACTGTAACTCACCTTAGACATTTAAATATTTTTTACAACAATTTGCTTGGGAAGAGCAGAATGTATGCTTTTAACAGATAAGGATAATTTAGACCAGCAAAATATCTAAATGTGCATATTATGAAAATAGGGAAATGATCTATAGCAAACTGCATATTCTTTATGAAGTCCATGTGTGTGTGTGTGTATGTGTGTGTGTGGTTATTAACTGTAAATCTCAAGCAGCAGACAATTTCTTTCCAGAGTACCCCAGATTTTTGTTTTTTGTTTAGCTTTGGCAAAGCTGTATGACTATATTTGTGCTTAAAGTGATCACTAAAAAAAATAGGAGCTTTACAGCAGCCTCAGACTTCAGAAGTAAACTTGAACAAATCAGTAAAGCACTATAAAGTTAATAAAATATAGTAGTCATAAAGTCTATTTATTATAGTTCAAATTATAACTTGTGACCTCTTCTATTAAGGGTCATCTTTCTATGGTATAGTTGGCAGTAGAAAAAAGGTATATATCATATATTTCTTGAGTTAAACCAAGTAGCAATTTCTTCTCCACACAGCTTTCTGTTCCTTGCCACTCTCAGCACTGCCTGGGGCCACCACTCACTTTATTGTAACTACCCCCCAAAACACCAGTGCCACTATCCTTTTATTATTGTGTTGCAGTTGTCATATGAGGAAAGCCCTACCTCTCTTTACTGCCCTCTCCCATAATTTCTCATAACTCCACCAAGAACAACAGATTACAGACTCAGTGAAGATTTCATGACAACCAGAGGGAATTGTAGTCTAGTATAATGGTATGACGATGGGTAAGAAACCTAAGACTGGATTCTGATGTTCAAGAAAAAGCATAACCTCTAAAAGATCCTGCATGGGCTGCCTGTCTTTGTTAGTCTTATTTCCATCTGGAGTACAATCTCATCTTATCCTCTCAGAGAGTGGCTCCTTTAAACCTACACCCCTAACCTCAGGGCCTGTCTCAGGTTCTAAAATCTGTTTTCTTCCCAAAATAGCCAACCCATAGGTCCCAATCACCCACCAGGTCACATTTGTTTCCTTATATCCAAGATACTCAGAATAGCCCAGGATGGCCTTTTTAGGCCAAATTAGAATCCCTTTGTGATTCTATCTCCAGCGTGACTGACCATTCTTGGGGTGGATACAGTTCTTTCACTGGGTTTTCTCCTCTCACTGGTTTCTCAAGTGAAAATGAAAAAAGCAAATCTCTGTATTTGACAATATTTTTCTGATAGTTCTAAGGCTTGGTTTTCTGAAATCTCCTGATAATTCTTAAATTCATTCAGATTTACAACTAGAAAGTGGAAAAAAGCCATGGGATAACGAAGAAACAGAGACTCTGACAACAATAACAAATGACTGGTCACTTTATTGTAAGAGAAAATGACATAACTGAAATTAGACCAACATAGATGTCTGGCAGAATTTTTGGTAAAAAAGCAAGATATGCCTTACACATAGAATTAAGTCTAGGATGGGGAGGGAGAAAAATGGTTCCACACTGCAGTCCACAACTGATGTAAAATAATTGCCCTGAGTCATCAAGTAAAGTCTTAATTATAATTAAGGCAAGGAAGGATATAATGAACTTTATGAGGATACACACACACAGTATTCTTATTACCTAAATTCTGCATAATTTGGTTGTTTCTAAATTAATTTATGTGGTTATATCACAATATTAGCTGAGTAGCTTCTGAACTAGTTTAAGTGTTGTTTTTTCTTTTCTTACTGTGACTCATGCTGACATTTAACTGTGGTGTATAACAAATGACCCTTTTAAGCAGTAAGTTTCACTTATTTTTCTTGAAATATGTTTGTCAAATTATTATCAGTAATTACTAAAGATTTACTAAATTAAATTACTAAATTGCTATTGGTAATTTGTAAATTTTTTCTAGTTTAATCTATTTCTGTCCAGTTGGTTTTACTTACTGTAGTTGATTCCTCCAGTTCTGAACTTCAGTAACATAACAAACCTATCCTATTACTTGTCATTCTCTCAGCATGCTCTAAATTAGATACATAATTGAAATGGAAAGCAGCTATTGGCTGTAAAGTATTCTGGTGTGTCAAGAAGCAAACTACTGGCTACATCTTAATCTTGTCACTAATTACCTGACATGGAAATTATTTAGTTTCCTTGTGTCTCAGTTTGTTACTTGGAAAAATTAGGAACATTTTCTTTCTTAATCTCAATGTTGATGTGAAAATGTATATGAAAGAACTGTATTTGAAACTGACAAAAAACAGATGATCATTTTTAAAAAATTATTTTTAGGGATCACAGGAATATAGCTCTTACCTAATGAAAACAGAACTTTTCTCCATCCTTGTCCTATCCAATTTTTTCTCATAACAGAAATGGATCAAAATATAGCTTCAGAATCCCAGTTGGAACTTTTATAGCAATATTGTAGTAACTGATAATGGCAGTATATTATCAGGATTTCTAATCCACATGAACTTCTAATGGAAAAGAATTGCCCACCTACATGGGAGAGTGAATTTTCCCTGATTCTGCCTTTTTTGTATATACTTAAAGTGGGGCATAGTAACACTCTTGAAGGACAGGGAATTATTATTTGATAATTCTGCCACTTATATAATAACAAATTCAACAATTTTTATTGAGAGCCACATCCTGCTAAATGCTGTAAGGGATGCTATTATGAGTGAAGAAAGACATATGGATGTAAAACTAACAATAGAAAAATGTAAAATGGTAAAATGGGATGAGTTATTAATTCTATTTGAGGGTATTGAAGAAGACTTTGTATTTGAGGCAATAAGAGATCTGAGTCTCGAAGACTGAGTTGGATTTTAAAGGAAGAGTGAACAGGGTTTCTACTTACATACTTCAGAAGTATATTGAACTACATAGAATATAGATTACATATTCTAGTTGCATATATATGCAATATAGTATATATTATATGTTTTATATATTCTAGTTATATATATGTGTGTGTGTATACATATGAATGGGAATAAATAGCATGTTTGTGGAATCATTAGAGATTCAGTGGGTTTGGAAATTCAGCAGGCTTATGAAGGAAAGCTGTGGGAGACAGACTGGAAAGGCGGGTTGAAGAAGATGAGATTGTAGAAGTATTCTTCTGAATGTCATATTTATTTTGGACTTTATTTTGAGTAATGGAGAACTATTGGCACTTCTTGATTGTGAGAGCAAGATTTGTGTGTGCAAAGCAGTTTATATTTTAGGAATTCAGTCAATGCCTGACTGGATAAGACTAGGGAAAGATACAATCACCTGCAAAGAGATAGACTAAGCTGATTGCTCCTGGTTAATAAGGTAAGGAGGAGATAAGATTAAAGGTGTTACAGGAAAATGATCAGTAGAACTTGTTGGCATATTGGACATAAGGTAAAAGAGAAAAAATAATAAAAAATGACTCGGATACATACCTGATAGAGTAGATAGCTGAGGTAAATGGTGATATCATTTAGTGACATTAAAAATCCAGAAAGAGGAGCACATTGGCACATTGGCAAGCCTGGTTGTGTTGTATTCAAGTCTATCAACCTAGCATGAAGTTTGACCCTTTAAAAGTGAAAAAATTCTATGTTGTGGTTCTGTGATTGGGATTTTGGAGAATGGTAGTAATATAGGTTTCAGAAGAAAGGAGTTCACAGTGTCAGACATGTCATAAATATTGAGTTCATCAATTTATTGATAAGGTGATAGCAGGAGATAGGCTGGAAACCTTTTCCCTAGACAACGATTTTTGAAATTTCTACCTTTGAGTCACCTCCTCTAAGTTTGTATTTCTCATAGCATGGCCACTGGGGCAGCAAGCACCAGAAATCTGGAATTTGTTCAAGATGCATTTTAGACCCCACTTATTACTACTAAATCAGAAATGCTGGGCATTTAGAGGCCAGAATCTGTTTTAAGAATCCCACCATGCACAACAGATGAATTATTGAACTCTACATCTGAAACTAATGTGTACTATATGTTGGCTAATTGAATTTAAATTTAAAAAAAAGAATCCCACCACGTGATTCTGATTCACACTAAAGGATTTCAACATTGATTGCACATTGGGATCATCTGGGGATCTTTAAAATATACTGATGCCTGGGCCACTTTACCGATTCTGATATAGTCAGGTATGAGGTCTGGTCAAAGGACTATGGATTTTGAAAGTCTCCCAGGTGATTCTAATGTGCAGCTTGGGCTGAAAACTATTGTTCTAAAGAGTAACAATAAAGAAATACCAAGAGGAATGTTTCTCAGACTTCAAAAGTGAAAACCAATCATCTTAAAAATGCAGATTCTAATAGAGTAAGTCTGAGTGCAGCCTATGAGTGCATTTCTAATCAGTTCTTCTGTGAACTTGACCACAGACCACACTTCAAAGAGGGAAGCTCTAGAGTATAGTCATCACGTATGTATGATACACTCTCACAGATATGAAAAACAAGGGATTATTAGCTGGGGATGGTTTGTCTGGCATGGGAATCAGTAGCACAGGAAAAGAGGTGAGAGTAGGAGTCAGTCAAATTTATAAAAATATTTAATTTTTAGAATATTTTTAGATCGAGTTGTCCAAAACCACAAGTGCTTCTTAAAAAGACTGATCCTTTAAATTAAAGTACTGGAACAAGCTAACCTGAAGGGCTCAAAGTTAAATTTTTGTAGGTAGGCTCCAAGAGAATCATTGGATTCTTATTTCTTCCATGTTTTTCTGGAAAGAACATGGGTGTGAGTTTCTGATGTAACTTTGACAGTCCTATTAACTATTATTCTGGAAGGATTAACCCACATGGGCTCATATCAATCCACTCACAATTCAATGGGAAAGTACTTTCTATTTGTGTGTCCTCACCTATTAGTAAAAGTCAACCTCTAATTTTGGAACATTAGAACCATGGGGAAAAAGATCCCCAAAAGGAATTATGTAGTCTTCCTTTTGTTGTTGTTGCCATTTTTCAAAGAAATGTGCCTTTATGGATCTAATGAAGATTCATTTTTCAGTGTGTTTGCAGGAAACCAATTTAGCCTGTCCCCTTTTACCAATGAGAGTAGTCAAACCGTTACTTGTCTAATTGGGCTCAGCAATGTCCTAATTAGCAAAGCACCTCTGAGCCTGAGGTGACAGCTTACTCTTTGGCTCTTGAATTCTGGCTGCTTCTTCATTAATCAAAAGAAAAAAATAATCACATATGTTAGAATGATTAAAGACCTCTGCCTTTCCATTGAACCTTTAGGCTTCTGGTGTTAGGAGAGACGGACATTTTTTTTCCTTGTAAATTGCATTCTGGACTTGTTAATTGATTAGTAAATGAGTGAACTGATCTTGGATGGGAAAGGTATGAGAGATTAATTAATAGTAGTTAGTCAATATTAAAAGGAAATGGGTCAAAATGGAGTTCGGTACCATACATTCCTACTATGAGTTAACCCCTGTATTCTATTCACAAGATTCAAAAGGAGTTTTTTTAAAACTCACTCTACCATATTAATGTTTAATTAGGGTATAAAATGGTGAAATATCAGCTTTTAATATTTAATTTATTAAATAAGTTATGAAATATATTCAAAATCACAAGTCATATAATTACCTTATTAAGATAGAAATATGCTTTTCACATTTCTTGAAAATATTTTAGTCAAGCTCTCGATATGCATCTTCTAAAATAGTCTCATCATCAGTACAGTTGCTTGTTGTATCTTCCCTCTCATGCATTTGTCAAAAGCACATCATTTTACTGGCCCACATTTTTTTTTAGATAAAACACATTTTGGATCTGTATATGATATTCTCACTGGAAACTTTATCCTAAAAGTATACAACCACAAAACATGAGTACATTTGTTTTTTTATATTGTTCTATGTATATGCATTCATGATCTCCCCAACACAACCACTTTCTGCTTTGCTTTTTAAGTAAATTTTAAAAGGCGTATTTACAATCAAACACTTGGAATTATGAAGTCATGCTCACTAGAGTAATGAAGAAATCTGTATCAATTTTTTTTCATAGGGTGCATGGGTGGTTGAGTTGGTTAAGCGTCTGCCTTCAGCTCAGATCATGATCTCAGGGTCTTGGGATTGAGCCCCACATCGAGCTCACTGCTCAGCGGAGAGTCTGCTTCTCCTTTTCCCTCTGCCTGCCACTCCCCCTGCTTGTTCTGTCTCTGTCAAATAAATAAATAGAAGCTTAAAAATTTTTTTTCTTGCTTTCTCACCAATTAATCAGTCACTAGTAGTGACATGTGGTTTCAGACTATGTATTTTTTTTCCCTAAACAGAATTTGATTAGTCTAATTTAGTAAACAGAGAGAGGACCAGCAATAAGTAGACTTTGTAAGACCTGGATATAAAGTAACTATATCTGGTTATCTGAGAGTTAATATTTTAGGAGAAAAAAACTGTTTGCCTTATATTTGAACATACCCAACAATAATAATGTTTGGTCCACAGAAATTGTTCTAAAACAAATTCATACTAATTATCAATGCTTTTGAATTCTACATTCAATCTTATTTTTGTATGTATTTGAAACTGATTATGATTGATAAAAATTATAAATACAATTTAGGGAATTCTCAAAAGGTATTCATACATTATATAAAAAGTGAAATACACACTATATACTCTCTTACAAGATTGAGGCCTTTGTGGACTATATTTCTTTTGCTAAAAGTTATTTTTGCTGGGAGAGGCAAATTACTAGGGATGGTATCTGGAAGCAAAATTAATTCAGTCTTAATTTAATCTTAGGGATTTTCCCTTTAAATTTAGTAACTTCTAAATTTGAACCCACTTTAAAAAGTTGTGCTTACCTGTGTATTGGCCAACTTTTGCAAATGGTGGTGACGAAATTGCAGCCACTTTCCACAATGCACATTTTTTTTATTGTTGTGGGTATAATTTGAAGGCTGTTCTCTGCTAGGCTCCACTGGGTTCAGCCCAGATCCATGAGTCTTCTTGCTCCTGGATCCCTTCTGAAGAAGGAGCCACCATCTGTGACATGATGTTCTCATGGCAGAGGACAGCCGCTCAGGTGGGCCAGAGCCGACCCAGGCAAGGCATTTAAAACTTCTACTTGAGCAAATGTGTACCACATTCACTCACACTCCATTGACCAAAGAAAGTCATATGGCTAAATCAATGTCAATGGGGCAAAAGAATATATTCCCTGCAGATGGGGAAGCATGACAAGGATGGGGAGGAGACAAATAAGTGTGAGCAAATAATACAATCCACCACTGATAATCACTTTGCTGACTGTCTTGTAATGTGTAACACTTGCTTAATCGTCATTAGAACTAGAATTAATGTCAGCAAGTGTGAAGGACACATATTGCTTTTAGGTACTTAAAATGGCCATGAAATTGGATGAAGGTCAATATGTCAAAGTTGAGAAAAGCCAGTCAATATGTTTTCTAATGTACTTTTAGTTTCTAATGATGCTATTATTAATACTTTCTTTTATGCTTTTTAAACTTATCAGAATAATTTTTATTTATAAGTCCTATTTGGGAGTTTTTCCTTTCTGTACCATCCCTGTCAGTGTAGCTTCAAGTCTGGTTCTCTTCCAGCTCTCCCAGAGAGTCAGGAGATATTTAATTTCCCTTAGTATTTCTGCTAAACTAGCTAGACTAAACTCTTTTCTATATATATCCTATGGAGTGGATATGTATCTTTAAGAAGCTAATATATAAGAAGGTACCTAGCATATGGTATGCATTTTAAAAAGTCACCTCATTTTCAGTTCTATAATTTCATTTTGAAAATGTTGATGTATTACTTTACTGTTGATTTTTTTTGTCATGATACTTTCAAATTCTTAAGAATTTCTTACCTTAATTTTTTTCATTGTCTCTGAAAGCCCGGGGGTGGTAATGAACATAAGATGAAAAGCAGTTTTTCTACCACTCTCTGAAGATGTTTCTAAATCAATCATATGTCCCAGACTATCCAAAGCAATTCCAATTTAAAATAAGCTGCTGCACTGTCCCCATAGGTATACTTTTATATATGACATCCATGTTCCATGTTTTGGTTCACAAAAATATGATATCCTTGGAACTTCTGGTTTAGTAAACATGTAGAGATTAAGGAAGTGGCATGCTAGGAGAGGGCATGGAAGCTCTGGGCCCTTTCCCTCTCCTGTGCCCTGTGCATCTCTTTAATCTGGCCATTCCTGAATTATATCCTTTTATAATAAGCTAGTAATCTAGTTTTAAGTTCTGCTCCCAGGTGGTGTTTCTTTTTAGGCAACTCAACAGAAGAATTATAAGAGAATCCAAAAAGCAGTTTATGATGATTACAAATTTGTCACTAAGACAGACCCTAAAAATTTAGGGCTCATACATCTCATTTTTACCAGCCGTATATGCATGGATTTTTCATGGATGTAAGACTGTGTCATGAGTGAAATTGATAGTAAAGTGATTTGCTTATGAAGAATACAGGAAAAATAAGATCTGATAGAAGATAGATGATGTGCACAGAGTCCAATTAAAGGGTTGCCAAAAGTTAACAAAGAGCTGACACTTAAAATAATTGAGGGAGAGGAAGAGAAGCAAAAATCTACATGGAAAAAGGAAACAAAAAGCCCTTCTAATATTCTCACCAATGATTGGTTTAAGTTGTTTGAGAACACTGACTTCAAAGTAGACAAAGAAAGTAAAGAATTTTAGTTTTTGAATCCAGTTGTTTAAAAAGTTAATGAAGAAAATTCTTAGAGCAACAAATACTTTATGAAAAAGAAGAGAAGGAAGAACTAAAAGGAAAACCGAGTGATGCAGAAAGTTCTAAGAATTCAGATGATGAAAAAGACTGAGTTGAAGAGGTCAGGAAACAGCACAGACTTTTCCAACAAGAGGAAAAAGCAGCAAGAACGACTGAGGAAGAACCAGCAGACAGTCCTCAATCCCCAGTTTTATGATGTCAAAGCAGGAGAAATCAGAAGCTACAAAGATTCTGCCACAAAGCAGAAGCTGATGAATAAAACCCTTGAAGATCATTTGAAACTTGAAGCAAAAAATGGGGCATTGAGTGTATCAGAAGCCATGGTTGTCAGCAAACAATTGACATTCATGTTAAAAAGTTCTGAACGGCAGAAGCAACAGGAGGCTGAGAAACTGCACCAAGAGAGGGAAATATTTTGTCATTCAGCGGTCACCTGAAGTCAAGATACAGAAGAGAACTGCTGTTTCATTGAATTTGGAAACAATCCTACATCTGATTTGGAAGGAGCACTTCTCCAAATGGGTCATCATTAGAGTCTCTTAAACACAGACAAGGGAATGCACATTTTAAAAGTTCCATATAAATTCTTGATATATCTGCACAGGTAAATATTTGACAACTTGTCCCTGTGCTTATGGGTAGGACTTTGAAGCTGGGCCCCCACCACCTGGTCAGTGCATGGCCCCAGGCTGCTTTTCATACGTTGTTCCTTTCCATAAACATTGTCCTTTTCCCCCTGATTTTAATCAGGTAAACCACATTGTTGTCTTTTAATACTGTGAAATGCATACCATGAAATGAAAGGTTATCCTGCGCTAAAAATGAAGATCGATCATATTCTGTAACTTTTTTCTTATAACACCTGCTACCATTCATGATTAAACCATTCAGGAGTATCATCCCTGTCTTATATGATGTGTATATATTGCCGTGTTTGTGTTTATAGGTATATGTTAATATGTTTGTTACTTATGTGTGTGTTTGAGATTTTTTTAAAAAATATATTTTATACCAAGAGAATATAATTTAGTGATAATAACAACTTGAAACAAGAAGTGGAAGCTACTGGTTATTCTTTTAACTTTTCAAAAGATTAAATACAGATTTTTTATTTGTTTCTTAAGTTTAATTAAAGATAAACTGGCTGGAGAAGACATTTTATTAAAAACCTTCATTTAAACAACACATACACTATCCTTAAATATAACTTTCAGTTAAATATGAGGAAAATCTAACTTCGAAATCTGTCTCCTTGTTAATTTTCTGGATAATTTGGCATTTGGCTTATCTGATTGACATTATTTATGTCATTCCTGAAGCTGAATGTTGAAGAGGACCATGGACACAAATACTGAAGAATTATTGTGCAGCCAGGATATCTGTCCTCCCTGTGAGAGCCTCCAGACTAAGGGGATTGTGTTAATTCAGAGACCCAGGTTGGCTATGTGGGAGGGAAGAGAAGTAAAGACAAACGACAGAAGAATGGGATCCATAGTGACTGTGGTCCTCAGGTATTCTCTTTAGCGTGCAAGTAATAGTCATTTATTTTTACAATTAAAAACAATTCATTTTACATAAAATGTTCCATATTTTGAAAGGTATATTTTTTTAATTTAAAAAGAAAGATCAGGGTGCCTGGGTGGTACAGAGAGTTGAGCGTCCAGCTCAGGTCATGATCTCAGGGTCGTGATATCAAGCCCCCACAATGGGCTTTATGCTCAGCCTGCAGTCTGCTTGAGATGCTCTCTCCCTCTTCCTCTGCCCCTCCCGCTCACGCTTTCCCAATCACTCCCCCCCGTTTCTAAAATAAGTAAATCTTAAAAAAAGAAAAAATCACTACAGAAAATTCTATTAGCATTTTGGGCTATATATTTTGAGACTTTTTTCTATTTATGCATATTTATTTTCTTTAAAAATGATTTCATACTGTACATATTAGTTATTAACTTGTTTTTGTTACCTAACACTCTACCTTGGATATATATCCCTACAATGTATTCTATTACATCATTTTGATGATTGCATAAAGTATTTTACCACATGGAGATTACATAACTTTTTAAACCAGCTTGTTTATTTTTCTCTCATATTTCATTTTTCAGCATAAATGTTTTTGAGACAAGTGTTTTTACAGATAAACCTTGGGAAAATGCATCATTATTTCTTAGGATAAATTTCTAAAAGTGTAAATCCTAGATAAAAGATCATATATATTTTTAAATTTTAAGAAAATATTATGGACACTTTCTCTAGAAAATTTGCATTAATTTACATTCAATTCAGCAGTATTCATGAGGGGATCCATTTTTCCACTCCTTCACTGATTGTCATTCTTCATAACCTTGACCTACTTGAAAGCCAGTTAATAATAAGCTGAATTTTCTTTTTTAAGAAACTATTTTCCAGGAGTGCCTGGGTGGCTCAGTCAGTTAAGTGTCTGTCTTCCACTCAGGTCATGTTCTCAAAGTCCTGGGATCGAGCCCCACATTGGGCTCTTGGCTCAGTGTGGAGTCTGCTTCTCCTGTTTCCCCTCTGCTTGCTCATTCTCTTTCTTTCTTGCTCACTCTCTTTCTCAAGTAAATAAATAAAATCTAATTTAAAAAAAGGAAGAAAGAAAGAAAGAAAGAAAGAAAGAAAGAAAGAAAGAAAGAAAAAGAAAAAAAAACTATTTTCCATTATCCCTATTTCCATTTTCTGTCTAAGAGTCTGTGGAAGAAGAGGTTAAAATCTCAGTGGCTATTCCTACTCATTCAGTGGCCTGAGCAGTGGAACTTGCAGACCAATCTTCCATGACAGGCTGAGCACTCTAATTTTCAGAAAGGAACTACTGGATAGGCACAAAGGGAGCCTGTACACCTTCAGACCAGTCTGAGATTTCAGGTTGAGTTAGTAGGAAATTTAGGGAGCTGGAGCAGTCCGTTCACCCTGAAATTCCTTCTTGGTCACAGCCTTTTTCAGCAGCAGCCTGTTCTTTTCACTCTCTTCAGGATCTCTGTAAGTAGAGATCACATATTACCTCCCATGGATGTTCAAGGGAGATTCTGCCATACATGCGCAGAGCTTCCTGGGCCAACGTTTACCGTGTACCAGACTTTTAGAATGAGTTCCCTTTTTGTTGCATGTGGGATGGCAATGTCCACATAGTGCAGAGCAAAGTCTGTGTTACAGAGAGCAGCAGTAGGCAGATTAACACAGCACACCTCTGTAAGAGGCTACTGGTGAGCTCCAGGATCAGTCACTGCTGCAAGTCACAGCTCCCAAAGGCTGGATCTGGTTGGCAAACGTTCCAGGAGTGGAGTGGCCAGCAATAGGAGTGACTCCAGTGGCACAGCAAACTTCAGTGCATCTTACCAGCCAGTATTCCTGGAGGATATGGCACTGATATCAGCTGCGTTTTCAATGGCACAAGCTGCCAGCAGAATCTTCTCCCAGGTTCTCTTCAGGCTTATGATATAGATACTATCTCTTTTCTTTTGTAGATGTATTGTTCCATTTGGAAGTCAAGTGTGGTGCATCTAAATGGAGTCCTGCTGCAAGAGATTTTGAGGACATTGTCCTCCTTGATTTGTGAGATATCAAAGGCTCCAGACAATTTGAAAATTTCCCTTTAATTTATGAAGGGAACTCAGAATATCATATGGATCCCTCTTGGGGCAGCACAGAAAGGTAACGAGCTGTATTTTTTTTTTTTTAAATGGTTTTTCATTATATTATGTTAGTCACCATACAGTACATCCCCGGTTTCCGATGTAAAGTTCGATGATTCATTAGTTGCGTATAACACCCAGGGCACCATGCAATACGTGCCCTCCTTACTACCCATCACCGGTCTATCCCATTCCCCCAACCCCCTCCCCTCTGAGGCCCTCAGTTTGTTTCTCATAGTCCATAGTCTCTCATGTTTCATTCTTCCTTCTGATTACCCCTCCTTTCTTTATCCCTTTCTTCCCCTACCAATCATCCTAGTTCTTATGTTCCATAGATGAGAGAAATCATATGATAGTTGTCTTTCTCTGCTTGACTTATTTCACTTAGCATTATCTCCTCCAGTGCCGTCCATGTTGCAGCAAATGTTGAGAACTCGTTCTTTCTGATAGCTGAGTAATATTCCATTGTATATATGGACCACAACTTCTTAATCCAGTCATCTGTTGAAGGGCATCTCGGCTCCTTCCACGATTTAGCTATTGTGGACAATGCTGCTATGAACATTGGGGTGCATATGGCCCTTCTCTTTACTATGTCTGTATCTTTGGGGTAAACACCCAGTAGTGCAATGGCTGGGTCATAGGGTACGAGCTGTATTTTAATTCACATTTCCATTATTATCAACTTACAGTTTTTTTTTTCATGTGCATTGTCTGTTTATATTTCTTCATTTGTGAATTACCACTTATGACATTTTCCTATTTTTCTTTGGAGTGTTTTGCTTGTAAGTTGCAAGCATTCCTTTTGTAGTAACCAGTTTAAAAAATAATCACTCAAACATGTTGCAAATAAACTTGCTCAATTTGGAGCTTTCTTTTTAAACCTGTTTACCGGTATTTGCAAGCAGCTTTTTATTTATGTTTTTTATAATTTTGGGTCAAAAATGAGCTATTGAAAATAGATTTTCAGAAAAACTAATCTGGCAGTGATAGGGAAGCTTGTTTAGCCAGGGAAAGCTCAATTAGGAGATTAATTCATAATCAAAAACTGAAATACGGGTCTGCAGGCAGAAGCCAGAGATGGAAATAAAGCAAAGTGAATAAATGTCAGATGCCTTTTTAAGGGAAAAAAAAATGATAAGGATTGGTTGAATGTAGGATCTAAAGGGATGTAAGAATCATGGATGATTACAAAGTTTGAGACTGAGAAAAATGTACCAGTGCTAGAAATATAAACATTGGCATGCTGTACCTTTGAGTCTCAAAGTTTGCTTTGTTTTGTTTCATTTCAAGTAAATTAACTTTACTATAACAACAATCTACAAAATGAACACTGAAGAGTTCTTAGAATTTTTTTTCTACTACATCTTTGATGAGTGTTTTGAAATAACCAGTCATGTTTTATTCTGTTTCATTACTTAACCAATATCTGTGTTGTCAGCTAGTAGCCCTAGGTAAAGAGGATTTTCTCAGCCTTCCAACTTCCTACTATGGTTGTGTTAATCCTCCTGTCCCATGTTGGCCAGGGTCATAGGTGATTTGTTGGGATTATTTGCTGTGTCATCAGACTCCGGTATGCAATCTGCTTTTGTCCCTGCCCCTATGTTTCTGAGTCACCCAGTACCGTATCTAAACTCAAGTTTAGTAATATGCGGGATCATGGGCAATGGCAAATGGTTTGGCTGATCAAGGGCCTGTAAAGAGAAAGAATAAGATTTTGAGGGAGATTGAAGGAGGTCTGGGGTAGAGACCTGTTGTTAGATATATGAGAACGGGCATGAACTGTGGAGAACAAAAGGCACTGATACATTGTTGTCTCTGGCTATAGGAATGTGATACCCTGCTTATGAAAGGTTGTCATAGGAATTCCATAGAAGGAGTTCTCTGGATTTCTCTAACACCTTATCCACAATTCCAAAAATACAAAGATCTCTGAAATTCAACAGTTATTTTTCTTTTTGCAAACTCATTTGGCAATAGAAACTTACTTGAACTGACATGAGGACATTTATACTTTTTATTGTATACTTTTGAGATAAAATTGATATATAACATGCTATTTTCAGATGAACAAGATGATCATTTAATATCTGTATATATTGCAAAATGATCACCATAATAAGTATAGTTAACATCATCACCACAGATAATTACAATTTTTTCCTTGTGATGAGAACATATGATATCTATTCTCTTAGCAGCTTTTCAATATACAATATTTTTAATAATAATTTTTTATTATATTATGTTAGTCACCATACAGTACATCCTTAATTTTTGATGTAGTGTTCCATGATTCATTATTTGCGTAAAACACCCAGTGCTCCATGCAATATGTGCCCTCCTTAATATCCATCACCAGCCTATCCCAATCCCCCACCTGCCTCCCCTCTGAAGCCCTCAGTTTGTTTCCCAGAGTCCATAGTCTCTCATGGTTCATTGCCCCTTCTGCTTACCCCCCCTTCATTCTTCCCTGCCTTCTCCTACCGATCTATTTCTTATGTTCCATAAATGAGTGAAACCATATCATAATTGTTTTTCTCTGCTTGACTTATTTCACTTAGCATAATCTCCTCCAGTCCCATCCATGTTGCTGCAAATGTAGGGTAATTGTTCTTTCTGATGGCTGAGTAATATTCCATTGTATATATGGATTAAGAAGATGTGGTCCATATATTCAATATACAATATAATATTATTAACTACAGTCACCATGCTGCACATTGTATCCAATGGCATCTTTATTTTATAGATGGAAGTTTGTACCTTTTGGACCCTTTCCATCCATTTCACCTCCCCTACTCCCCACCTCTGGCATCCATCAAACTGTTTTCTGTATCTCTGAGTATAGGTTTTTGTTTGTGTGTGTTTGTTTTTAGATTCCACATGTAAATGAGATTATATGTTATATGTCTTTCTCTGTCTGACTTATTACACATAACCCTCAAGGTCTAGCCATGCTGTTGCAAATGGCAAGATTTCATTCTTTTTTATAGCTGAGTAATATTTTAGTCCGTGCGTGTATATCACATTTTCTTTATCCATTCATTCGTCGGTGGACCCTTAGGTTGCTTCTGTGTGTTGGTTATTGTAAATAGTGCTTCAGTGAATATGGGAGTGCATATAACCTTTTGAGTTAGTGTCTTCATTTCTTTTGGATAAATATCCAGAAGTGGAATTGCTGGACCAATGATTGTTCTATTTTAAAGTTTTTGAAGAACTTCCATACTGTTTTCCATTATGACTGCACCAATTTACAATCCCAGCAACAGTGCAAGTGTTCCCTTTTCTCTACATCCTTGCCAGTACTTGTTATTTTTGTCTTTTTGATAATAGCCACTCTAACAGGTTTTTTTTTTTTCATTCTAACAGTTTTGAGGTGATATTTCCTTGTGGTTTGATTTACATTTCTCTGATAATCAGTGATAGTGAGCACCTTTTATGTACCTGTTGGTTATTTGTATGTCTTCTTTGAAAAACTGTCTATTCAGATCTTCTGCCCATTTTTAAATCAGATTGTTTTTGCTATTGAGTTATATGAGTTCTTTTTATATTTTGGATATTAACCCTTTGTCAGATATATGATTTGCAAATATTTTCTTCCATTCGATAGGTTGCCTTTTTATTTTGTTGATTATTTCCTTTGTTGTGCAAAGGCTTTTTAGTCTGATGTAGTCTCACTTGTTTATTTTTGCTTTTGCTTTTGCTGTCTTTGTTTTTGGTGTCAGATCCAAAAAATCATTGAGACCCATGTTAAGGAGCTTACTGCCTATGTATTCTTCTAGGACTTTTATGGTTTCAGGTCTTAAGTTCAAGTCTTTAATCCATTTTGAATTCATGTTTGTGTATGGCATAAGATTGTGATCCAGTTTCATTCCTTTGCATGTGACTGTAAGGTTTTTGCAGTACCATTATTGAAGGAACTGCTCTTCCCCATTGTATGTTCTTGGTTCTTTTGTCATAAATCAATTGACTATATATGCATGGGTTTACTTTAGGATCTCTATTCTTTCTAGTTTAAACTATTATTAATAAAGCCAATAAATTAAAGATTCCAAATGATACATCATTTTCCCACACAGTAAGGGTTATATCGGTGAGAGGAGCACCAACATTACTAAGAATTTAGGTGTTGGCTCTCTTCCGTAGACTAGGGCAGGATAGGGTGCTACAGGACTGAACTCACTACTAACAATAGAAAATGAATAGGATCCCCAAACAATAGAAGCCAGTGGCATTGGTTAACCATCAGATGCCTGGTGCATACAATCGTTCATAATGACCCTCATGTCATCTGTCACTGTTGTACCAGTGCCTCTTTCTCTGCTCACATCTATGGCTACACCAGAGATCCCTTATAATCAGTGATGGAAATGTTTGGGTTCTTGAATGGGTCCACTTGGTATGTGGACATAGATGAGAAATATAAATAAATAACAACTGCACTATATCCTCATTCAGGGTAAAAAAATTAGTGATGGCATAAGATATCTAGGGATAAACCTAACCAGAGAGGTGAAAGATCTGTACTCTGAAGAGTATAGAATACTCATGAAAGAAATTGAGGAAGACACACACAAAAAAAGGAAAGACATTTGATGCTCATGGATTGGCAGAACAAATACT
The DNA here is from genome assembly GCF_024610735.1 of Ursus americanus. Classification (NCBI taxonomy): domain Eukaryota; kingdom Metazoa; phylum Chordata; class Mammalia; order Carnivora; family Ursidae; genus Ursus; species Ursus americanus. The sequence goes on from NC_142139.1 coordinate 9,360,930, forward strand.
GTTAAAATGTCTATGCTACACAAAGCAGTCTACACATTCAGTGCAATATCTATCAAAATACCACCAGCATTTTTCACAGAGCTGGAACAAACACTTCTAAAATTTGTATGGAACCAGAAAAATATCCTGAATAGCCAAAGGAATGGTGAAAAAGAAAACCAAAGCTGGAGGCATCACAATTCCGGATTTCAAGCTGTCTTACAAATCTATAATCATCAAGACAGTATAGTACTGACACAATATAGACACATAGATCACCAGTACCGAATAGAAAACCCAGGAATGGACCCTCAACTCCATGGTCAACTAATATTTGAGAAAGCAGGAAAGAATATCCAATCAAAAGAAGTGTCTTCAACAAATGGTGTTGGGAAAACTGGACAGCCATATGCAGAAGAATGAAGCTGGATCATTTTCTTACACCATACACAAAAATAAATTTAAATTCAAAATGGATGAAAGACCTAAATGTGAGACAGGAATCCATCAAAATCCTAGAGGAGAACACAGGCAACAACCTCTTTGACCTTGGCTGCAGCAACTTCTTGCTAGACACATCTCCAAAGCAAGGGAAGCAAAACCAAAAATGAACTATTGGGACTTCATCAGGATGAAAAGCTTTTGCACAGCAAAGGAAACAACAAAACTAAAAGGCAACCTATGGAATGGGAGAAGATATTCACAAATGACATATCAGATAGTGGGCTAATATCCAAAATCTGTAAAGAACTTATCAAACTCAACACCCAAAAAATATTTTTCCCAAAGAAGACATACAAATGGCTAACAGACACATGAAAAAATGCTCAACATCACTCAACATCAAGGAACTACAAATCAAAACTACAATGAGATACCACCTTACACTGCTCAGAATGTTTAAAATCAGCAGCTCAGGAAACAACAGATGTTGGCAACGATGCAGAGAAAGGGGTACCCTCTTACACTGTTGGTGGGAATGCAAACTGGTACAGCCACTCTAGAAAACAGTATGGAGGTTCCTCAAAAAGTTGAAAATAGAGCTACCCTATGACCCAGCAATTACACTAGTAGGTATTTATTCAAAGGGTACAAAAATAGTGATTCAAAAGAATACATACACCCCAATGTTTGTAGTAGCAATGTCCACAATAGCCAAACTATGGAAAGAGCTCAGACATCATTCAATAGATGAATAGATAAAGAAGAGGTGATATGTACATATATATATATGTATTCCATTATATATGTATATACGTATTGTATAATATACATATATACGTATAATGGAATATTACTCAGCCATCAAAAAGAATGAAATCTTGCCATTTGCAATGATATGGATGGAACTAGAGGGTATTGTGCTAAGCAAAATAAGTCAGAGAAAGACAAAAACTACATGATTTCACTCATGGGGAATTTAAGAAACAAAACAGAGGAACATGGGGAAGAGAAGGAAAAATAAAATAAGATAAAAACAGAGAGGGAGGCAAACCATAAGAGACTCTTAACTATAGGAAACAAACTGAGGGTTGCTGGAGGGAAGGTGGGGGGAGGGGGGGTGGGATGAGGTAATTGGGTGATGGGCATTAAGGAGGACACTTGATATAATGAGCAGTTATATGCAACTGACGAATCACTAAATTCTACCCCTGAAACTGATAACACATTATATGTTAACTAAATTGAATTTAAATTAAAAATTTTTACAAAGGAAAGAAAACAACACGTTAAAAAAAAAAAAAGATAATGGTGATGGAAAATCATCCCATTGAGAGAGGTTCAGATAGTGCCCTGGTAATCTACTTTATGTAGACAGAAATGTGGCCTAAGCTTAGTATATGTATGGAATAATGGGCCATGATAAATGGCTTGACTGCTCAGGGGCCTGGAAAGAGAAATGAAATGAAAGATCAGTTTCAAAGAGTTCTGGGCAGAGGCATGTAGGTGGACATATGAAAATGGTCACATACTGTGGAGATCTTCACATCACACCATAATGGGCACCAGAGATCCAACAACATGGAAGAGCCAATAAACATCCTGATAAACAAAACTGAATTGGCTAGTTGTAATGAGCCAGCCTCTGGTCCTCAGCCATCCCCGTGCTGACACAATGGATACATAAAAGAAGTATCCATGGTAACAGAGATACAGATTATGCATAGGCCAATAGTATGGGCTGCTACTTGCCAAAGCCATAGAATGTCCAACCTGTCAGCAACAGAGACCAGAGCAGAGCCTTCTATATGGCATAAACTAGCTACATGGTGGTCAGCTAAATGCATTGGACCCCTTCCACCTTGAAAGTAATAATAATTCATTTTGATAAGAATAGATACATATTATGGTTATGGAGTTGTTTTTCCTATGGATGGAGCCCTAACCAGCAATACTGTCCAAGGGTCTACAAAACATGATCCCTCACTATATAATATTGGGTCAAATCAAAGGACCATTTGATAGAACAGGGGGTTTGCAGCTGATCCATAACATGGTCCACCAGTCATATTATTTTTCATGTCCTTTGAAAGATGCTGGCCAGATGGAGCAATGAAATAACCTGCTAAAGGCAAAATGCTAGTTTACAGGAAATACTTTACAATGATACCATTTTCTCCAGGAGATAGTGTCCTTTTAATTCAAAGATCTTTATATGATGCTGTGTCCTCAATAAGGAAAATATGTTGGTTCAGGAACCAAAGTGTAGAAGCAGGATTAATCCCACTTACTATCATTCTCAGGGACTCACTTGGCAAATTTGTGCTTCTCATCCTTGTTGTTCTGGGTTGCTTTTCTCTCAAAGGGGGAATCTTTCCAAGACACACAGCAAGAGCCCTGTTGAACTATACGCTAATAATTGCCACTTTGATACTCCATGCTTCTCTTGAAAGTGACCAGAATGCAAGTGGTAGCATATTGGTAAGGGTAATTGACACTTTTCACAAGTAGAAGTAATTGAAGGGGACAGGGAACAATATTTTTAATATGCAGATAATCATTTGGGTACCTCTTTGTGCTCCCTCACCAAGTTTTGGTGGTTAGTGGAAGAATTCAGTAACTTTTCCCTGAGAAGGTCTTGGTGACCTAGGGCTCAGAAACCTTGGCAAGGGTGGTCTGAGCAATGCCACTGGAATGAAGGATTTATTCACTCAGCTACTGGGAAGTTTGCCAGAGGAAGGCCTCCAAATGTCAGCCCTTTTTGGTCACAAGAAGACAACAGCACCTAAAATCCTTTTTTCCAGCAGCAGCCTCTATCCAATGATTGATCAACGCAGGGGGTATGAAGACTCATCCTCCTCACTCCAATTTGGGACAACACTAAAGGACAGTACCAAGTCAAGAACTTCCCATGTGGTTGCCTAAAGCCCTTTTTGGAATGGAATTAACATTCCTCTTTGCCCAATCCTGTCTCCTTCAATTCTCTTCACCAGGTTTTGGTCCCAAGAGCATATCCAAATAATATCCTTCCCTGAACTTCTGTCTCAAAGTCTGGTTCTTATAGAAACTAGCCTGAGACAACATATTTATTTAAGGGGCACTACTTCAGACATTGCTGAAAATGTTATGTACTATATGATATAAATACCATATTTATTTTTTAAAATCTGAAAAGTTTTGAATTTTAAAACACAGTTGGCTCCAAAGTTTTCAGATAAGGAATCAGGGACCTGTGTTTATCAAATGCAATAGTTCTAATAAGGAATAGAAACTATGAATCTTTTACGTTTGCCTGTGACCAACACTTCCACCTTTTGAGTCTTCCTTCCTCTTTGAAAAAAATGTTTTCCTCTACTACTGGGCTCAAGAATCTTTCACAAGGCTTGCTCTCTAAGAAGGTTCACATTTCCTTCTCTTAATATCAAACGATGATATTTAGAAGATTTAATATTCAACTTTACATTTTATTGCATTATATCTTTCCCACTACAAATATGTAAGTGTTTCCCAAAGAATAACCTTTCTTAAATTTCTAGATTAAAAATAAAAATTAGCAAATTATCTTCTGCTAACAGAACTGTATTATATACAGTTTTCTCTTTGGCATGTTATAGAAATTGCTTAGTGAGACTGGAAAGTAATCGCTAGAATGAGCCCAATCAATACTTAGAATTATGCATTTTATCCACATTTGTTATAAAGATTGCTTCCTTGTAAACGTGATGGTTTTTGAAGTGTTCTCTGGCATTATGGCTCCATCAAGTGGTGAAGTTGACATGAAACTTTCAGTTTCATTTCCATCCTAGAATTTCTATGAAGGCACTATCTGTAACTAAATAGTTCTTTGTTTCAAAGCACAGACAGACATTTTTACCTTGGAAATTCTAATGATTTTTTTTTTTATGAACAGAGAGATGGATTATTTTTAAATTTTTGGTATAGAAACTAAAGAATCACATTTTTCCTACTATTTACAATTTGGTTCTTTGAATATTTTAAAATTACCATTTGCTACTCCAAAAGGGTATTGCCAGGCCTTAGGTCCTCACTTACTTTTGGCCAGAGACAGTTCCTTACCACATGGGTCTCTCCATATGACTGCTCACAACATGGCACCTCGTTTCTCCTTTGAGCAGTGGATCCAAGAAAGAAGGAGAGAGAATAAGGAAAAAAGAGCATAAGGGAAGTCACAAGCTTTTTGTGACCTAATCTCACAAGTGAAAACCTATCACTTTTGCATTTTTTTTCTCGTTAGAAATGAATCACTAGGTCCAGCCCACATCCAAGGCGAGAGGGTTACACTATAGCCTGAACACCGGGAGGCAAGGATCACTGGTCACCCTCTTAGAGGCTGCCTACCACAAGTGCTTCCCTGAAATAAATGTACAACCTCTAAAATGTTCATACTGTACAAAAGTTTAAATATGTTATCATTCACTTACAGAAATTAATAATTTTATTATTAATAATAGGGTTTACTATGGTTCAAGTATCACATATTTACTCATTAATTGTTACAACCCTTGAGGCGCCTGGGTGGTTCAGTGGGTTGAGTGTCTAGCTCTTGATTTTGGCTCAGATCATGATCTTAAGGTGGTGAGACTGAGCTCTGTATCAGGTTCCATGCTGAGCATGGAGCCTGCTTAGGATTCTCTCTCTCTTCTTCTCCCTCTGCCCCTCCCCGCTGTGCACGCACACACATACTCTCTCCCTCTTTCTCTAAAAAAAAAAAAAAAAAAAAAAAGTTACAAACCTATAAGGTAGTATTATTATTATTCCCATCTACCAGATAAGGAAACTGAGACACAGAAAAATTAAGTAATTTGGCAGGATTTGAAACTAGGCCATCTGTCTCTAAAGGAGAATTACAAAGTTTAACACAATTTTTACTTGCTATAAACAGATTTTGTAAATGGAAGATGAGACACACCGTTGAAAATAGAAATAAAATAGAATTTTAGGAATAATTCACAAGTTTCCATTACTCCATCTGATACGTTTTTAATATAAATATCATGATCAACTGCTACTTTGCCTATAATAGCCCTCATTTAGACCGGTATCCTGATATGATTGTTAATAAAAATTCTTCACCCTCAGAAGTGTCCAGGTTTGGGTGATAAATCACTAACCGTAAATATAAGGCTATAAAAGTGTCCCAACACATTTGAAGAATATTTCACATTTCATTATTAGACAAAATTTAATCTTCCCACTATACCTCCAAGTGATTATGACATGGGCCTAATAATGGGCTGATAATCACTGTTCAAGATGGTGGAAACTGTAAGAACAGTAATGGCAAAATAGTATCACAGTATAATTTGTCTTAATTAGCGAACAGCACAAATCATTTAGCTAGTTCCCACACACATGTAGAGTCAAAAACTCAAACATACTGAAAAAATCAATTATAACAATACCAAGCTATTTGAGAACCTATTACTTTGTCCTTTACAAGTGCTATGTAAAATGTGATCTGGTAAGTTGATTAATTTTATCAGTAGAAATATCCCAACTAGATAGATTTTGCTCCAAGATTAGAATTAAAAAAAAAAAAAGCTGCTTATGTTTGTTTAACTAAGTTAGGCAAGTGAATGCCTATATCATCAATAAAACCTAATCATTTTTAGAATTAATAAGGAATAAATAGATTTAAAATTGTTGAAACATGCACTACAAAGTAAATGTATAGAAAAGAACTAAGAACATGTATATTTCCAGATAATGCTGTAGTAGGGAGAAAGGTTGTGCTTTGATCTTTAGCCAGAAGAGGGCACTACATGACTGCCATATGATGGTGTGTTAGTCTACATTTTAAAAAATCTAGAAAACTGAATCTGTGGGAAAAAAGTGATGAATCATAGCATCCAAACACTATACACCGAAATCATTTAATGAAGATAATTCTCCAAATGATACTGCTTAAAGTATTCAGCTTTCCTTCTGAGAATTTAATAAACCTTATTTCAATATACATATGGTTTATTAGAGTCAAGGGTTTAAGGTGCAGGAAGACAGTTCAATTGTTAAAGGGCACTAAAAGCCCCTACTCTAAGATCTTCATTCTACCAATGATACAGCTGAATTTCAGAGACGTTATGTGGCATGCTTGAGACCCAGGGCTGGCACTGTCATCTGAGATTGAGTTCTCTAACTACCCCTCTCAGACTGACCCTTCAATAGTCTTCAGCTCACCAACACAGCAGGGCACCACCCTGGACACTGACATAGGAGCTCAGGTCAGAACCTGAGGCAGCACTGGCAGCACCAGATGTACCAATTCACTTCCAAATACTGAAGTTAATACAGTTGGAATATAAACATTTTTATCATGCTTATACTTAAGAAATGTTTCTAATAAAACACAAATTCCTCTTTCCAAAATGAAATCAAAATGTTCGCCAGTGAAAGGGGGACTGCACAAGAGAAGAGAGCAAAACACTATATTAGTTTTCCTGCTGGCCCAAATAATGTCAGTCTCTGGTCATAGAATGATAACATTACAGAACTAGAAAATTAGCGATCAGATTGTGTCTCTTACTTATAAATATTTTATACATGAAGAATCTAAGGCCCTGGAGGTTAAATGATTGTCTTGAGAACACAAACCTGGCAAGTACTAGAGTAATAGATCACTAAGGTCTGTGGAGGGCAGAATTCTATGATGACCTTCTCCCCTTGTGTTGCTTACATGATTAAATTACCTTAGAAGGCAAAAGAAGTTTTGCCCTGCAATTAATGTTACTTATCAGTTGACCTTAAAATAGAGATTATCCCGGGGCACCTGGGTGGCTCAGTTGATTGAACATCTGACTCTTGATTTCGGCTCAGGTTATGATCTCAGGGTCATGAGATGGAGCCCCATGTGGGCTCCATGCTCAGCGGGGAGTCGTCTTCTCTCCCTCTTCCCATGCTCCTCCCCCCACTCATTCTCTCTTTCTCTCTCTCTCTCTAAAATAAATAAATAAATCTTCTTTTAAAATTAAAAGATAAAATAAAATAGAAACTATCCAGGTGGGCTTAACTTAATCACATAAACCCTTTAAGGGAGGACAGTTTTCTCCTACTATGGTCAGAAGAGGATATCAGAGATTTTCAAAGCATGAGAGGAATTGGACATGAGGAACAAATTATCTCCATGGCTGGGTGGCATGAGAAGCATAGACTGAGAGCAGCCCCCAGCTGACAGCTGGCGAGGAAATGAAGACCTGTAACTGAGAAACTGAATTCTGCCAACAATGTGAATGAATTTGGAAACAGATTCTCCCCCAGAGCATCCAGATAAGAACACATCCTCAGCAAGGCATCTTGATTTCAGCCTTGTGAGACCCTAAACAGGAAATCAAGTTGAACCCATGTGGAATTTACCTGTAACTATACAATGATAAATGAATGTTCTTTTAAGCTGTTAAATTTGAATTATTTGGTCCATAACAACAGAAAACAAATACTAGGTCTAACCTGAAAGCAGAAAGCATTTGAGATTTTAAGAAAGAGAAACTGTGAGCATAAGCATTTTGTTACACAAATGATAAATGAGCAAAGAAGCTAAATGAAAAACAGGAGAGAACTCTGAGTAACAACTGCAGAAAGCTACTATCACCCCCAAATCAGAGGAGTGATGGGAACTGAGTTACCAGAGTCCGGGAGTAAAGTCACGCAGCTGAAGCTGGAGCCACAGCAGCCTGTCCAGTGGACACTGAGCCATTGCATGAGCTGTGGTAGCTTCTAAACACTCAGCCTGAGGCACAGAAAGGTGTGCATCTTCTTTCTTGTTACCTTCCAGTCTTTCACTAAGGCCTCCCATTGGCCAGACCCTGCTAAATACTGGCTGATACAGGAGCCTGAGAAAGACAGCCTGCAGAGTCAGCCTTCTGCCACACAAAGCAGAGCAAGGAAATGACAAGAAATGAATCTTAAGGCAAATAGACCCAAGACAAGCACAGATGGCAGCAAAACCTTCAAGAAGACAAGGCAGTTGGAGTTCAGGCACTGTGCCACATTATTTATGTTATCTCTTTTAGTTCATAGATTATATTAATTAATTAATTAATTAATTAATTAATTAATTAATTTTTGTATTCCTGTTCTACTGACTAGGAAATTGAGGTCCAGGGAGGTTAAAAAATGTTCCCCAAATTATGTTGCCTTAAATAATAGGCCTGATTTTAAACACAGGTTTACATAACTATCACTAGCCAACTTACAGGAGTAACTATGAGCACTACAGATGCTTGTCATTTGAAGCAGTAGGAAAATATGAACAAGGCAGAAAAATGATATGCAGTTTTATATTGTACTTTTTTAAATAAAGGACTTTCATTTGACTGAAAAAAATACATTTCAGATCATTATATTCAATAGTTCAACACTTCAATACATATACATTTTGTGTTCACCTCTTGGGGTTAAGTTTATGATTCCCTCAATCATAATATGTTTCCTTTTATAATGACAGAATTAAATCTGCATGAATCCTCACAAGATTAATTTGTACACACATTTCCAATGTTATTTTCTGAGATTTACGTTCTGAAGATTTATGTTGCAGTAATCTAGTGTGAAGGAACTACATACTTCTTTTTAGCATTAATTATGAAACATATTAATAATAAAATATGCCATAATAGAAATACAAGGATATGAGAAGAAATATTTATAGTATAGCAGGCATGCTACATATCTCTGAAATTCAGTTATATCATTGGTAGAATGAAGATCTTATAGTAGGGGACTCTTAATGTCCTTCAAGTTTTAACAATTGAATTGTCCTCCTCCATCTTAAACCCTTGACTGTAATAAAACATAGCAACCGTATGTATATTGAAATAAGGTTTATTGAATTCTCAGAAAGATCACCAGTTTAAACAAGTTTGAGTGCAGTGGGGGAAATATTAGAATTTCTATTTATATATTTTTTTTCTAAAATGAGAACGAAATTAGTCTTTTATACTCTTTAATGTATGGATTGATGCTGGCTCCTTCATCTGCTCTGCAGGTCAGATCCTTGCATAGGTACCACAATCCCTAATATATCCACGCCATCCTGACATTTCGAAGGTATCATTCTTATTTTTTGGTCTTTTAATAAAAGTTTGCTAAGTATTGAAACCTTTCTGTCCCCATTAAATGTATTTATAGAACCATTATATTATGTAAACTGTACTAATCCTAAAATATTAGACAAGTAGCATAAAAATTCCCTTTAATAAAATTGTTGTTTGTATATAATTCTGCTAATTGCACGTATGAAAAGAAAAGCAGTAAGAAAATGATTGACCTAATACTTCTAATATTAGCCATTTTTTAGCCACAAGGAAATAAAATTCATGATAATTTAATTAAATTTACCATTTTCAATCACATCATTCTCACAGAACTATATTCTTACTAATCATATTTCTATTGAGAGGAAAAATGATTATCATTATAAATAAACAAAAATTATATGAAATAGCATATTTTATATATTTTGTCTTTATCACCTAGTTTTGTATTTCTATTTTCTGTATGTTTTACAGCATGACAATACATGAGTACTGTTGCAAATGGATACAATGTGAAACTAAATTGGGGTACATATATCAGGGTGCATGCTCAAAATATGATGGGAGTCCCTGATCTATAAAGTTGGGAGAACCTTGTTTAGGGAATCTTAAGAATACAGAAATACAAAAGAATAATCTATAGTTTTTACTTTTATTAACTAATGATAATTCATTAGTGTGATTTTGAAATATTATCTAATAGCATATCTTTTTATTTTCAGATGAGCCTTTTATGTAGAGAACCTGTGAGTTAGAAGTGACTTCTTTATACATATGAAACGCTTTACAGTATATAATATATATAATGCACTCACTCATTCATTCATTTTCACACATTCATCAGGTATTTACTGAATAATGTCTAAGTCCCAAGCACTGTTCTAAGTGCAGACAAAATAGCAGTAATCAAAATAAAGTTTCTGGTCTTATGTAACTTTCTAATACTTTCTAATATTGGACACTGTCTTAGTCCATTCAAGCTGCTATAACAAACTACCATAGACTGAGTGGCTTAAATAACAAACATTTGTTTCTCACAGTTCGGGAGGCTTGGAAAGTCCAAGGTCAAGGTACCAGCTGATTCACTCTCTGGTGAGAGCTCAATTCTTGGTTCATAGGTGACCATCTTCTCACTGTGTCATCACAAGGCTGGGGGGAAATAAGGAGAAGGCTCTCTGGAGGTCTCTTTTACAAAGACACTAATCCCATTTATGAGGGCTGTGTCCTCATGATCTAAACATCTCCCAAAGGCCTCATCTCCCCCCCCACCAAAGACCTCATCTTCTAATACTATTGCATTGGGGTTTGGGGTTTCAGCACAAAAATTTTGGAGGGGTACAAATATCCAGTCTATAACAGACACCAACATTTATCATGGCAGGCATGGGAAGAAGAAATAAGCTAAACATAAACATTTTCCCTTCTTTAATTCTTTCCATTTGTGCTCTATGATTAACTCCACAAAAACAAGCTCTAAGCAGAGTTGTAAAAGAAGAGCTATTTTTCTTCAGCTCCATTCACTTTCCCTTTGGCAAACTATTGTCTCCCTTAGTTGCCATAATCCTCATCCAATCTGGACTCCTGTGCCTCTGGTCTGAGGGGCTGCTAGGGATGCCCAACATATCTCTCTCCCTGGCCAAATGCTCCATGTGAATCTTGACTTCTCTCTGATTTTAAAATATACCTCTCTGTCCTATTCTCTTAAGACAATTGTAGATAAGTTTCTAATTTGACACATTGTTTTGGTAGGAATGTTATGAGATAAAAATGGATTAATAACTAATTACTAAGGATCATAGAATACTCATTCTATTAAATAACTATATCTGAAAAATTTTGATATACATTAGATTTAAGTATAATGCTAAACTTTACTCGTAATCTATTCATAATATATAGCTTTTTCTATGCACAACAAATCTGTCCTGCTATCTTCAAGGGGATCAATCTCCTGGAAACCAAAGATGGACTCACCAGATGAGAAATAGATTGAGTAGGCAGGAGTTTGTTATCCAGTTTGTGACAGTCACCAAAGAAGGGCTGTTCTTAATTGCCAGATCAAGGATGCACATTCACTCAATAGGAATGGTCACTGTGATGTGAAAGACTACATCTAAACAAGGCTAGGTAGGTTACAGAGAATGGCTTTTCATACTACAACACAATGTGGAATAGTTATTTTAGCACAAATACATAAGAAAATATTCATGCAGGATTCAATCTTGCCAGGGTAAAATGTATTAATACCTTAATTAATAACACAGCAATTCTGAACCTATGTTTTCATCAATTGGGAGCATAGCATCATAGCAGCCATCTTTTAAAATGTATATACATCATTCTGAAGATTACAATTCCTTTATTAAAATGTGTCATATCCATACTGGTACCTCCACTCTATCTTCAAGAGTTTGGTAACTTCTAGAGGTGTGGTTTATAATAAAGTCAGTGGGACCCATGGTACACCTCTGTTTTAAGGTTGGCCTGTTGGTCCACAGTGGTGTTTTACAGGGTCTCTTGTTGGTGGTTAAGATTTTGAGAGCCCTTGGAAAATAGTGCTGGTTGAGAAACTAAGCAAGGGAGGCAAATCCATATATAGAATATGTGTCAAACTTGGTCAGTAGAATATGTGTCAAACTTCACCTTTTCAGAATAGAAGCGTTCTGATTTATAATTGACTTGCCAGCAACTGACTGCTTGGTCTCTTTGAGGTATGATACAATTTCAAGGGATCAGTGTTGATCTCTGTTTCTGGTAGATCAGACATTCAGCAGTGGTGGTACAAGGATCAACCCTGATGAGAGGGAGCCCATGCTATTGGATCCATAAATGGCATCTATCCCTGCTTACATGTCTACTCTGTTCATGAACCCTTAAAAGAAATGGGGTGGTCAAGAACAAAGGCTGACTGACATGAACTGGCCAAGTCATCTTCTCTACTTTTGTCTTCCACAGTGGCCATCAATATATCTGCTCAGTTTTTCTTATTTTTGTTTTTATTGCTTAACCTGGATTCCTAGAGGTTGATCTGTTATCTTCCTATCTTAATGATCAGACAATGATTATAGCCTTAAGGCTTCCATCCTCTACCAATTTATCTGTGTGAGTTGGTAAACACATCCAAAATGGAAGCCAGTTATAAGTTCATTTTTTAATTAAAGTATAGTTGACATACAATGTTATATTAATTTCAGGTGTACAACATAGTGTTTGGACAATTACTCAATGCTCACTACAATGAGTATAGTCACCATCTGTCACCATACAACAGTATTATAATATTATTGACTGTATACCCCATGCTGTAGTTTTCATCTCCATGACTTATTTATTTTATAACTATAAACTTGCATCTCTTAGTCCCTTTCACTTATTGTACCCATTTTCCCACCCATTTCCTCTCTGGCAACTATTCATTTGTTCTCGTTTAAGAGTCTGTTCTGTTTTATTTTTTAGATTCCACATGTAAATGAAATCATATGATATTTATTTTTCTCTGATTTATTTCACTTAGCCTGATACACTTTAGGTCCATCCAAATTGTTGCAAATGACAAGACTTAATTCTCTTTTATGGATGAGTAATATTCCACTGCATATATACACCCCATCTTCTTTATCCATTCATCTATTGGTGGATACTTTGGTTGCTTCCATATCTTGGCTATTGTAAATAAAGCTGCAATAAACATGGGAGTGTGTTTGTCTTTTCAAATTAGTGTTTTCATTTTCTTTGTTAAATACCAGAAGTGGAATTACTGGATCATATGGTATTTCTTTTTTAATTTTTTGAGGAACCTCTTTACTGTTTTTTCACAGTGGTTGTACCAATTTACATTCCTACCAACAGTGCACAAGGGTTCCCTTTTCTCCACACCCTTTCAACACTTATTTTTTTATTTTAGCCATGCTACAGGTACGAGGTGATATCTCATGTGGTTTTGATTTGCATCCCCCTGATGACTAGGGAGGTTGAGCATCTTTTCATGTACCTGTTAACCATCTGTATGATTCCTTTGGGAAAATGTCAATTTAGGTCTCCTGTCCATAAACAGATTGTTTGGGGGATTTTTTGGTTTTGAGTTGGATAAGTTCATTATATATTTTGGATATTAACCGCTTATCAGATGCATCATCTACAAATACCTTCTCCCATTCAGTAGACTCCCTTTTCATTTTGTTGATGGTGTCTTTTGCTATGCAGAGCTTTTTATTTTGGTGTAGTCCCAATGGTCTATTTTTGCTTCTGTTTCCCTTGCTCAAGGAGACATTTTCATAAATATGCTGCTAAACCCATGTCCAAGAGATTACTGCCTATGTTTTATTTTAGGAGTTTTATGGTTTCAAGTCTCATATGTAGGTATTTAATCTATTTTGAGCTTATTTTTATGTATGGTGTAAGAAAGTGGTCCAATTTCATTGTTTTGCACGTACCAGTGTTGTTTTTTCAACACCATTTATTGAAGACTGTCTTTTTCCCATTGTATATTCTTGCCTCCATTGTCATAGATCAAATGGCCATATAGGTGTGGGCTTATTTCTGGGCTCTCTATCCTGTTGTATTGATCTATGTGTCTATTTTTGCATCAGTACCATACTGTTTTGATTACTATAGCTTTGTTGTATATCTTGAAATCTGGGGTTATGATACTTACAGCTTTGTACTTTATTCTCAAGATTGTTTTGGCTATTTGGAATCTTTTGTGTTCCATACAAAGTTTAGGATTCTTTGTTCTAGTTCTGTGAAAAATGCTGTTGGTATTTTTGATAGGGATTGCATTGAATCTGTAGTTTGCTTTGGGTAGTATGGGCCTTTTAACAATATTAATTCTTCTGATCCCTGAGCATGATGTAGCTTTCCATTTGTTTGTGTCATCTTCAGTATCTTTTATCAATGTCTTATAGTTTGCAGAGTACATTGCTAACAGGGTAGATGGCCAGTGTTAGCACTGGCTCCTGCAAGCACCCAGCTATTTAGGTTGGGGGCGGTCTTGAAAAATTGGTACCTCTAAGTACTTTGATTCCCAGAGAAATCTCCTGCAGATCCCTGCCCCTCCAGCACACATTCTTGGTCAGTAAATCCCCTTCATGTATAATCCAGGCACTTTTCAGACTGCTGCTTCTGTGCTGTGTCTTGTGCCAGTTAATGAGCTTGCTGGCTCTTTAAGGGCTGGGATTTAATTTCCTATCACCCTCTAGTTCACTTGGAATTAAGCCTCACTGATTTTCAAAGCCAGGAGGATTTGTCTTCCCAGTGTGAGTCCTCAGGGCTGGGGGTGCCTGGTATGAGGTTTAGTCCCTGCAATCCCCCATGCTTGTGATGTCCTTCCCACTTGTGGCTGGTCATATTTGGAATTTGGTTCCTGACTGCATCTTTGACCCTCCTACCCTTGTTAATATTGATATCTCTCTATGACTAGCTGCGGAAGACCTGTTCTGCTGGTCTTTGGGTCATTTTTAAAGTTAGTTGCATGGATATAGATATTTCCTCAGTGTGTCCATGGGAGAAGATGAGCTCGGGAGCCTTCTACTCCACCATCCTCCTCAGCTTTTCCAGAAATACCTATATTTTATAAACTTCCCAGACTTTTAAATGTCCTTGCCCACTTTAATTGAGCAGCAACTTTTTTAGAAACTCATTATTATTGAAAAGTTCAAAAGCATTCATAGAAACAGCTTTCAGTCTACTATTATAAACTCATTTGTTTATACGATATTTAGTTAAATTACATGATTACAATGACAATTACAGTGATGTAACGGGTCTTGGGAAAAGTGCAACTGATTTTTGGTAAGCATATAATTGAACTGATAAAAGCGAGAGAGCACAGCATAGCAGAATTTAGTCTCCTAGCTAAATGCATTTAACAAGTCAGTATACTTTATATTGTACATTAATGTTTAGATTAAGTTATTTGGGAGTTAAGAGAGTATCTGTAGTACCCTTCCCTTCACCATCTTGGAAAATGAGGGTCATGTTCTGGACTGACTTTTATATCTGCAGTTCCCATGTATAGTAAAAGAATAGCACCTCCTCAATGGAGAACTCCACCAGGGTCTTTCTTTCTTTTTTTTTTTTTTTAAAGATTTTATTTATTTATTCGACAGAGATAGAGACAGCCAGCAAGAGAGGGAACACAAGCAGGGGGAGTGGGAGAGGAAGAAGCAGGCTCATAGCGGAGGAGCCTGATGTGGGGCTCGATCCCATAACGCCGGGATCACGCCCTGAGCCGAAGGCAGACACTCAACCGCTGTGCCACCCAGGCGCCCCACACCAGGGTCTTTCTAACTGCATTTTGCCTTATAGTTATAATTTTCAAACCATTCATTCATTCATTCATTCATTCATTCATTCATTCATGTATTTATTTATTTAGCTAGTTTAGTCCTGAAACTTTTTTTCATTCAAAAGCTTATAAGCAATTATAATAGATTAAAAAGAAAATTCTGATTAAAGAAGGGTCTTTAAGTCTCATTTAGTTTGATAATCATTTGCCAGAGAAAGTGGCTGCTGAGGTAGAGTTGTAAGGAATCCACTTCAAATACCGCTACTCTAAACAATAGTCTTCTTTTATAATTCAAGTCATATTATGTTGTTGCCTAGAGAATATTTGCTTTTTTGTAGACTCAAATCTTTTACACCAAATTTTGTTTTGTTTTTTCTTTAATAAGCTGTAAAGGGTGTGAGGTTAGGGGATGACTAGTTGTTAGAAATTTCCTTTGAGTGATTTCTTACTACCTTAACTTCTTTTTTTTTTTTTTAAGATTTTATTTATTTATTCGACAGAGATAGAGACAGCCAGCGAGAGAGGGAACACAAGCAGGGGGAGTGGGAGAGGAAGAAGCAGGCTCATAGAGGAGGAGCCTGATGTGGGGCTCGATCCCAGAACGCCGGGATCACGCCCTGAGCCGAAGGCAGACGCTTAACCGCTGTGCCACCCAGGTGCCCCTTAGTACCTTAACTTCTAACCTAAGCATAAAAATAACCAGAGAAAAATGATCAGTCTTTTTCTGTGCGAACTTTATATTGCTGTCCACAACAGCTTTCCTTCTAAATTAAGTGTTCTCTTTTAACTCTGACCTTGAAAGCTCAATCTAAATGTCATAAAAAAAATAGTGGCTTCAAGAGCTGGAATCTGTGCACTCTGTTGGATCTTCAATGTCTTTTAGGTCTAAGACTAAGAGTATTTTATAGTTTTACACTCAGCTGGCCACAATTCTAATGCAAAATTGGATTATTGCACCACATAATGAAGATAACAAGGAAGGGATATCTGTGAATTGCTGTTATAGATTTGTTGACAAAGCCAGCATTTGAGAAAAGCTTCTAGCCTTAGAATCAGAATTTTCAAGGTAAAAAAGCTTTAAAATCATTGATTCCCTAGAGGTAGTATGTGATGTGCTGGCATAGCCAGAAAATGGCCGAAATTGTGATTGCCTTAGGTCTTATTTTAGTACTCTTTCTTCCATGCAAATGACCCTTAACTTGTTGTTCTTGTTGTTCTTGGACTCCCTTGTGAATATAAGGAAAATAACAAACCCGATCCCTGGAAAAATACATATGTACAAACATATACTAGAGTTCGCAGAAATCACCTGGCTGAGCATCTCAATTAACTTGTCCATGGATCCAGTTTGAGGATGTGAGAAGCCTTCCCTTCTTCAAAGTGCCAGGGAAAGAGCAGAATATTGTAAATTCAGTCTATTTTTAGCGAGTTATATGGTGCTAAGATGTCAAGGACATCTAATTTTTCTTCATTAGAGAAAAGTAATATATATTCTTGGTGACCAAAAGCTCATGTAGCCACAGGGATTAGGAAAGCAACGCTGCAAACAAGATAAGCAGTTCAGCAATATGATAATAGAGTCAGTTAATTGTATTGTGACCAAGTTTAACATTTACCTAGCTATGTTGTCTTAAAATTCTAACAACCAAAATACTCTTAAGGGAAAAAAAGAAAGAAAGAAAAAAAAATGTAGCATAACTTTTCAACAGATTGGTTTTAAAAAGTAGTTACAAAGCAACTGAACCCTAGATCATGACATCGCAGACTAAATTTGACAGTCTTTTAATAAACTGATTGTGACTATGAAGGACATCATCAAATCAGAAGTACAGCAAGCCTGGTAAAAGATGGCCAGGCAACAGTAAGTTATGATCACATTATATTAGGAAGAAAAAAGGCAAAATCATGGAAAATAGAAAGAAAAATTAAAATTGAACAAATATTTAAAATCATAATTCAAGAAAACTTCCCTGAATTTAAGGACAATTTTATCTATATTGAAAAGGCATACCATGTGTCCAGGAATATTTACCCAAAATTCTTAACACTGAATTATTGTAGTATAATCATTGGACTTCAACTTAAGGAAGAATTTTTTGGACAATTGGGTGAAAATAAATCACTTGTAAAGGAAAATAAATCAGGTTGGCATTATACTTCTTCCCAGCAACATTAAATGTCAGCAGACAGTGAAGTAACATCTACAGGATATTTAAAAGAAGAGAGAAGATTCAAGGATTTTATATCCAGACAAGTTATTTGTTACATATAAGTACTGCACGCAGTATTAAATAGGAGAGAACTCAGGAATTATTACTCATAGGAGACTTGCCTGAGAAAATTGGAGGACAAGTTCTTTCTTTCAGCACTTTAAGAATTTCACTCCACTCTCTCCCTGCTTACATGGTTTCTGAAGATATATTTGATGTAATTCTTAACCTTTCTCCTATTTTTTTTCCTTCTGGCTTCTTTCAAGATTTTTATTATTTTGTGTTATCTGCAGTGTGAATATGATATTTCTAGGTAAAGATTTCTTGGTATTTATATTGCTTAGTGTTTGCTAGGTTTCCTGAATCTGTGGTTTGGTGTATATCATTAACTTTGAAAATTTTTCAGTCATTATTGCTTTCAACATTTATTCTGTTCCTTTGCATATGTTGAATCATATTTGCATCCCAGGCATAAATCCAAAATGATCAATTTTTGCTTCTGAATTTGGTTTGTTAGTATTTTATCAAAAATGTTTGCATCTTTATTTATCATGGATATTGGCTTGTAATTTTATTTTTTAGTAGTGTTCATTTCTGTTTTGGGTACCAGAATAATGCTAGCCTTATAAAATGAGTTTGGGAGTATTCTCTCCTCCTTGATTTGTTGGAAGAGTTTGAGAAGGATTGGTATTAATTCTTCCTTAAATGTTTGGTAAAAATCACCAGTAAAGGGGCGCCTGGGTGGCACAGTGGTTAAGCGTCTGCCTTTGGCTCAGGGCGTGGTCCGGGCATTATGGGATCGAGCCCCACATCAGGCTCCTCCGCTATGAGCCTGCTTCTTCCTCTTCCACTCCCCCTGCCTGTGTTCCCTCTCTCGCTGGCTGTCTCTATCTCTGTCGAATAAATAAATAAATAAATAAATAAATAAATAAATAAATAAATAAAATAAATCTTAAAAAAAAAAAAATCACCAGTAAAGCCATCTGGTGCTTTGCTTTCCTTGGTTGGGAGATCTTTTACTACTGATTTAATCTCCTTACTAGTAATTGGTCTATTCAGATTTTCTCTTTCTTCCTGATTCAGTCTTGGTAAGTTGTATGTTTCTGAGAATTTTCCCATTTCTGCTAATTGTTCAACCTTTTAGCATATAGTTGTTCATAGTAGTTTCTTTGAATTTCTGTAGTAGCCATTATAATGTGTCCTTACTCATTTACAATTTTGTTGACTTGAGTCCTCTCTCTTTTGTTCTTTTGTTAGTATAGCTAATAGTTTGTTAATTTAGCTTTTCAGAGAACCAATTCTTAGTTTGGTTAATCTTTTCTATTGTTTCCCTCTTCTCTATTTCATTCATTTCTGCTCTAATTTTTATGATTTCCTTTTATCTGCTAACTTTGGGTTCAGTTTGTTTTTCTTTTTTAAATTCGTTAAAGCACAGATAGGTTGTTTATATGTGATCTTTCTTGTTTCTTAATGTATGTATTTATTGCTATGGCTTTCTCTCTTGGAATAGCTTTTGCTGCATTCCACAAGTTCTGGTATGTTGTGTTTCCATTTTCATTTGTCTCAAGATCTTTTTTATGTCATTTTTAATTTATTTTTTGATCCATTGGTTGTTCAGGAAGAGTGTTACTTAATTTTTGTGTTCATGAATTTTCCAGTTTTCCTCATTATTGATTTCTAGTTTCATGACATTGTGGTTCAAGAAGATACTTGATATGATTGCAGTCTTTTTGAACTTGCTAAGACTTGTTTTGTGGCCTAACATATGGTCTTTCCTAGAAAACATTCCATGTACACTTAAGAAGAATGTGCATTCTATTGTTATTGAATATACTGTTCACTGTATATATCTGTTAGGTCTATTTGGTCTGTAGTGTTTTTCAAGTCCACCATTTCCTTATTGATTCTCTGCATATCCATTTTGAGACACAGTCTTCAACCATTGCCATATTACTGTTTATTCCTCCTTTTAGCTTTGTTAATTTTTGCTTTGTTTAGTTAGGTGCCTCAATGTTGGGTGCATAAATATTTACAATTGTTCTATCCTCTTGATATATTGATCCCTTTACCATTATATAATGATTTTTCTTTGTCTCTTTTTATCATTATTAAAGTCTATTTTGTCTGATGTATATAAAGCTACCTCTGCCTTTTTTGGTTACCATTTGATTGAAATGTCTTTTTCCAGTACTTTACTCTCAGTCTATGTGTGTCTTTAAAGCTAAAATTACTCTCTTGTATGGAGCATATTGTTGGATCTTATTTTTTAATCCATTCAGCCTTTCTGTATTTTTAATTATGTAATTTAATCCATTTACATTTAAAGTAATTATTGATTGGTAAGAAAATAGGTAGCAGATGGGGCTATGACTCATTTCCTTTCCTTGCATGGCAGCAGGATAGGACCCAGGGTCTGTATAGCCCATTGTTTGGAGACTTCAGTCAGGTCAGAGTGTGTACTGAAAGCTCTGGTCAGGTGAGGCTACCACTTTTGCTCTGCAGACCAGATAACCATGGGCTGTTCTCCCTGTTTGAGTGCCACTGTACATATGGCTGTTGAATGGGCTACGCAGCTTTCTGTGTTCTGTGGTTTGAGTCTTTCACCGACAGGATGAAGGTTGCATAAAACAATGAGTGAGGTTATGAATTAGATTTCCTGCTCTGGTACAGTGGGAAAAACAGCTCTAAAACTGATAAAACTCTTTGTTGTCTTAACTCAAGCTGACCCACCTTCCAAATAGGGCCATGAACAAACAGGGCCACTGCCTTTGCTCTGCAAACTATCACTACCCACTCATCTCTTAGCTTGAGTGACACTGCGCTGCACAGTTTCTGGGAGTTGTTACCAGCCCTTCTGGTCAGATGGGACCAGAAAGCACTCACTATAGTGGATAGGGCTGTCTCAACTCCTTTACCTAGGGAAAGAGACTGTTACAGGCTATTCTCAATTTCCTAAACAGATTTTATAGCCAAGAGAGGCCTTGAGCTACCCTCAGCCGTGGCTATGAATCAGTCCCCTTCCCATCATTCCCAGTACAGGCTTTGCTGTGGGGGTGATCAATTCTGCTTATTCACCTCTTGGTTCAAGCACCACTGGGCCACACAGCTTCTAGAAGTTCTTGCTAGCCCTTCTGGTCAGATGGGGCCAGAAGAAACTCTCTACAGCAAGTAGGACTGTAATTCGGCTCCTAGCCTGGGCATGGGCAAACTATGCTCTAGGGCCTGCAAAACCCCTCCTTTTGAGGATCTGAATCAGGAAGAAATGCACTTTGCCATGTACCTTGGTCAGAGTGCACCCCTAAATTGGTTCTGCAGATTAGCAAAGCAACTGGTTGGGATTACTACTTGGCCCCTGCTGGTAAGAACTTGGTCTGCCAAGATCCATGTGCTGGTTGTAAGCTTTTCCCCTTTCCCCATTACAATCAGATTACCAGTATTGAGCCCCACAGATTCTCCTGCAATCCCCATGGTGTGAGATCAGACTAGGGGCTCCCAAAAAGTGACCAGAATGCTGAAGGAGGCTCATTGCTTCACCTGGGCTCTCTTTTCTCACTGGAAGAACTGCAGGCTCAGAAAAGACCTCTTCATGTGGTGCTGTGCTGGCCTGGGGGTGTGAGAATCCTGTCAACATGTAGCCACTTCTCTTACTCTTCTAATATAGTCTGTCTTGGTCTCTCTGGTGCAGGGGGATGCTTCAGCCTCGCCTCCATATTCTAGGATTCTCTCTGGTATCTTATTCTTGAATAGATGCTAGTTCTTCTTACAAGGGGTGCAAAGTCAGGAACAACCTATGTTGCCATCTTGGTGACATCTAATTCATCCATTTTTATATTAATTTTAACTTTTAATTGGAATGTGTATTCTATTAATATTTAATGTAGCTATGGATCTTTTTGGATTTATTTCTACCATTTTAGAATTTGTTTTTTGCTTGTTCCCTTTGATTTTTGTTTCTCATTCTCTCTTATTATCTTAATATTTTTATATTTTTTAAATAATTTCACACTTTAAGTGATTACTTTGAGGATCCTTAAATTTAGAGTCTACTTAGGCATAATATTGTACCATTTCAGATAAAAGTGTTGAAAACCTTGATGTATGCAAGTCCATTTACCATTTCCATTCCTTTATGATGTATT
The DNA here is from genome assembly GCF_024610735.1 of Ursus americanus. Lineage (NCBI taxonomy): Eukaryota > Metazoa > Chordata > Mammalia > Carnivora > Ursidae > Ursus > Ursus americanus. Next base: position 9,383,035 of record NC_142139.1, read on the forward strand.
TATCCTAGGTTTCACATCTACATCTTATACACACATGAAAATTTCACAATTTTTACTTTAAGCAGTTCTGTGTTTTAAAGAAATTTGGAGGAAAACAGGGTTTATATTTTTCCAAACCACTTCTGATGCTCTATTTCTTTCCAAAGATATATGTTCTATTAGATATAATTTTCAGCTTAAAAAACATCCTTTAGTATTTTAGGCAGTCTGAGTAGGATGGTGATCAGTTCTTTTAGTTTTCTGTGTCAAAATGTGTTTTTATTTTGTTTTCATTCTTGAAGAAAATTTTAGCTAGATAAAAATTCTGGATTAACTTTATTTTTTCTCATTTCAGGATTTTGTCACTGATTTGTTGCCTTTCTAATTTCTGACCAGGAAATTGTGGTCATTTGAATTCTTGTTTCTCTTTATGTAATGAGTTACAATTTTTGTTGTTGTTGTTCTAGTTGTTGGCTAGTTTTCCTCTATGTTTGCTTTTCAGTAATTTGACTTTGACGTGCCTGAATGAGTTTTTTTTTCCTCTTTATAATATTTGCTCTTCTTGAAATTTACTCATCTCTTGAATCTGTAAATTTATGTCTTTCAAAAATCTGAGGATATTTTTGTCATTATATCTTCTAATATTTTTCTACTCTACTGGGACTCCAATAAATATATGTCTTCAAATTGTGTACATTTTTAATCATTGTTTTCTCAAATATTATTATCTGCTTTATTCTTTTTGGTCCTGTCTTTTGGGATTCCAATTACATATGTTATGCCTTTTGATATTGTTGCATTCGATTCTGAGGCTCTGTTTTTTCCCCCCAAATCTTTTTCTCTTTTCTTTGAACCAAACAACTTGAATTGATCTATTTTCAAAATCACTATTTCCTGTGTCAATTCCATTTTCCTGTTGAGGCTTTGCAGTGAATTTTTAATTTCAGATACTGCACTTTTTATTTCTAAAATATTTGTTTGGTTATTTTTTATATTTTATATTTCTCTCTAAAAGTTCTTATGTCTTCATTTGTTTTAAACATATATTCCTTTATACCATTAAACATAAATATAATATCCTTCAAAATTCATTTCTGTTAATTCCATCTCCATCATCTGTGCCATTATAGGGTTGTTATACCTTGATAATCATTTCTTTTGAGAAAAAGTCATATTTCTTTGATTCTTCATGTTGAGTGATTATAGATTGTATTCTGGACATTGTAAATACTATGTTCGTTGGACAATATCTCTTAGGTGGCAGATAAAATCTCAGTACAATTTAGCTGGGCTCCCTAGAATCTGCTTTCATGTGGTAGCTTGACCTTCACCCAAATATTGGGGAAGTTAATGAACAGAATTAGGAGTACCTCTTCTCTTCTCCTTTCTTGTGGTCTCCCCACACTTTTCAGCAGTTTTGGTTTTCCCAAGTTCTGTTGTCTTGTTCTTCAAACCAGAAAGTGTAAAGGAATTCTATAGAAGATTTAGCCAAGCCACATGATTAAGACTGTGTGTGCCCTCTTGCTAGATGCCATGACAATAAGAAATTCATTCAGTGCTGTTCCCTACTTCCAAGTGTCAACTCTGTGTCAAGGAAGACAAAAGGAAGAGGACCTGTTTCTGTCACTCTCTAGTGCCTAAAACAGGGTGTTTTTTGTACATCTGAAGTTTTTATATGCTAGCTAGTAGTAGCTAGTAGCTACTTTTATGTAGTAGCTAGTAATAGCTACTTAGCTATTACTGAGGACAAAAATCCTGCATGCATGTTCAAAAGATAGCTTTTTTATTATAGAATTAGAGTTTGGCAGTTATTTACTGACAACATATTAAAGATATCATTATCTTCATTCTGGTTTTTATTGAGAAGACTGCTGTTATCTTTTTCCTCTGTTCTTAGGACTTTCTCTTGCTTCTGATATTCTGGAAATATGCTACAATGCACAAAGGTGTCAATTTCTTTGTATTTATTCTGCTTTCTGCATATTGGAATTTATGGGTTTGAAGATTTCTAATTTTTATCAGTTTTGAAAATTTCTCATCCCTTATCTTTTCAAATAATGCTTTTCCTTCATTCTCTATCTTTTTTCTTTCTGGGACTGCAGTGAAACCTATATTACAACTCCTTATTCTCTCTTCCTTGACAATTTACTTTTCTATTTTCTCTCTCTCTCTCAACTGCCTGCAAGATAATCTTACTAGAAATATTTTCTATTTTACTGACTTACTATCAAGTTTTGTCTACTTGATTATTTAATGAAACCATTTAGGGTTTGCTAAGTAATATTTTTAGAATATGAGTCCTCAAAACTTACCACTTGAAACAAAAGCTAGGAAACTGATGGCAATCCTCATCCAAAAACGTGGGCATCCGCATTCTGTTGCCCTACATCCCACTTCTTGAGGTACACCATTACAGTCACTTGAGTTTCCATTTTGTATGGTGTTATTGAATTTGTTTGTATTTCTAATAACTATATATTATATTTTTAACATAATTTTATAAAAAGATATTACTATATATATTTGGGGAGCCTTTTTAAAATAAATATTATATTGCCATCCATTTAGTTTTTTATTATATATTGTATATTTAATATACTGATTTTTAAATTTCTGTACAGTAAAATTCCCACTTTTTTTTTTTTACAATTCTGTGGGACATGACAAATGCAAAGAGTCATGTAACTATCACCACAATCGGAATATAGAACAGATTCCTCATCTTCAAAAATTCCTTTATGCTAGTTAATTTTTTAGAAAGACTTTATTTATTTCAGAGAGAGAGAGAGCATGAGTGGTGGGAGGAGCAAAGGAAGAAGAAGAGAAAGAATCTCAGACAGACTCCTCACTAAGCACAGAGCCTGATACAGGACTCCATCTCATGACCCATGAGATCATGACCTGAGCCCAAATCCGGAGTCTGACACTTAACTGACTGAGCCACCCAGACACCCCATGCTACTTAATTTTTATTAAATCTACCACCCAGCCCTAGTCTCTGGCAACCACCTGTATGTTCTCTATCTCTAAGGTTTTAGTTTTTACAGAATTTCATATTAGTGGAATCATTTAGTAAGTAACGTTTTGACTCTGGTTACTTTCACTTAGCATAATGCATTTGAGAGACATCTAAGTTATTCTTTTTGTATTGCTGAGTTGTATTCCATTGCATGAATGTACCAATTGTTTATCCATTAATGTATTGAAGAACATTTGGTTATTTTGAGTTCGAGGCCATTATGAAAATAGTTGCTATGCACATGGGCATTTTGTGTGATCATAAATTTTCATTCTGTGCAGTTAACACATAAGAGTGGGATTGCTGAATCTAATGGTAAGTGTATGCTTAACTTTTTTAAAAACTATCAAACTGTGTCCCAGAGTGGCTCTATAATTTTGCATTCCCATCAGAAATATATGAGTGATACAGTCTTGAACTTTTTTATTCTTAATATGATATTATAAATTAAACTATAATGATTAGTCTTCTTGCATACTTAATCTACATCAGTCACTTTGCATGCAGAAAGAATAGACAACTGCACCATTTTAATAAAGAATAAATCGATTGTGGTGATACAACCACATTCTGCTTTTGATTTTAACTTTGTCATTACAAGGCTGCCATGTTGCCCAACTTTATATGGTACCACTTACATCCTAGTCTATGGAGTTTTTCCCTGATCATTGGTTTTAGGTTTTTAATGAATGCATACAATAAGCAGAACCATCATGTGGATGTGTTTTTAATTTTGATAGTATACTCCATTGAAACAGATAAAATCATCAAAAACAGCTTCTAAAACCAATTTTAGAGGCTTTAAAACATATATGTAACACAAATTTGCACAGCAACATAAAGTTATTTCCCAAGATGTGTTTACTAAAAATTAGTTTTGCAAGATGTTAATATGTTTGATTTGAAGTGTGTAGCATTAGAGGGAATCTTTGGTTAAATAAGTTTGGAATAACATCATTAAACAAATATTTTTGTCTACTTCTTTTAGTATTCAGAGACTTTAATATTTTATTTTAAAGAGAGAACTAGCCAGTAGATCATTTTGCAAACTTATTTTATCATGGGACCCATCTTAGGAATCTCATAAAAATTTTGAACTTGTAATGTAAGGAAATTGGAACCATCACAGGAAACTCCTAATAGCATTTATTCCAGGTAAGCAGTTATTATCCGGCTCAATTTAGTGTAGATCATCTGAGAATGGTATTACAAATTGAATGTAAAATATGAAGTACCTGCAGAAATAAAGTGGACAGGTTAGAACATTTATTATAAAGAGGGGGCATTTGTAGATAGCACCAGTGCATAACAGGTCATAGCCAAGTGTCAAAAACAATTTACAGAATAGTTTGCAGTTTATAAGCTCTGGTTTTAGATGACATTTCTATTGACACTTTCTATTTTTGATAACGTTTCTGTGGGCTGACAGAAGATAGCTCTTACTTAGAAAGGCAAGGATTTCTGCCCCCTGGACTGTCTAAGGTGTTAAACCTATTATGTTCAATTCAAGTGTTACATTTTAAAAAGTACTACAGAGGGTAACCTTGGGAGGCATTCACTCTACTCTTAAGGTAAAGCCTAAAGCTTCTGTTGTCAGAGAGAGAAATGAAAGAAACATTTTAGATGTCTCCATGGATAGCCTAATGTTTTTAACTGTGTATTCTTTTTTTAGGTGCTCTGGGCATGAAGAAAGGGGGAAAATGTTTTTATAGGGTTTTGTTTATTTTTTCTAAATGAAGATTGGATAATATTTGCACCTACAGATATTTATGAATTTGTATCATACATTAGACTTAAGACTACATGTTATTAATAGTTTCTGCTTTTCAGAACCCCTGATTTTATCTTTTTATCTATCTATCTATACCTACCTATCATCTTTCTTTTATTTCTGGTCTTTTATTATCAACACAATCTCTGATATTAGAAAAGAGAAAACAAGGCCATGTATTGTTACACATTTAACATAAATTTCTCTTTGTCTTTCTCTGTCTCTGTCTCTCTCTCTCTCTGTCTCTCTCACACACACACATACAATTTAACTAATGCTGCTGCTCTTGGGCAGTCAGATTTACTTTGTAAGGCTTATGGTACATGATGAAATACTCAATTGTGAAACTGATCAATTTTGACATAATTTGTGTTAAAACTCCATCCACTGAAAGTAAGTGATATAACATGTATTTGAAAATGGAGTTTGGGGTAAAACTCATGAATTTTCTTTTTAAAGGTGAATGAACATTGAGACACAGACTGTAGTTTTGGTAATAGTCTCACGGGTCAACACCAGTGTATATTATGAATTTCTCTCTGCAGTGGTCCTACAGTAATATCAAACCCAGTAGCTTGATTATGATCCTTTTATTCTCTCCTTTGATAATATAACACTTCAGCTTCTATAAAAATTGATACCAATGCTGGTAAAAAGAAAGAGAAAAATTAGAAGAAGGAGTGGGAAACAGCATTTATAGAAAGCTAAATATTTACATCTTTCACAATAGCTATCAGTTTTACTTTTTCTTTTCTCCTTCTGAATAACATTCATAATTTAATATTATTTAATAATATTCAAAATTTACTTAAAACTTAACATAAATATCAACCATTAATATGTTAGCAGTTGCTAAAAATAGATTTATAATTAAAATTACAATTAATAAATGAAGTTAGAGATGGAGGCAGTAAATTTACCATTAGCCCCTAATATTTTTCTTATGTTGAATTATGAAGCATGAAGAATATATTTCTTTCTAACACCAATTCTTTAAAAAGACAATTAAAATAGGTAAACTGCTGGGAAAATTATTCGAGGAATATGAGAAAGAAGGTACAAATAACCAAAATCAGAGATGAAGAAAGGGAAATCACTAACAGAACAGACATTTGAATCACTTTATGGCACTAAGTTCAAACAAATAAAATGACAGTTTTCTGAAAAATTAATCTGTAGGAAGTGGTCAAAGAAGAAATATAAAACTAAATAGCCTTGATTTTTAGAGAAGTCAACAAAATGCTCCACTAAAATCTTTATTTCCAAGCAACAGGTTTCAGATAATAGTGGTCATGTGATCCTTTTCTTCCTCTCCTTCTTCTTCTTCTTCTTCTTCTTCTTCTTCTTCTTCTTCTTCTTCTTCTTCTTCTTTTTCATCCTTTTCTTCTTAATGAAATATAAGAATAAGTTTGGTGAGTTATATGTTTGGACAAATGTATAACATGTTTCCACCATTATAGTGTCATACAGAACAGATTCATCTCTTCCTCCTCCCTAACCCTTAACAACTGATCTTTCTACTGTCTCCAAAGTTTTACCTTTTTCAGAATGTCATATAGTTAGAATCATACAGTATGTAGCCTTCTCAGATAGGCTTCTTTCATTTAGTAATACATATTTAAGTTTCCTCCCTGTCTTTTTAAGACTTGACAACTAATTTCTTTGTAGCATTGAATAATATTTCATTGTTTGGATGTACCACAGTTTGCTTATCCATTCACCAACAGAAGAACATCTTGATTGCTTCTAAGTCTTCACAATTATGAATAAAGCTGCTACAGATATCCATGTGCATGTTTTTATGTGAACGTAGTTTTCAACTCCTTTAGATAAATACCAAGAAGTGTGACCAAAACAAAGATAATAATTAAGAATGAATAAAAGCCTAGAACTAAGGAGGTAAAAGGCCTGTACTATAAAACATTGGTGAAAGAAATTGAAGATGACACAAACAAATGGAAAGATACTCCAAACCCATGGATTGGAAGAACCAATATTATTAAAATGTTCATACTGCCCAAAGCAACCTACAGATCTAGTGCAATCATTATCCAAATACCAACAACATTTTTCACAGAACTAGAACAAATAATTCTAAAATTTGTATGGAACCACAAAAGACCCTGAATTGCCAAAGCAATCTTGAAAAAAGAAGAACAAAGCTGGAGCTATCATATTCCCAGATTTTAAAATATACTGCAAAGCTATAGTAATCAAAACAGTATGGTACTGACATAAAAATTGACACATAAATCAATGGAATAGAAAGAATAGAGAGCCTAGAAATAAACCCACACTTCTCTGGTCAATTAAACTATGGTAAAGGAGGCAAGAATATGCAATGGAAAAAAAAATTCTCTTCAAGAAATGGTGTTGGGAAAACTGCGCAGCTACATACAAGTAATGAAACTGGACCACTTTATTATACCATAAACACACACACACACACACCCCTCAAAATAGATTAAAGTCCTAAATGTAAGGCTTGAAACCTTAAAATTCCTAGAAGAAAACATAGGCAGTAATCACTTTGACATCAGCCATAGAAACATTTCTCTACAGTCTCCTTTGGCAAGGGAAACAAAAGGAAAATTAAACTATTAGGCCTACACCAAAATAAAAGCCTTTTGCATAGCAAAGGAAACCATCAACAAAATAAAAAGACAACCTACCAAATAGGAAAAAGATATTTGCATTTGATATATCCAATCAAAGGTTAATATCCAAAATATATAAAGAACTTATACAAGTCAATACCAAAAAAAACCCCCAAATCTAATTAAAAATTGGCAGAGGACATGAATTGACTTTTTTTTTTTCCAAAGAAGACATACAGATGGCCAACAGACCCATAAAAAGATGCTCAAAATTATTAATCCTCAGGGAAATGCAAATCACCATGATATATCACCATGAATCTTTCAGAATAGCTAAAATAAAAAAAAACACTAGAAACAGTAAGTGTTGAGAAGGATGTGAAGAAAAAGAACTCTTGTGCACTGTTAGTGGGAATGCAAGCTGATGAAGCCACTGTGGAAAACAGTATGGAGGTTTCTCAAAAAATTAAAAATGGAATTACCATATGATCTAGTAATTCTACTACTGGGTATTTAGAATGTGAAAACACCAATTTGAAAAAATATGTGCACCCCTATGTTTATTGTAGCATTATTACAATTGCCAAGATATGCAAGCAACCCAAGTGCCCTTAGATAGATGAATGGATGAAAAAGTGTAGTATATATACACAATGAAATACTACTCAGCCATAAAAAAGAATAATCTTGCCCTTTGCAACAACATGGATGGCTCTAGAGAATATAATGTTAAGTGAAATAAGTCAGTCAGAGAAAGACAAATATCGTATGATTCCATGCATATGTAGAATTTAAGAAACAAAACAAGTGAAATAAAAAAAAGAGACAAACCAAAAATCAGGCTCTTAAATATAGATAACAAACTGGTGGTTGCCAGAGGGGAGGTGGGGGTATATGGGTATAATAGTTGATTGGGATTAAGAGTATACTTACCATGATAAGCACTAAGTAATGTATGTATTGTTGAATCTTTATATTATATACTTGAAACCAATATAAGACTATATGTTAACTGTACTGGAATTAAAATAAAAAATAAAATAATAATTTTAAATAAAAACATAAAGAATAGATTGTTGTTAAGTCTCCACATATTTTGGGATTTTCCAGTTTTCTTATTGATTTCTACTTTAATTCCATATAGTATGAGAGCAGACATTGTATGATTTCTATTCTTTTAAATTTGATAAGATGTGTTTTATAGTCTATTTTGATGAATGTTCCAGATGAGCTTGAGAAGAATGTGTATTCTGGTATTGTTGGATGAGGAGATCTATGGATGTCAATTTTATCCAGTTAATTAATGTTGCTGTTGAGTTCAACCATATCCTTACTGATTTTCTGCCTACTGGATCTCTCCACTCCTGATAGAGGTGTTGAATTTGCCAACTGTGATAATGGATTCATTTATTTCTTTTCGCGATTCTGTACTTTTTGCATCACTTGTTTTGACTCTCTGGGGTTTTTTAAAAATTATTTATTTATTTATTTATTTATTTGAGAGAGAGAGGGAGGGAGGGAGAGCACAGAAAGAGAGTGAGAGGGAGAAGCAGACTCCCCACTGAGCAAGGAGCCTGATGTGGGACTGGATCTCAGGACCCTGAGATCATGACCTGAGCCAAGGGCAGACACTTAAATGACTGGGCCACCCAGGCACACTCTGAGTTTGTTTGTTTTTTTTTTTTTAAGATTTAAGTATTTATTTGAGAAAGAAACAGAGTTGGGAGAGGGTGAGAGGGAGAGAACCTTCAAGAAGACTCCCCACTGAGTATGGAGCCAGATGCAGGGCTTGATCCCACAAGCCATGAGATCATAACCTGAGTCAAAACCAAGAGTCGGATGCTTAACCAAATACACCACCCAAGCGCCCCTGATATCTTCAATTTTTATTTGTCTGAAAATGTCTTTAATTTTCCATCACTTTTGATGAATAATTTTGAAGGATACGGAATTCTAAGTTGGTAGTATTTTTTTTCTCAACACTTTAAATATTTCAATCCATTCTTTTCTTGCTTGCATGGTTTCTGAGAAGTTAGATATACTTTTCAGTTTTAGAATTTATAATTTTTTATAGTTTCCATTTCTCTGCATTGATTATTCACTTACTGAGATCATATTTCCCTTTAATTCCTTGAACATACTTCCATTTCATTAATTGATTATATTTGTAATAGTTAACTTTAAAGCTTCTTCAGTTAAATCCAACATTTGGGGCACCTCAGAGTTGCTTTCTGATGACTGCTTTTCACCTTGACTATGGGTAACACTTTCCCATTTCTTTGAATGTTTTGTAATATTTTATTGCATGCTGAAGATTTTGGATAATATGTTGTCAAGTCTTCAGACTCTATTATCTTCTTCTGAAGAGTGTTTAGTTTTATATTAGTATGAGATTCAGTTATTGGCTGATCATCTGAACTTGTTTACACTTGAATTTTCACCTTTTTAGGGCTAATCTGCAGAAAGTTCATTGTGCTGCCCAAGCCCTATTTGGCATAGAATCCTACAAGTGGTAGCAATATTACCTTTTTTTCTATAGAGACAGTGTTGTAGTATGAAGCATCTAAAGAAATTGAGAATTGAGGCACAGAATCCCAAAGAGGAGGAAACTACTTGGGAAATGAGGTTCTGAATTTGTTTGCAACCTCCTCCTAAGTATAACTCTAAAGCTGCAAGCCCCGGCTGTAACTGTAGGAATCCTAGTAGAAGACACCAGCCAGGAGGCTGAAAAGCTGAGCCAACATTGTAGCAGGCATCCAGTGAGGAGAGACAGAGGCTGGAGTTCAAGTCCTGTCGAGGAGATAAACATCTCAACCTTGCCCTGGAGGATGAGAAAGGCCTAAAATAGAGTAACCTGAAAAAACTCAGCAAGATTACAGTGATTTGCTTGTTTTGCTACCTGTCAGAAGAAAGAGTAAACCTCTTAGGAGGGAGATAACATCTTTCTATATTTTTTAATCTACAATGTCAACATCTATGGAGGGTTCAAGATGCTGGCATATGAAGATGCTGAACTCACCTTCTTCAGTGTACACAACTACGCAGTTACATATGGAACAATTCCCTTTCAAAAAAACCTGAGAATTGTATGAGCACCTGCTCTGCAACAAAAGATAGAAGAACTACACTAAGATGGGTAGGAGGGGCAGAGACATACTCTAACCAAAAAACATACTCCTGGTGCAGTAACCCACAATTGTGAGGGATCTCAAACAAGCAAACAAACAACCGAAGGAACAAACCCAGAGGAGCAAGGGATTTGTACCCCCACCAGGCATCCCAAATCTCAGATCCTGCACCAGAAAGATGAGCCTTCACTATGTCTGGCTTTGAAAACCAGCAGGGATTACAGTTAAGGAAAACATAGAGCTGTATAGAATGAAGATTTCACAATGTCCAATGTCTAATAAAATGATGAGTCATACTAAAATCCAGGACAAAATGACCAAAACAAAGAGAAAAAAATGTTTAGCTATAGACACAGATCTAACATACTAGATTTTCAAACAGAGAGTTCAAAATAACTATGATTTTTAAAATAAATAAAAATTAAAAAACAGAATGACTATGATTAATATTAATATATTCAAAAAATAGTGGAAAAGTTTGAGAATTTCTACACATTTCTGGAACTTGCAGTTGGAAATTATAAGAACTGAATTAAAAAGTCAATATTTGGGTTTAATAGCAGATTAGACCCATTAGAACAAAAGATTAATGAAGTGAAAAACAGTTCAGTAGAAAATATCCAGTTTGAAGAATAGAGAGGAAAAATGATGAAAAGAGTATAAGAAATATGTGAATTATGGTAAAAAGGTCTAAAGTTTGTTTAATCTCTTAGAATGGGAATAGAGAATGATACACAAGCTGTATTTGAAATATGCTAGCTGAAAAATTTCCAAAATTCATGAAAGACCTAGAACCACTGATTGAAGAAGCTCTACAAGTCTTATTGCACCTGTAAAGAAGTGATGTAATTGATTATAGGCAACTATACAGAAATGTCTTGAAAATATAATTGAGGGTCTCTAACCTACCTTGGAAGTTAACTAAAACTCCTTAAAGGAGATAATAAAATGAAACCAAATTAGAAATTATTAAAACATGGTATAAATAAATCAACTAGAACTTAACTGAATACCAATGATATGAGTAGATTTAAAGATATATTTAAGAATATGATATATACAGCAAACACACAGTTTAACTCAAATTATGTTTAAGTAAAGTTTTCAATATAATGTAATAACTATGCATTGATTTACTAGGAATGAAGGCAGTGATAGAGATGGTGAGGTGTCAGTTGTCTTAAAAGGACAGAGTTGCAATGCATGAAAATGGTTTCTTCCACAATGAAGAAATATTTGAATTTTTAATTTTCAAACTTAGTTCCACAAAATCCTGAGATTTTTTTGGAGGGATTTCAGAGGTTTTTCTGATGAGGGTAAGGCTGAGTATTTGGGTATAATCTAGAAGAAGAATTTGAACTAAAATAAATAAATTTTATTGCCTAATGAAGAGGACTTTTGGTAGATATCAAACAGTTGACAAGTAAAATAAAGTTTTAGGGACAACAAGGACTCTGGATAAAGAAGGATTTGGAAAAAGTTCATGATAGAAAGAATATAGCCCACCAATGTGGCAGCATACTGGGTTCATTGAAAAAGATGGCCATTGAGAAATTAACTGTGCTGACACTACCTGGGTGTTTTGAGAAAGCTGATACACACTATTAAGGTGTTTTTAGTTCTGTACTGTTTTATACCCCCTTGCCCTTTTGCCCCCAACTGTTAATAAAAGTCCATTTCACACAAGATTATATTGGTGATGCCTTGGTAAATAAAGAAAGAATTAAATTCAAACATCTTTGGGAGTAACGTGCTATAGAAAGAGGTCAAAAGTCACAAAAAGTGATAGGATAAGTGGAGTTGAGAATTGGGGCCTGAGAGCAAGGATTTAAAATAAAAATAAATGAATAAAATCCCCATGTCCTGCACCCACATATCTTCAGAAGTTTGGACAAGTACTAAACTTCTCATAGGAAATGGGATGAGGTACAAAAATGTACTCAGCTATTAAAAGGATATTTGCTTATTGAAGGCTGTGGAATGGGGGAAACATTATAATTCCAATATTTAGTGGGCTTCTCAGATAAGACTTAATTTCAAGAGGGCAGAATACTTGTCTTTTAGCATATTAATATGATTTTTAAATTCTAGGCTTTTTAAATATTCAAATATTATTAAATTTATCTCTATATATGGTTTTTCTGACCTGGCGAAGGAAGTTAGGCATTCTCTGCTCTAGGTGGGCTTTGTGACTCAGGTCATCATTTCTTATCATTTCTACAAAGTTTAGAAAGTTTATAGAAGTTATAGAAAGTTTATAATGGATCATATTTCCTAATCCCTCATGCACTATAATCTAAAAACATCTTTTTATTTTCATATAAATTCTGAGTTTCTAAAGTGCAATATATATATATATATTTTTTTTTTAATATTAATTGTCTAAATTGTAACCATTGAGAAGACTTTTTGATGATGGAATTTCTTGAAGCACGAACTGTGTTTATCATGGATCCCAGCGTCTGAAGCAGAGTCTCATATGTGTTGACTTTACCATATATATAGGAATCCAATGACACAGGAAAGGGACAGATTCTGGTTTTATGGTACCTAAATATTATTGAATTTAGGAGGTTATCTTTAAAAATAAAATTTTAAAATTTTATTTGACTTCCAGTACAAAATTAAGGAGAGGGATCTGTCCAGTTCAGGCTTAGGCTTCATAAGCTTCATGGGGAAACTGCCTCTAATATAAATATTACTTTTTCTCTTTTAGTACAATTTATATCTTTTTCCATTTTGCTTTACTTGTCATTCAATTCTTATGCATCATAATTTATTTTAGTTTTTAAAATATATTGTTATTTTTTCCTCCTATCTGAGGAACAAAAACTAAAGGGTTTTTCTCATACCAAAAGTCAAAGAACAGATAGACAAGTTTTAGATAAAATGGATTAATTATATTTTCAGAAGTGATGTCTCTAATCAAATAACTAAATTCCTATGTCCAAATTTAATGTCATCTTTTCATTAGATACCATACACTTTTCTACATTAGACGTCTGTATTTAAAAATGTTTCCTTTCTTAAGACCACATGATGGCAATATAACTACAATGACTTAGTTTCATTTTTAAGCCCCTACATCCAGGGTAATGCTGAAAGGAGATCTAATTTCCATTCTCTCAAATACCAAGAGCTTACCTGTCAAATAATTTGCCAGCATTTTGCCGTAGGAGTTTTAATTTTTTTTTTAACTTTACCATAGTTTATAACATATCCGGATATTTTTAAAAGTTATAGTTTTTGTATATCTTTTTTTTTATTTTACAAATATTGTGTTGTCTTTAGGCAAACTTGCACAGGGTAAACCAGTCTGGAGTCAAGGACCTTTATTAAGACAAAGGATATTCATTGGAATATGTGACTATGGAAACACAAAGATGGCAAGAATCATTCTTATTTAGTCTCCCTTTTCCCAAACTCCATACAGAGTTTCTTCTCCAGTCGTTATCTAGAGTGTATTTTGAACAATTAGGAAGAAAAAAAGAACCACATGATATGGTGGGTCAGAGAAACATTTGCCACAAAAGGATATGTAAATTTGAAAGTGACAAGTGCTGTGAAGGAAAGTACAACGTATTTTGAGATCCTATGAAGGATCTAGGAAGGTTAGTCAGATATCAGTTGCTTAAAGCAATGCTGATTGTGCTAGAATTGTAAGGACAAGGTAGAGCTAACCAGCTGAAGTTCAATGTGCAGAAAGGAGAAAAAGTAGAACAATAGAATATAAAAAGTTCTGAAGTTAGATTAGATAAAGAGGATTTAGGAAACCATGATCTGTGGCATGTTTATACACCCCTTCAAAATAAGGGACAAGTTACCACAACTTATAACCTCTAGTACTAAGAAAAAAAATGTAAAATGGTTTGTAGGTCTCCTTGGATTTTGGAAGGAGCATATTCTAAAACTGGGAACTCTGCAGATGTATCATGAAAAAAGTTGCTGTGGCCGATGTCAAAGAGGTTGCTGCGATGTTCTCCTCTAGGATTTTGATGGATTCCTGTCTCACATGGAGGTGTTTCATCCATTTGGAGTTTATCTTTGTGTATGGTGTGAGAGAGTGGTCAAGTTTCATTCTTTTGCATGTAGCTGTCCAAGTTTCCCAGCACCATTTATTGAAGAGACTGTCTTTTTTCCACTGGATGTTTTTTCCTGCTTTGTCAAAGATTAATTGCCCAAAGAGCTGAGGGCTTCAGAGGGGAGGGGGCGTGGGGGACTGGGATAGGCTGGTGATGGGTATTAAGGAGGGCATGTATTGCATGGTGCACTGGGTGTTATACGCAAGTAGTGAATCATGGAACTTTACATCAAAAACTAGGGATGTACTGTATGGTGACTAACATAATACAATAAAAAATTATTATAAAAAATAATTTAAAAAAATAAAATAAAACTGGGAACTCTGATAAAGCTAACTTTGAATGGGTCTCAGCAAGAAAAGCAGTTCCAAGCTGTAGTTCAGGCAACATGCCTCTTTGACCACTTGACCTAACAGATTCCATGATGCAAAAAGTATCTATGGTAAAATTACCATTTTGAGCCCTAATATTGAAAGTTTTAGTGCAGATTATTTGAGTTTGGGGCAAGATCATGCCATCTGCAACAGAGTAGCATTTTTAGCATTATGTTAGATCCTAGTAGCGACAGAGTGTCTATTAGATATCAAATGACTATGTGGTCAGAATATTCAATTGTGAGCAAGTACTATTAGATCCCTCAAGTCAGGTAGGCTCAGAATCATCTCAGGGTAATATGGAAGTAGTACATCTGTGTTCAGTTTCGAATGTCCAAGGGCACATGTTAGCTGAATGAATACATGGCCAAGTCCCTCATGACGTATAGCTCTATCGCATCAATGCATCAGTACCTCTCCTTTGGCACAATTCATCTATGTCCTCGTGGGGGTTTCTTATGACTGGTTTATTGAGGAGAAAAAAGGTCAAGTTTGGTGTACAATTTGATTGACCTGTCATGTAGCATCAAGTAGAAAATTGCACTATGATGCCACTGCTACTATAGGGACTTTTGGAGTATACATGAAATACTCCAAGTAAAATCCTCCCTAGGGAGAGTTTTAGAGAGTGCTTCCAGTCTTCTCATTTGCATGCAGAGAGAGGTGACACCAATGGAAGAATTCACATAGATTCATGAGTACTGGAAATGTCTTAACTAATAGGTCAGAGTCCTGGGATGAGCAAGATTGGATGATGAAGTGTAAGAATATTTGAGGAAGAGGCATGGGTATGGACCTGTGGGAACTGGGACAAACATGTGAATTACCAATCAAAGGACATCCAAAGAGGTACTAAACAACCAAATAGACAGGATGACTTAACCTGTAATGCCAGCTCTCCTCTGACCTCAGCCACCCCAGCCCAATCTTGGGCTCATGAATAAAATAAACACAGTAGCAGAAATAGAGGCTATGCCAACAAGATGGGATCCCTCTCACCCTTACCTCTTCCTCCCACTCAAGCTGATCTAGCTGTCTCTGCTGCTGAATGTCTGACCTGCCAGCTAAATATACCAATGCTGAGCCCCCAATATACCACAATTCCTCAAGAAGATCTACCAGACACTAAGCGAGAAGTTGATTACATCATATCCTTCAATTCTAGAAAGAGCATCAATTCATACTGGCTGGAATTGTCTTATATTCCAGGTATAGATTTTTCTTTCTTGTATCTGATTCTTCAGCCAGTACTACTATCTAAGGACTCACAGAATATCTAACCTACCGTTGGAGAATCTAGCATAACATTCCTTCTGACCAAAGGATTCACGTTTAAGCAAAAGAGTTATGGCAGTGTGCCATGAACATAGGATCATTGTTCTACAGCATACTGGTCATGCAATATGCTGGTTCTGCCACTTACCATACCTACTTATAACCTTCCTGACTTACAGGGTAATGGAACAGTTTTCTGAAAATGTCTCTGAGATGCAAACGTGGAGATGACATCCTGTATGGATGGTGTACTATCTTTCAATATTTGCCGCCTGCCTTAAACCAATGACATGGTATTGGTATTATCTCAAGTAGTAGAACATACTAGTTCTGAAAAACAGACGAAAGCAGTAATGGTCCTGTCATATTATTCACAATTTTTTCTTGGTATTCCAGAATTTTAGGCTCTGTAATTCTGTGGTTCTGGGGGACTGCCTCCACCAAGAAACATAGCTAAAGTCATTTTAGACTCCTCATGTTAGACCAGTGGGCAGAGAAGGAAAGCACTATTCTGACAGGGCTATTTGACTTTGATCATCTTGGTAGAGGCAGAGAGGAATATATTTGGAATTCACATTATCCACTTGAGTGTCTCTTAATATTCCCATGCTCAGTTGTAACTGTAAATGGACAAGTACATCCTGCTAAGGGCTTGGAAATGAGAAACTCAGAACCTTTAGGGTGAGACTCAGTTCAGCCCATCAGCCAAGTCATTGTATTGAAGGACAAGTAATTTTCCCTCACCCTTCCAGGTTCTTGGCTGAGACATAACTCCCCACCCATAACAAAAGACAGATTAACAGGAGGGGGGAAAAGCACATATGTACTTACCTGCAGGAGCCCCACAAAGATATAAGATTCAGAAGGCAGCCAGATAGTTGAGGCTTAAATACTCTCCTGAGCTAAGGAAAGTGATGGGGCTCTAGGGTTTCAAAGAGGGGAAGGCAACTCATGGTAAAGTGAGAAGAGGAAATATTTAGTAAACAAAAGTTGTCCTGCCATGTAGATAAGTGTCTTTTAAAAAGTTATCTCTGGTAATTGTTCTTCTTTGGGGATAGGCCCCCACTTAATGTAAATTTTCTTTATAAACATAGATTTCCCTTACAAATAAGCAACTTCTGTTCTGTTTTCAGAGCTTCTCCTGTATTTCCAGTTTCTTAAAACACAGTCAGTTCAAAATAATCTCTATACCAAAGAAGCATATTTTGGGGTGGCATAGTCTGCTACTCTTCGTGACCCAAACCAGCAGAACTGCCAGCCGAAGGGTAGGGAAATTCTACAGGTGTGACCATAAAGTATGGAATCATGGCAAATATAAATGATTTATTGTTAATATGCTATAATACATGCCATGTTGAATATTATATGGTATGCTTTGTGAGTTTTCACTTGTTAACAATGTAAAATCTTCATCAATTTCTGTATATGTAACTGTGATGTGTTGCTTCACTGACTTTCGCTAAAAGAAAAAAATTGCTCCTTTACATACCACAGACATAAATAAGGTGATGCAATCTATTAAAGGAGAGACAGAGAGCTTCCTTATGTTACTAGGTTTTATGGCCACCATATAGCATGGATGGTAGAGATAGAAGATGATCATTAGCAGTGATAGTCTCAGAACTACATGCAGCTGTTGGTGCTATAGTTTGGCAGACTAACCTCTTCCAGATTTCCCAAGCAGGTTCCTGCAGAAACTGTGCCTAAATGGAATGTGCTTAACATAAGAAGCAAAGAGTCTAGGTGGTACAAAGAATAGCCTGTGGTGGATGCTATTGATATTCCACTTAGATACCTTTTATTAGCAGGTGCACCCATCTTCCAAATGCCTTGGTTGTGGGCTAATAATACTTCACATCTGCCTCTTTCTCTAGAGAATTGTACTTAGCTAAAGCCAAATCACTCATCAAGCTCCCCATCTCAACTTCCCCATGAGGAGGCAGACCTCAGCCAGTGACTCACTGACATAGTGTATAAAGGGCTGGCCACTTTGTCTCAAAGGGGAATTAATTTAGGTGTAATTTTTGCTTGAGAAATTTCCCTGTGGAGGGGCTCCTGGGTAGCGCAGTCATTAAGCGTCTGCCTTTGGCTCAGGGCGTGATCCCGGCGTTCCAGGATCGAGTCCCACATCAGGCTCCTCTGCTGGGATCCTGCTTCTTCCTCTCCCACTCCCCTGCTGCGTTCCCTCTCTCGCTGGCTGTCTCTCTGTCACATAAATAAATAAATAAATAAATAAATAAATAAATAAATAAATAAATAAATGAATCTTTAAAAAAAAAAAAAGAAATTTCCCTGTGGAATCAAGCTGAAATTATTCTTTGTTGTAAACACATACTTTGTTTAGTTTTTAATCCTTACCACTCTCCTGCCTCCTTCATTCCTCTTATCTGAGACACTCCTTTCTAATAAATCACTTAGATTTCTTTGTTTCTGCCTGAGGAAACCTAAGACAATTGGTGAGTTTAGTACATTTTGTGAATTGATATAAAGGGTTGTGTTTGTTCTTAGTTCAGTCATATTTTATTTTTGCGTTCTTGTTTTATAGCTTTTTGTTTTTATACATTGTATTACATAGACTGCTTTACTTTGATGTGTGTATTGCATTTCTGTTATGGTGGATAACCATTGTAAGTTTATACACTTAATCCTCCATTTTGTTAAATAGAATCTATAAGCAGTATCAAAATCTGAGTATTTCCTTTTCCCCATCTTCTTTCAATTTTCTTCTCCCACAGTCTTTTTGTGAAAGAAAACACATAAGGTTTGTGAAAACACACAAGATTTTCTCATGTGTACATATGTGCATACAAATACATACATATAAATGTGTGTATAGATATTTCTTCTATCTGAACTCTCATTTGAAGTTAAAAGTAGACTCAGATAAATATTTGAAGAAAATGTATGCTATCTTAATTCAGGAACAGAATGTTATCAAATATCACAAATATCAGTAATTGTATAAACATACTTTTTCATATAGAACTACCTTTGTTTCATTATTTTGGGGGAATACTGAATTATAAATATTAAATTTGTCTTCCATATCTACTGTTTTTTCTCTATAACTTTTAAATTTATAATTTTTCTCACATTTTTTAGTTCTAATCCATTAACTCTTACTGTGTTTAGTGGTGCCTCCTCCCCTTTGTGTTGCTTCTGATCTGTACCTTCATTTACATGATTTTATTATTTTCCCCTTTTACTTCTTTCCTAAGCCTGAAAAGCATGCATTTCATCTCCTCCGGTTACCAAAACATCTCTTTCCTGAATTCTGTTTTCTTTGCTTTGATTCTTGTTTTACAATAAAAATTTCATTATTTCTCCTACTTATTTCAGATTTATTTTTCTGTCTTTTTAAGGTGGAACCTTAGGTCACTGATTTTAGACATTTTTTCTTTTAACATAAGCATTTGAAGTGTTCATTTTTCTCTAAGAACTACTTTAGCCATGTTCCACAAATTTCAATATATTGTATGTTTATCACCCAATTTGAAATAGATTCTGATTTCCATTGTAATTTTTGTATGCCTTATGTACTACTTAAGAGTATGTTGCATAATTTCTAAGTATGAGGTGGGGGGTTTGTTCCTAGATATCTGCTATTCTAATTTAAGTTCATTGTTTTCAGTATACATACTCTGAATGGTTTCAATTCTTATTTTTGAAATAAGAATGGGCCCTTTTTATGGCTCAGCATATGGACCATCTTGATGAATTTACTATGTGCATTTAAAAATCATGCATTCTTTGATCTTCAACTAGATTGTGGTACATAGAATGATGGCTTCCAAAGATGTAAACATCCTAATCTTCAGAGCCTATAACTCTGTTACCATTTGTGACAAAGGGGAATTGAAGATCTGATTAAGTTAAGGATTTTTAGATGGGGAAATTTTCCTGGATTATCTGTCAGGACCCTATGGAATCAGAAAGGTCCTAAAAAGAGGGAGGGAGCAAGCTCAAGGGAAAAATGAAGGCTAATAACCAAAGCAGAGAAGAGTGTAAATATACTGAGCTGCTGGCTTTGAAGGGGCTGTGAGCCAAGGAATGCAAGGAGCCTCTAGAAGCTGAAAAAGGTAATAGAATGCATTCTCTCCTAGAGCCTCAAGAGGAAGTTCAGCCTAGCCAACACCTTAATTTTTAGTTGTTGTTTACCTAGTAAAATCTATTTTGGACTTTCAATCTCCAGAACTGTAAGATAATAAATTTTATTGTTTTAAGCTATTGATTTTATTTTATTTTGTTTTTTAAGAGAGAGAGAGTGTGCATGCACTCAGATGGGCTAGGGGAGAATGGGAGGAGAGGCAGAGGGAAAGGGAGAAAGAGAATCTTGAACAGGCTCCATGCACAGCATGGAACTGATATGGGGCTCAATCTCAGGATCCTGAGATCATGTCCTAAGCTAAAATCAAGAATCAGAGGCTTGACAGTCAGGTGTTGATTTTTTCTTCTTTCTTTCTTTTTTCTTTCTTTCTTTTCTTTTTTTTTTTTTTTTAATGATTTGCTACAGAAGTAATAGCTAATACATAGGCCAAGGGGCTTGCTAGTACTGTTCAGATCATCTGTGTTTCACCAACTTTTGTCTAATTGTTCTTTCAGTTTCTCAGAGAGTAGTGTTAAAATCCCTATGGTTGTGTAATTGTCTTTTTGTTCCTTTAATTCTGACACTTTTTACTTTATGTAAATTGAAGCTCTATTATATATATATTTATTTATGGTTGGATTTCCACTACAAATTCTATGTCTTGGGCAGCAAATCACATCTCAGCTTAGCTCTCTTATATATAACTGAGGTCTTTTCCATTTGTGCATGTTTCTGAGGTTAGCCAGAACTTTGTACAGTTTACCAACAGAATTTAGAGCTTGCTCTATTTGGCTGTCTCCTATCCAGGATTCCCATCTCTGTTCCCAAAGTTTGGCTGCCCTGAAAGCTGTCTCATTTTTCACCATACAGACTAGAAATCTTGTATAAAATTTTTAATTGCCCCATTCTCTAGTGCTGCCTTCTGCCTGACCTCAACTAATGCCATTAAAATGGGTACTTAGCCCCTATAATTCCTTTTTGCAAGTATTGATTCCCCTCCAGAATCTGTAAATGTAACCTAATCATAGGAATGACATCGCTTCATATTTCCAGTTCCCACCCACACTCAAGGGGAGGATTATATCAGGCATCTACACTGGATTGGGGAGAATATTGGAGGACATCTTAGAATTCTATCTACCAAGAATTGCTATGAAAAGTAAAGTCAACCCTTTGAATTTTTATACAAATCCCACTTCATCATTAAGACCCAGTCACAAGTTTCATTTCCTTTTGCCATGATGTTATCAACTTGTAAGACAGTATGACATTTGATGCATTTATACTCTTAAGAAGAAAAAAATCATGCCATGATTATTATATTTATTTCCTCATATTTGGGGGATTATGGCATTTTTTCTTTTGAGTTATATTCTCTACTATTTTTACTTCTTTATCTCCACTGCTTCATCCCTAACCACACATCACTGCCTTTTTTTATTGTATTTTCCTTTTGTTTTCTTCCCTTGTGAATAATGCTTATATATTGTAATACTTTTACCTGTATAAGTATACTTAAGGCAAGTTAACTGTTTAGTGTGTTTTTTTTTTAAGATTTATTTACTTGAGAGAGAGCATGTAAACAGAGGTGTGGGATGTGGGTGGGGCCAGCAGGGTGGGTAGGGTGGGTGCAGAGGGAGAGAGAGAGAGAGAGAGAATCCTCAAGCAGACTCCCTGAGTGCAGAGACTAATACAGGGCTCGACCCCAAGACCCTGAAATCATGACCTGAGCCAAAATCAAGAGTCAGACCCTCAACTGACTGAGCCACCTTGTTTAGTTTTTTTAAAACTAAATTGAGTTCATTTTGTAAAAATAGGAAGCATAAGTTGATTCCATGGATTTATAAGTTATTTGAAAAAAAATTACTGTAATATCTAAACTACAGGCATTCTAAAAATATTAAAAACAGTTTCCACTAATTATTCTTAAGATCTGAGAAAGCTGAATACAATTTACACTATTCTTCTTAGGAATGTTTTTGAAAAGACTTAGTACACTGTAGCTTTCATGTAGCTTTGGGGGTGTTTACAATGCTGTATTATTGCTCAGGGACCAGCTTTGTGATACCCAAGAACACAATACAAATCCTTTTAAGACAGTTTCCTTATCTATCAGAACCCTTTAAAGACACTGTTTTAAACTAATTCCATTATATTTTTTAAAATATTTTATCTATTAGAAAGAGAGAAAAATCACAAGCTGGAGGTGGTGCAGAGGGACAAGGAGACTCCCAGCTGAGTGCAGAGTCTGACGGGGGCTCAATCCTGGTATCATGACCTGAGCGGAAGTCAGATACTTAACCAACTGAGCCACCCAGGTGCTCCTAATTCCATAATATTGAAAAACCTGATAAGTTATCAAACTTGAGCTAGTTGTTAGGGCTCAGTTTCTAGGTATAAGATCAGATTTTGAACACTTTATTTTAACATAAAAATTCTTATACTGAACCTACTAAGATACTTGATAGTGAAAAACAATCTAATAAAGTGGTGAAAATCCTGACTTTCACACCTATGAACATTGCTTTTTTCTTTTTTTAAGATTTTATTTATTTACAGGAAGAGAGAGAGAGCTTGTATAAGAGCGAGTGTGAGAGAGTGAGCATGAGTCGTGGAGAGGAGCAGAGGAAGAGGGAGAAGCAGACTCCCCAATGAGCAAGGAGCTAGATGCAGGGCTCAATCCCAAGACCCTAGGATCATGACCTGAACCAAAGGCAGACGCTTAATTGACTGAGCCACCCAGGTGCCTCTGGACATTGCTTTTGTCAAATGACAAAACTAAAACAACTAGGAAAGAGTTGATGTCCTTTATTCAAGGGAAAACAATCCATCTATTAAGGAAGTGCAGTGCTTCACAAGCAGTGGTGTGCTCTTCTAGAGGGAATTTGGATAAGAGTGAGCTTTATAGAGGCAGGCAGAAATAGGGCATGATTGGCTAGGAGTTCAGGGATTTTTTATTTATTTTTTAAATAAGGCTACAGGTCCTATTTTCTAGGGTAAGGTAAGCTAGCTAAAGCTGAGCTGAAGGATTGTTGATTGGTATGTTAGGTTTTCTTGATATTTTCCGGAAGTGCAGGCTGATTTAAGTTTAGATTTGCAGTGTAGGCCAGGCCACTGGGCAGCCATTGGATTGGGGGTCCTGATATTTGCATTAACGTAATTACTTTCTTTAGTAGATGCATAAGCTTGTATCATTTTAGTGATACAAGTGACTAAATTTTTCAGCTGAGAAAATTGAGGCTGTGAAACAATCAAACTAGAAGATTACAGAGCCAGATTAAGCAGTTTTAAGAGATCTTTACTCCCAGTTCATCCTCTTTCCACTATTGCTCAAAATATATCTATATGGCTATACAAAATTTTATAAATTGACCTGCTAGGAACAAGACTGCCCATTTAAAACCATCCTTTGTAAAACGAATAAGACTCCCTAATTCAAAGTTAGGTTTGATAAGAGTAGGGTCTAACAAACTTACCTACTACCAGGATTCGTCAGATGTTTCAATTTTGAAAATACTAGTTGCAATAGAAAGTCAACAGATGTGCTTAACTTCTTTTGCCTTTTGCTTTATCTATAACCCTCTCTTCTCTCAAAGGTCTTCTCCCACTCTCAGGCCCTTTACCTACTGATACAGTTAGCCTTTCTCAGAAATTGGTTGATCTACACTCTTCCTGACAAGGTACATAGACAATTGATATTTAATTGAATTCTGAATTGGGATTACTTAAATTACTTAAACCTAAACTTTTTAATGAGGGAGGTAAGGTGGGAGGCAGAGGGGTTTATTCTCATAGTTACTTTCTTAAGGCATTACTTAAACTCCTAAATAGGTTGTTTTTTGTTTCCTTCTTTCTTTCTATCTTTTCCTATTTGTCTTTGAAAGAAACCCTGGATTAGTTTAGAGAAGTCTGTAAAATGGTGACAAAATAGCTAAGAAATGGACAAATGTTTGAATATTTTCAAAAATGTATTTAATCTGTACAGAGTAAATTTGTTTTCTTTCTAACATTTAGTAAGCACTGAGGGCACGTATTAAAAACTATTTATATGAATGTAGTTGAATGATTTTGTCTGTAAAATTTAATTTAGAGGGTGATATATCTTGGGTAGAGGAAGTACATGGACTCAGAATAATTTATTATGTTCCTGCTTGGCTCCTTACAATCTCAGTGTGTCCTTGGACAAATTAATTACTCTCAGTTTGAAATTTTGTCTTAAGTGCAAAGGGATACTCAAATATAATTATCCAATTTGGTTGTATTAAACAAGGAAAGTATATGTAGAATATATAGAAGATTTTCTTAATTATAGATATTCTTATTAACAGTTCCCTTTTGGGTCTTGTTCTAATATTTTTTAACTCATAGATTAATGGCTCTATGAATTTAAATTACATAATTTATTCTCTTCTAGACTGATTGATGATGAACCAATTTCTAATCAAGAACAGTGTCATCCACTTGCTAAAACAGGGAGGTACACATATTTGAAAATAATTTTATGTGTCTTTAGTACAATATGTATTTGTCCAATTTTTAAGTTAAGATTTTATTATTGCTATCATAATTTAATTCTTATTTTCTATTCTTCCCAATCTCTAAGGAATACCTAATATCTGAAAGAGTGAAATATTTAAAGAATAAATGAGCTGAGGACAATCAGATACTTGAGAAAGATACAATGATAAAAGAATCATTAGCCTCTTTCAATTTTATACAAACATTTATATTCCATAAAAGGAGAGTTTCTTCGCTTAGAATTCATTTAGATAAAATTAAAAATTTTAATAATTATTTGATAATATGTTAAAATCCCCTACAACTTTTTTTTTAACTTTTTTTTAAGTCTACTTGTATTAATAGAAACCAACATCTGAAAAAGATGTTTGAAGTTGGTCATCTAAATCATAGAAAATAATCAGTTGAGTACTATTAGTTACTTAGTTCTATGTTGAATGCTAGGGAAACACTGAATAAAATTATATAATTTAAGTGAAGGAATGAATAGGATTTATGTTAAAAATGCATAAAAGTGTGGACTTGTTTATAAATAAAATACTCTGCTGGAAATTCGGTATTTAGGCATATAGAAAAAAGGAGCTAAGAAATTAAGTGAAGAAGTTGAGGGAGGGAGAGTCCACGGAGGCCTTCAGGTTCTCAGGCCTGAATGTGAGAAGTGTTGGAGAGGGAATTTGTTTTTTTCTTTTAGCTCAAGATACATGATATTGTGATAGAGACATTGCATCCATTGGAGTAAATGCAGGGGACGAGGATGAAGGTTTGAAGTTCAGTGAGAATTTTAAAATGAGGAGTGAGACCTTGCATTCATTAACATTGAGTTTGAAAGATGAACATAAATGTAGTTTCAATAAAAATAAGATGAATGAACGTAATATATTTAAATGGTTATGATCCTAAACTCTTTTTCTTTGAGCGTTTTAATTTTTGAATGAAAACTTGATCAAACCACAGTGATATATTGTTTTAGTCTTCTCTGGCTGCTGTAACAAATTACCATACTAGATAGGGTGGCTTAAACAACAGATAATTATTTTTCATAGATCTGGAGGCTGGGAAGACCAAGGTACTGGCAGGTTTGGTTCGTGGCTAGTGCCTTCTTTTAGACTTGTGGACTGCCACTTTCTCAATGTGTCCTCCCATGGCAGAGAGGGAGAGCAAGAACATGCCAGCAAGCTCTGGTCTCTTCCTCTTCTAAGGATACTAATCCCATCATGAAAACCCCACCCTCATGACCTCATCTAAAATTAACTACCTCCCATAGACCCCTCTTCAAACTACCATCACTTTGAAAGTTAGGGCTTCAACATATAAATTTGGGGGTAGCACATTCAGTCCATAATGTGTGTTAAAGGGTAGTGTACTCAATATCTGTGTAACTTGACAGGCTCCACAATTATGTAAACGATGTAATATTTATGCATAGTTATACAAGGATGAAGAAGAATCAAAATCTTTTAGGATAAGAGATAATTTGTGTCTAGAATCATAGCTAAAAATATCTGAAGTATAAGTTGCTGTTTCCATAACTCCTGTTGTTAAGGGAACTTCAATATTATCCCCTCCCAAATAGATTTTTTTTATATAAAGCAGAATATCTCAAGAGGTAAAGGAGTCAATAACTTAATACAAATGTGAACTTATTCTGATAAATACTGAGGAACAACGTGTCAGCAGGAGCCTATTCCCTGGTACAGGTAAAGGCTACTCCTCAACCACCCTTTATCAAGTAGACAGAATAAGGCCTTAAATGGTTCTTCCCTAGTCAATGGCCTGGCTCAGTGAAGAAGTGGGAAGCGGTTTACTTGAAAAATATACAAAACTTCCAAATAAGGATATACAGACTGCAAATGTGTAACAGATCTAACCCCGATTAATTCATTTGTTTCACGGGATTAAGTAAATTTTCAGTTTGAATAATTCCATTTAAATTTTATAATCACAATAAGAGGATTAAGAAAAATATAAATATGAAAGATGTAGCTTTAAAATGGTTTCTGTTTCTGAGTAATTTTAATCAAAAAGAATTTCTTCTAATGTGACGCACATAGTTCCATAAAAATAATGGAATATCTGTCAAACTGCAAATTTCTTTTCTTGGCTGGAATTTAGTGTAGGGTGCAATGCCCTTTTCATCTCCACCAAGAAAAATATATTAAAATGTTTTTTTAAGCATTGAGTTTGACAGAATGTTTTTTTGTAATTAAATCTTCCTAAAGTATGGTAAAAATCAGTGTATGCTAGAAAGTAGATTTTGTGAAGTATACAATTTATTTTGTGGTAATATACACTATTTTATAAATCTCAGCCATTTACTTAGGCAATGTTATGAATGCTCTCTAATGTGGGTGTCTGAAGAATGTACTGTGTTAGATGCCAGATAACCTCATTTTGATTCCATTTAAGTTATTATTGGGATTATCCTAAAATCAGTAGGTGAACAAAGAATTGTAAGGAAAATCTTAGGAATATTTAATAATAATGACTGTGGGAAATACATATCCTCAAGTATATGAAGAAATCTTGCACTGTTTTGGCAATGTTAGACAAAACAATATACGATGAAGCCTGTGGAATATTTGTATTATGTGCTCTGCACCACTCCTACTTCTGCATTTTCTAGAAGTACTCCTGAGACTAGGCTATCTTACATTGAATGAGATAAATTACATTAAGAAATTTGCCCAGTAATTGATATATAGTTGGCAATCAAATGTCATTTCTCTTCCCCCACACTTAAGTAACTTGGTAACTCAGCCTTTGTTTAAATATATAATATAAACATATTTGTATCACATTGAAGATATTTAAAAATAACTTTTATTTAAAATAACAAATTTTTTTTCTTCCAAATTTTTATTTTAATTCTAGTTAGTTAACAAATAGCATAATACTGTTCTCTGGAGTAGAATTTAGTGATTCATCACTTACATATAACAGCCAGTCATAACAAGTGCTCTCCTTGATACCCATCACCCATTTTTTTTTGTTTGTTCTCTATTGTTTGTTCTCTATTTTGTTCTCTATTGTTTGTTCTCTATTGTTAAGAATCTTTTTTTTCTCATTCCTACACGTTCATCTGTTTTTTTCCTAAATTCCACATATGAGTGAAATTATGTGCTATTTGTCTTTCTCTGACTGCTTATTTCACTTAGCATAATACTCTCTAGCTCCATCCATGTCACTGCAAATGTCAAGATTTCTTTTTGATGGCTGAGTAATATTCCATTGTGTGTGTGTGTGTGTGTGTGTGTGTGTGTGTGTGTGTGTGTATATATATATACCACCTCTTCTTTATCCATTCATCAGTCGATGGACACTTGGGCTCTTTCCACAGTTGGTATGTTGATAATGCTGCTATAAACAACAGGGTGGGGTGCCTGCCTAGGTGGCTCGGTTGTTTAAGTGACTGCCTTCGGCTTAGATCATGATCCCAGGGTCCTGGGATCGAGTCCTACATTGGGCTCCCCCTGCTCTGTGGGGAACCTGCTTCTGCCTCTCCCTCTCCTGCTGTTCCCATGCTTATGCTCTCTCTCTCTGTCAAATAAATAAATAAAATATTTTAAAAAATAAAAAACAAAAATAAACATCAGGGTACATGTACCCTTTTGAATCTGTATTTTTGGATCCTTTGGGTAAATACCTAGTAGTGCAACTGCTGGATTGTATGATAGTTCTATTTTTGACTTTTCAAAGAGCCTCCATAGTGTTTTCCAGAGTGGCTGCACCAGTTTGCATTCCCACTAAAAGTGTAAGAGGGTTCTCCTTTCTCCTCTTCTTCACCAACATCGGTTGTTTCCTATGTTGTTGATTTTAACCATTCTGACAGGTATGAGGTAGTATCTCATCATGGTTTTGATTTGTATTTCCCTGATGTAAAATAATGATTTTTAACAACCAACAATAAGCAACTGAGTGAGAGAAACCATTAAAATTTAAGGCCTCAAAAATGAAGCTGCCACCATCAATTTAAAAAATCAACAGAAATTAAATATATGAGAACATTCTTTCTTTTTTTTTTAAAGATTTTTATTTATTTATTTGACAGAGAGAGACAGCCAGCGAGAGAGGGAACACAAGCACGAGGAGTGGGAGAGGAAGAAGCAGGCTTCCAGCGGAGGAGCCTGATGTGGGGCTCAATCCCAGAACGCCAGGATCACACCCTGAGCTGAAGGCAGATGCTTAACGACTGAGCCACTCAGACACCCCGATCTATGAGAATAGTCTTTAAAATGTTCAAACAATAAAAATTCCCAACAAAAAATTAATGTGGTTTTAAAGAAACTGTTCATCTTGGGCCCAGAATTCTCTCATATCAAGGGAAAGCTATTCAGATGACCCATATGATTAGGTTCAAAATTTTTGCTGAAATCTGGTTCCTAATACAATAAGATTCTTAGAAGGTCTTATGAAAATAGAGACAAAGCCATTTTTCAAACAAGCCCGAAACCACAGGGGCAGCTAACAGAGGGCAAGATACAAGCATCTTCTTGCTTACATTTGTCCTGTGCACATTTTTAACTTACTCATGCAAGACAGCAGTGTAAGCTATTTTTGTTTCTTTCTATTGCCCATGCTTTTCACAACAATCTGAGAGGTAAGCTCAGTTTATCTATATGCACACATTTTCTTCTTATTATTTGAAGACAAATGTCACAACTCACACTTGAAATTTGTGAAATAAAATCAACCATTTTGCCTCTTAATGCAATAAAAGGTCATTTTTGGTATTTAGTGGATCCATAAACAACTTACAGCAACCTTTGAAAATGAGTTTCAAACTTTCCATTTTACGAAATTGTGTTTCCTGCATAGCACCAGGTCTTCACCCATTTCCTAAAACACCCTAAAGAGATTCAGAAGGAAATAGACACTTCAGGATAAAACAAAATGTCTCCATCACGGTTCTCTACTGTGGACAATAGGAGAGGCTGAGAGTCTCCAGGTTTCCCTTGGGGTGGCTATTGCTCTCCCCTTAGAAGGGGTTTTTTGCAGCAGCTCAGATGTCCCACACATTTTGCCAGATAAAGTTTCTTGTTCTTCACCACAAAACACAATAAAATACTTACAGTGGATTCTGAGTAGCCATGTATTGTCTGGGATTCCTTTGACTTTTTTTTTCCTGATAAGACATTATCTACAGATTTCATCTCTAGAAGGATATGGGTCTTTTTGGTAATTAAGCTCAGTAATTCAGCTCCTAAGTATTACTTCTCTCTCTAGGATGTTAACCTTAAGTTATCTCCCTCTGAGTAACTTGGGGTATTAAAGGTCTGTCCTAAGATTCAGGTATGAAAAGCAGAGTCCTTGGTATAATTTTCTCTAGCAAGTTACAGCACAAATAAGATCAGTTTTCTTTTTTCTTTTTAAAAGAAACTGATTTTATTTATTTGAGAGAGAGAGAGAGAGAACGAACAGGATGAGGGGCAGAGGGAGAAGCAGACTCCCCGCTGACAAAGCCTGACTAGGGAGCCTGACAGGGGGCCCAATCCTGGGACTCCAGGATCATAACCTGAGCCGAAGGCAGATGCTTAACTCACTAAGTCACCCAGGCACCCCAAGTGTGTACACCCCAAATTGTGTATCATATGTTTATATTTAACAGATTTTATAAAATGGATAATTATTTATGAATAAGTTTTGGTTTGAAAAAAGCTAGTAATGGCACATTAAAAGACAGCTTTCTTGTTAAGAAATATGAGCTATGTAAATTATGATTAGATAACATGAAAGTGTGATTTGGGGGGAAAAATTTGTGAGTTGTAATGAATGGATCACAAATATTTCATAGTAACTGTACCAAAAAAAATAGTGATATTTGCCAAGGGAACTTCTGGTTTCCCCTTTGACATGTAAACTGCTTGCAAATTATCAGTATATTCCTCACAATTTAAAAAAAAGCTGAACACATTATAAATTAACAACTTAGATCTATCAGAATTGAAGTCATAGGACAAACCACTGCCCTAATGACTGTAAAGACCGGCAAATTCAGAGAATATAGATCAGCTTACCTGAAGTACAAGCTGCTGGAGCCAGTAATGGATAAGAACATTAAATGGTAGCTCAGTACATTGCCTAGGGCTAAGTGTGGGGTAGCTTTGAGAGTTAGAACTCCTAGCAACAGTGTCACAGTCTAAGGAGCTACTCTCACACTTTGATGAATTTAATGTTCAGGAGCCCTACCAGGTTCTCCTGGTAAAGACAAGAAAACAAGAATAATAAAACCCCTGTGTTTGGCCACATAAGGGGAAAAGTAACCATTTTGAAAGAGCTCAGATGCTTTCCCACAACACGGGCCTACCTAGCAAGGAGAAGACTTCATCAGAATCTTACTGGATTTGGGAGAAGTGCTGGAAACCCAACTTCAACCCCCTCTAGCCTGCCTCCCCTAAGAAGGGAGATAAAAAGCTGAAAATGCTGTGAAGGTCACAGCCCAGGAAGATAGACTTTGAAAAGTGGATGATGAATTAAGACTTGTACAGGTTGCATTTTAAGCACCCATCAGATATCCAAGGGTAACTATGCAGTGACTCTGTAAGCACAGGCAGCTCAGGAGAGCAATCAGTAAATACATTCAGTTTGGGAATAATCAGGATAAAGGTAGTATTTAAACCCATGCAAAAAGTATGGTCACACATGGCAAGCTAAGGGTGAGAAGCTAAGTCATCCAAGACTTGAATCTTAGGTAATATCAGCTCTTAAAGGAATTGTAGAGGAAGAGGGCCAAATGGAGAAAAATAGAACATTAACATATTGGGATACTTCTATATGTCCTTACCTATCACACTGTTAGATATCTACCCATCACCTCCTATTTTTTCAAATTACAAGATATGTTACTGAAAATCTGAAATTAAAACAAAAACAACCACAAAACCTTATTAGTTCATGAGATCTTTAACTAAGATTTTACTGATTTAGAATACATTTTTTTTCTTTAACATAAACTGGATAGTCAAAAACTTTAATTTTCTAAGCTTTTTACTTCAAGAAGGATCATCATTATTAAAATCACCTTAGACTACAATGTATTTTCATGTGGGGACAAAAATCTACAATAGTATATGGTAAGATTCTCAAGTTAAAATACTACACTTTAGGGGCGCCTGGGTGGCACAGCGGTTAAGCGTCTGCCTTCGGCTCAGGGCGTGATCCCGGCGTTACTGGATCGAGCCCCACATCAGGCTCCTCCGCTATGAGCCTGCTTCTTCCTCTCCCACTCCCCCTGCTTGTGTTCCCTCTCTCGCTGGCTGTCTCTGTCTCTGTCGAATAAATAAATAAAATCTTTAAAAAAAAAATAGTACACTTTAGGTATAATCCTAGTGGCATTATCTATTAATATTTTATAAAAATTAGAACAAAAATTAGAATTAATTCTTTATTATACAGCATTTTGCATATGAATAGATGAAATTATGTACTTTTTCTCAAGTTTAGTTGCCTCTTGCTAAACCATGCATGTATATAATTCAGTTTATGCGTTACTTGTGTCTATCTTTTTTTTTTTTAATGTATACCTATCCCAAGCTAGCTTCTGTTTCTCAGCGTTCCCTCTTAGAGATTATGCTCCCAAACCACAGTAGGTGTGTATTAAAGGAAACAAACTAATAAAAACATTAATATATGGGTATATTTTCTATAAACATATAAACAATAAGTGCCACTTAGCAAATTAGTTTAGGAATAACCATATAACTGATCACTTATTCTATCCATTAACATCGATAAATTAGTTGTTTATAAAAAGTTCAAATCAAAAGTTTTCCATATGTAAAACTTACTATAACCCTCTTTTCCCATTCTGAGCTATTCATCTTGATTCCTATAATTCAGTAATTATAATTGAGCTCATAACAACTAGCCTTTCACTACCATCCATAAAAATGGGTGGCACAGAGGTTAAGTGTCTGCCTTCGGCTCAGGGCGTGATCCCCGCCTTATGGGATGGAGCCCCACATCGGGCTCTTCCGCTATGAGCCTGCTTCTTCCTCTCCCACTCCTCCTGCTTGTGTTCCCTCTCTCGCTGGCTGTCTCTATCTCTGTCAAATAAATAAATAAAAAATCTTTAAAAAAAAATGAACAAAACTCAGAATTTATACATTATTTCTTTTTCTAATAATTAAGAAGGTCTGAGGTCTTCACACCAACATTTATGTTGTAGAGTTACAATTTGTTTTGAAATTAATCACTGAATTCACTCCAGTCAAATTTTCATAGTGCTTTAGGAGGGGATTTCTATCAAGTGAGAACCTAAGCACTGTTTACACTACCAGAGATTTTGGTGCTTTCCCAGGAATATCTCTGTTGTGAATTGAAATTCTGCAGCCAAAGACAAGATTTCAAATGCAGGGAAAACCAGATAAAAGAGAGGAAGGGCAAATAAGTCTCTCTGACAAGCACTTAATTAGCATATTAATGGGGGTATCTACACTCCTGAGAAGTTGTGCTGATGCATGCTTTATTTTATAAGCGCAAGGAATCTAGAGTTTCTTTCTTTTTTTTTTCTTTTTCTGTTGTAAACTCTAGGTTCTTTTCGTGCAGTAACAGCTGAATGTACAAAGAGTATTTAGATAACATCCTGACAGATGAATCCCCTTTGCTGCTCAAAACCCACCGGAATCATTAGAAACAACTGTCAGGGTAGGTAGAGAATTAAGTGACGTAAACCTATTGGGAAGGGTTTTATTGTTACGAAGTGTTAGATCTATTTTTTCCTTGTCCTTTCACTTGTGCATTATCCTAGATGAATAACAATTTCACTGAGGAAAACTGAAGCAGTTGAGAGATTGACGGTCTCCCACCATGGTATCTACCTTCATACCTGTGTCAGTGTCCCTAAACTTGAACTTCTTCCCTGATTTTAAGGAAGAACTCTTCCTGCATTGGGTTTTTTCCTAACACATTATACCATGAGCACACAAACATATTGTATCTCTCCCATTCTAAGACAAAAACAAAATGATCCCCCAAAACTGTCTTTTGTCTCCCTCTATCTCCCAGCTCCTGTACCACTTCTCTCCAAATAACTAGAGCAAAACTCCTTGAAAAGATTCTCTATACTGACTTCATCTCCTCCTATTCTCTCTTGAATGCACTCTTTTATTTATTTATTTATTTATTTATTTATTTATTTATTTATGTACGTATGTATGTATGTATGTACCCACTGGTACATCAGGACTAGTCTTAGTGAGGTATGATAACCTTTCTTATACTCATCATAGTTCTCAGTTGAGGCTCTGTAATAAAAGACAGATTAACAAGAATAATGTTTACTAACGTATGCATCATGCATGTAACACATGAGAGTATGCAGATACTGAGGTGGCTTAGAATTCTGGCTTATATAGCAGCTTCAACAAAGACAGTAAATTTACAGAGGAGTTACAGGACAAAGTAGTTTTAGGCTTCCAAGAGCAGCAAACTGTGGTAAGGTAAATATACGGGAAACTAGTAGATAAAGGCTGGTTAGTGAAGTTTGTTATGTAGATTCCTCCTGTGTGGTCTTGAGTCTGCTAAGGGTCAAATGTGGTCTGGGGTGACTAACTTCCGTTCTTCCTGGTAGTGAGGGGAGGAGGGATATCTCTGAAAATGTATGCCCTGTTTTTAGACAAATAAGGGGAGTGCATGAAGCTTTTCTTGTGTCTGCTTGTCAGTTGCCTTCAGCTCAAAATAATCCTTTTGCCAAAGTGGCACATTGTAGGGTGATGTATTCTGATTTTCTTCAACCTCCACATTGCTAAATCCTATACTCATTCTCAATGCTCAATTTTCTTGACCTGTCAGTAGCAATTGACATAATTAGATCTCTCTTTCCTTTTGATACTTGCTTCACTTGCCTGCCAGGATACCACATTCACCTGCTTTGGCCTTAGTCTTTTGCTGGTTTCTGCTTTTCTCTCAGACATCTTAATGTTGAGAATCTCTTTACTCTGTTGCCCCTCATCCTCCTTGTGATCTCATCCAGACTCGTGGTTTAAAATACTGTCTATATGCTGATGACTCCCAGATTAATATCTCCACCTTAAACGTCTCCCCATGAATTTTAGGTCATCTGCCTATTTGACATTTCCATTTGAATGTTCAATAAGCATCTCAAACTTGCCATGTTCACACTTAGTTCTTAATAGTTCTCCCCAAATTTGTTCTTCCTGTAGTTCTCCTTATCACAACTTATGGTAACCCCATACCTGTAGTTGTAAAGGCCAACAAGCTTGGTACTCTCTTTGAGTCCTCTCTATTCCTTTCACCCCAAATTTGAGGCAAATTCTGTTGACTATACCATCAAAATATATCCATAAGTCACCTACTTCTCCCTACTGCTACCGTCTTTACCATTACCATGATTTTGTAACCAAACCAAAGGAGAATTCATCTGCCCACTGTGCAGCAAGCCAATACAAGACTGACACTGAATTTTGGTAGTGAATAAAGATAGGCTATTTATTAGTGTGATGCCACCCAGGAGAAAGGGGAGTTAATGTTCAAAGTCCCAAACTCCCTGATGGCTTATGAGTGAGGATTCTTAAGGGCAAAAATCAAGAGTAAGGGGTTCAGTGTTATGGGTTCTTCTGATTGGTTAGGGATTGAGTAAACTTCAAGATTGATTGTCTTTCTGGAACTGGTCTGTCTGGTTTCATCAAGACTGTGGTTGGGTGGTCATTCCCTTTCCTGGTCTGCCTCTGCAAGACATCCCAGCAATGTGTGTCAGTGATGCTATATTTGTGAGCAAAAGCAGAGGCCATATGCCTTGTGACTATAATGACTGTGCAGGCTATTTCATTTCTTGTTCCCTTGGGCTACATTTTCATATCTTAAGCCAAGCATCCTGGTATTTTTCCCAATAACTAGGGGCCACATGCATTTCTGCAGACTTAATTCTTTTGGCAGTTTCAGTTTAACCACACATTTCTCACCTGAATTATTCCAATAACCTCTTAACTGTCTTTTTTGCTTCTACTTTTGACTCCAACCCACCATAGATTGAGCAGAGTGAAATAGCAGGAACTAATAGAAGAGGTAATAGGGAAAGGGGAGAGGCAAATGGAGTCTTGCAGGTTATATTAGAGACTTCGGCATTTACCACAAGTAAAATGACAAGCCAGTATTGACTTCTTGGTATTGGATGACATGATTGGACTTCTTTCTCTCTCTCTCTTCCTTCCTCTCTCTCTCTCGATATTCTTTCTGCCTACAGTGTCCTTCACTGAAATAAACACATGGTCAGCTCCCTTATTTCATTCACATTTCTGCTTTAGAGGTGTTTGCTCAAGAAAACCTTGACTGGTCACTCTATCTAAGCTAGTAATATTCCTCAAACCCATCTTCTATATGCTTTATTCTCCCTCAATGCTTTACTTTTCTCCTCAGCATTTGTCTTTCTATTTTTGTTTATCTTGTTTTTTTGTCTGACCTCTCCACTAGGATGTAATAGAGGAGAGAAATTTTTCTATTTCCTATAATACCTGGCATATTGTATTAAATAATTTTCTGAATAGTACAGTAATGAATAACTGATTATTGCTGCTATTTATTGGCTTTGTGCACATAATAGAGAATGACAACTGGGTCCATAAACAATGCAATGTTTATAATAGGGTAGGTTTGCTTGCTCACAATATCTAATTAAAACCCCTGGATTCACATAAATAAAAATATTGTTATATTCTGGTAGCAATGTTTTTTAAAAATATTTTATTCATTTATTATGTCGGAGATAGAGAGAGCACAAGCAGGGGGAACAGCAGGCAGAGGGAGAAGCAGGCTTCCCACTGAGCAAGGAGTCCGACATGGGACTCGATTCCAGGACTCTGGGATCATGACTTGGGCCAAAGGCAGATGCTTAACCGACTGAGCCACCCAGGCATCCCATATTCTGATAGCAGTGTTAAGAAATGAGGCAGGGGCGCCTGGGTGGCACAGCGGTTAAGCGCCTGCCTTCGGCTCAGGGCGTGATCCCGGCGTTATGGGATCGAGCCCCACATCAGGCTCTTCAGCTATGAGCCTGCTTCTTCCTCTCCCGCTCCCCCTGCTTGTGTTCCCTCTCTCTCTGGCTGTCTCTATCTCTGTCGAATAAATAAATAAAATCTTACAAAAAAAAAAAAAAGAAATGAGGCAAATGGTTGCAATTGACAATAGCTTTGTTACATACAGATAGAATAAATTGTCACCAAAATCAACCTGGCTACATTTTCAGAAATTTTCACATGTAAATACATGAATGACCTAATGATAAATGATTCAGTTAGCCTGTGTGGGGGAGAAAAAATAATTTTCCCCTTATCCTTCTAGGTTCTGTGGCTGAGATATCCCCCCTCTACCTCATAATAAAAGACAGATTAACAAGTGAAAAGCAAAAAAAAATTATTAACATATATACCTCACATATACATGGGAAAAAAAACAAGAAAAATGAGTACTTCCCTGAAATGGCTCAAGCCATCAGTTTAAATGCAGTCTTCACAGCATGGTACTGGCACAAAAACAGACACATAGACCAATGGAACAGAATAGAGAACCCAGAAATGGACCCTCGGCTCTTTGGGCAACTAATATTTGATAAAGCAGGAAAAAACATCCGGTGGGAAAAAGACAGTCTCTTCAATAAATGGTGCTGGGAAAATTGGACAGCTACATGCAAAAGAATGAAACTTGACCACTCCCTCACACCATACACAAAAATAAACTCCAAATGGATGAAAGACCTCGATGTGAGACAGGAATCCGTGAAAATTCTAGAGGAGAACATAGGCAGCAACCTCTATGACATCGGCCAAAGCAACCTTTTTCATGATACATCCCCAAAGGCAAGAGAAACAAAAGATAAAATGAATTTATGGGACTTCATCAAGATTAAAAGTTTCTGCACAGCCAAGGAAACAGTCAGAAAAACTAAGAAAAGCTCCCACAGAATGGGAGAATATATTTGCAAATGACACTACAGATAAAGGATTGGTATCCAAGATCTACAAAGAACTTCTCAAACTCAATACACGAGAAACAAATAAACAAATCAAAAAATGGGCAGAAGATATGAACAGACACTTTTCCAATGAAGACATACAAATGGCTAACAGACACATGAAAAAGTGTTCAAAATCATTAGCCATCAAGGAAATTCAAATCAAAACCACACTGAGATACCACCTTACGCCAGTTAGAATGGCAAAAATAGACAAGGCAAGAAACAACAATTGTTGGAGAGGATGTGGAGAAAGGGGATCCCTCCTACATTGTTGGTGGGAATGCAAGTTGGTACAGCCACTCTGGAAAACAGTGTGGAGGTCCCTTAAAAAGTTAAAAATTGAGCTACCCTATGACCCAGCCATTGCACTACTGGGTGTTTACCCAAAGATACAGACGTAGTAAAGAGAAGGGCCATATGCACCCCAATGTTCATAGCAGCAATGTCCACAATAGCTAAATCGTGGAAGGAGCCGAGATGCCC
This sequence comes from Ursus americanus, assembly GCF_024610735.1. Taxonomy (NCBI): domain Eukaryota; kingdom Metazoa; phylum Chordata; class Mammalia; order Carnivora; family Ursidae; genus Ursus; species Ursus americanus. Next base: position 9,421,315 of record NC_142139.1, read on the forward strand.
TTCAACAGATGACTGGATTAAGAAGTTGTGGTCCATATATACAATGGAATATTACTCAGCTATCAGAAAGAACGAGTTCTCAACATTTGCTACAACATGGACGGCACTGGAGGAGATAATGCTAAGTGAAATAAGTCAAGCAGAGAAAGACAACTATCATATGATTTCTCTCATCTATGGAACATAAGAACTAGGATGATCAGTAGGGGAAGAAAGGGATAAAGAAAGGGGGGGTAATCAGAAGGGGGAATGAAACATGAGAGACTATGGACTATGAGAAACAAACTGAGGGCCTCAGAGGGCAGGGGGTTGGGGGAATGGGATAGACCGGTGATGGGTAGTAAGGAGGGCACGTATTGCATGGTGCAGTGGGTGTTATACGCAACTAATGAATCATCGAGCCTTACATCGGAAACCGGGGATGTACTGTATGGTGACTAACATAATATAATAAAAAATCATTAAAAAAAAAAAGGTAAAAAAAAAATAAATGCAGTCTTCAGCTAAAGACAAAAGAAAGGTGTTGTGGGAAGGGGCAAGGAGAGGTCAGTTAAGGCAGGTTGCCAGCAAATGCACAGTAAGGAAAAGCACAGTAGAGGGTACAGTGATTATGTAGATTTAAGTCAGATGCCTTATTCCTTGATAAGAGTTTCCTGTGCTTTAGTCATCTTTCTCTTTTTTGTACAGAGAGGGAGACACCTTACAAATGGAAATTTTTCTTAAATGTAAATTTCCCCTACAAAAGGGTAACTTCTGCCATTTTCAGAGATTTCTCCTGTATCTGCTTTTTCTCAAGCAACCAGATCAAAGTATTCTTTATGCCAAAGAGGCATATTCTGGGGTGGCATATTCTGCTTTCACCTAATTGACCAAAAAATGAACAAACTGAATACAAATCAATTCAGATAACTTTATAAAGAATGGTTTCACAGAAAAAAAGGAGAGAGGGAAACAAGCCATAAGAGACTCTTGATAGAGAACAAACTGAGGGTTGATGAAGGGAAGTGGGGGGTGTAGGCTAGATGGTTGATGGGTATTAAGGAGGGCACTTGTGATGAGCACTGGGTGTTGTATGTAAGTAAAGAAATCACTGAATTCTAAGCCTGAAACCAATATTGCACTGTATGTTAACTAAATAGAATTTAAATTAAAAAAAGAAAAAAAAAAAGAAAAAGAAAAGAAAAAAAATCATAAGGAGATGTAAAAAAAAGAATGGTTTCAATAAAAAATAAGAACTTCTCAATTCTCTCAAAACATTGTAATGCAACTATTTCATAGGATAAATTTGATGAATACTGCTTAAGATTTGCTGTGTTTAACCCTTTGAATCTGGATCTGGTGTGGCCCTGCTACCTGCCTATCACCTTATTTTCTGTTTCCTCTCTTCTACCCACATTAAAACCTACAAAGAGGTTAACTTTTCTTCTGCCCTTTTACTAGCTCATCCAGGCTTCACTTTACCTGCCAAAGCAGACAGTGGCCTATTTGGTGTTCACATTGTACACACTTTTTGTGCTAGTACCATACTTCCTCATAATCCTAGCATTATATGGTATGAACATTGGTTGTGTTCCACATTTTCTTTCTTTGTAGATTAAAATTTAAGTATTGTCTTATAAATAAAAAGCATTTGATAGCTTGCAGAGTGTTTGACAATGCATACCCTTGCCAAAGAATAACCAATGAGAACAATTACAGTAATTATAACTTTAATTACAATATTTAACGTTAAATCTTTCAGGCTATAAGTCAGAGTAGGCAACTGAAACTGCTATTAGCTTGGACTTAACAGAACACACCCCCAGCTTCTGTCTCAGTAACTGAGTGTCCATTTTAAGTTTCACAGGCCTCGTAAAGTTTAGTAGAGTGACCTTTACTCCATTCTTTATATATATTAAATGAGGAACTTATGTATTTTTCTTTTTTATCTTTATTGAGTTGTAATTGACATATAATATTCCATGCATATTTGGTTTACATTTAAACCTTCTCTATAAAGCTGCATAAGTTACAAATGTATTGCAGACAGTGCTATAATACAAGTGAATGTGTAAAGTACATGAAGTAAAATTTCAAATACAGATATTTCAAACAATTTCAGCAAGTTATTAAAATAGAATATTCTAAATTTTAATTTATAAACCTAGCCTATAAAGAAAAACTATGCAGTTCTCACCTGCAGTGCTGGCTTTTTTAGTTTTAAAAGACAATATAAAAATCCAGCATTGTATTAGTTTCTTATCCCTGCTGTAACAAATTACCAAAAACACAAGGACTTGAAACAAAACAAATTTATTATCTTACAGTTCTGTAAGTCAAACATCTGACACAGATCTCACTGGGCTAAAATCAAGGTGTCAGCAGAACTGTGTTCCCTTCTGTTGGCTCTAAGAGAGAATCTGTTTCCTTGCATTTTCTAGGTTCCAGAGGTTACCAGTATTTTTTCTGCTCATGGACCCCTTCCTCCGCCTTCAAATCAAGACAATGCAAGTTAAGTCCTCTTCATGTCACATTACTCTGACCTTGCTTCCATTATCAAATCTCTTTCTTTGACTCTCTTCTTTTGCTTCCTTCCACTTTTAATATATTGGATCTACTTGGATAATCCAAAGTAATCTCCCTATCTAAAGGTTGTTGATTAGCAACCTTCATTCCCCTTTTCCATGTAATTTAACATATTCACAGGTTCTAGGGATTAGAGTTTGGTCATCTCTAATAGGATGTCATTTTGCCTACTGCAAATATTATCTTTACCAAGTTCATTTTGAATCAATAGATACTCAAAACAAATACAGGATCTAGAAAGGAAACTTGCAAAAAACTATTGAACAGGTAACATTATATGCATTTTCCAAGTGAAACACTGCAGTTCCCAAAAGAAAATATTCCCATTTGTCTAATCATTTGAACTCATTTGAACTCACATCTGTCCTAATCTGTAATCTGTATTCCTTTCATTAATTACATTACATTGTATAGCATCTGTTTCTATAAAATGTGTTCTGGAGATGTATTAGTTAACTTCTTGGTTACTTGAAACTGTCCTTAAGCATTCATGACTTTATATATCATCAGTGGCAATAAATGCCTTCTCCATGGTTAATCTTAGTGAGGTCAGTGGATTTGTTTAAGAAGCTTTTTGTTGGAAAACCGAGATTCAATCTTTCAGTGTTTTATCATGGTATAGTTAAAACATTAATTCTGTCACATTTATAATGGGAACTTTGTATGAAAGAATACAAAACACTCCTTGACCTCTCTCTTGCAGTGAGAGTTAGTGTGCTCTCTTGTTTGGCTGGGGTTAACTTTAATCAGCAACTTAACAGAGACATTTTGGAGATCTTACTTGCTGATACATAAGAAGCAGTCAATTATTTGCATAATGTATCCTGCCAAGTTCAAGTGAATACAATAGCATAATTGAACACACTTTAGTGAAATAAGAGACTAGAGAAATCCAAAAGAACAAATTTGTTAAGAACAAACTTTGTCAGTACTCAAAAGAAATGATATTTTTTACATATAGTTCTCAGAATTGTTTGTGGTAATTAAAAATACATATATCATTGAAGTGTACTGTAATGGGCCCCTACAGTTTTTTAAACAGATGGCATGTGCATCTATAAACTGAACTTTTTATATCTGAAATCAATTTAATCCTAATGTTTTAGTAGAAATCTAGCACACTGCTTTGTGTATTAGAGACACTCTATAATATTTGAAAATTAATAGTTAAACTCAAAATATAAGCCTAAGGAAGAAGACATTTATATTATTAGGGCTAATATTTACAAAAGAAATTCAACCAATGGGTCAAATGAGAAATCAGAGAAAGTAAAAAAATACCTTTAGATGAATGAAAATGGAAAGGTAACATACAAAAATTTATGGAATGCAGAAAAAGTAGTTCTAAGAGAGATGTTCATAGCAATAAATACCTACTTCAAGAAACAAGAACTGTACTGGGTGTTATATGCAACTAATGAATCGTTGAACACTACATCAAAAACTAATGATGTACTATAGGTTGGCTAACTGAACATAATAAAAGAAAGAATGAGGAATGAAAATGATAAAAAAAAAAAAAGAGAGAGAGAGAGAGAGAAAGAAACAAGAGAAGTCTTAACCTAACTTTACACCTCAAGGAACTAGAAAAAGAAAAACAAACAAAGCCCAAGTTTAGAAGGAAGGAAATAACAAAGATTAGAACAGAAATAAATGAAATAGAGACTTAAAAGACTTGAGAAAAGATCAGTGAAACTAAGAGCTGGCTCTTTGAAAAGATAAAAACACTTGGCAAAGCTTTAGCTAGAATCACCAAGAAAAAAAGAGAAGGCTCAAATAAATAAAATCAGAAATGAAAGAAATTTACAACTGATACTACAGAAATACAAAAGATCATGAGACGACTATGAACAGTTACATGCCAATAAATTGGACGCTTGGAAGAAATGGATAAATTCCTAGAAACATGCAACCTACCAAGACTGAATCAAGATGAAATAGAAAACATGGACAGCCTGATTACTGATTCGATCTCTTTACTAGTAATCAAAAACTTCCCAAAAACAAAAATCCAGGACCAGAGAACTTTACTGGTGAATTCTAACCCTTAAAGAAGAATTAATACCAAACCATCTCAAACACTTGCAAAACATGGAAGAGGAGGGAACTTCTCTAAACTTCTTTTATGAGTCCATTATTACCCTGGTACCAAAGCCAGATAAAGATACTGTAAGAAAAGAAAATTAGAGGGCAATATCCCTGATAAATATTGATGCAAAAATCTTCAACAAAACATTAGCAAACTGAATTTAAAAGTACATTAAAAGGATTATACAGTATGATCAAGTGGGATTTATTCCAAGAATGCAGAATTCACAAATTGTGTGCACATAATGTGAAATACAAAATTAACAAAATGAAGGATAAAAATCGTATCACTTTAATAGATGCAGAAAAAGCATTTGACAAAATTCAACATCCATTTATGATAAAAACCTTTGACAAAGCAAGTATAAAGGGAATATAACTCAACACAATAAAGATCGTATATGACAAGCTCACAGTTAACAGCATATTGAACGGTAAAAAGCTGAAAGTTTTTTCTCTAAGATCAAGAATAAGACAAGGATGCTCGCTTTTACCTCTTTCAATCAACATAGTATTGCAAGTCCTAGCAAGAGCCATTAAGCAAGGAAAATAAGTAAATGACCAATTGGAAAGGAAGAAGTGAAACTGTCACTGTTTGCAGATGACATGATATATATAGAAACCCTAAAAACGCCATCGAAAAACTGTTAGAACTAATAAATGGATTCAGTAAAGTTGCAAGATACAAAATCAATACACTAAAATCTGTTGCATTTCTATACACTAATAAACTATTAGAAATAAATTAAGAAGAAAATCACATTTATAACTGCACCAAAAAGGGAAAAAAATACCTAGAAATAAATTTAACCAAGGAGGTAAAAGAAGACCTGTATATTGAAAACCACAAGACCTTAATGAAAGAAATTGAAGACACAAATAAATGGAAAGATATAATGTGCTTATGGATTGGAAGAAGTAATATTGTTAAGATGTCCATTCTGCCTAAAGCAATATAAAGATTCGATGCAATCCCTATCAAAATTCCAAGGGCATTTTTCACAGAGACAGAGCAAAAATCCTAAAATTTGAATAGAACCATGAGAGATTCTGAATAGCTGAAGCAGTATTGAGAAAGAACAAAGCAGGAGGCATACACTCTTTGATTTCAAACTATGTTACAAAACTGTAGTAGTGAAAACAGTATGGTATTTTCATAAAAACAGACATATAAATCAATGAAACAGGATAAAGAGCCCAGCATTAAACCTAGACATATACGATCAATTAATTCATGAGAAGGGAGTCATGCATATACAATGGAAAAGACAGCCTCTTTAATAAATGGTGTTGGGAAAATTGGACAGCCACATGGAAAAGAATGAAACTAGAGCACTATCTTATACTATACACAAAAATTAACTTAAAATAGATTAAAGGCTTGAACATGAGACCTAAAATAATAAAACTCCTAGAAGAAAATATAGAGAGTGTAAGTTCCTTGGCATAGGTCTTGGCAATGATTTTTTTTTTTTAAATCTGCCACCAAAAGCAAAAGCAACAAAAGCAAAAATTAACAAGTGGGACTACATCAAACTGAAAAGCTTCTGCATAGTAAAGGAAACCAACAAAGGAAAAAACAACTTACTAAGTGGGAGAAAATACTTGCGTATCTGATAAGCGGCTAATATCCAAAACATATAAAGAACTCAAACAACTGAATAGCAAAACAACAACAACAACAACAACAACAACAACAACAAAACCACTCATTTAAAAAATGGACAAAGGATCTGAATAAACATTTTCTAAAGAAGGCATACAGATGGCCAACAGGTACATGGAACTATGCTCTGCATCATTAGTCATCAGGAAAATGTAAACAATACCACAATGAGATGTCGCCTCATACTTATTAGAATTGTATGTATATATATAACCTAGGTGTATATATATACATATAGAGAATATATGTATACATATAGTGCCTGTATATATACATACAGTATATACTATATACATGAATATACTACATACAGTATATGTATGTGTATATATATTATATATATAGTCATGTGTATATATATATATATATATATATAACATAGAAATAACAATGTTGGCAAGGATGTGGACAAAAGGGAACCCTTGTGCACTGTGGTGGGAATGTAAATTGGTGCAGCCACCATGGAAAGCAATATGGAGGATCCTAAAAAATTAAAAATAGAAATACCACATGATCCATTAATTCCACAACTAGGTATTTATCTGAAGAAAACAAAAACACTAACTCAAAGATATATGCACCCCCACCATGTTCACTGCAGCATTTTATAATATTCAGGATAAGAGAACAAACCAGTATCTATTGATGAATAAATGGATAAAGAAGATGATGTGGTATATGTACAGTGGGATATTATTCAGCCATAAAAAGAATGAAATTTTGCCATTTGTAACATGGATGGACCTCAAAGGCATTACACTAAGTAAAGTAAGTCTGACACAGACAAATACCATATGATCTCTCTTACATGTAGAACCTTTAAAAAAAAAAAAAAACTCAAAACTAAGCTCAGTGATACAGAGAACAGATTGGTGGTTGCCGGAGGCAGGGGTTGGGGGTATAAGAAATAGGTGAGCTGTTCTGTTGTTGTTGTTTAAATAAATTTAATAAACAAGTTTAAATGAATTGAACAAAAAATAAAAATGAATGATATTGATACTCTTTGTAAAGTTAAATGTTTACATGTGTTAGAGAAAATTGGAGAATATTTTTGTAGCTTAGTTATGAGGAAAATATCCAATAGCGAAATTTCTCTGCATTATTCTTAGCACGTGAAATCATCAACTGATTTCATCATCAAAATGCCTCACATAGAACTAAGGAATCTATTAGGACTTTCAGTGATAATGACATTGACTTTTAGATTTTTGAGGCTGTTTAGGGAAGTTTTTAAAAGTTTACTGTTGCAGGGCTCCTGGGTGGTTCAGCTGTTAAGGGTCTGCCTTCAATTCAGGTCATGATCTCGAGGTCCTGGGATCCAGTGATCCCTGCATCAGGCTCCCTGCTCGACGGGAAGCCTGCTTCTCCCTCTCACACTTCCCTTGCTTGTGTTCCCTCTCTCATTGTCTCTCTGTCAAATAAATGAATAAAATCTAAAAAAAAAAAGCTTACTGTTGCAATATAGACTTAACTTTGAATCATGTCAGCTGTCAGCACTAAAGCACAAAATAGCTATACATGTAAGAGATAAACACAGGTGTCCACTGTGAGACTGGATGACAGGTATCTACTTAAAAAAAGATTAAAAAAAAAAAAGGACAGTTCTCTGATTGAATGTTTTTTTCCACTGAAGTAAAAATTCATGAATTATCCCATAATATAAAAAGAAATGGAAATTTCTTATAAGATGGTTATCCACTTCAAATTGGGGGGGAGTGCCTTGTTTCATAGTAATTTGATTATTTAAAGAGAAAACATCAAGTTTTATGGATAGGTGAGCTGGGAAACTTCACTTTGGGCTTTTTTATTTCACTCATATTCTTCAAAGGAAACAAGAAGCAAACTTGACAAGGCATCATACTATGTCTTGGATATTATGGTCATTCCACAAGTATGCGTGGATCACCTACAATATGACAGGCACAAGTATTTATTAAGATCCTGCATTTGCTAAGCTGTGCACTAGATGCTAAGGATACAGAGAACAACACCAGTCTCTTATCTCAAGGAGTTTATAGTATACAGATGCCTACTTGGGTACAAGATACAGAGATAAGCATGTATACTTGCGCTTCCTGTTCTTAAGAAATCACCTTGAAAGGGTACCAGAAAGCTTTTAAAATGGCTTTCTTTGGAACTCGAAGCACATATTGTAATATTCCAAATGGAAGCATATGACAAAGTCTCTATATATTTCTCCTCTATGCCTCAACTGAAACCTGGCTGACCTCCAAATACCTGACTTCACTGTAGTCCTTTCAAGAACAAGCTTGTTTATTCTCCCACACTCCAAATTCCTAAAGCAGTTTCAGCATTCTCCTAGTTTCTCTTCATCAATTCTAGATCATTATTCTTCTATATTCATGAAAGAAAAATCCCTTCACCCTTTATAGTATTGGATTTGCCATCCTCTAAACTGATTTCCTTTCTGTCACTTTTCTGGCAAATGAACCCTTTAGAGAAGGAATGAATATAGAGTATTCACTGAGGGGTTTGACCCACAGTTTACATTCTTCTTTTCATCTCCTTTTTCTCTATTTTTTTTCTGAAAGATTTCCATATGTAAGCAGAAGTCCTACCCTCTAGTCACTCTATTTATTTGATCTTCAAATCCAATCACTTTTATCTCTACTGAGGATCAGTAGACACTCCCCAGGCAGTGCACTGGAAGTTACCATCTGAAAAGCTTCCCAATCCAGGAATTTTAATATCCTGCAGACCCTTCATTCTTCTAATGTCCTTCCCTTCTACTTTCTGAGTCTCTTTCTCCTAAGTATCCTTGGTCTTTAACTGAACTGATGCCTAACTGAACTGATGCCTTGGTTCCCCTACCTTTCCCCTGTTCTGCTTCTTTCTCTGCACTTTGGAGATTTTGAGGTTCCTAACTTCCCCTACTTTCTCGGAGGCTCTTATAAATCCTTCACCCATTGTATTTCTTCTCTATGGACCTGCTAATGTCTAAACCATCAGTCTTCCTCTCCCCTCATCAGCTCTCCTCACACTGCTGCTGAGCAATGCTAGAGAAAATGTCACAACATATGATTGTTGGTCCCAAAAGTACATGCTTTGTAATCTCAGCTGACCTTTCAGTACAAATAAAAAATAAGCACCCTTGGTCAGCTGCTTCCTCCATTTTGTCCCCCCCTCTTCCAGTTCCCACAGGTACCAAGGCCCTCTTCCAATAACTCTCCTCTTATTCCTGCCTGACCAGGGTTTCTGTTAGTTGGCTACCCTGCTTTATACTTGGGGGTCAAGGTCTCTACTCCTTATTATCTTATTTTCCCTTCTAGAAAAAAAAAAAAGTCGCCAATAATCTGGATCCAATGCATCTCTTCTCCAAAGTTGTTTTGCTGTATTAATTATCTCTTTACTGTTGGATTCTTTCTTAGTGTGTATACATACACTTATCGCTTCCTTTGGCAGAGGAGGGGTATGTTCTTAACACACATCATTATAGCACACACTTTTTTGTTTTATTGGTTTTTGTTTTTATTTGCTTAATCAAATTTCTTGAAGGCATAATTTATATACAGTCACTGTATTCCTTCACAAATCATTCACTTTTCATTTTCTAAGAATGTGTCTCTATACCCAAAATACCCCCAAATTTTCTCTGGAGCCTTTGGTGTGATTAGAATGCTTCTTGGGCACCTCTTTTCAGTATGACTATATATTAAGAAGCACTTACTATACTACATTGTAATTTCCTGTTTGCCTGTATCCTTTGACAAACATAACAGAACCATGTTTTGTCAAAATTGTAGTCTGTCTGACTGGCACAGTGCCTATATCATAGGAGATGTTTGAATAATATTAGAACAAATGAGTAGACCACCACAGAAAATGAGCCTATTGTGCATTATTGCTATGAATTCATAGAACTCTATCACTAAAAATGTGTTATGATCTAAATTTAAGCTAAGTTCCCAATTTTCTAAGAAACCCTAAAAGTCTTATCTCTGCTAATTATTAGTAGTAAACTTACAAGGTCATTTCCTTTCATTGCCTTATAGCTAAAATCAAAAGATTAGAATAGACTAAAGTCCTGAACTGTTTTGAAATGGCCTTGTTTCAAGTATAATTTTCAAACGCAAACTACATGCCACTTGTGTAAGTGAACGTTAGTATACTTGCCTGAGGCAAGGTCAAGCTGTGGTCATTTAATTAGACTCCTGATTCCTATCTTTAGAGTTCTTTAGAGCAGTTGCCAATGAATCAATGGTAGACACTACATTTGCAGCCAGTTCAGAAGTTCTAATTTTTTCCACCTCATTTCATGTTGTGTGTTGTAAATAGAGAGATAAGAGAAAATTTTAAACCTTTTGTAATTTTGTGAGAATGAGAGTGATGAGAAGAATCAGATATCATAATAAAAATATTGCAATAAAATGATTATGTTCCAAAGAAGGTTTACTTTTATACAAATATACCAAGAAATAAAAGTAAAATAGATAAAGAATTTTAAAAATGTGCTGCACTGTCTTAGGTTAAGTCTAATTTTCTTTTTCTCTGCAGATTGGACACTGTTCTATTTTTACTGCTCAGGCTATCACTTTCCTAAAGCAGTTGAATAAGCCCCAGAGGACAAAGGTATCAATCTGAAGGGCGTGAGCTTTGCAGTAGGGAAGCTATTGGAATTCTATTCTGTTGACTCAGTGTCTCCTCAGATCAGATGAGTGAGAGAAGCTAAGCCTGTCAGCAGATTTACACCCACTTCACACACTCATACCAAGTCAAACGGGGCAATAATATCCCCAGAACTCCCAATTTATGGACAATATCCCCAACTTGAACGGTAATACCATTCAGTGATCTGCAACAATTCTCCCTTTTAATATGGATTTTTATAGAAGAGTATATGTGGCCTAAAGCAATGATGGAATAGTAATAAGATCGATGTTCCATAATACAGAACACAAAGTATCTAACCCCATTATTTAAATAGAATCATACCCAAATGCACAATGTCTAAAAATACAGGACTTTAAATTGAGAATTAATAAACTTGATGCACTGCAAGTTCCTGAAGCTTTAGTGAAAATGAGACTATATTCAAGGGCTATATTCTGTGAAACATAAATTGCTCCAGTAAGTTTTAGAAAAAGTTTCAACAATGATAAAAGGTGACCTAACCTCCATAATGAAGATTTTTCTACTTAACCCTTAGCTAACCAAACAACTAAATTGACACCATATTTTCCTAGCTTTCAAACTATATGCGATTTTATTGTACTTTTCAAGTTCAATAATAGTGGTTCTGAGACTCAGTGTGGGAAGGATCAACAAAATAAAGAACATAGGGGCGCCTGGGTGGCACAGCGGTTAAGCGTCTGCCTTCGGCTCAGGGCGTGATCCCGGCGTTATGGGATCAAGCCCCACATCAAGCTCCTCTGCTATGAGCCTGCTTCTTCCTCTCCCACTCCCCCTGCTTGTGTTCCCTCTCTCGCTGGCTGTCTCTGTCTCTGTCAAATAAATAAATAAAATCTTTAAAAAAAAAAAAAGAAAGAACATAAAGTTAGTTGTGGCTGCACCGACTAAGTTTGTACCTTATAAGGTAGGGTCATTCTTCTCCTTTCAGACAGAATTTATTTAAATGTGCAGAAAAGTAGAATTCTATGTTTACTAAATATTTCTATAGAAGAAGAATTCCCACCACTGATAAATGATAACTCTGTCTGAAAGCCTCAATTATCAGGAAAATGCTCTATTTTTCAGTGGAGTACAATGACTCATGCACAATACCCTTGACACCTTAAAAAAATTTTTCCTTTTACCCTCATTCTTTTACCCTTCAAAGGTTCCGATGCCCATAATTTTTTATTGAGGTATAATTGATATATAATATATTAGTTTCAGGTGTACATGATTCAATATTTATATATAGTATGAAATGATCACCACAATAAATCTAGTTAATATCCATCACTACACAGTGACAAATCTTTTTCTTGTGATGAAAACGTTTAAGATCTACTTTCTTAACTTTTAAATATACAATACAGTATTTTTAATTATGGTCACCATGCTATGTATCACCGGGACTTATGTATTTTAGAACTGCAACTTTGTACCTTTCACCAGTTTCACACAATGGGTGTTTCTGAGTCATCTTCTTCACTTATAAGATTAAAAAGTCACAACCAGAGGTGTTAGCCCAGCTATTTTCCATTCATCTCTTCTGTCCCATAATTATTTATTATATATACTATATTTCTTGTTGTTTTTTTCCTGTAAGTGGAATACTTTGTATTTTACAGGTAGGGTTTCATTTTCGACTTGTTCTTTAGTTTATTAAGGTGATTGGGAGTTCTCAAATGTTAACCACATCATAGAACAGAATGAGACTCACGTCGTAAAAATAGTACCAAAAGCATCATGAGGATTCAAAGAATGGAGATGTCATTTCTATCTATGCAGATCGAAGCAGACTTCACAGAGTAAAATCTGAGCCAGAGGAGATAGGATTTGTCAGGCAACACAGACAGCGGGAGAAAACATTAATAGTAAGAATATAGGCAAGTACAAAGGTATGAGGATGCTGAGTGTTTAGAAGAAAGATTAAGTTGCTCAGTTTGCCTTACATATAAAATGAATTGATTAAGGAGGTTGTGTGGAAGATTATTGATATTTTATCAAAAATATAAAAATATAATGATATATTTCCCCCATTGCTCATCTGAAAGAAGAAAATACATAAAATGCAATCTCTGATTAAGTTTCTAAGATGAACTCTCAAGAAAATTGTATCCATTTTAAGATAGTAAGTTCTGATTACTTAGAATAAGAGAAATATTTTGACACTTTCTTTTAGAGTATAAGGAAAGTTATGTAGAATTCTTCAGTGACACCTAGGAAAGCAATAAAATATTTAGCAATCCGCTTGTATTTGGGCACCTACAGTATACATATAATTTGCATCTCTTGCTGATAGTGGTCTATTCAGTTTAGGTATCTAGTTTAAGGATCAGAAGACAATTAACAATTAATAACAAGCTCAAATAGCTTACCTGATATCCTTCTATGGTATTAGCTGCTTGTTTCAGCCACTTTACATCAATACTGCTAAATCAAAACAAAGGTTACGAAACAAGTAAAGAAAAGTACGGGGGTACTTTTAAAAATCTGCAATATCTGGGGGTTTTCTTTGTTATGTAATTCTTTTTAAGGTTACAGAATGAATAATTTTCTAAATACTCCAGTTCCATAAATGATGTAAATATCACCTGGATTAAGTTATTTTTAATAATTGGTAAGGGAGATGTTTACCAAGACATACTGAAATTACTACTTCACTACTACTACTTTAAAATTACTATTTTAATTTTGTCACTTTTGGGCTTGTTTTGACATATTTAGAAATACTGTGATGAATGACAAAGAAGGTATCATTAATTTTAATATATCCTAGGACTACCTTATCTACTTCCCCAAATGATTAATCATCTGGACTTAAATATATGTTCATTAATGCTTTTTCTTCCATTTTCTCATGCAAAATTTATTGCAAACAAACAGAACTTGCTTTCACTGGATTTTAAATTCCAAAGGAAGCAAAACACATGCTAACTCAAAAATGAAAATGTGCTCATGTTAAGATAATGTGTGGCAAATAATCAACTATAAAACCTCTTAAGTGATGTCTTCAAGTTCTGTTTCTGTTATTCTTCTTTTAGAGATAATGGAAGAAGAGCGCATGCCAGCTATATTGTACATAAGAGCTTTCTCATAGAACACCATTACGGGGACGCCTGGGTGGCTCAGTCTGTTGGGCGTCTGCCTTCAGCTCAGCTCATGATCCCAGGGTCCTGGGATTAAGCCTCATGTCATGCTCCCTGCTCAGTGGGGAGCCAGCTTCTCCCTCTCCCTCTAAATAAATAAATAAATAAATAAATAAATAAATAAATAAATAAGAACACCATTACAGTTGGGTTGATACCATCTTGACAACTCAAGAAGTAAAAGACACACAGTACTTCGGTATCTGAGTTTTAACTATAACATGAATTAGAGATAATTTTGGCCTAAAGAGACCTCGTCATAAGAATATTTTAGTTTGGAATATTGCTATTTTTTTTCCCTTAGGTAACATAAAAAAATTGAATCAACAATAATTAAGCAGCTGCCTTTCTGAATGAGTTTTAGTAATAAATGTTTACTGAAAAGTAAGTGCCCAGTTTTGATGCAACAAACCTTAGGCATTTTATTGGAAATGAGAAAATATAAGAACCATTATAAAAATTTCTGAACCGTTCATTTATTTATTTACTTAAAAATATTAAGCACCTACTATGTGCCTAGCATTGCGCTAGGTCACAAGCTATAAATTTAAGAACATGCTGACTTTGGGGGCACCTGGGTGGCTCAGTTGGTTAAGCATCTGACTCTTGGTGGCAGCTCCAATCATGCTCTCATGGGTTGTGGGATGGAGCCCCCCTGGTCATGCTCCTTGTTCAGAGGGGAGTGTGCTTCAAAGATGCTCTCTCTCTACCCCTCCCCCACTCATGCTTTCCTGCATGCACATGCAAGTGCTCTCTCTCTCTAAAAATAAACAAATAAATCTTAGGGGAAAAAAAAAAAAAGCATGCTGACTTTGTTTTATGGAACAGTAATTATTGTTATATTTTCAATTACAGGAGAGAACATTTAAGAAAAACAGCCTGTAAGTAAAAATGGTTGATGATCTATAATCAATTTTCTCTTGGGATCTTAAATTCATTAACTTGTTAATTTAGTTACAATTAAACCGTCAGTTTGGTCTACATGTTTAAAAATTTCAAAGTGCAAAAAATGGTTGTTTCATGTCAGAGGTATATTTGTTAAAAAAGTAATCATTAATAAAACACTGTCAATTGAATAATGCTTAAAATCTTAATATCACATCAAATAGATCATAACTACTCTAAAAATAGTTACAGATTATAGTTGGTCAGAGTTTCACTTTCCTCTGCATACTCAGAGCATCACTAAAAGTAAAATAGCTGTTTGTCTACACAGATGAGATGTACCTCTAATTTGTGGCAAATAAGACTGAGAGACATATTAATTTTTAAAGCCAAATTAGAAGAACAAATAACTATTGACCACCTAATCAAAAATTGGGAAATTTCTTTATAAAATAATTGATTGCCTATGAAACAACTTAAATAGATTTTTATATAAATGAATGTTAATAAATGTAGATGAATAACTAAATATAAATTTAGAGAATGAGTTAAGAGATTGGACTTTAGACAGTTTTGGTTCATATCCTTATGCTTCAACTTAATTCCTGTATGTCCTTAGGAAAATTATTTACCCTTTTGTGCCTTAGTTTTATCAACTCCTGAAACCCAGATTCAAGTATTCTGAAGGAGGAAATGGCACTTATAGACCGGTTGCTGGTTTCAGACCTATATTGCATCCTGTAGGAGCATATCCCAACTTTATAGGGAATATTCCTCCATATATGTTTAATAGAGCCTTCCTTGTTACCAATATTATAATCTTATTCTTTCCATTTTCCTGCCTCCCAACTGGTAAAATTGCTGAGTATAAATAGGACAGTCTGTCAAATCCAGTAGGTTAATACTAGGTTATGAGAAATGTAGGAAGTCTACCAAAGTCCATGGATATGAGCCCATTGCTACATTTTGCTGTAAAAGCTATATCTGATGTTGTCGAGATACCATGGCAAATGGATGAGGCTTTCTGTAAGCAGATGGTGTTGCTGGCAGAAGGTCTATGGATAGAGATTGCCTCTTATCCAGAATCCATGCCTGTCTCAGTACAGCCAATTGTATGTCCCTTCTGTATTAGAAAAGGTTCAATAAAATCAATCTGCCACCAGAGGTCTAGCTGGTTCCCCTGGGGAATGGTGATATTCAAAGCTTTCAGTAGTAGTCTCTGCTGTTTGCAGGCTATGCACTTAACCCTGACTACAGTCATATCAACCTTGATAAAGGAGAGTCCATGCTCTTAAGCCCATGAATAGCATCCATCTCTGTAACAATAAGCACTTCTTCCCCAGCATTAGAACTCATTAAGGAAGTACAGGGGTAGTTGAGGGAAAGAAATTGACTAACATTCACAGGATAGTTCATTTGGTCCATCTAATCTGAGACCTTCAGACTCATGCATTTGTCAGAACTCAGCTGAAGACTTAGTGTTCTTCAACAGGTCTCTGTAGCGCTCTCTCTGCCACTACCTACTCTCCTGTCTCCTTTTGGGTGAATTCTAGACTTCTTGCCTCCTCTCTTCCTAGATTCCCAGCTTCTCCAACTCGAGAGATTGCCAGGAGTCTCCCTATGTCTTCACGTTGTCTCTTCTGTGGTGTGGAAATTCTCTCTAGGCAGTAATCTAGAGTGATCAACTATTTGCCACCTCAAAAAGAAAGAAAGAGAGAGAGATAGAGAAAGGAAGAAAGGAAAGGAAAGGAAAGGAAAGGAAAGGAAAGGAAAGAAAGAAAGAAAGAAAGAAAGAAAGAAAGAAAGAAAGAAAGAAAAAGAAAGAGGGGCGCCTGGGTGGCACAGCGGTTAGGCGTCTGCCTTTGGCTCAGGGCGTGATCCTGGCGTTCTGGGATCGAGCCCCACATCAGGCTTCCCCGCTATAAGCCTGCTTCTTCCTCTCCCACTCACCCTGCTTGTGTTCCCTCTCTTGCTGGCTGTCTCTATCTCTGTCAAATAAATAAATAAAATCTTAAAGAAAAAAAGAAAGAAAGAAAGAAAGAGAAATTATTTAACTCTGGGATCAAATAGGAAATTATAAAAATTGCAAACTATAAAAAAATAACAATTAAAATATTGTGTATCCAAACAATAATGTAATCAAAGCTCTAGTTGTAGGTAAATTAATAGCTCTAAATTGCTTTTTTTATCAATGAGGAAAAAATAAAGTGAATAAATCTTATATTTAGTACAAGAAATCAGAGGAGAAATAATAAAACCTAATAGAGAAAAAATATAAATAATGATTAAAATACAAATGAAATAAATAAATACAGTTCTTAAATTAAAAAAAAGAAAAAAATACAGCTCTAAGTATTTAAAAATCATTACACATTAATAAAATGAGAAAAAATTATTTTTTAAACTTTTTTTTGGCTAGTGGCCTGGCATTTTATGATTTCCCATATTTTGTAGTTCTGTCTTTTCAAAGTTCACAAATATAATTAACTATTAATACCTTTTACTAATCTATTCCTATTACTAATTTCTAAATATTTATTTTTCCAAACTTGAATATTATTATAACCCATTTCTGTAACAGCAGCCATTCAGCTTTTTAATCCCACCCATCCGCAAATCCATTCCTTATATATGTTATCATTCATTCTCCATTTGACTTTCTGCTTTACAAATGGAGTCTCCATCTTTGAAGTCAGACTTTGAAGTAGACTGGTCAATGTATGTGCTTTAGGGTGACTGATCTTAGCTAGGACTTTAGTTCTGCCAATCATTGCCAATTTGAGCAAGTCACTTCATATTTTTGAGACTTAGTTTTCTGACAGTTTAAGTGGAAGTGCTAATACTTATCAACCAACCTTATAATTAGGTCTAAATAAAACAGGCTTACCAAAGAGCCTCACTCACAGTAAGCTGTGACTAAATATTAGTTTCTCTTTTCTTTATCTGTCTTGGTTATCTTTTTTTTTTTTTTGATGCCACTACTTTGAGTCCTTATTTGTATTTTTTCTCTATATGAAACAGGTACTTGCATTATTAGTCCCTCTCTTCTGAACAGGCTTACCTCATATCCCAACTATCTAATGCATTCTTTTTATCTAGCCTTCCTACCCCTGACGACAGTTATCCCCCTTTAAAATAGCACTTTGATTTTCTTGCTTTCTAAGCCAGACCACAGATCAGTATGCAGAATTAATGCAATATGTAATCAAGCATGATAAGGCATTTTTAAACAAAAATGTATCCAGTGTTCACTTTACTTGTTAAAGATTGGAGTCACTGGGTGACAAATTACATTTGCAGAGGCGATGATCAGAGAAATAAAGAGAATGAGATTTGCAGTCAAGTATATTTTGATTCTAATATGAGCATAACTGAACCATCTTTTGCTACATTATACCAATTATTTTACCTCTGTGATCCTCAGGCTTTTCATTTAGAAAAAAGAGGAAATAACATTTATCTTTTGAAGTTATTGGGAGGACTAAATAAGTTAATGCATGCGGAACATGATTATAATTCCTATAACAAAGACAAGGTACTTTGATCCCTTTATATTTATATGAACAGGAGAGCCAAGTTCAGGTGTTATTTATTCATTCCTCACTCTTTCCACCAAGAGTTTACTTGGAACTGTCATCTGCCAGGCCTTGTAATGAAGCTCTTAGGATTCAATTGTGAGTAATTTCTGTTTCAAAGAGTTTACAGTGCAACAATGGGGGGAAGGAGACAAGAAACTAGTCATTTACAATTTAAACATACTGTAAGAATCTGTTGCCTGCCCATTTAAGCAACTATATGTTTTATATCAAAGATTTCATTTTTTTTGTCAGAGAGAGAGAGTGCATAAGCAGGGTGAGCAGCAGGCAGAAGGAGAAGTAGGCTCCTTGCTGAGCAAGGAGCCCAATGCAGGACTTGATCCCAGGATCCTGGGATCATGACCTGAGTTGAAGGCAGATGCTTAACCGACTGAGCCACCCAGATGTCCCTAAGCAACTGTATTAATAGAAATGTTAAGTAAGCCACATATAATTTTAAGTTTTCTATTAGCTGCATTGTTAAGTGTATTTGATTAGGGGCGCCTGGGTGGCTCAGTTGGTTAAGCATCTGCCTTGGGCTCAGGTCATGATCTCCAGGTCCTGGGATTGAGCGCCACTTTGGGCTCCCTGCTTAGTGGGGAGCCTGCTTCTCCCTCTCCCTCTGCCTCTCCCCCTCCTTGTGCTCTCGCCCTCTCTTGCTCTCTCACTCTCTCAAATGAAGAAATAAAATCTTTAAAAAAAAGTGTATTTGATTAAACATATTCCAAATAATCATTTAAACTGTAATCAATATAAGAAACATTAATAAAATATTTTACATTTTTCTTTTAGTATTAAGTCTATGTATATTTTATATTTACATCACATATTGATTCTCAGTAGCCACATTTCAAGTGCCTGGTGGTCACATATAGCCAGTGGCTACAATATGAGACAGCACAGTTCTAGAAAATACCAAGATACATGAGATATGTCTCTGGCCTTCAACAAGTTCACAATGTTATAGGAAAAAATTAAGAGATCTACTTATATAGATACAATACCGCGTATGCAATATGCTGTATCAATGGTACAAATCAAATCAATTTATTATTTGTATATGTTCACCTAAAATCGATAATTTCTGGAGATGATAATAATGTTAATAAACACCAATTTAGCACTTACTATATGCCAGGAACTATGTTATATGTAATACTATTATCCTTATCAGAGCCCTATGATATGTACTAATTTTGCAGAAGAGAGAACTGAGGTTCATGGAGGGTAGGTATCTTGACAAAGTCACAAAGCTTTACGTGGGAGAGCCAAGAGTTTAACTTCGACATTGATTCCAGAGTCAACATCCTTAATTGAGACAGTCGGCCTTCAAACTGTATACTTGAAACTAACTTAACACCATACGTTAATTATACTAGAATTAAAACAAAAACATAAACCCCCCACAAATCCAATTACTTATCAATCAACCTTATAATTAGCCATTTTTAAAATGGCTTATAAACTCTACCATATCACATTGAGTAGGATAGGTATCTATAAGAATTGAGTTCAGTTGAGAGTAATTGAAACTCCACCCAAAGAATGCCTTAAACCAATAATAAGATGATTTTTAATGTAACAAAAAATCCAGAGAAAAGCAGGACTAGTGCTGATAAAGTGGCCTAGAGATGTCCATAGAAATCCAGGCTCCTTGTATATTTCTTCCTGGTTAACCTTAATTTGTGGTATTTATCCTTGTGGTCTGAAGATGACTCTTATATCTCAAAGCATGCTTCTGTGGTTCTATACATGTGAAGCGAGAACAGCAGAGAGAAACAGACACAGGAATTAGGCCAAGAGAATTGGCTCATTGAACAGCTTTCCTTGAAGCTCCATAGTATGAATTCTGCTTATATTCCTTCCCAGAAATCGGTCACAACGGACACTTGTAGTTGTAAGGAAAGCAGGAAAGTGTGTTTTTTTTTTTCCCCACTAGGTACACTACTTCCCTATCCAAGTGGGGAAGAAGGAAAGAAAGAACTAGTAATATCTCTACACAATGATCCTGTATTCAGCAAACTTACCTTGTATTAAGTTTTATCAACCATTTGTGAGAGTGTGTGGTTATCTGTACTGGTTGTTTTATTATTCTTTTTTTAATTGTGATCCATAGTAAATAATGCATTTACTTTGCAACAGTTTTTATTTTCAAAGAATGATGTCACTGATTTAATTAATTGAGATGGTTTGACTGAAGAGAAAATTTAGGTCTTAAACACTCTAAACCCTGAGTGTGTTTAGATTATCCTATGGGCAGCTAAACACTAGGATGGAAATAAGAAAAATCTGTGTTTGGCAAGTTAATAATTTAACTAACATTTGATCTGAAACCTTTGTACTAAAGAAGCAATAATAATCATTAAAGCCAAACTAACAAGGAGTTAATCATTTATTTCCCATCTATCCACCTTAAATCACTTTTTCCTAAAATTATATTTCAGGTCCCCCTGCTTTAAATATTTTGATAACCAGTTTTTGTCAGGTTTTGATGCAATGGTGAGTTTCAGTTTAACATCATGGAACTAGCCATGTTTCATGACTCCATTTTCAGGAAGTTGATATTAATAAAGTAGGAGTACTTGCATGTGACAGACTAAAGAAACTAGTTCTTACAGCTAGGGATAGGTATCTGTTATGGGTAAACAAACAGACTTATTGATAATTGGGTTCCCATTTTTCCCTAACCTTTCAACCTTGTCAGAGAAAGCCAGGTATTTAATCCAGCTATAAGACCATTATTAACTAATAATATGTGTCAAATAATTATTGACCAGTATGGATCGAGTTTGGAAAGCCTTGTTTTCCATTATTTTGAAAAGAAGTTTATGCATTATTATAGAATGATAGAGTGGAAGCAGAAGGTAAAATTTTTGTTAGTTCGGTCTTGTCAGTATTCTCAGTTAACATGAGGTAATTGCTCTCTTCCTCAAGATCAGCCCTACCAAAATAGAAAGATGTTAGAAGCCTATGAAATAAAGAAGGAAACAGGAAGTAACTGCAGAGGAGAGAGGGTGCTACTTAAAATGATGTGTGTGTGGAAGGGGTGATAGGGACTGTGACCTGAAAAAAAGGAGGCTGTAGCTAGTAATAGGAAGATAATTTAGGAAAAAGAGCAATTGACTTCAACTGTGACTATTCACCATGCCTGCCACTATCACCATCCTCATGGTACCTTGACAGTTAAAAAATGCCTACCCCTCACCTCAAGAATTAGAGCCAGAGGCTCAATCATCTGGTACATCCTTAGGGGTAAAATCTGGCCAACGATCTAGACCTTGTTGGGGAGAGGAGTGGCGGTGAAAAGTGATGAGGCCAGAGCATTCATGAACTGTCCCACCTCTCTCCATCCAACTACCCAGGGGTGCTCTATCACAATTAAGAGAGTGCCTCTGTTAGTGCTGCTTTTCCCACGGAGAAGCTGGGAGTAAAGGCTCTGGCCTAAGACTTGGTGGTGGTGAGGACTGATCAGCTGTGGTTTCCTGATGTCTGTGGGACTCTCCATCCTAAGTCTTTTGTCCATCTTTTCTTCAGGCCATCTGGATTGTAATACACTTGGGTCTTTCATCTTTTCCAAATAGGCATTGCTGGACAGGGTAGCCAATATACTCAGGGGGATATGAGTTGACCATTCAAAACAAAGAGATGTTTAAGGAGTATATATGTAAAGAAAAATAAAATAGGGGTGGCTGGATGGCTCAATTGGTTAAGCATCTGACTCTTGGTTTCAGTCAGGTCATGATCTCAGGGTCGTGGGATTAAATCCAAAGTCAGGATCTGAGCTCAGCGGGGAATCTGCTGAATATTCTCTCCCGCTGCTCCTGCCCCTCCCCCACTCATGCTCTCTCACTTTCTCTCTCTCAAATAAATAAATCTTAAAAAAAATAAAAAAATTTTAACAAATAACAACAGAAACAGGTGCTTTTAAATACACAGAATTTAAAAGAAGCATAATAAACACTCAAGAGATATAGGTAGATAGTGATATGAAATAAGAATAGATTCTAAGAAAATCAAGTAGAAATATTAGATGAGAAAGTATTAGATATGCAATATTAGAGATTAAAAATAAAGAACACAATATTTAAAAAATAGAATGGATGTAGACAAAGAAGAAATAAAAATGCTAGGAGATCAGGTTGATAATTTTCCTAGAAGAAAGCAGACAGGGATGAAGAAATGCTAACAAATATGGACCCTGTATAAAGAACTATCAATATCCATTTAATAGGGATCACAGAAAGGAGAAAGTAAATAAAAGTGGAGGAGATAGATATTTTAAAAAATATCTTTAAAAAGAAATTTCTCAGAACTAAGGAAAAATAAAAGATCTTAGATAAAATAGAACTGTGTACCAAAAGGAAATATAAAGAAAAGCCATATTTAGACATAGTGAAAAATAAAAATATTGAAAAATTCTAAAATTCTTTGTAGAGAAAGCAGATAACATATAAAGAAAATAAGTAAATGTCATATAGTAATAAAGAAAACAATGGAGTAATACCTTTAAAGTATTGAAAGAAACTTTTAATCTCAAATTTATATCTGCTTAACTGTCATTTGAAAGTGACAACAAACATTTGTCAAAACCTTAAGTATACAAGGACTAAGAAGCTTTGTTTCACAAAAATCCCCGTTGAAACACTTTTGGAAAAAGTACCCAATAGAAAGGAGAAGAAAGTCCCAGGAATGCTCTAAGAAATATGCTGATTAAATTGACTAAAAGACTAGATACAGTTCATAATTTAAAAAAAAGTTAAGACCAAAAGAAAAGAAAAAGTAAAGCCCTAAGAATCCAAAAACAAAATTCTGGACAACCATGAGCATTGGGAAGTGAAAGAACAAAGGACATGGAGAATATTCTTATATTTTTAGAGAGGAAATTTAGATTTTTAATACAAACAAAACAGAGTTTAAAAAGAAACATAAAAAGTGAAACAAATTAAATTATAAACTAAGATTGGCAAAACCAATTTATATCAAAAATCAAAATACATGTTATTTAAGTAAACTTGCAAGTTAAAAAAACAGTGATCAGCAATTGGGAAAATCAGTGCAGCTATATGCAGGGTGTTAGGCTGCCTTGTGGCCTGACATAACAAAGTCCAAATCTCAGGGGCTTAATATAATAAAAATGTATCACTTGCTCACATTAAAACCCAAAGTAGTTCTTAAGAGAGTGGAGGGAGTGGTGTGAGGAGAAATGAGGAAGTGGAGCAGGAGGGAAATGGGAAATCGTGCTCCTTACAGTTTATTCTGGGCCCAGGCTCCATTCAGTTGTGTGGAATTCTCCACAGACTCCTCTGGGTGTGGCCAGGAAGCGAGAGAAGACAGAAAGCATGCAGGATATCAAGGGAGATTTTAGAGGAGTTTGCAGAGGTTCACATCCTGTCTGCTCACATTTCCATCGTTCTGAATTCATTTCTGTAGCCCTCTAACTTCAGAGGAGATTGAAACACGGCGAATTTTTACGCTAAGGAATGAAAGGAAGTATGTTTGAACAACCTGTCTTCTCTCTTCCTAATCTCTTCGAGTCCTCAGATATCTGTTTCTCTTTTCCTTCTACACAGAGACCACCCCTCCTCCAAAATAATCCCACATTGTTCCCAGTCACTGCATCTTAAAGTCCAGGATATCTAGATGAACACTTTTCTCCCTCCGATGCATCTGTAGCTCTTCTTGGTCCAGAACTTATGAACTAGAGTGACTACCACCAAAACACACATGTAATGTATGGTGGAGGAGCGTGGGCAGAAAGTCACAATAAAATTCTCATTTGACAAGTGCAAAATATGTCAAACAAATTATCCTGAAAAAGCAGATATGGATATAGTATAGTATCAGTCCAAAGACTTTAAGTCAAAAAAGACCATGAGGGATGGTTTACCACATGTTACTACATTAACAACAAATGGCCACTTTTCCAGTGTGGATGTAATATCACCAAACAGATATGCATCTAATAAAATAGTCTCAGAACATATAAGGAAAGAGGAAGTCATTGCAAATCCATTTTCATATTGGAAGATTTTAGGTACCTCTCAATTATTGATATGTTCAGTAGACATTATCAAGGATACAGAATATCTTAACAAAACTACACAATAAGAAGCTTGACCTAATGGATATATATCAAAATCTACATCTAGCTTTGAAAGAATACATGTCCTTCTCAAGCACACATGAAATTAAAAAAAAAATCATACTCTCAGACTAAAAACCCCATATAATCAGTCTGACAAATTTCAATGAATATATAACATGCAAACTAATTTGACTGAAAAGGCAATAAAAGTAGAATTTAATGACTGTATAAATTAAAAATTTCTGTACATTTAGATATTTAGAAACACTTGCAAATAACACATAGACTAGATCTGTCATTCTAGAAAATAGCAAATAGCAAGAACTGAATAATAATACACTCAAAAACAAAATTGTGGGGTGCAGCAAAAGCAATGCATTGAAGAAAATTTGTTGGTTTAAATTAAAGGAAAAAGACAAAAAGAGTCCAATTTAAGAAATTATGAAAAGAATAAAGGAATAAGCCAAAGTAGGTGAGCCAGATATGCTTATCCTAATATAACTCTGTATTGTTTAGCCAGACTGTTGAAGTGTGAGACAGCCAGGCAATGCCTTTCAAAAGGTATTAAAGTGTAGCTAATTAACTTTAACAGGTTATAGTTGAGTTACCTTGTGAACGGTAAGGTCAAACAGTCCTCCTAGAATTGCAGGAGAAAAACCCTAAGGGAAAGATTCCTTTTCTTATCCTGCTATGTGGGAATAAACTAGTACATAAACATAATAGAAAAGGGATTTTTTTCCACCAGATTTTCCCTGCACAGCCAAATAAAAGCAAAATCTGAAAATAACCATTATAAAATTCAACTAACGTACTTAACTGTTTTATGTGTTTGGCATATAGCAAGTGGTCAAATCTACTACAGTCCTATTACCTGGCTCCATTTTATGCAAACTCAATGTAGAATGGTTGTAGAGCTTCTCAAAACACCTTTACACAAGCACGATTCGGTTACCACACTGTACTGCAAGTGTTTGTGTGTGTCACTAATTGGCTGCAAGCTACTGAAAAAAATTATTGTACTATTCACCCCATTTAAAAATAAAAACCTATGTTTACCCTAGTGCCTATACATTAAGAAACCAATAAGTACATAAATATCAATTATAAGTGTACAACCGCTACATAAATTTGAATTAACAACTTTTTTTGTTAAAATCACTCTGAAGCTTTAACATTCTCATTTTACTGAAATTAAAATAATATACAATGACCAGTATCAAATTGATTAAATTTAGTTTAAATATTTCTTTCTTCAATAAATTCTAGGAATTAAAGATCATTTTAAGCTCAGCTGAAGTCATTTTACAGAAGATATGGAAAAGAAGAAGTAAATAATTTGCAAATAATTGTGTATCTGGAACTGCTAGACCTAGAGATTGGCTTTAATTTAGAGATAATAAAAGCTTATATGGTTTAATCTCATTCTTTAAATATTAATAAATTTGGCCTATCTCATAGTAAAGTAAATTTTTAATTTCAAGGTTCTTGCTACGAGTGTTAAGGAGGGGATGTTTCTGGTTTTTGACAGCTAGGTGCTCCCTACTAGTTGTGGTATGAACCAGGAAATCTCTCAGGCTGATCTAGAATAGAGAATAAAACTCACCTAGGTAATAATATAAATTTCTATCTTCATTGTGGTTAGGGAAAATCTCTAAAAGTAGTACTACCTGAGAAAGATATTTGTCTTCCTTTCTGAGTATCATGGCTGTACTAACTCTGAAAATCAAATCAATGCTTATGGTAGAGAGATGTATATGTTTGTGTACATATGTTTGCTTACGCCATCAAAAACACCACAAACCCACAAATCAGTGCTGTCAATACCACACCTGCCTTTTTTGCTCCTATGGAATACCGGAGGTTATCCTAGTGAGAACTGAAACCATGTATCTCAGTATGACTTAGTTGTTTTGTTTGAGGGGAGACTGCTCAGGAAATGATAAGACTGAACCAATAAATAACTTTACTATTGGCTTCAAGAAATTCCTACAAATAATTTTATCAGAAATAACAGCCTGCTGACCTGAGTAAAGAGATTATTTATCAAACAATTCTTTACTTATCACTTCAAAATCCTCAGCTCCCTGCATCCACCAATCCTAAATTTTTGTATCAGGAATATTGCCCAATCTTAATAATTTCTTTGCCTTGAACCATTCAAATCTAGACCCCAAATCTTATAAATGTCCTCCTTCTGAGATACTACTAAGATTGTTTCCCTTACTACAGTGAATAAACTCAGTTTGTTTTTATTAACAGGGTGTTTGATGATACTTTGGGGGAATTCAACATCAGGTATCTTGCCAAAGCCCCAGCTAATGTTTTATTTTCACTTAATCCTATACACTGCTCTAATGAAAAGGAAAAAAAAGTCCAAGGTAGATACCATTTGTGTGGGTAATGGTGGTTATTTCCCTAAAATGATAAGAAAATTTATTCTCCAAATGTCTGATAAAGGAGGATCTTTCCTTCAGTGGCAGGACAGGGTGAACTTAAGATGGGGAACAAAGCTATGAATTGGCTTGCATCCACAAGTGGAAACATCATGTTGCAGTTAACCTTTTCTTTCTTCACTCTCTCTCTCTCTCTCTTTTTTTTTTTTTTTAGTATTTTGTTTATTTGACAGAGAGAGAGAGAAAGAGAGGGAGAGAGCATGAGCCAGGGATAGAGGCAGAAGCAGACTCCTCACTGAGCAGGGAGCCCGATGTGGGACTCAATCCCAGGACACCAGGATGACCCTGAGCCAAAGGCAGATGCTTAACTGACTGAGCCACCCAGGAGCCCCTGCAGTTAGCCTTTTGCTTGGAATCTGGCAACAGTCATATTTAATACAGAGAAGTCGATTTTCCTACCATATCCTAATCTTTCCACATATGACTGTATACTCAGGTCACAGCCACACCTTGGCTTAGTGGTATTGTGGGGAATCCAGAGGGTAGATAGTAGAGGTGGTGTTGTCTCCCCTACATGCTTTCCACTGAAGCCAAGGCAGCAATAATGTCACTGCTTCCAAGAGTCCCAGCGGAGAGCTAACCAGTGGGAGAAGCAGCTGCCACAGCGTGGACAGGCTCTGAAAAGGATGACAGATGACTCCTTCCTCTTTCTTAAACATAATAGGGACAGTGTTCTCACCAAAGGAGAAACAGAAATTTGGGTTACAGTTAGAAAGAAATAATTACAGAAGTTTCTTTTTCCATTGTCTGGAAAAGAAGAAACAAAATTAGTGCAATCCCTGCTCTTAATGTCTGAGCCCCCACAGGTCTGTAGATGCCTGTAGGAGACCCACCAGTCACTCCTCTGCAAAGACAGAAGAAAAGTTTGATGGTCAGGGAAAGGATATCGAAAGGCTGCTGGATGGTTCTAGAGTTTTAACTACTAATGATAATTCATTAATCAATTCCTCAGCCAGGGGCAAATAGGCAGCTGCTATTCTGGTCAAACAATTATTTATCCTGATAACGATGGAGCATGTGGGAAACATCTCAGCTGCAGAACTTATTTCTTTTCTTCATTTCAAAGCAAGATAGATACATTATCCCAGAGAATTGTTCTCATTTTCTTCTAAGAGTAGATGTGTATATAAAAAGGTGTGAAATGCAGTACCGTAAAGTAGCTTATTAATGCAACTCTGCCTGACCAGAAATAACACTGATTAGTGAAGGTATACTTAATTTTTGCTGCCAAATTAATTATTCATTTATGATAATCCTTGTTTCAGTAGTTATCTAAATGTTGATCTCGTACATAGTGTCTTTTGTGACTGACTTATACTGGAAATGCAAGAAATCTCAGGAGAAGTTGTATTTCTCCTTGTTTTTCAGTTACAAGGTTATTTGTATATTTTAAATGGGAGAGTTGTGTATGATACAATGAAGAGAGTGCCAATCAGTGAGTGAAGGAATCAAAGTCCCTGCCCTTGCTCACCAATAAAGTCTTAATGACCTTGGGAAAATCATTTAATTTCTGTGAACAACTATTCCCATTTTTGAAACACTCAAGCGTCTGATCTACATCCAGGTTGGCAGACTTTTTCTAAAATAGTAATATTTCTGGCTTTGCAGGCCATTTGGTCCCTGTTACAACTTCTCAACTCTGCTGTTGTAGAGCAAAGGCAACCATAGACAAAATGTATGAATGGGCATGACTGGATTCCAATAAAACTTTATTTATGGACACTGAAATTTGAATTTCATATAGTATTCATATGTCATGAATTATTTTCTTCAGATTTTTTCCACCTATTTAAAAATGCAAAAACCATTCCTAGCTTGTGTGCAATACAAATACAGACTACAGATTGGATTTGACCTATGGGTCCTGGCTTACTGACCCCTGATCTAGATTCTTTTTAAGACCAAGATTCCCTTTGGCTTTCTTGGGACTGGAATGGAAAAGGAATAGGTCAATCCTGAAGTTAAGAATTAAGGTGAGAATAAAGAAGCTTTTGGAGAAGTTGTAGAAGACGGCATAATGAAGTAGTATTTTAGGAAGGGTGTAGCAAGCAACTAGCTGAAGGGAGGGGTGACAGAGAAATATCTGCTGAGGGGAGAGATGACAGAGAAAAGGGTAATTCAAAACAGTTAACTTGCCTGACTGGTGACCAGAATCATTAATACACAGAACTATACAAAAAACATTATAGGTGAGTATGGGGAAAATGAGACATGCCTGATATGTACCAGTAAAGAGGAATAAGGACATGAAAATAAGATGAGTAAAAATAAAAACACTTTAAGTGAGCTAATAAATGTGTTACCTTATTGTTGCCTAAGAAATGTTATGTGGCCATAAAGAGTGTGGCAAGAGCAGACTGGCCTATTGTTTAATGGTTTCTGCCTATGTCAACAGGAGGCAAGAAAAAATAATATAGGACATCTGAGGCTCAGTCAGTTAAGCATCTGACTCAATTTTGGCTCAGGTTATGATCTCATGGTCATGAGATTGAGCCCCACATTGGGCTTTGCACTGGGTGTGGAGCCTGCTTAAGATTCTCTCTCTCTCTCCCTCCATCCTATCCCACAGCTCTCTCTCTCGCACCCCCCAAAAAAAGAAAGAAAAAGAAAAATAGTATTGTTTACATGCATAACACCAAAGCAGACATTGATTTCATCTATTAGTTATAAAGGAGTCGACTCCCTGTTACCACTATCTGGTCAAGGCGTTACAGTGTGTTTTTAACACAGTATGAATTTTTTAATAAACTTACTGGAGTGGCGTGCGTCTGTGACTTGCCTTATTCATCCTGGCCAGTGACTTCAAGGGCTTCAGCCTGTTCAGTGTAGATACAGATGTTTACTTCTCTAGCCAGTAGCAATTTGATGGCATTCCAAATAGATGTCTTGCTTTCACCACAAATGAAAATAAACTATTTCACAAAGGGCTGAAATAGTTCTAGCTAATTTAACAAAACTGTGTTCACTACGACATTATGTTAAGGATGAAGAAAATATAAACATGTTAGAAAGATTTTTATAAACGTATTTTATAAATAGAGGTAATAAAGAGCCTGGAGTGTGTACCCTGAAGGGAGTTGTTTAAAGTAATAAATAAGTAGGATTTAACTAAGTGCTGATTCAATGGAGAAATATTAGCAATCTTCATGAGTGTCATAAACATTAATTCAACTCCCCCTTTACTCATCAAATATACTCAAATGTGTAATAAGAATTAATAAAATGCCATTAAGAAAAAATAAATTTTTACAACTTCATGAGGAGAATTGCTGACATTATGTTTGTCTTAATGTAGGAATTTTTTAAATGGACTCTTTAAAGTATTCATCAAGGAGAAAAGTCACTGACTAGACAGTAACAGGTACTATATTAAGTAAGGGCATTTTCCCATTTTAGAACTCTGCTAGTAAGATTTAGTGGTGTGATACACTGGGTCTCTGGCTTTTGTTCTTGTCTCAGCCTCATCTGGATTTAAAATGTATGGAAGCTCAGTTATGGGAACGAATGCTTGCCAAGGCACACCGTGTTTTTAGCATGCACTCAGTGAAGGAGCACGTATGAAGCTGTTGAGATGTTAACGCTGCCGTGTATATTGAAATAATTAAGTTCCTGCCTATGGTGTGTGTCCCAACAATGGATGTCCCTAGAATGCTTGCTACTCTGTAACATAATGTTAATTATGTCTGGTCAACAGACAGAAACTTGTATTTAAGCAGAAGATATGAACAGACACTTTTCCAATGAAGACATACAAATGGCTAACAGACACATGAAAAAGTGTTCAAAATCATTAGCCATCAGGGAAATTCAAATCAAAACCACACTGAGATACCACCTTACGCCAGTTAGAATGGCAAAAATAGACAAGGCAAGAAACAACAATTGTTGGAGAGGATGTGGAGAAAGGGGATCCCTCCTACATTGTTGGTGGGAATGCAAGTTGGTACAGCCACTCTGGAAAACAGTGTGGAGGTCCCTTAAAAAGTTAAAAATTGAGCTACCCTATGACCCAGCCATTGCACTACTGGGTATTTACCCCAAAGATACAGACGTAGTAAAGAGAAGGGCCATATGCACCCCAATGTTCATAGCAGCAATGTCCACAATAGCTAAATCATGGAAGGAGCCGAGATGCCCTTCAACAGATGACTGGATTAAGAAGTTGTGGTCCATATATACAATGGAATATTACTCAGCTATCAGAAAGAACGAGTTCTCAACATTTGCTACAACATGGACGGCACTGGAGGAGATAATGCTAAGTGAAATAAGTCAAGCAGAGAAAGACAACTATCATATGATTTCTCTCATCTATGGAACATAAGAACTAGGATGATTGGTAGGGGAAGAAAGGGATAAAGAAAGGGGGGGTAATCAGAAGGGGGAATGAAACATGAGAGACTATGGACTATGAGAAACAAACTGAGGGCCTCAGAGGGGAGGGGGTGGGGGAATGGGATAGACCGGTGATGGGTAGTAAGGAGGGCACGTATTGCATGGTGCACTGGGTGTTACACACAACTAATGAATCATCGAGCCTTACATCGGAAACCGGGGATGTACTGTATGGTGACTAACATAATATAATAAAAAATCATTAAAAAAAAAAAAGAAACTTGTATTTAAGTTTCTAAGCTTTTCCTCTTCTCATCTATTAGGAATACCTATTGTGATATTTGACGAAACACTATTTCACATTAGAGGAGAATGATTTATAATATCTCAGTCCTTTAAACATCCATCAAAAGCAATCAGATGTGTAATAATGCACTATATTTAATGTTAATTAACTTGAATTTAAATAAAACAAATAAACAAAAAAGCCAAAAAGAAACTGCAACCTCGTCATTTTACAGGTGGCCAAGTTGGTCTACAATTTTTCTTGTAATATCATTGTCACATTTTAGTATCAGGGTTATGCCATCCTGGTTAAAAAAAAAGTTGGAATATGCTATCTCCACCTCTATTGTCTGAAAAAGATTACATTAGCCATTATTTCTTCTTTAAATGATTTATGGATTTCAGCAATGAAGCCATATGGGCTGGTATTTTCTTTGTGGGAAGGTTTCTGTAATGGATTCAATTCCTTTAAAAGATACAGAGCTATTCAGACTTTCTATTTCTTCTTTTGTTGGGTTTGGTAAATTGTATTTGTCAAGGAACTTCTTCATTCCAACTAAATTACCAAATTTATTGGCAAAAAGTTCTTTATAATATTCCCTTATCTTCTTAATGTCTCTGAGCTCTGTAATGATATCGCCTGTTTCATTCCTATATAGGTGATTTGTTCTTATTTACTTTTTATTTCTTGATCAGTCCCTGTAGGAGATTAGTAGTTTTATTAATTACTTAAAGAAATTTTGTGACTTTGTTGATTTACTCTGCTATTGGTTAGTTTTCTATTTCTATTTGTATAACTTCTTCAGATAAAAATGTGTTCCATTGGTATTTTTAAATTTTTTGTGTTGTTGAGGTGAAATTCCTATAACATAAAATGAACGATTTTGAAGTGTACAGTTCAGTGGCACTTAGGGTATTATCAGTGTTGTGTGATCACCACCTCTCTCAAATTGAAGAATAATTTCTTCACTCCAAAAGAAGCCCCTGTGTCTGTAAAGCAGTCACTTACCCATTCCCCCTTCTCTCATAGGCCCTGGCAACCACCATTCTGCTTTCTGTCTCTATGGATTTGCCTATTCTGGGTATTTCATATAAATAGAATCATACCGTATGTGACCTTTTGTGTTGTGCTTTTTATTTAGCATAACATTTTCATACTTCATCCACTTTTTAATCACATATTAATATTTCATTCCTTTTAATGGCTGAATAATATTCTATTTTATATATATACCATAATTTATTCATCCATTCTTCAGCTGATGGACATTTGGGTTGTTTCCATCCTGTAGCTATTGTGAATATGCTGTTGTGAATAAATGTGTCTTTCAGTTCTTTGGGTATATGCCTAGGAGTAGAATTGCTGGGTCATATGGTAATTCATGTTTATCTTTTTGAGGAACTACTAAATTGTTTTCTACATTGGCTGCACCCTATCTATTCCTGCCAATAATACATAAAGATTCCAATTTCTCTACATCCTTACAACATTTCTTGTTTTGTTTTGTTGAGTCATAACCATTCTAGTGAGTGTGAAGTAGTATCTCATTGTGGTTTTGATTTGCGTTTACCTACTGACTAATGATTTTGGGCATCTTTTCATGTGTTGCTTGGCTGTTTGTGTTTCTTCTTGAGAGAAATGTTTATTCAGATCCTTGTCCATTTTTAAATTGGGCTGTCTTTTGTTGTTGAGTTGTAAGAGTTCTTTATTTTGGATACTAGACCCTTATTAGATATATGATTTGCAAGTATTTTTGTCCACTCTGTGGGTTGTATCTTCACTCTATTGATAATATTCTTTGAGGTGCAAAAATTTCTATTTTTGAAGTACAATTTATCTTTTTTTTTTTTTTTTTTTTGGTTTCTTTTGTTGTCATACCCAAAAATCTATTGCCAAATCTCAGGTCATGAAGATTTACCCTTGTGTTTAACTTTAAGGGTTTTATCATTTTGTTCTTTTATTTAGGCAACTGATAAATTTTGGGTTAATTTTTGTATGCTGTGAGGTAGCTGTCCAATTTAATTCTTTTGCAAGTGGACATCCAATTGTCCCAGCAGTACTTGTGGAAGACACTATTAGTTTCCCATTTACACACTTGTCAAAAATCAGTTTGCCATAGCTATATGACAATTTCTGGACTCCGAATTCTATTCCACTGGTCTATGCCTACTCTTATATGAGTACCACACTGTTTTGGTCACTGTAGCTTTGTGGTAAGTTTTGAAATCAGAAGTGTGGGGGCACCTGGGTGGCACAGCGGTTGGGCGTCTGCCTTCGGCTCAGGGCATGATCCCGGCATTACGGGATCGAGCCCCACATCAGGCTCCTCCGCTATGAGCCTGCTTCTTCCTCTCCCACTCCCCCTGCTTGTGTTCCCTCTCTTAAAAAAAAAAAAAAAAAAAAAGAAGTGTGACCCCCTCCAACTTTGTTCTTTTTCAAGATGGTTTCAGCTATTTAAGGTCCCTTGCAATTCTGTAGGAATTGAGGATCAGCTTCTCCATTACTGGAAAAAGAAAAGAAAAGAAAAGAAAAGAAAAGAAAAGAAAAGAAAAGAAAAGAAAAGAAAAAAGAAAAGAAAAGAAAAGAAAAGAAAAGAAAAGAAAAGAAAAGAAAAGAAAAGAAAAGAAAAGAAAAGAAAAAAGCCACTGGACTTTTAACAGGAATTATATTGAATCTGTACGTTGCTTAGGAAATATTACCATATTAACAATATTGAGTCTTACAATCCATGAACACAGGAAGTCCATCTTTTTATTTATTTATTGTCCATGTCTTTAATTTCTTTCAGCAATGTTTTATAGTTTTCAGTATGCAAGACTTGCTTGCTGAAATTTATCCCTAGGTATTATATTTTCTTTTATGCTATTGTAAATGGAATTGTTTTTATAATTTCCTTTCAGATGATTCATTGCCAGTTTATAGAAATACAAATGACTTTTGGGACAACTTTAGTAAGTTCATTTATAAGCTCTAACACTTTTTGTGTATATGTGGTTTCTTTAGAATATCCTATGTATAAGATTATGTTATCTGTCAATAGGGATAGTTATGCCAATTTGGATACCTTTTATTTCTTTTTCTTACATAATTAGTCTGGTTAGAAGTTCCAGTATAATTCTGAATAGAAGTGGTAAAATCAAGCATACTTGTCTTGTTCCTGATCTTAGTGGGAGGACTCTTAGTCTTTCACTATTAAGTATGACGGGAGCTGTGAGTTTTTCACAAATGCCCTTTAACATGTTGAGGAAGTTCCCTTTTACTCATGCTTAAGTGTGTTTTATTTTGAAAGGATTGTTGGATTCTATCAAATACTTTTTCTGCATCAAATGATCATGTTGGTTTTTTACATTGGTTTATTTTTCATGTTGAACTACCCTTGCTTTCCTGAGATAAAATCCCACTTGGTCATATTACATAAAATGCTGTTAGATTCAATTTGCTCAGTTTGTTGGTATTTTGTTAAGAATATTTTTGCTATGAATATTCATAAGAGGTCTTCGGAGTTTTTCTTTCCTTGTGGTATCTTTGTCTGACTTTAGTCTCAGGGTAATCCTGGCCTTATAAAATGAGTTAGGACATATTCTCCTATTTTTAGAAGACTTTGGGTAGGATTGTTGTTAATTTTTTAAAGTGTTCGGTAGCTTCACTAGTAAACTCTATCTGGTCCTGGACTTTTTTTGTTGGAAAGTATTTTGAACATTGATTCACTCTTGTTATTTGTTATGCAATGTTTAGATTTCTATTTATTTTATCAGTTTTGGAGTTTGTGTGTTTGCAAACTCAAGGTTATCTCATTTGGTGCCATACAACTGTTTGTAATATTCCCTCATAATTCTTTTAACTCCTATATGGTCAGTGGCAATATCCACACTTTCATTTCTGATTTTAATAATTTGAGTCTTTTTAAAAAAATTTTTATTATGTTATGTTAGTCACCATACAGTACATCCTTAGTTTTTGATGTAGTGTTCCATGATTCATTGTTTGCATATAACACCCAGCACTCCATGCAATACGTGCCCTCCTTAATACCCATTACCAGCCTAGCCCAATCCCCCACCCCAGTCCCCTCTGAAACCCTCAGCTTGTTTCCCAGAGTCCATAGTCTCTCGTGGTTCATTCCCCCTTCAGTTTACTCCCCCTTTATTCTTCCCTTCCTTCTCCTACCGATCTCCTTGCTATTCCTAATGTTCCACAAATGAGTGAAACCATACAATTGTCTTTCTCTGCTTGACTTATTTCACTTAGCATAATCTTCTCCAGTCCTGTCCATGTTGCTGCAAATGTTGGGTAATCGTTCCTTCTGATGGCTGAGTAATATTCCATTGTATATATGCACCATATCTTCTTTATTCATTTGTCTGTTGAAGGGTATCTCGGCTCTTCTCTCTTTCTTTATTAGTCAATCTAGTTTAGATTTTGTCAATTTTGATCTTAAAAAAACCCAAATTTTGGTTTTGTTGGTTCTCTTTGCTGTTTTTATATTCTCTATTTCATTTATGTTAATCTTATAAAGAATTCCTTGTTTCTGATGAGTTTTTTCTCCTGCTGCTTTCAAAATTGTTTTTCTTCACCTTGGTCTTTTGACACTTTGGTTATAATTTATCTCAGTGCAGATCTCTGCATTTATCTGTCTTAGAGTTTGCTGAGCTTCTTGGATGTGTAGATCCATTTCTTTTATCAAATTTGAGAACTTTTCAGCCATTATTTCTTCCAGTATTCTTTCTGATCTTTTCTCTATCTCCTCTCTTCTGGCTTTCCCATTATGTGTATGTTGGTAAGCTTGATGTTGTCACACAGTTCTCTAGACTGTGTGCATTTTTCTTCATTCTTTTCTCTTTTCTTTCTATTCCTCAGATTGGATAATTTTAGTCAGCTTATCTGAATACGTAATTACGTATTCTGTTAAGACTGCTGATTTAAAGGATTTTCAAGTAATTTTAATTCTGTGCTTCCTCAGTGATAGTTTCTGTTAATTTCTCCTATGGATGGTTTGTATTTCCTTGTTTCTGTGCATGCTTCACAATTTTTTTGTTGTTGAAAGCTGAACATTTGAGTATTATAATGTAAATCTAAAAGTCATATTTTCCATCATCCTCAGGGTTTATTTTTACTGCTTGCTATGGGTTAGTTGTTTACTTAGTGAATTTTCTGAACTATTTTTGTAAACTAGTTTTGTTTTGTATGATAAACTATTTTTGGGGTCCACATGGTCTCTGAAGTTTCTGTTCTTAAGCTTATATTCAGCTAGCGTTTTGACAGAAATTTCCTTGAATCCCTGGATCTCTGCCCCCATAAAGGAAGGAGGAGGAGGAGGAGGAGGAGGAGGAGGAGAAGGAGGAGGAGACAGGGAGGAAGAGGAAGAGGAAAAAGGAAGAAGGAGAAGAAGAAGAAGAAAGAAGAGGAAGAAGAAGAAGAAGCAGCAGCAGAAGAAACAACAGCAGCAAAAGAAGAAGAAAAAGGAGGACGAGGAGAAAGGAAAAGGGAAATGTAGAAAGCGAAGGAAAGGGAAAAAGAAAAGAAAAAAAGAAAGGAAAGGAAAAAAACCCCCAAAATTTCCAGTCCCGGCATATTGGCTCTATGCTGTGGCACTCTTTCAAAGCTTTTCCAGACCATTTATATAACTCTGCCTTACTCTTCATTTCTTGCTTGTGCTAAGCATAAACATCAGTCAGATGTAAAAGTTTAGGGTCTTCTCAGATCTCTTCTGAGCATGCATCTTACCCTAGACCTGTGCATGGCTTTCTAAATTACCTGTATGCATTTTTGGGTGCCCTAATTTCCCAAAGAAGTTCTCTTCCCACCTTTTTCTCCCAAGCATATCTGTAGTTTGTTTGTCTCAGCTATAATTTTTTTGCCCCGTACAGCTGTGGCAAATTTTTCATTTACCATACAATGTTTTTTAGAAAGTCCTTCTCTGAAGATACTTTACTGCCATGAGAGAATTCCAAGTTAGGCAAAGCAAAGCAAGTTTTGCATCATCCTTCAGGGAGGCCAAGGCAGGCAGGAACAACCTGTTCTTCTTTGGCAATCAGGTGTCCTCTGCTCACCCTAGAACCAAGGGTAAGGGTCCTGAACTGGAAGTGTGGGCTGCCGTCTTCAAGATTGCTATCGAGCTGGGGAAGGTGTGGAACAGAGTCAAGGAAAAACTCCACAAAGCTTTCCTGCCATTTTAAAGCTGCCTTTTCTTGATCAACATTTGCTTTGTCACTATAAATCCTTTGTTTCTCAGAGTTCTTCCAGTTGATTCTGTCAGTTTTTGCTCAATTTCTCAGTGCTATTGTAGAGGGACGGGCCCATGGAGCCACCTCCTCTGCCATGTTTGCTGACATCATTCAGTCTTCACTGATTTTTAAATTTTCTATCTCATAATCATTTAAAAGTACAAATTTCCCTTTAAGCATTTCTTTCACTATACCCCACAAAATTTGTTGCATTGTATTTTCATTGCCAATCAATTAGAAATATTTTCTAATTTTCCTTGTGACTTATTGGTTGATCCTTGGGTTATTTAAAAGTATGTTGTAAAATTTCTAAATATTTGATGTTTTCCCAGGAATTTTCTTGCTGTTGATTTTTCATTTAATTCCTTGTGGGGGGCAGATATGGAATATACTCTCTAAGATTCCAATCTTTTGAAATTTTTTAAGACTTATTTTATTGGCCAAGTTATTGTTTATCTCAGTGAACATTCCACATATAAGTCAAAACCAGTGTGCATTCCGCATTTGTTGTGTACTATTCTATAAATGTTAATTAGAGCGAATGATTGCTAATGTTGATCAAATTTATGTCCTTATTCATGATTTGTTTATTCTATCACTGAGAGAAGGGTGTTAAAAAGTTCACCTAGGTTTATGGGTTTGTATAGTTCTCCTGTTATTTCTGTCACTTTTGGTTCAGTCATTCTTCTGGTAACTAGATGGCCATTTTATCATTATGAAATGTCCTACTTTATCTCCGATGTCATTCTGGGTTCTGTAGCCTACTCTTTTGATGTTAATATATCTACACCATCATCTTGGCATAGTGAATAGTGTTTACGTTGGTTTATCTTTTCCAGCCTTTTATCTGTGGTTTTATAGGTAAAATGTGTCTCTTGCAGGTAGCATGGAGCGGGGTCATCCTTTTCTTCTAGCTTCTCAATATTTGCCTTATAAATTGGAGGCTTAAATCATTTGCCCTAATGCATTTGTTGATGAGGGTTGGTGAGAGAGCCCCCACTTGTTGGGAGAACTTCCCGCTGGGTTGGTGAAGCCCAGTCCTTCTTGGAGAGCCCAATCCTGTTCCTCCCTTTTCTTTGCAGGTGGTGATCCAACTCTTGTACCTCCAACTCTATCTCAGGGCGTGCCAGATAAAACCTTCTAGTCTTGTTTAAATGCCTCCTTCAGCACTGCATCTGCTGCTACTAAAAGCAAGTTTACGAGTTTTTCTTCTTTAAAATCTGAATTAAAACAAAGCAAGCTGTAGTGAAATGAAACTAATATTTCTTGAGTATCTGGTAATACAGTTGGATTTGTTCCCTAAAATAGCTTTCTTTTGAACTCTACTTGAACCACTTTTTAGATCACATATTGGAAAACATATAATACAAAAAGTAAGTTTGAGTAAACATTTGAGGTTATGCATTATAATATACCAAGCTTATTTTAAATGCAGTTAGTGTTTAACAGAGTTCAGAACCTGCTACCCTAAAATATGACATCTTGGCCTATTGAATATTTTAAGCAGAATGAGTTTGAGAAAAAGGCAGAAGCAGGAAGATCTCTCTGACCTTCAGGTTCTTTTACCCTGAGGAGGCACGGTGAGAGAGTTGCTCTTCTCATGTGAGAGCTGCTTTCCTTATACCCAGAGGAAAGGAGCCATCTTATCTCCAAGACAGAAGGACACCAAGAAGAATCTGAATGAACAGGTTTTGCTAAGTTTCCCCCAGCTTACTACACTTAATTCATACTCTCTGCCTTATCGTATCTTTCCACAGCTTTGCGCTCTTCATCAAACTTAGCATAGAAACACTCAGGGCTAGCCATTACTTTGGGTCTTCACTTCCTTATCAGAACTTCCATGTCACATAAAATTGTATTAAATGAATTTGTATGCTTTCTCCTGTTCATCTGTCTTTATCAGTTTGATTTTTCAGACCCAGTCAAGGACCCTAAGAGGTTCAAGGAAAAATTTTGCCTCCCTTACAGCTTAGTAGAGGACACATGATATAAAGAGCACCTGAGATCTGTTCTCACCTAGGCATTTATCTTTTTTGATCTTCAAGTTTTCCATCCATAAAGGAGACAGAATTAAAGAGTGACACTGTGTATCTAAGCCTACAGAATTGTTGTTCCATTTTGGTAAGGTAATATATGTGAGAGCATTTTTTAACAAAGTTCAAACACCATGGAAATGGATGTAATTTTTAATGATTCTTAATATAGAATGAGAAAGAATACTAAGGGAAATTATATTTCTTTTTTTTTTTTTTAGATTTATTTACTTATTTTAAAGAAAAGAGAGAGCACATGGGGGGGGGAGTGACAGAGGAAGAGGGAGATAAGAGAGAATCTCAAGCAGGCTCCCCGCTGAGCACAGAGCCCAACATGGTGCTCCATCTCATGATTCTGAGATCATGACCCAAGCCAAAATCAAGAGTTGGATGCTTAACTGACTGAGCCACCCAGGTGCCCCAAGAGAAATTATATTTCTACTGATCCCCAGATTATGAGTTCCTTGAGGAAAAACACATTTTTAAATCTTTATACTTTTAGTAGCTAATAGAGTGCCTTACACTTGGTAAACACAAATTGTATATTCTGAGTATTCAGGGAAAAATGATCTCATCCATTTAGAATTACCTGTTTCATAAATGAGGTGACATATGAGACAAACCTTAAACACTGGACACAACTTTGACAGGTAAAGTTGTTAGGCAAGTCTCTCCAGAGTTAAGGAACAGCATCACAGAAGTGGGAAAAGAAATGGATATGGCAGCTTAGTGAGGAATTTCCCATTATGCTCTGAGATACTTCCTAACCATCTATTTCTTCATTCTTAGAGGCCATATAAGTGGGCATAGGGTTGTTTAGAAATCTTCATGACAAATCTCCACAGAGCATTTAGCTTTTACCCCATTGAGGTCCCTTTATGCAGGACTCAGCTCTCTGATTTATCTTTTCTTAGAATGTAGAGCATACAAAAAGTCAAGAGTGTTGAAAAAGTTTCACTATTTCAGTTAATGAAACAAATATAAAGTAAAGCAATAGTCATATTTTTTTGAGGGGGAAAGTTATCAGATTGGCAAAGATTACAAGAATTATAATACATGAAGCCTAAAGTTGATGAATTCATTGAGAAACGGATATTTTAAAAGTATTCCTAGTGAGAGCAATGTTGCAGTCTTTTAAAAAAAAATATTGCATCTTGGCAGTATTTATCCAGAGCTTTTTAATTTTGCATACATTTAGGAAATTATCCTGAAGGAATACATATGTAAATCTAAAAATAGTGATCACAGAATTATGTGTAATAGTGGAAATTTGGAAGCAACCTAAACCCTCCAAAAAAGGAAATTGATCAAATAAACCCCACATTCATAAAATATAATACTATGCAGGTATTAATGTGATTTTGAAAAAAGCTATTCTAATTAATACAGAAAGAAAAATATTCATTATAAAGTATTAAAATGGTTTAAAAAATTAAAATATTTTATTTGTCACATTTCTTTATGTGGACGCGGAGAGTATAACAAAATCTTAACAGTGGTATTCTTTGGGTAGTGGAATATTTGTATTTCTAAAACTTCCTATAGTAAACAGGTATTATTATATAATAAAATAAGATTTTATTTTATTTTTTTTAAAGATTTTATTTATTTATTTGACAGAGACAGCCAGTGAGAGGGGGAACACAAGCAGGGGGAGTAGGAGAGGAAGAAGCAAGCTCCTAGCAGAGGAGCCTGATATGGGGCTCGATCCCATAACGCCGGGATCACGTCCTGAGCCAAAGGCAGACACTTAATGACTGAGCCACCCAGGCGCCCCTAAAATAAGATTTTAAAAACTACATTGCGTAATCATGTAAGTGACAAGATTCTTTGCTTGGCCAAACTTTAGTCAGGTTCCTGAACTTTCTCCTAGGCCCATCTGTGCACTTCCTTATAAAATCTAATTTTAGCAAAAACCCACTCAGTCATTTTAATCAGGACCCCTCACCCTTGATATCACCCTCAATATGTGACCAGGTTCTTCATCCTCCACTATCGTCGATGTGATGTCTCATCACCCTGGCCTGTCTTCAGCAAGAATTGTTAAGTAGGTTTAGATAGAATTCCCCTTACCCATGATGTTTCCTCTTAGTAATTTTCCATCCACTGACTCCCACTCTGCAAGTTGGTTATAAATTCCCACTTGCCCATGCTATATTTGGAGTTGAGCCCAGTTTCTCTCTTCTACTGTAGAACACCCCTGCTGTGTTCCCTATACCTATTGTAAGGGTCCTGAATAAAGTCTGCCTTACCATCTTAACAAGCATCATTGAATTTTTTTTTCTTATATACCCCTCTCTTTTTTTCCCAATCCCCAATTTATGCCTTCTTTAATCATAAGCAAGGTTGAGAAGTTGAGAGATCACAGCTTTGCTAAAGAATGAGATTCTCAGGGAAGATCAATAGTGATAAATGTGGAAAAATAGGTGGAATAAAAAAAATAAGCTGGCAAGTTAGACTGGCTATATTGATTGGTAAGTGAAAAATTGTTATCCTCAAATAAAATGGGTACATTTTATCCTAAGAGCCAGAGAAAGAAGTTGAGAGCACTTTCTGCATTGTAATGGTTTTTTCACATATTTCCTCTGTTTGGCCCTACAGAGAATAAGCAGTAGAATATAGCAAGGTCTCTCCAGATGGGATCCTGTTACTCAGCTACCATCCGCCAGAGTTGAATAAAATAGTAAGGTCAGACACACAGTTGCAAAGTATGCCAGTCTATGAGGAGCATAAAAACAACAAGAAAGCAGTAGCAACAGTGTAGTTAGGGCTTTGCAGAGAATTCTAGTTGTAACATGAAAACATGTAATTCAATTCTTCATTTGCCAAACTGGAAATGACTATATTTCTTATTAGTATTATGGTTTTCATTTATAAAACCTCTTTTTAGGTACCAATCATCTCCTTATTTAATTAATATGAAAGAAATATTTATATATAATTAATTTGAAATGATGCCAAATGATTTTCTGCCTAAGGGCAATCATAGGTTATAGTCTAGTCTTTCATCCAATT
Organism: Ursus americanus; assembly: GCF_024610735.1. Taxonomy (NCBI): domain Eukaryota; kingdom Metazoa; phylum Chordata; class Mammalia; order Carnivora; family Ursidae; genus Ursus; species Ursus americanus. The sequence goes on from NC_142139.1 coordinate 9,464,303, forward strand.
ATAAATCATAAAAGGGGATTTGAAATGTTTCTAATTGGAAGAGACTGAGGAAGTTCAATGACAACTCATGATTCTGTTAGAAAATTTCAGGTCTAAAAATGAGAAAACAACCAAAATGGTTTGATTTTATCAATTTTTATAGAGCAGTGGGACACCTGTGTAACTCAGTCAGTTAAGCCTCTGCCTTGGGCTCAGTTCATGATCCCAGGGTCCTGGGATGGAGTCCCACATCAGGCTCTTGATCAGCAGGGAGTCTGCTTCTCCCTCTGCCTGCCGTTCTTCCTGCTTGTGCTCTCTCTATCTCTCTGACAAATAAATAAATAAATCTTTTAAAAAAACAATTTTTATAGAGCAAGATAAAGGGAATAGTGTACAACACTGAAGCAATGCAGACATCTTAAATGACTTATCAGAGAAACCAAAATAAATTTTTAGAAACTGTTTGACAGATTTTCTTTTAAAGGCATGTTCTCTATAAAAGAGGGGTAGGAAGTTAAAAAAAAAAAAGAATATGAGATTCAAAGGGACTTTATTTGGTAAAGAATAATTATAGAGTAGTTAAATATGTAATTTTAATGAGAGTAATTAAAATCCATATTGAATATAAAAAAGAGGAAAATAAATAATTCATAGGAAAGAAGGAACAAATGTGATAAACTATTCCAGAATGCAGGAAAAAAGTTAAATAGTAAAAAACATGAAAGCTATCAAAGAGAAGGTGGTAGCTAGAGAAAAAGAAGAGAGAAATATGTCTTATGATTTATAGGTATTTCTGAAGAAGAATCAAGTCAGAAAACTCTAAATAGAAACAATAATCAAATATGTAATTTAAGAAAACTTCCCTTTCTTGAAAAAAATACATTGATTGAAAGAATTCATACAATAATGAAAAGGAGACCTACTTCCTAATTATTTAAATGACAAGGATTTAAAATAATCAAGGAATATTTATTTTTTTCAAGATTTTTATGTATTTACTTGTCAGAGAGAGATAAAGAGAGAGAGAGACACAGGCACAAGCAGGGGGAGCTGCAGGCAGTACCAGCAGAGGAAGAAGCAGGCTCCCTGCTGAGCAAAGGCTCAATCCCAGGACCCAGGGATCAGGAGCTGAGCTGAAGGCAGATGCTCAAGTGACTGACCCACCCAGGCACCTCTCAAGGAGTATTTAGACTCAAAGGAATAAATTCAGACCAGTCTCAGTTTTATTTGGATATTAAAAGCCAGGAGAATTTTTATACATTTTCATAGAGTTACAATCCTGAAAGACCTGTTTGTTCTGTTTACATCTGTAGCATTGGAAACTGGAACAGAGTATGCACATAGTAGGCACTCAATAACTACTTTAATGAGTGATGAATAAATAAATAAATAGTTGTCCATCATGTATGAAGGCAAAACATTGTCAAAAATTTAATTTACAACCATATATCCCTCTTGGACAACAAAAGGAACTTTTGGCATTGTATTTTAGCAGATGAAAATATGTATTGTGATTAATATTTTGAGAGTTGAGAAGTCATAGTGGCAAGTGAACCAGCAGTGCAGATGGTTTGACAAGAGGGTTGGGTAAAATCACCACTGTAGACAGCTGCTCTAGTGAGCCCAGAAGTTGGTACAGAGGTTGCTTCCTTCTAGTTGAAATATCAAAGGCAATAATTTAATTATGAGTTTCTTTCATTCATTATAAGCCTAAATTCTAATTGCCACATACACACACACAAATTCTGTTGAACTGACCCTGACTTCTTAAAGGAGTCACTTCCACTCTTCTAGAGAAGTGCCCCATCCTTTATCCCCAACACACAGAATGAGAACACACTAAATTGTGGTTCTCTTGCATCTAAAATGTTTGGGGTGGATTATTTGTATTTTTTGTCTGTGCTTTCTAATTTTATTTTATCAGGTATTTATATTGAATAATTAATTTTTTTTCAAAAATGAATACAAAATGATCATGGTGGTGATTTCTAGATGTTGGTCCCTCGTGGTTAAACATTGATGGAATGTGTCAATGAAAATAAGAATTCAGTTTTTGTACTGTCGAAAGACAGTAGATACTTGGCTTAAGAGTCCAGTAAAGTACTGAAGAGACAAACCTCTTCTCTTTTGTATATGTTATGTTTGATTTTGACAGCTTTTGAGTCATAAAATAGCTCTGAACAAATTTTCTCTAAGTTGGCTATTAAAGTCCTCGTATCTTTCTGACCAAATCAACAACTCAAATTAGATCTTGTTATTCATGTAAGCTCCTGGTTCCCTGTTCCTTCACCATGCCTGAAAAAGCCGTCACTGACTTTCACAATGCAGGGCACTTTCTAGAGTCTTACTTGATTCAGCAGATTTGCCTGGGAGTGAATGAAGCGTGGAGATTTAGATGGAACTGTCTAATACAAGGACATGTTATTCTATCATTAATAAGAAGAATTAAATCATTGGTTCTGCTGTTCCCCAGGTTTCAAAGACAATTTGTTTTTTGGGTTTTTTGTTTGTTTGTTTTTTGGCAGATAACTGGCAAAAATGAGGAGTCAAATTATTAATTCACAACAGGAGACACCATGTTGTTACACAATCAACCCTCTGTGTTCTAAATGATGGACTCAATGAGGATGGACCAAGAGAGGTCACCTTCAGATATATTATTATAATGAAAATTACTGGCCTGGGATCAGTGGAACAAAATTATGCCAGAGACCCCTTCCTTTTTGAAATATAACTTTTCAAATATGACAAAAACTACAAAAAAAGATTAATGTAATTTCCTTAGTAGAGGAAAGTAGATTCTTCTGAACCACTATTTTGGACTGTTTACCCCTGCTTCCATAGGCAGAGTTTTAGCTCCATGTAACAGTGGAAGGACTGAGAGGGCTCTAGGATATTATTGTAACTAAGTAGTTACTATATGGGACACGAAGTAATTCTTTCTCTAGCAGAAATTATTAGCCACCCAGAGTTTGTATTCAGGCCACTAAGTTATCTGCAAATTTGGTCTGGTACAGAACGTCTAAAAGAATACAACCAACAGCCATAAAGATGATTAGCTATTATGGGAATAATATTGCAAGCTAAAAATAATGTGGATAGAAGAGAAAATGGTTTCAGAAGTGGTTCCTCAATCTCAATGCAAATTTTGCACAAAGGAGAGTACGCTGTGAATCCATTAGACTCCGTTATTGCCTTTCACTAGATTTTGTTTCACCTTGTTAAGGAAATAGTTAAAAACATTTAAGACCTCAACTAGGATGCCAGGCTATTAAAGCCATTTAAAAATTGTCAAGTCTGCATTAAGCGAGAATCAGAGCGGAAACGGGCCCTTGATGAACCATATTTCGGTAACGAATAGTAAAATTCAGTACTGTGTCCTAATAACACAATATAAAACTTCAGTAACTTGATATGATCATTAAGCAATTAAATACATGCTTTTCTAGTTTAGAAATTAGAGAAATTTAGAAATTTTAGTTTAGAAAGCAGTGTCCTCTACTTTGTCGATAATATGGTTCATCTATTTTTTCAATATATATTTGAGTACCTATTAAATGCATTGTAAAGTTACCTAGGCAGATTGTGACATTTACTTGGAGTCAGATATTTAAATCAAATGTTTGTTTTGCTACTCAGCAATTTTATTAAATGTTATTATCTCTAGTAATTTGTTCATAAGCTATTTTGGGTTTTCTATGCAGAAAATCATAAAATGTGCAAATAATGACAATTTCATTTCTTTATTTTCAATAATTTATTTTACTACTATTCATTGTTTCATTTTACCATAATTTATTTACAGAAAATGGCAGAAATGTCTTTGGCATCCATTTATTTCTTCGTTTCCTTTTTTTCATTTTTGATATTTTTAATGAAGTATAATAAACATATGCAAGTGCATGGAATTACATGTATAACTCAAGTTACCACAACGATAATATCTGTGTAACCATGACCATGATCAAGAAGTAGAACATTACAAGAACACTAGAAGCTCCCAATAGGCCCCCTTTTCAATTATGACCTCTTCATTTCATGAGATTTTTTCTTTCATTTCATTTACTCTTTTTTTCATTTACTGTTATCTATAATATGAATGTAACATAATTGATATATATTTTTTCTGTTGATGGGCATTTGGATTGTGTCCAATTTTTACTTATACAAGAAAGACGGCTACATACATGATCATATGTGTCTTTTGGTGCACATGTGCATGTATAGATATTTTAGCATATACCTGTAAGTGGAATGGCTGGCATTAACAGATACTGATACTCCATTTTCCAAAATGGTTGTACCAATTTATGATTCCATCAGCAGTGTAAAAGAATTCCTACTTCTTCATATTCATACCAGAATTTGATATCATCAGTCTTTTTAATATTTGCCATTTTAGTGAGTGGATAGTTGTATCTATTTGTTTTAAAAAAGTTTTCCTGAATACTAATGGGGTTGGTCATCTTTTCATATCTTTATATGTCAACTGAATATCTTAAAGCTTTATTTTACCTTTCACATTTAGATCGCAATCCACCTGTAATAGATTTTTATATATAATGTGAAGTAGAAGCAAGATTCTAATTTGTTTCAGCACTACATTCTTCAGTTCTACGTTTATATAAATCAAGTGTGTCGATGATTGGGTTAATATCTAGACTCTATTATGGTTCACGGTCTTTTTTTTCTCTTCTTGTACCAATATCCATATTGTATTCATTATGTAGTTTTACAAATAAGAATTGATACCATTAAATTCCTTTTACTATGTTCTGGAATTTTTACATTTCTACTTAAGTTTCATAGTCATATGCCAATTAAACCAAAATCTTACATAGTTCTTGAGATTGCACTGAATCTCTAGGTCAATTTGCAGTGAATTTACAACTTTAAAGGTTGATTCTTCCAATCCATGAATACATTTTCTATTTACTTAATTTTTCTGTTATTTTTCTGTTATTTCTCTGTGCATTTTATTATTTTCTACTATTTTCTCTATTTTCTTGCACATCATGTTTTCCCAATCTGTGAAGTACCTGATGGTTTTATGAGATAGTTAATTTTTAAAATTGTTTTCTGTATGTGGAACATAAAAATTGATTTTGTATATTCATTGACCTTTATCCAGCAATCTTACCAGGCTATTAATCTAACGGCTTTTCTATACATTTTCTTTTTTTTTTTTTAAGATTTTATTCATTTGACAGAGATAGAGACAGCCAGCGAGAGAGGGAACACAAGCAGGGGGAGTGGGAGAGGAAGAAGCAGGCCCATAGCAGAAGAGCCTGATGTGGGGCTCGATCCCAGATCGCTGGGATCACGCCCTGAGCCGAAGGCAGACGCTTAACTGCTGTGCCACCCAGGCGCTCCTCTCTATACATTTTCTAAACTTCTGCTTATAGGGTTTGCAAATAATGGCCATTTTCTTTTTTCCAATCTTTTTATTTATAGAAGTAGTTAATTCCTTATTATATAATTAGAACCTCCGGTACAACGTTGAAAAGCAAGGTGTTAGAAATTTTCATCTCTTCAAACATTGCTTCAATCCATTCCCTCTTTCTACTCCGTTTGGTATTCCAATTTACATACTAGAACTTCTCTATCATCCATTTATCTTAACTTCTCTTTTGCATTTTTCTAAACTTTTGTCACTTTCTGATTCATTTTTAATGTTTTATTCTAACTTACATTAGAAGTTCATAACTTTCTCTCCAATTGTGTCTGACTATTAACCCATCCATTGAGTTCTTAATTTTAGTTATTACCTTTTTTAGTTCCTGAATTTGTCCCTAGTTCGTTCTTTTATAATTCTAGCTCTTTGCCAAAATTCTCCACTTATATTTTTATCTATGAACATATTAATAATTATTTGAAAGTATGTATTTGAAAGTAACTGAAATTAGCACCCTTATCCTTGGAGCCTAACTCTTTTGGGTATTTACTAAAACCTGTGAATTTAGTAGTACCATTCTCCCACTGGCAGGATCTGAACAGCAATTTTTTGGTCAGTCCACTGGGGATGTTGATTTCTTCAGTTTCTCATCCTCTCGGTTTTCTCTCCCAGGATTTGCAAATCCCCTCAGGGAAAAATTGGCTGCACTGACACATTTACTTCACTGCATTTCCTTCTTTCTCCTATATCTTATTTCCACAATTTCTCATTGTTCTTTGTTGTTGTTATTGTTTCAGTGTTTTCTTTTGTTTTGGGTTTTTTTGTTTGTTTGTTTGTTCATTTAGCTCTTCCAATGACTTCAAACATGTTTCTTGTGTTAGTCTACTTTGTCCAGTTATTTTCAGCTCGAGGGTGGAGCTCAATTATTTAATAGTCCTCTGCTGAAATTTAAAATTTCTTTATTTCTCATTTCTATTCTAGCTGTGAAAGAAAATTATGAGAAACTTTCAACAAAAGAGAACATATAGGAACATCTATCAAGTACCTATTATGTGTCTTGCTATTAGTTTGTATTTTCATTAAACATCTCCAAATTCTATGAAATCATTACCTTTTATCTCTTTTTAAAGTTTAAGAAAACAAATAAAACAAAATAACCCCTAGGAAACAGTGGCTAGAAGATTTTCCCCCATGAGTGCTTCTCATATATCAATGGGGATCGGGTTAAATGAAGAAGTTAATTCAGGTGGCCTGGGGTGTGTCCTGAGACTGTATTTCCTTATGAGCTTCCAGGTAAGGCTGATGTTGCAGTTGCACAGACTATACAGTAAGAAGCAAGGTGCATCATCATACCACCAGAACGGTTTTCACCTTTGCCTATAGAGCCTAGTAAATCTTATTAGCCTTCCCCATCTTCTCAAGAGTGTATCATCTCTTTTCTTCTCCAATACTGTCCTCCTTTGTATTCTTTTTTTTTTTTTAATCTATTTGAGAGAGTGAGAGAGAGAGAGGGAGAGCATGAGCAGGGGGAGGGCAGAGGGAGAAGCAGACTCCCCGCTGAGTAGGGAGCTCAATCCCGGAACTCTGGACCATGACCTGAGCTGAAGACAGATGCCCAATGACTGAGCCACCCAGGTGCACCCTCCTTTGTATTCTAAAATGACTTCTCCTTCGCTGTACAGTTGACCCTTGAACAATGCAGGGGTTAAGGTACTAATCCCTGCACAGTCAAAATCTATGTATACATTTTTTTAAAAGATTTATTTATGTATTTATTTGACAATGAGAGAGACAGCTAGAGAAAGAGGGAACACAAGCAGGGGGAGTGGGAGAGAAAGGAGCAGGCTCCCAGCGGAGGAGCCTGATGTGGGGCTCGATCCCAGAACGCCAGGATCACGCCCTGAGCCGAAGGCAGATGCTTAACGACTGAGCCACCCAGGCGCCCCACATTTTTTTTAAGATTGTTATTTATTTATTTATTTATTTGAGATAGAGCAAGAGTGAGCATGAGCTGGGTGGGGGAAGGGGGGCAGGGCAGGTGCAGAGGGAGATAGAGAAGCAGACTCCCCACTGAGCAGAGAGCCCGATGTGGGGCTCCATCCCAGGACTTCAGGATCATAACCTGAGCTGAAGGCAGATGCTTTAAGTGATTGAGCCACCCAGGCACCCTCATGTATAACTTTTGACTCCCCCAAAACTGAACTACTAGTAGCCTACTGTTGACCAGGAGCCTTGCTAATAACATAAACAGTCAATTGACACATATTTTTTATCTTATATGTATTATATACTTCATTCTTACAATAATCCCTTTTTTCTTAAAAATGTTTCAGGCTAGGCACTTCATTTGCAAGTTTTTTCGAATTGTCACAAATCTCAAAAAAAATTCCAACATAGTTATTGAAAAATACCCACATAAAAATGGACCCATGTAGTTCAAACTGTGTTGTTCCAGGGTCAGCTGTATTTGCTTGCAGTCATATTCTAACTAGGTTCCCTTATTCTTCATTTTAAAATCATCATTTTGAATTTTCTCATTCCTTAATTTCACTTCTTGCTTCCTCCTGTTCATCCAAACTCTATTAATCTGCTTCCTTCCCTGCCACACTCCCATTTTTATTCAAAATTTTCATTAGCTGGAATGATTGCAGCCTTAAGTATAATTTAGTCAATAGTTTTTTAGCTTCATGCTTTCCAGCTTTCAGTTTCAACTTCTGTCTTTCTCTTCATTTTTTTTTAAAGATTCATTTATTTATTTTAGAGAGAGAGAGTGAGTGTGAGTGGGGTGAGGAGGAGCAGAAGGAGAGTGAATCTCAAGCAGATTCCCTGCTGTGTGCAGAGCCCAATGTGGGCTAACGGGGTGCCTATCTCAGGACCCTGAGATCAGGACCTGAGCTGAAATCAAGGGTCAGATCCCTAACCAACTGAGCCACCCAGGCACTCCTTTCTCTTCATTATTTATTGCTACTCAGTAAATGCGGATTGAGTATTAGCATGCAAAACACAAATGAGGAAGAACAGCCAGTCTTTCTGAGAACAGAAACCAAAAAAAGGAATTTAAATAATATTTCCCAAAGTGAAGTTTAGACACTTCTGTGCCATACCCAGATAGGCTCATGGGAATAGGAGGAAGAAATATTGAAATAGTTGTACCTAGGATAGAGAAAGACTAAGGAGAATCGCACAGAGAGTAGAAGAAAAAGAGTACTAGATACATTAGGGAAGAGTCACTATATGGGGCTTGCGATAAGGGAAATTAGTTATATTACCATCACCTCTAGATTAAGCATGATTTCTTAGTCTTCTTTCTGTCCAACCCTTCCCAACTAAACACATTTTAAAAATATAGTCAATGTCTGTTTGAGTCATACAATAATAAGTGAAAAGGAAGAAAATTATGTCATGGAAAAAACCAACTTTACATGATCTCACAGCAAATGCTTTCAATGTGCAATACCTAACCTTCTCTTCACTTTGCATTATAAATAATGCCAAGGTCACTCTTCTGGGGGAAAGTAAGATTGTGTTATTATTACTTAATATAAAGAATGCTCATCATTTTATTTTGCATAAATTTTAGTTTGAATGTTGATTAAATATTTAGGTGATCGTTAAATTTGATGCTAACTTACAGGGCTTCAATAATTCCAAGACTTCTAAGATTTGTCTGGTGGTTTCTGAAACAGAAGAACAGCTGGACTTACAAATTACCACTGAGTTTACTTAGGATCTTATCAAAGAACACAAAATCTTTATTAATAAATTTCCAGCCCACTCAATTAAAAACACTAGATGGCACTCTTGAAGAGATGTGTGGGTTAGGGATAAAAAGGAAGTTTTCCTTCTGTTTCTATTTTTTGAAACAGCTTCAGGAGAATAGGTATTATTTCTTCTTTGAATGTTTGGTAGAATTCCCCAGGGAATCCATCAGGCCCTGGAGTCTTGTTTTTTGGGAGGTTTTTGATCACTGCTTCAATCTCTTCATAATTAATTGGCCTGTTTAAAAAATCAATTTCTTCCTGTTTCAGTCTTGGTAGTTTATAGGTTTCCAAGAAGGCATCCATTTCTTCCAGGTTGTTTAATTTATTGGCATAAAGCTGTTGATAAAAGTTTCTAATGACGTCCTTGCAACAACAATCAGACAACAAAAAGGGATAAAAGGTATCCAAATCGGCAAAGAAGTCAAACTGTCTCTCTTCGCAGATGACATGATACTCTATTTGGAAAACCCAAAAGAATCCACTCCCAAACTACTAGAAGTTATAGAGCAATTCAGTGATGTGGCAGGATACAAAATCAATGCCCAGAAATCAGTTGCATTTCTATACATGAATAATGAGACTGAAGAAAGAGAAATTAGGGAATCCATCCCATTTACAATAGCACCAAAAATCATACATTATCTTGGAATTAACTTAACCAAAGACGTAAAGGATCTGTATTCTAGAAACTACAAATCACTCTTGAAAGACATTGAAGAAGACACAAAAAGATGGAAAAATATTCCATGCTCATGGATCGGAAGAATTAACATAGTTAAAATGTCCATGCTACCCAGAGCAATCTACACTTTCAATGCTATCCCGATCAAAATACCGAGGACATTTTTCAAAGAACTGGAACAAATAGTTCTTAAATTTGATGGAGACAGAAAAGGCCCGGAATCTCCAAGGAACTGTTGAAAAGGAAAAACAAAGCTGGGGGCATCACAATGCCGGGTTTCAAGCTGTACTACAAAGCTGTGATCACAAAGACAGCATGGTACTGGCACAAAAACAGACACATAGACCAATGGAACAGAATAGAGAACCCAGAAATGGACCCTCGGCTCTTTGGGCAACTAATCTTTGATAAAGCAGGAAAAAACATACGGTGGGAAAAAGATAGTCTCTTCAATAAATGGTGCTGGGAAAATTGGACAGCTACATGCAAAAGAATGAAACTTGACCACTCTCTCACACCATACACAAAGAGAAACTCCAAATGGATGAAAGACCTCGATGTAAGACAGGAATCCATCAAAATCCTAGAGGAGAACATAGGCTGCAACCTCTTTGACATCGTCCAAAGCAACATTTTTCATGACACATCTCCAAAGGCAAGAGAAACAAAAGAAAAAATGAACTTGTGGGACTTCATCAAGATAAAAAGCTTCTGCACAGTCAAGGAAACAGTCAAAAATCTAAGAGGCAGCCCACGGAATGGGAGAAGATATTTGCAAATGACACTACAGATAAAAGACTGGTATCCAAGATCTACAAAGAACTTCTCAAACTCAATACACAAGAAACAAATAAGCAAATCAAAAATGGGCAGAAGATATGAACAGACACTTTTCCAATGATGACATACAAATGGCTAACAGACACATGAAAAAATGTTCAAAATCATTAGCCATCATGGAAATTCAAATCAAAACCGCATTGAGATACCACCTTACGCCAGTTAGAATGGCAAAAATGGACAAGGCAGGAAACAACAAATGTTGGAGAGGATGTGGAGAAAGGGGATTCCTTCTACATTGTTGGTGGGAATGCAAGTTGGTACAGCCACTCTGGAAAACAGTGTGAAGGTCCCTTAAAAAGTTAAAAATTGAGCTACCTTATGATCCAGCCATTGCACTACTGGGTGTTTACCCCAAAGATACAGACGTAGTGAAGAGAAGGGCCATATGCACCCCAATGTTCATAGCAGCATTGTCCACAATAGCTAAATCGTGGAAGGAGCCGAGATGCCCTTCAACAGATGACTGGATTAAGAAGATGTGGTCCATATATACAATGGAATATTACTCAGCCATTAAAAAGAAAGATTTCTCAACATTTGCTGCAACATGGATGATACTGGAGGAGATAATGGTAAGTGAAATAAGTCAAGCAGAGAAAGACAATTATCATATGGTTGCACTCATTTATGGAACATAAGAAATAGATCGGTAGGAGAAGTGGAAGAAGACGGGGGGGGGGGGTAAACAGAAGGGGGAATGAACCATGAGAGACTATGGACTCTAGGAAACAAACTGAGGGCTTCAGAGGGGAGGGGGGTGGGGGAATGGGATAGGCTGGTGATGGGTATTAAGGAGAGCATGTATTGCATGGTGCACTGGGTGTTACACACAAGTAATGAATCATGGAAATTTGCAGTGAAAAAAAAAAAAAAAGAAAAGGATAAAAGGTTTTAACCTTTACTTCAAACCATGTCTTTGGGTAATCTTCTTCTAGAAAATCTAGATCTCAATAAAATATCACCTGACATATTAGCCACTTTAAAAGCAGTTAATTTTAAAAGGTTACTTTATTTTGATTGTATTTTCTTAATTCATTTTACTTACATCTGTACAACTATGAAGAGTTGGGTGAGCTTAAATATTTTAGTTGCCTTACCTTGATTAAGAAATAATGGTGTGGGGGGGACACTTGGATGGCTCAGTTGGTTAAGTGTCTGACTCTTGATTTCGGCTCAGGTCATGCTCTCAGGGTGGTGGGATCCAGCCCCAGGTCAGCTCCACACTTCATGGGGAGTCTGCTGGGAATTCTCTCTCTCCTACCACCCCCTCTGCCCTTCCCCCCTTCTCTTTCAAATAAATTTATTTGAAATAAGTAAATCTGAAAGAAAGAAAGAAAGAAAGAAAGAAAGAAAGAAAGAAAGAAAGAAAGAAAGAAAGAAAAAGGGAAAGAGGGAGAGAGGAAAGAAGGAAGGAAGGAAGGAAGGAAGGAAGGAAGGAAGGAAGGAAGGAAGGAAGGAAGGAAGGTGTGGGAGAGGCATAGTAAAGAAAGCAACTTAGGAGACAACTTAAAACACGAACTTAAATATACAGTCACTGACTCTTATTTCTGACTCTAATCTCTATTCAAGTTAATTTTCATTGTCTTCTGAATGACACTGAAACTTTTCTAGTAGACCGGATTTCTCAATTTTTAAGCATTTATCAAATATAGATTCTAATGGCTACTTCTGATTTAAAAAGCATTAAGAGGAGTGATTGGTTTTCCTGTGGGCATCTGTAGGCCATGGTAACAAGTGGTTTATTCATTAATTAACTGGAAAATGTAGATGTACCTACATCTTGAAAAGGCAATATATATCAAATGTGTATATAATGTAACACACACACACACACACACACACACATATATATATATATATATATATATATATATATATATATATATATATATAATAGGATAGGATAGGATATATATGATAATGAATAAATTTTGGATTAATAAAATATAAAACCTGTCCAGCTAAGCAAAATTAATAGACATAAATAGTGGTTTTATAGCCATCTAAATAAAAAAGTATTGCTACTGGCCTAGCCAAACTTCTAACCAGCTGTGTTTCAATGCATTTAAAGGGAATCAAGTGAGAGTATGTTTGGTATAGTAAAGCCACTCTAACGATAGGAAAAACTAGCCAAATAAGCATCCTAGTGATGGCATGTTGTCAAAAGCCTAGTAAGCTAGGAAGCCCAGCTGCTCAGTGGCAGTGGTAGAAGCATCATGGACAATGCTCAGCATTCAGCAGGAGTTAAGTTTTTTCAGTAGGGAAATACCAGGAAATTACATGTTGCTGACTCTAAAAGGAGGAAGTGAGTTGGTGGAGATACAAGTCTCTCTTCCTCTTCTCTGTGCTTTTCTCTCCTTCCCTCTTCTGACCAGGGGATGAATAAAAATTAGATGGCAATTGGACTGATTGCAGAAAGAGACAGAGGTAAGCCCCCAAACTAGCTGACTTTCAGACCTCTCCAGAAAGCTCCCATTCATTTTCAGAGTGCAAGAGCTGCTAATTTGGCAAGTTAGATGAATCGCCCAGTTTTGTGACTGTCCCTCAGCCTTTCTGAGTCTCTCTCCAACTTCTCCTTTGAGCCCTTTACCTCCTCTTCTTTCTCTTCCAGACAGCCAAAGATCTAAAACCACAAATTCTGCCTTTTACCTGTTAATATAAATGCCCTTTTTCCCAGCAAGCAAAATCACAACTAAATGTGGATATAGGTTATCAGTAAGGTTAAACTGATGAAAATTCTCTGTAGGGTGAGATCGTCCATTCCTGCCATCCTAGAGGGATATTATTTCTACTCATCTCTTTCTATTTATTCCTACTGACCCAGTTAACAAGAGACAAAACCACCATCAAAACCAAATAATTTCGTTGCCTGTTTTTCTCACTCTTGATAGTTGCAGAAGACTCTAAAAACTATAAATGTGGTGGTAGTGGCGGTGGTGGTGGTGGTGGTATTTGTAGAATGACTGGGCACAACAAACTGGGAAATTCGAAATCTTGAAATTTATGACAGGGTGGTTAAATGTGAATAGGGATTTTGCTCTGCCAGAGTTTAGCAATTGTAAATTCTGTTTTATAGCCATTTACTCTAAGCAAGAGATAAAGCCAAAAACTATGTCCTAAGCATTGCCTAATGAAAGGGACCTTACTATGTTAAAGCACGGAGTGACTCTTATTCAAGATGCAAAAATAAAATTCTCCTATTCAAAGAAAGTAACAGACAGGTCTTGGGGTATCCATATTTTATATGATGTTGATAATAAAAGCTATCCAAAAGGAATTTTATGAAGAATTGATTTACATTTCATTTTTCTTCAATATGTAAAACACTGAAGAAGTTTTCAGGACATCAAAATAGAAGCCCATTTATTTCCTGATTCACTTGTTTATTCATTGTAACATAATGTTTATGAATCCTATTATGTTATTGGTAGCACCTGGTAGTTTAGATAGCCTTGGGGCCCATCTCAAGCTACCTCCTCACCCATTCACTGTGGAAACAAGATCTCTGTGTAAATCAACATAAAATGGGAATATATAAACTAATGTCATAGAGACAAATTCTTCCTCAGGCTTGTTAAATTTCTGTTGAAAGTTTAACAAATTTAAAGATACAGAGTGCCTATCAAAGGACAGTTGGTTGTAAGTCATGTCATTATAGAAGGACATGGTCATGAAGGGAAACATTACATCCAAGAAATGTCCAAAGAAAATAGGTCCCTGGTCTGAGGACTTGAGTTATTCAGTCTAGTAGTAATAGATATGTCTTCTGTGGAAAAAGATGCATTGGTCCGATGCTTTTAAGCATTCGTTTCAAATAACCAGTTTTCCTTGTGATTTTTCTTTCAACAGGTAGAAATTCTGTTTGTAATGTCACTTTTTCTGTAATTTGTTTATAGGGATGGAATCCACTGGTTGTTGAACTTGACTTTTAGCATTTAGACTTATGGTACATTAATGAAATTGACATTCTGATTTCTTTGTATTTGTCTCATAAGACTTACTTCGATTATTCAGACTGTTCAAATCTGATCAAGTCGGGAATACCTAACATGCCATTTTTAGACTATTCTGGGCAACACAACTGTCCCAAGAATTGTAAAGAGGTCTTTCTAAAATTTATATTCCATCATTTAGAACTTGATTCAAATTCACACTGTTTACTTACTCACTAGTTATATGACCTGCATCAAATACTTAACCCTTTTATAATATGAAAAGAAATCTCTATTTTAATCATGATACATACGTAAGAGTTGTGAAAACTGTATTTTAAAAAAGAAAAGTACTGAGCCATACATAGCACTTAGTAAGTGTTTAGTAGGTAGTAGGTAGTAACCATAGCAGCAGTCACAGAAAATAGTCCTTAAATTTCTGTACTATTTATGTCATGAAATCAAAAGTCATTGAAATTATCATCACTAACACAGCTTACATAATATTTTATTTACTTGTACTTGCAGTTCCTAATGTAAGCTGGAAACTAATATTAAACTAATTTCTAGAAAATTCTTCTAACAACAGGTTTAAATTTACCATCAAAAGACCTTAAGGCAATTAATCAGAGATATGAATGATGGTAAATGTGATCTTATAAAGCGTTTTAATAAATATATGAAGGAAACATGACTCATTGAGAAGAGTAAACATAGCTCTATTGACTAAATTATAATGATCAACTAAATGATAATAAAACATTATGTGGAGTCATATAATAGCTTTTATTGGGGCAACTGTACATTTAAGCAAAATATTTACAGAAAATATGAGCAACGGCAAGGATTATAGTTTCTTCTTCTTTTTCTTCTTCTCCTTCTTCTTCTTCTTCTTCTTCTTCTTCTTCTTCTTCTTCTTCTTCTTCTTCTTTGAGAGAGAGAGAGAGAGAGACTCTTAAGCAGACTTTGCATTGAGCACAGAGCCCAAAACTGGACTCAATCTCCCGACTCAAAGGCCATGACTCTGAGATCGTGACCTGACCAAAACCAAGAGTTGGTTGCTTAATCAACTGCACCACCCAGGTGTCCCAGGTTACAGTTTCTAAATGTTGAATTAGAAAAGCTCTAAAACATCCCATCAAACAATTTACTTTAAATTAAAATGCTCTAATAAAAAGCCAGTTTGCATTCTAAACAATGACTGATCAATCAAGATTTATCAATATGGCTTATGACTTACTAAATGAATCATGAATACAGCTACACAGTTAAAGCAAGTCTATTTAGCACAAAAGAAACCTCCTCACACCTTATAAGATTGCCACTTATCTTATTTTTTTAATACCCTCCATTTTTTCACAGCAATACATATAAAGGCAAAATGTAACGTGTTGAATTAATCTGAATTTTTAACTCTTATAAACAAAGTTTAAAAGCAAACAATAAAATGTAAATTTACTTTAAACAAACACTACAAAAAATATTTTTTCTATATCTTGATCTGTATATTCTACAAGTTAGTTAGAAAACCATCAAAACCACCACTTAGTTACAAATGACTAAAGTACATGAACAAACAATTGTCACATGAAGAAATACAATTAGCAATCAGGAAAAAACTTGTCAACTGTGTTCGATACCAAAAAAACTGAAAATAGGGCACCTGGGTGGCTCAGTTGGGTAAGCGACTGCCTTCAGCTCAGGTCATGATCTGGGAGACTCAGGATTGAGTCCCACATCAGGCTCTCTACTCAGCGGGGAATCTGCTTGTCCCTCTGACCCTCTCCCCTCTCATGCTCTCTCTCACTCTCTCTCAAATATATAAATAAAATTAAAAAAAAATTAAAATAAACATAATAAGATATTAATTTTGCTTATTAAATCAGTGAAAATAATAGAAACTCCTAGGGTAATAATACTCAATGCTGGTGTGGTAGACTAAAAGGAATATAGGCTTTGGTGTCTGACAGTATAAATCCTAGATCTCTGTATCTTTCTATTGCTGTGTGATCTCTAATAAATATTTAGCCTGTCTGAGCTTCTTTTTTCCTATCTTCAAACCTGGGGATAAAAATATTTTCCTCCTAGGATTGTGGTAAGAAATTAAGAAGGATGATTTCTGTTCTTTTTCTCAAGAGTGAATATCAGTAGTACATGGCATGTAATTGACACTCATTTGATATTTGTTAAATGAGTAATTGGATAAACAAAGAAATATGAAAAGTAGCTGTAAGAACAGTCAGCAAAGAGCCTACAAATATTTATTCCGATCTTTTTAATTTTTTTATTTTTTTGCTAATGTTCCAACAAAACTCTATACTGCTGATGGCAACATAAACTGATTCAATGCATTTGGAAATTAATTCGGAAACTTGTTCTAAGTGACATACAATTTTTCAAATGTAACAATTCCTCTTCTGGCAATTTGTACTTCAAATTTATCCTAAATAAGATAAATGCTTTATGTAAAAACATCTTCAATATAGTGCTAAGAGTAATAGTGAAAAAATTTAAGCAACTTATAGGTTCATCAACTTATAAGAACGTATTGACTGAAATCTAATACATGCAATCACTCAAATATTTTATAGACCATTTAAAAGATATGTGTGAAGGTCTTATACCGAAATAGAGAATATATTTTGTTTAGTTCTGTTTTCTTTTACCCTGGTAGCATATTTAGCAGCTTATTGTGCTTTAACTTACTTTTTTAAATTAGAAAAATACAAAAAATGCAAAATAGGAAAGTAAACATAACCTATTAATTTATAAAATTATATAAATTATTAAGTAAATGACTTTTCCATCACCAAACATCCAATGACACTTCTGCAGAGGTGATTACTATTAAAAGTTTGTATTCTTCCTGAAGTTAGGCAAGATCATATGATATATGTTGGTTGAAATCATCAGGGTACAAAATTGTATATATTGCAAGTATATGACTAAGAATAAGGCTTTATTTGTATATATGGATATATGAACAAAAAAAATGAACAAGTAAAATATCTGCAGTGAGTACTGGGATTATGTTGATTTCCAAACTTTCTTAAATATAGTTATAATGATTCTATGAAACTGAATACTGTATAATGAAAATAGTGCCTTCAGTAGACATAGCCAAAGATTGACACAAGAATTAAAGCATTATTAGTCAGCTAATTAGGAATTTTTTTTTAGCAATTGTTGTTATATGATATGAAAAGTAAAAAGAAGATCAGAACATTCCTAAGAATCTGGTAGACAAAGAATGCTACCTAAGTCTCTAGAGCACATTTATGTTACCCGGAGCAGTGCTTGCATCAAATTGTGGATGTTGGATGACATCCTAAGTGTTATTAGAGATTAGTGACTGCTGAGTCATTCTCTGTATAAATGTTAAGACAGGCACACTGACAGTAAAGCATATAATACTGTCAAGGTAATATAATTTAAATAATATACTAAACTTGAATGGCATTATTACTTGAATAAATGTGAATCACTATAACAAAGAAGAGGTGTTATCCAAGAGAAGCGAAGTCTATCTATAGAATGCTGGAAAACAACAGATGGACAATCAATAACAGTCATAGTAGGTATTTTTTTATTCAGGTGTCATTTTATAAAATTAAAAAAAATGGGTTCAAAATGTTGATAGGTCCAACCAATAAACATAATTGACTCAATTGCAAAAACATTTTTTATGTATCCTAGGTTGAAAAAGTGTGCTGGTCACATATTGCACACCTCAGCCAGGCTTACACAATGTATTTTATGACCTATGTATTATCTAGGATGATTTTGGAGTAATTTTTTAAAAAATGAAGCTGGAGTACCTGGGTGGCTCAGTTGGTTAAGCATCTTATTCTTGGTTTTGGTTCAGGTCATCATGATCCCAGAGTCCTAGGATCAAGCCCCACCTCTGGCTCAGTGCGGAGTCTGCTAGAGACTCTCTCCCTCTCCCCCTGCCCCTCCCCCCACTTGTGTGCACTCTCTCTCTCTCTCTCTCTCTCTCTCTCAAATAAATAAATGAAGCCGATTTAAATAGTAAGAAGAGGTATTGGTTAATGGAACTGAAGACCAAAAAGAAAGCAGGCTTTGAGCTTGGCTGATCTGGCACTCTAAGAAGGTCATCAAGCCCCAGGTTCTTTCTGTCTCTCCACTGTGATCTTCACTGTCATCTTTCTTCTAAGATTAATCCCTTACAGGATCCTAAAATGGCTAACAGTTACAACTGAAGATACTTGGATATTTGTTCATAGCAAATGTGAGAGAGAGAGTAGCTTCCAGAAGTTCTTCCAGAATAGTGAAGAAGACATTTCCCAGAAACTCCCTACCAATCACAGTTAGCATCTCAATATTGTGAATGTTGCCAATGCCTATCGCTGAGCCAAAAAGTAAGAATGGGGGTGTGACCAGGATCAGAACTACCAGGCCCATTCTTAGAGCTTTCCAGGAGGCACTTAAGCTACACAGCTGAGATGTTGTTAACTAAATAATATTAGAATTCATTTTGGATGGAGACAGGAGATAATGGGTTCTGACTAGTGAGTAGCATGTCCACTATAACAACCCCAAAGGGAAAAAGTTTATATATTTTTAATGCCAGTGCACATATGAGAGAAAAAAGTATTAGCCAAAGGGTAATTTCCAGTAACATAATTTATTTTCAGAAGCTGTTGCTGAGGGGTAGACAGGATTCAAGAAGTTCAAAGATACGCTTGTAAACGGAATTTCCTGCCTGGCACACCTCAGGGACATGATCAGGACCTCATTAGCTGTCCTTGAAGCTATGCTCTCTTTGCCCCCTTGCTCTATAAGAGGCCGATCTGTTGTCTCTGAGCGGAGTTCTCTCTCTGATAGCACGGCCCAGAAACTCTCAAGCTTTTAAGTGACTGATTCTCCGAGCAGAAAGCCTGATGTTCTCATTAGCTCAAGTTTTGCTCCACCAAAAAATGCTCCCTGGCCTCATGTAGCAGCAGTACTCAAATTTTCAGCACTCAGCTAGTACTTGGCAGACGAGAACTTTTTCCAGCCTCCCATAAATTCTGGCCCTAATTAAATGGACATTAGTTTCCAGATCATACAATAATTTTTATAAATATATTTTAATTGTTCTATATATAAATATACATTTATTTATATATAAATATATTTAAATGTTCCATAATGTAATAGTTGAAAAACTAAGATCCCCCATTTTATCTAAAATTAAGTTAAAAACAATTGTTTTAATAGGCAGGAAGAGTGTTAAGATCTAGAGAATTGCCCTGTATCTACTTGAATTTTAAAGAAGTTTTACTCTTAGAACATAGTTAGAAAGTTCAAATATCATTGATCAAGTCCAACTCCATTATAGTGCTTATTATGTATATCACTCTAAAATATTTTTACATTAAAGCAGAAAGTCCTCAAGTTAGATAACTGTATTGTCTATACAACATTTTTTTCATACTGATACAATGTCTTGTCCTAATCTCTGATTCTGGGTCTTGCTTGTTTATAAGCAACAGCATAAGCATAAACTAATAAATAAGTACATAAAGTATAGAGCTCCCCCAACTTAATCACTTGAATCATTACCATTTCTGATAATATAAAATGTCCTATTCTAGGGGAAAAAAATGCTTCAAATGGATTTATATTAGGTTTCCATTTGTATTAGTATGGTGAAGACTATAACAGAGGTCCAAAAATGTAATAGCTCAAATGGAGATAGAAGTTTCCCTCTCACATGTAAAAGTCCAGGGAGGGTAGCTGGACTTGACTGCCTGCCATCACCCCAGAGACCCTGGCTAGGGGGGCTGCTCTACCACCCTCCAGGGTGTTGTCCTCATCTGCATATTGAAGTCTGGTTATCACCACCCCCCAGGGAGAAGGAAGAAGAGTAGAAAGGCGCATTCAGGTGGTGTGATAAGGCATGGCCTGGAGGTGGCACAGGCCATTTCTGTTTGCATTCCATCGGGAGAATTCAGTCACGTGTTTACTCTGGCTACCAGAGCGGGAGAGAAAGAGTAACTCCGCCCGAGTGATCTACTATGGTTTTAACTCTTTGTTCCTAGGACAGAACAGATTCCATTATAAATAATGGTATTTTGCCTTCATTCTGTCATATTGCTGAATGTGAGGAATCAACCCAACTTGAACTTTATAAGTTTGAAAGAAAAAAAAATGAATCCTGGATTATTGTTTATTAATTTATTGATCTTTTCCTTAGCTGTGAGAGTATTTTTTGAAGAATAAAACTGAATTCTGAGGAAGGAAAATAATATTTATTAAGAAATAATTCAAAATTTCCTTTAAGTTTAAAAACAGAATCCCTTGAGTTATAAGCAGAGCTGAATGAGTAAGTCGTTTAACCGCTTAGATACACACCACTGCTCCGATCAGGAGTGTGGATCCAGTCAGGTGCAGTGATAGCTTCAAGGCAAATACTTGGGACTCACAAACCATTTCAGTTTTCCTGTTTCTCCCAACTCACTGCTTTATAATGCCCTGTTCCTCAGGTATAACTTAGTTTAGAAATTTAAATTTTTACATCTGTGAAAAACACATTTTACTGAATTTGTAATTCACAGTAAACTGTAGCAGATGCTTTTGCTCCAATAAAAAGTGAAACAGAAGGGATGAAATAATAAAGTATATTGCATGGAAAATTCTGAAGAAAAATTTCATTTGATTTTAAATTTTGTAGAGGAGATACATGTGTACAGGAGAATGTTAGAGTCAGGGAGGGTGACAACCATACCTCCATAAGGTGAATAAGAATATCTTTTTTAAAAAAATATTTTATTTATTTATTTGAGAGAGAGTGTGTGTGCACAGGCATAAGTGGGAGGAAGGGCAGAGGGAGAAATAGATTCCCTGCTGAGCGGGGCGCTCCCTACCTGTCCTGGATCCCAGGACCCCAAAATCAGGACCTGAGCCGAAGGCAGATGCTTAACTGACTGAGACACCCAGGCCCCCGAAGAATATCTTTTTAAGCAGTAGCAAACAGATTCAAATACCACTATAGTTAGTTGAAACCCTTTTAAACTGAAAGCAAAACTATGTGTAAATTTAGAGGGAAGAGTGATAAGGACTCTCTTGGCACAGAATTTCCAGAGTTATGTAGATCCAGAGATTATCTAAGGGTATATTGGACCTCTGTCAGCAACTCTATCCTTTTATATGTAGCTTAAAAATGTGGAAAAACTAAACACACATGCGCGCATACTATATATTTTTTTCATAATCCTTTACCTCACTAAACTTTGCTAGCATCACTTCATTGACAACATAGGTTATCTTGCTACAAAACACTAGAAAACAATTCTTAACCTTTGTAGTTCAGAAGGTTAATGATGATTACGAATAAAAGTGAACTACCCTTCCAGAGGAAAATACTCACGGTCCTCCTTCTAAGTCATACATCGTCAAATCACAAGGAAAGGAAGCTGTAGTCATTCTCTCCCACTAGCGAAATGTTACATTTCACACAGTTCCAGTACTGTGAATCTATTTATTTTTATTGTAACCACAGTGTAGATAATGATTAGCTGCTGATTTTCACCTTTATAGATACCATCTAGGTACCAAGCCACCGTTATTAAGCTGCCCAGCTTTCTTCAAGCTAACCAAACTCCTTTCATGGTGCGGTGCTTTTATTGTCCAGTTCATTTGGGTGCATTTGTGGCCACACGTATAAGCTGGCTGAAATATGTAAGAACCCACAGTATCTCAACTGGCCTTCAAAGAGTACACATTTATTTTAATGATCTATTTATAAAAAAAAATTATGGTACAGCACCTCTAAACTAGATCCATGACAAAGGGAAAAGAGGGAAGTTGTTCCTGGTCTGGCATGGCTTCTGAAAATTCAGGATCTTCCTGACTGGAGACCCACATCATGTGTGCAAGACCAACTTTCAAGTTCTGTCTGGAACCCCCATATCTTGATTGTGCCCCAAGCTGTTTCACTGGGAAACACAGATAGTCCTAAGCAAAGTTTCAAAGTAAAAATTGGTATGGCAGTTTTTCATTTCTCACCTCTTTCATTCTCTTTACCATCATATTTTATACCCCCGAAACCCTGTGTTCTCATCTTAGTTCTCATTTATCCCCCTTATACTGTGTCACCTTGTCGGTGGCTACTTTGGGTGATTGTATTATAAAAGGAATAACAAACAAAGATGGCTAATTTTGATGACTGCATCATAAACTACAACATATTCTAAAGGCAACTGTGATGAACACAGATCTATTGGTGAGCTCAAAATAATCAAATTTAGAGGCTAGTTTTAGGCAGAAGTACAAGCAGTAAAGAAACATCCCAGAGGAGTCCTTTTTCTGATCTCTCAAACCCAGCCACATGGACAGATTCTGACTTCATCTAGGCATGCATTTGACCTTGTTGGGAGAGTTACTGACTTATTTAAGGTGTGCCTGCTATCTCACATCATCACTATGTTATCTAATTTAAGCAAGCGGTAGGGACACAGGAACTCCATTCGTCTCTGAAACATCTTCCTGAAGTGCTAGTCAGGGAAAGGATCCTGTTCCCCAAGAGAATTCTTTTGGTAAGTCTATGGGAATATTGATTTAGGGTCATGTTGAATTAGGCAATGGCCAAGGTGGCCAAAGCTGTTGACTGTTTATGGCTTTTATAATTAAGACATGTATTTAGGCAAGGGCTTGAACCTACCATGCACATTCAGGCACCACATGCTCTACATCGTTCCAAGATCATCACTTTTAAAAACACTGTTGAGTTTTTAATAGAGGTCTTTTGGATTTTTTTAAAAGATAATGTTTATCAATGTAGTAGAGCTTAATGGATACAAGTTTAACTCCGATTTGGAGTCAGACTGCCTGGCCTCCAAGTGCACTTTCCCATTTACTTTGAGCAAGTTATTTCTGTGTATCAGTTTCTTTATTGGCGAAATGATGATAAAAATAATATGGACCTCGTAGGATGGTAGGATAAAAGGAATGCCTATCGATGGAATAATATTTATTAATCATGGTTGTTATTATTATACTTTGTGTAAAACCAACTCTTTGTTATAGATTTCTGTAACTAAAACTCCAGGCACCTGAGGTAATGTGATTATAAAATCTGAACTACATTAGCATTTCTTTTTTTCCCCTTCATTTCCTTCCTTTATAGTCATAGTTAGTTCAGACGTACCATTCCAGGAATCTTTCAAGATTCTAAATGCTCTCAGAGCCATTCACCGTTGTGCTTGTCATTCAGTTTTCTGTAATTTTCCACTTTCTCTCTCTTACTAGCATTATGCAAAGTTGTGAGATGGGTGAAGTCAGTAGACACCAGCCCTAACCCCATTATCTCATAGTCCAACTTTTAAGTGTTTCTCCTTGCTGTCTTTGTTCTTTGTTGAAGTATCCCACCCAAGAACCTTCTAGTGGTTTTGTGTGGACATTTCATTTTATTCTTTCAATTATTATAAACATTTAGCCGGTAAGTATCTCTTAGAAACCTGGAACTATCATGCTCAAAATTTCAACCCCTTTATTTTATAGACGACTAGTTCAAGCTCCCAAAGAATGGAGACTGTCTCTTAAATTCTCAAATATTTTCTAACTAGTGCTGCAATGAAATAAACTTCAGATTCTGTGGTTTTGTTCATTTCTCTTTGAAATGCACAACCTGTCTCCTGTTCCTGTTCTTGCAAAGAGTTCTTAGTGGCATTAACAAGTGAGAACTGACAACATTCCACTGTTCTCTTCCCTAATAGATACAACATTAGCCTTAAAAGAATGCATGTTGATTTCAACGTCATGGTAAGTGGAGGAAATGACAGGTTGGGATGCTAGAAGCGTCTCAGGACCATGTAAGTTATTATATGTAGGCACTACTTTTTCTATCAATGTCGCTAAGCAAATTACTGTAAAGATAAAACATGTTCCTTATTTAGGTCAATTCTGCCTGGCAATGATATTCTGCACACACTTTTACAAAGACTCTGCTAAGACAAACAAGTTTTAACCTGCCATATTTTTTGGCTGTAATTAGCTCTTATGAATGATGTTGCTAACAAATACTGCGTGTTGATAACAAATCATTTTATCATTTTAGAATCACTTAACTTTTCCATAAGCTTCTATAAAGACACAGTACCTGAATCCTTATTTCTCTTTCACCTAACATCCTGCCACCAGTAAACAATTACCTGAAAGGGGCAAAAAATGAAATGAGAAATATAATCACTTCTCTGTTCTTCAGAAAGAAGAGCAAGGATTTCCGTAAGCATGTATTGAGTGCCTATTTTTCTCCAAGACCTGTGGTTCGAACTAGTGATATACATTTTAATAAATCATTTTAATAAATTATTCTCCTAAAGCAGTTTGTAACCTATTAAGAGAAACAGAAAAATCAAAAAGTACACATAATCATACGTGGAAAATACATATAATCATGTAAGAACAGAATTGCATCCAAGGTACCATAAGAGTTCAAATGAGGGCTATTTAATTCAGATGATAGGTACTAGAGGTTTTTCATTGAATTTGTGTGTACATGTGTTAGAATTAGCTAGGCACAAAAAGTGGGATCTCATTCTGGGAGCAGGAAAACAGGACGTGAGTATTGTCCACGAAAAAAAATTGGGCCCAGTGATTCCAGGATCCCTTTAGATGCTCTAAGATGGGTTGGAAGATGAAGACAGTAGAATGGGGACCAGTTTCATCACGCATTCATAGATGCATGGGTTGACTACATAACAGTGAAAAATGAGATGAGTTGAACTGTGGATCCTTTACTCCACCATTTCTATTCACTGCTCCCACTTCTGCCTCACTTACCTCCATCTCGATGAGCCTGACATTCTCTCCACACCTCTTCACTTGCCTAAATGCTGTCTCTGGTAAAATGTCCTCCTTTGGCACTATCAGGGAGATTTTGGAATTATCTTAAGCTGTGAAAAGAACCATAATCGACTTATAGATGAGGTAAATTCCCAAGATTTTTATCATGTTTCCATTCTCTGCATTGTGTGTATCTTTATAAATACAGTGTCTTTCTTGTCATGTTGGAAATGTGAGCCCACTGTGACTAAGGTCATATTTAATACAGACCCAACATTTCGTTGGCTCTCCCTAGATGTTAAATATTAATGGAAGGAGATGAAATAGTACAAGAACAAGAAAGTAATTCAAACAGATCCCAACTGGTTCCAGCTGCATTAGAAACATAAGGGAGAAAAGTGAACACTTCTTTTCAAAATATAAAACTGAAAATATTTCTAGGAAAGCATGGGATATTTAAAATCATCAGATAGTTTTGAACCGAAATTCCTTTAAAAATATACAACAAAAAAGTAGTTTCCAGATGTCCTTACATTCATAACGAGAATGTAAAATATGTTTACCATATAATTTGGATTTTTAAATACTTCTCTATGATCACATTAAAACATGAAGTTTCACTCCTCATTGTTTTAGATAATCATTTACTCAGGTAATGAATATCACATGGTACAGGAAGAAATATATATATATATATATATATATATATATATATATATATATATACATTTTAAATTCAGCTTTTCTGAAGCCCCATTGTTCACTTAGGCTGCCTTACTGAGAGTCCTTGCACTGAACGCCTCTGGTTGCATTCCATTCAAGACAAAGGCATATTTTAGGGATGTACCTCTTACAAAGAGGTATTGATGGACCAGGAATCAGAGTTTGGACAAATGAACATTTCATTATAACACAGCCTAATTGTTAAAGCTCTTCTTATTGAAAAGAATAAAAATTTCATTAGTCATCACAGTAGCTCAGCACAAACTCCTCCTCCTTTTCCCCACAATGCACAGAAAGAATGGCAAGTTCTAAGCTTAAACATTTTGGAACCTTTGGTTCTTCCTTACTGTTGCTCCAAATGTACTGAGAAGTATTTTAGTAACAATGATGAAATAACTTGGTAATATTTTAAGCTAAATTTTATAGATGGAATTGTTTAAACAAGAAAGAAAGAAAAGAAAGAAATCTCAGTGATCCCATGCAAATGCAGTTCAAGTTAAGAGCTGCCTGGAGGGCCTGCTCTTCCATGCTTAGGGCCCCAGGATAATTTTATGGGATTACAAAGGATCCTGAGGCTTAAATAAGATAAAGATAAAAATGCTTTATAAACTGTAATGATTTGTAGATATAAGGAAATAAATTTGCATTGGTCATCCTCATCTCCACACAGCTTTTGAGTTGACTATCTTTTCAGCTTTACGTATTGATTAGTGCCCTAAGTGTACAAACTGACACAAGAAAGGATCAAGATACAATGAAGAATCACTAATCTAGGAATCAGAAGTCCTGCCATTACTTAGACATAGTGTTGAACAAATCATGTATTATGTTGGAAGCTCAGTGTCCTAGTGGTGAAGATGTGAAGGCTAGACTAGGTGAGGACCACAAGTGCATGGCACCATTAGCCCCACATCTGAGCAGGAATTGCCAATTGATAATAGAAGTGTTTCTGGCTCAGAATCTTTGCCAACATAGCACCTCAAGTAAAGTTGGCTCTCTGAGTTTAAGCCTATGTGACCGGTGGGGACTAGATAATCTTTTATGTTCTTTCTTCTAGGTCTAAAAACCTATAGTTGTCATCTGTGATTGTAGATAAATCATATTCTCTGCTCAAAGTTTTCCAGTGACTCAAATTTTCATTAAGAGTAAAAGCCAGGGGGCGCCTGGGTGGCACAGCGGTTGGGCGTCTGCCTTCGGCTCAGGGCGTGGTCCCGGCGTTATGGGATCGAGCCCCACATCAGGCTCCTCTGGTATGAGCCTGCTTCTTCCTCTCCCACTCCCCCTGCTTGTGTTCCCTCTCTCGCTGGCTGTCTCTATCTCTGTCGAATGAATAAATAAAATCTTTAAAAAAATAAAAATAAAATAAAAAAAAAAAAGAGTAAAAGCCAAAGTGCTTAAATGACCTGCTATTCAATCTCACCCTTATTGCCTCTCCTTCCTCATCTCCTACCTGTCTCTCACTTTCTCTCTCACCCAACCTGCTTCAGGACAGCGGTTTACTGCTTGTTCCTCGAATATACCAGGCATTCCCTCCTCTCAGCAACTTTACAGTGACTGTTCCCTCTGCCTAGAGTACTCTACTTCTACATATCCCTGTGCTCACTCCCTTATCATCCCCAAATCTCTTACTAATTTCAGCCTTTCACTTGTTTCCATAGGAGTTGGCAAACTACAACACACGTGCCAAATCTAGCGTCTGCCTGTGTTTGCACAGTCTACAAGGTAAGAATGGATTTACATTTTTTGGTCGAAAAATATATAAATCGAAAGAAAAATTATACTCTATGACACATGAAAATTATATGAAATTCAAATTTTGATGTTCATAAATAAAGTTTTATTGAAATACAGGCTGCTTTTGTAATAAAATGTCAGTTAAATAGTTACAGTAGGGACCTTATGGTCCACAAAGGCTAAAATATTTACTGTTTGGCCCATTACAGAAAAAGCTTGTTGGCCTCTAAGAAAGACTTATCAATTTGTTAAAAATTGCTAGAAACACTGGTAACCCTGATTCCCTCTCTTTCTCTCTTAATTTTAAAAAATAACATTTATCACATTATATCATATTACACAAGTTCTTTGTACATTATGTATATTTATTGTCTGTCCAGGAGAGCAAAAATTCCATTAAGTCAGAGAATTTTGTTCATTTTATTCCTTGATATATTTTCAGTACCCTGAACAGTATCTGTACATAGAGGTATTCAATAAATACATTGTCAGAATGAATGAATTCTATGGAAGATACCTGCCTAAAGTAGAAATAGATTAGACAGGGTAATCAGAGAAATCTTCAGGGCAAGATGATATCAGAGTGGTAAAGGATACTAAGGACTTAGAGAACATTTTTCCTAGAAATGGTACTAAAAAAGAAAATTTGTGTAGAGTTCTCTGAATGTAATGTAGAGCCCATGTAGTAGAGAAAAGTAGGTTGAGCCCAGGATGCAGATGGCCTGGAATGTCTGATGAAGGTACTTGAGTTTAATCCTATAAAAGTTGTATATTTTAGAAAGATTTGTCTGACAAGGATACAATATACAGTATGGGATGGAGTGGGTAAAATACATATAAGAATTGCAATATCCCACGTTCAGATTTCTAAAGGTTTAGCATTGGACAGTGGCAAATGAGATGGAAAAGAAAGGATGCTAGGAGTAAGGGAGGAGGAACCAGTGGTACCTTCAATATTTTGATCCTTGGTGAAAAATATCATTGTCAAAAATTGGAAGGTAGCAGAAAAGAAAGAGCGTTATCACAAAAACAGCCCAAACAAAAAACTAAAACAAAATGAAAACAACAAAACTGGGCTTTGATGCTTTGCATTGTATTGAATAAATATGCATGTAACTCCGTGTGTAAGAGTTCTGTATATTTTTTGCCACAGAGAGGCATATATGACTCCCAACTTGACAAAATAAGCCAATTAAGTTTTAGTGGGGTTAGATTAGTTAAACTACTTCAGAATGATGTCAGAATAAGTTTCACTGTGTTAGATTTTTAAGATTTATTTATTTATTTGAGAGACAGTATGTGCTCACAAGTGGGGAGAGAGGTAGAGGGAGAGCATTTTAAGCAGACTCCGTACTGAGTGTGGAGCCTTATGCTGGGCTCAGTCTCACCACCCATGAGATCAGGACCTGAACCAAAACCAAGAGTGGGGTGCTCAACCAACTGAGCCACCAGGCACCCCATCACTATTAGATTTTTAAAATAATTTGTTATACTTTTACATTTTTAAAAAAATTTTATTTATTTATTTTTTACAATATATTGGACAGGGATAATAAACTCAAAGATATATGATAATGCCTAATTATTTTTTGTAATCATGGTAGAATAATGTTAAATCTAATAAAAGAAAAAAAAATACATAATTTGATTCCATTTATGTAAAATTTTATGAGTATTTAAGATGGGATTTTAAGCTGTGTTTTCCTTTCCATATTTTCTATATTTTATTTTTTTCAATGTCTGTTTTTTATAATCACAAAAGCTATAAAGCTATTTTACATATTAAACTATAAGAAAAATTACAGTAAATTAGGTGTACAGCAACAACCTATTGATTTGTTTTGATATTAAGAATGGATTCATGCTACATACTAGTTATTTGCTGTGAGGAGAATTAGTAAATATTTAGCAAAGTTTGAGATTATGGTATTCAAATGAGCGCTTAGGTAAATTTAAAATTGTTTTAGTCTAATAAGAACAGGTAATGTGACCAATTAAATGACAGTTATGAATTTAGGAATTAGATCTGCATCCAATGCCAAATAGTCACTCGCTGCTTGCTTCATCTTTAAAATGGGAATGACAGGGGATCCTGGGTGGCTCAGTCGGTTAAGTGTGGGACTCTTGATTTCGGCTCACGTCATGATCTCAGGGTCGTGGGTTTGGAGCCCGGTGTCAGGCTCCACGCTCAGCGGGGAGTCTACTTGAGATTCTCTCTCTCCCTCTCCCTCTGCACCTCCCCCCACTTATAAGCACTCTCTCTATCTCTCTCAAATAAATTAATAAATCTTTAAAAAAATAAAATGGTAATGACAATACTTTTCAAAGGGTTAGTTAATGGAATTAATATGATAAAATATATAAAGTACCTATCTAGTGAGTAGCTGTTCCAGGAATGATAGCTATTACGGTTAAGAATTAGATAAGTGCTAAGATAAAGAATCAAAGTTTGAGAATCAAGCTACACATATTTAATCCTCCACTTATTTTGTTCCACTTAATGCCATGAACTGTGCTAGGTGCCTGGAAATACATGTACTGTCCAGGCCCTACCCTGTGTTTATGGAGTTGCCAATATGCTTCATCAGGTGCTGCAGATGCCATGCCTCAAGTTCCTACCAGGCAGAGAATTTAAACCAGGCCACCTCCCTGGTGAAAATTCAGCAAATAAAACCTTGTGCTTTGGATGCCCTGATGCTTTTCTAAAAATATACATAAAAGCACTTCTATTTGGAATTCATTCATTCATTCATTCATTCATTCATTCAGCAGTTACTATTGAGGATTTTCAAACATTCTTCTTGGAGCTGGCTGTATAGGAGCAAAAACAAACAAGATTTCTTCTCCCATAGATGTTTCAGTCTATTGAAGGGAGGAAAAGAAGCCAAGAAACAAATAAATAGACAATATAAATTCATTTAGTAAGAAGTACTAGAAATAAAATCAAATATAGTGGTATGATTGACTGGGCTACTTGAACTTAGGCAGTTGAGTAAGGCTTCTCTGAGCAAGGGGTATCTGACCTGAGACCTGAATGATGAAACTCCAGCCATGTAGAGAGAGAGAGAAAATTTGGGAGAAAAGAATTCCAGGCTCAGGGAATAGCTATTACAAATCATCCAGGGCAGGAACAAACTTAGCCAGTTCAATAAATACAACTGTTTAATAGTATGGGTGAAGAAACAGGGGATGGAGGGGAAAGCTGTGGTCGGAGAAATATTCTCAACTATAAGCTTGAATATGAGCTCCTTAGTGCAGCAGAAAGTTAGAGAATGTTGACATTGCCAAATGCACAGGTTTAACTCAAAGTTCTAGAACTTGAGGTAATCTACTCTATCAAATCATGTAATTTAATATTTATTCAATCAAGAAATATTTGTAAACACCTACCAAGTACAAAGACTTCAAGAAATTTAACCCATAGGAAAGCTCAGATGTTTATACTTAGTGTCAGCAGTTAAGCTCTAATCAGATAAGGAGAGATCACTTCTAGCTCAGCAAATCTGAGATTTCATGGTCATATTGGCATTTGAGGTAGGATAGGTGGGTAGAAGTTAGATATATAAACTATGATGATATTGAGGGCATCCTAGGAAATAGCATGAATAAAGGCATCCAGGTAAGTTGTTTAGGCAATAAATAGTATAGTGTTTGGAGTTTGTATCATATAACACCTTTGAATGTTAAAATTCAATAACAGATCATTGTCAAAACTAAACTTGACCTTGTCACATTTTTTTATTTAAAGATTTTTTTTTTTTTTATTTTAGAGAGAGTGTGAGCTGAGGGAGAGGCAAAGGGAAAGGGAGAGAATCTCAAGAGACTCTGAGCTGAGCTGGGAGCCTGACTCAGGGCTCGATTCCACGACCCTAAGATCATGACCTGACCCAAAACCGAGAGTTGGATGCTTAACTGACAGAGTCACCCAAACGCCCCGACTTTGTCACATTTTTTTTTCTCACACTTTCCTTAGCAAGACATTATATGCACTATTAGAACTCTGTGAGCTCCATCACAGGTCTTCTATGCATTGAGCAGTAGGGAGAGATGAAATGGTAGGCCATTCCTCCTAACCTCATTATATAGCTGAGCTGGATCTTCTGCTCAGAAGAAAAGGCCAAAAGAGTAAGGGTTATCAACTGCATTGTTCCACAATGGTCTGGGAGAGTGCCAAGGCTACAGATCACCAGGCAGCCCTGTGCCCACCAAGCCCAGTAAACCAAGAAGTGATGTTAAGGGCATGGAAACTGGCTGATTTGTATGAATTTGTTTAGTCTGTTCTCAATAGGTAACATGATTTACATCAGATGATCTATTTAAGACACACCTACATTCAGAAATGAAGTCATTAGGTTATGAATTTCATCTATTTTTCAAAGAATCGACCTCACCCATTAGCCCATTTATGATGTAGATGGCCTAAATTTTACCACTTGTCTCTGTTATGCCTCCTCAACAGTTTACAAATGATGTTTCACAAAGTTACCTGTGTTTCCTGTCTGATATGTCAGGTTTGTAGTGGATTTTTATTGCAACATTTCAGGTTGGTTAATGTGAGATCAAACAACTGATGAGGACTTAAACTGCCGATCCCTGATGGATAGGGTGAGGTTGAAGATGGCTGCCAGGAGATAATAGAGCTGAAGACAGAACAAGATTATATGTATAATATAGCTGCCAAGTAAAAACTCCTTCAGATGCGTCCATTTATACAACTTGTAGTCTTCTACCCTCTTGAACTTGTCAGGCACCATATGTCAAATAATTAAGACAAATGGGGTTGATCTTTGGGTAAATTGGACAAGGGAAAGATTACAAGATTTAATCTTTTGGCAGCAATAGTAATGGGCAGAACATTTCATGAACATTAGTTCCCTAGAATTTTCTTTGATTCTGTCAGTGGCAGCAATATTCTTCCATTTATTGATCCAAGGAATATTTGTT
This sequence comes from Ursus americanus, assembly GCF_024610735.1. NCBI lineage: Eukaryota > Metazoa > Chordata > Mammalia > Carnivora > Ursidae > Ursus > Ursus americanus. The sequence goes on from NC_142139.1 coordinate 9,497,084, forward strand.
GAAGACCCACTCGAATAGCCACTGTGCTAGAAGTTATGGATCCAAAGTGAAAAAAACAAGAGTCCCTGTATCATTGAACTAGGAAAGCTGTACAAGTATAATACAAATGGTAAGAAAACTGCAGAGAACAGAGAAGTACCAAACCCAGGCTTTGGGTCTCAGAGTTGGCTTCTTGGAAGAAGTACCATACAGGCTGAGACATAGATTAGGAGGTGGTAGTGAGTGAATTGATGGAGAAGGAAGAGTCCCACAGGTGTGAAAACAGCTTTTTTCAGGAAAGCTATGGCTTGAGTGTCAGGATTGGGGTGCCTGGATAACCAATCTAAATGATGTCACTTTCTAATACTCTTTCAGTGTGTCCACTACTTTCTCACATAGCACTTAACACAGTATGTAATTCTGTATTTACATGATTAAAAAATGTTCTATCTTTCCATTGCCTGTTTTGTTCACCCAACTTTTGGCATATATTAGGCACTTAATATTTGTTGAATCAAAAAATGTCTGGGGGCTGAAGGAAGGAATAGCAGAAAAATGCTGGATAGGTAGTCAGGAATCAAACTAAGCAAGACTTTCTTGACCATATATTTTTTATTATTTTTTTGAATTTTATTTATTCATTTGAGAGAAAGATGGAGAGACAGAGAGCACAAGCAGGGGGAGAGGCAGAGGGAGAGGGAGAAGCAGACTCCCCGCTGAGCTGGGAGCCAACTATGGGGCTCCATCCCAGGACCTGGAGATCATGACCTGAGCCGAAGGCAGACACTTAACCATCTGAGCCACCCAGGCACCCCAACCATGTATTTTTTGAAGATTTTATTTATTTACTTGACAGAAAGAGCAAGAGAGCACAAGCAGAGGAAGCAGCAGAGGGAGAGGGAGAAGCAGGTTCCCCGCTGAGCAGGGACGCCCCTCCCCCCCCCCAATGTGGGGCTCAATCCCAGGACCCTGGGATCATGACCTGAGCAGAAGGCAGACACTTAACCGACTGAGCCACCCAGGTGCCCCTTTCTTGACCATATTAAGGAGTTCTTACCTTCATTCTAAAAATAGTAAGAGAGAGAGAAAGTGCTTTAACCTATAGTTTGCATTTTAAAAAACTTATTTTGACTATGGTGTCAAGAATAGATTGGAAGGGGGGACCTGCGTGGCTTAGTCAGTTAAGCATCTGACTTTGGATCAGGTCACGATCCTGCGGTCCTGGGATTGAGCTCCACGTGGAGCTCCCTGCTTGACAGGAAGCCTGCTTCTCCCGACTTTGCCCCTCCACCCCCCTCGTGCTCTCTCTCCCTCTGCTCTGTCTCTGTCTCTCTCTCTCTCAAATAAATAAATAAAATCTTTCTAAAAAAATGAATAGATAGGAAAAGAGCCAAAGTCAGTCTGTGAGTTACCTGAGCAAACTGGAATTATGCCATTGGGGGTAGACCTGAGGGGTAGTTAGGAAGATAGATTGATAAGACTTGGAATTTGGTTAGATAAGGAGCAGAAGAATAATGGAGTTCTCCAAGATGACTCATAGGCTCTGCATTGGGCAGCTAAGCTAATCATGAAGAAAAGCAATGTTTTGTCTTTCTTTTTGATGATGAAGGGGTAAATGATAGGTTCATTTCTGAGCATATTAAGTTTAAAATACCTGTGGTGTCATCAAAGAGACGTCCGGGAGGAAGTTGGGTATATATCTCTGATGCTCATGAGAGAAATCTTAGTTGGATATAGAGATTTGTGAGCCATCAAAATATAGATAATTGAAGTTGTCTTTTGTTGACATAGCTGAAAGAGCTCTTGTAAAACCTGCTTCCTCTGACAAGCTCTTAAAGGTCTCTCTTCAAAGCTGACTCCAAGCAGTCCATAAACTGATAAATAAATCACGGAAGAAGGTTTATAACTTTGGGGAACATCACATGGTCTCTGTCAGCTTTGTAAAGGCCAATATATGGGAGCGCCAACAACGTGACAGCTGGACTCTATAGGTCTCTACATCCCAGTTCAAACAAAGTTCACTCTATCAACTCCTTGCTGGGTAACAATTCTGAGTCATTAGTTTATTTTGAGCCTTTTTGAGTAAGAGACACATGTAGCAGGGGATCATCTAAGCATGGTTATCCTAAAATACTGAATTAATCATGTCATTACACTGTTTATCTGTATAATTGCCTTCCACCCAGAATTTAAATTGCATTTCTTATTTGCTACTTTTCAATGCTGACCTCTTGTTTCAGTCATGCTGTGACCCATGTAGCAGAAGAGGATAATATGTGCTTTGGATGTATTTTATTTGATTCTTTTGTTATACCAGCAATGTTTTTAAAGGCAGTTTAACTAGTAGGTGTTATACTTGGTTACAACAGAGCACCTGAGCATGCATTGTCTTTCATCGTACCTATTTGTGGCATTTATCTCAAATACACCCTCTGCAAGTATTTGGTTCATGACCCTTACCTACCTTACAGCATTAACATCAACAACAAATCCTGTGCATGATATAAACCTGGAATAGTGGAGGAAAAGATGAACTAACGTGTGTTAGGCATAGGAAAGCAGAATATTTTACAAAAACCTTCCTGAAGAAGTTAAAAAAAAATGGATTTGCTCTTTTACCGAGAAGACTTGGCGGAGGGAACCACACAATCAAAAGCAAAACATGAATGAATGTTTTCATGGATGTGTGCAGGGAGCACGGTGTTGATGGTATGTAATATTTGCAGGCAGCAATGGATCTCAAACCCCATGGTGAGGGTTTAGGAATTACCTTAGACGGTGGGGAGTTAGAAAAGTGTTTGCCACAGAGAAGTATGATCCAGCTTTCATTTAACAAAGAGAACCTTGACAGCATTACTGATCATGGATTTGAGGGAAGTAAAGAACTGCTAATGCCATTTTTCATGGCATTCGTGTCTATACAAATTCAGAATCCACTATACTGCTGAAATCTTGATCTCTGAAATCTTTTAATATAACCTCCTGTTCTTTTAAGTCTCCCAGTAAACACAACCCTCATTATTTTTCAGGACAATAGCCCCTTAATCTTTCTTCCTTGCCCAAGCCTATTCTTCCTACTTGGCGTCACTCCTATATCTCTGTTCAGCCTGCAATGCATGGATCAACATTTCAACAGTACACTCATAAACACGTCAGATTCCCTTTGCCCTTGACCTGAGCCCAACCTTTCTGCCAATCCTTAGTTCAAGATACACTCAACCAAATGCACTTGTCCTTTGGCTATGAATAATCTTTATGAAAATTATGTGATTAGATTATCTTTATGCTGAGTCCTCACTGTTATCGTCCAATCCTTTTATTCCTAGTTAACTCCCTGTTTTCTAGTTTCTTACACCTGGAAGTTATATAAATCTCTCAAAAGGCTTGTTAAAAATTTTAGAACCCCAACCCAGATCAAGAGACACAGAATCTCCAAGGAAATCTGTATTTTACAATAGTATTCTAGTTGATTCTTACCTGATAAATTTAAGAAACAATGCATAGATAATTCCATAATTAAATAGCAACTCCTCTGAATTTATTTCACAACGTTAAAGCTGGAGCTCACCCCTCCTCTCTAATTTGCCTAAGTTAAACATCGAAAGAATGAGACAGCTTCATTATTCTTTATTCTCTTTATTCTCTTAAATTCCTTCACTCATTTTCCCTTCCTGTCTATGTTTCTTTCAAAGCCTCACCCATCTGTTACAGACGGTTTGTGCTCTCTTCCCCACACTCCTCTGTTGAAGTGTAACCCCCAACTTGACTGTATTTGGAGACAGGGCCTTTATAGAATAATTGAGGTTAAATGAGGTCTTTATAAGTAAAGGTAACAGAGAGCTCTCTCTCTCTCTTCCTCTCCCTCCTGTTTTTCTGCAACTTGATATACTTTTCCCAATCCTGTCTCACACAGGAAAGAAACTTTCTAACCTACAAGACCCTTTGACAAATCTGACAAATCACCCTTTTTGAGGAGCCTTATCTGGCACTCCCATAGCTCATTTCCTCTTGAGTCCCCCAAACACTGGAAGTAAATGTAATGATATGTTTATATGCTTAGTAGACAAGCAGTACTCCTGTTTTTAAATTCCCAGTGTTGGAAGCCTGGGTGGCTCAGTTGATTAAGCATCTGCTTTCAGCTTGGCTCTTGATCTCAGGGTTGGGCTCCCAGCTCAGTGGGGAGTCTGCTTTTCCCTTTCTGACTTCCCCCCTTCCCTCTATCCTCCTCCCTCTGTCCCTCCCCCTCTGTCCCTCCCCCTGCTCATTTTCTCTCTCTTGATCTCTCCCGCTCTCTGTCAAATAAATAAACAAAATCTTTTTAAAAAAATTCCCAGTGCTAGGTACTTACTTAATGTTCAGTAAATATATACTAAATAAATGAATGAAAACAAAACTACCTTTTGATTCTATCTTGTACTATATAATACTGTGTCCCATTCAAATCAAACTAGCATGAATATTTGTTTAATACTTCTCTTTATGCTCCTTCCTCAACCTGAAGCATATTGACCATCTCTAACATGCTTGCCTATGTCCAAAGGCAGCACCTTCTTTACCAATTGAATTCAATTAAATACAGATATCTTTGACAGGAAAGATAATGCTGTTTTACTGAACCTAATCGCTAGTGTTGGATTTATGGTAGAAATGGTAGAAAGATGTGAAATCAGTTTTAAATGTTTCCGTACTTTAACTTCAATACTAATACTACATCCACCACACTTTTTGAGCATTTAGTATACACCAAACACTATTCTAAGTGTTTTTCATGCATCACTAATTTAATCTGCACAACAACCCTAGGAAGTAGACATTGTTGTTATCATCATTTTACAGATCAGGAAATTAAGAGACACATGGTCAGTAACTTGTCTAGTAAAATAATCCAGACTCTAAAGAACTAAGATTTATTTAGATTGAGGCAACCTAACTCTAGAACTTGAACTTTTGACGAGGAGGGTTTATTCCATCATCATTTCCTAAGTCTGTATAATCATATCTCCTATTCAGTCAAACTGACCTCAAGCAATATACAACTGACACTTTAATGAGGTATCATTTGATAACTTTATAGGACTCTTACTCATTTAAAGGTATGTATCATGACAATTATGAAATCTGTTGGAATAAAGTATCTTATCCAATGATTGCTGGAAAAGGGAACAAAAAAATTACTTTTTGGCCTTTTTATTACCTCACTTATAGGTAAAGTAGTTCTGCAAGATGATTGCATAACATGAGAGAGGAAAATTTTAGGTAAGACTCTCTGGAATGAGCTATTGTGCTACCAATTATACTATTTTAAATTGTTTTGCACAAAGAAGTGGAACCAAACCAACAAAATATCGAATTTTAGTAAAAATGCAATTTGACTACCACAGAGCCTATCCTACCACGTGTTTTACAATGAATCACTTACCCTCCTATTTTTCTTTACTTGAAGTACTGCAAACCTTTTCTTGCTATAGCATTCTGTGTTGTTATTTGGCCTTCAATTCATGAGAACACATCTATGAACACAAACACAAATGCTGGAGCTAGGATAAAAGGTTGTCTTCCACAAGAGGCAGAATCGACTAAAATTAATTTTAATTTCCCACAGAGAACTCCAGGATACCAAAGAATATATGCCAGTTGGAAAATTCTTGGCTAGATTAAAAAACAGGCCATTCTCCTGAACATGTACTCTGTTCATGAGGTCCTTACCTCAAAAAGAAAGTGAAATGTCTTTTTTTTTAAATTTTAATTCTAGTGTAGTTAATATAGTGTTATGTGAAAGCTCTTTATTAAAGGCTAGAATGAAGCTTAGTAAGTTGCTCATGTCTTTTTCTTTCTGACTCAGGCCCAGTTCTTACCGCTGAAAGGCTCAAGCGAATGGAAAGATAGAAAAGCTATTCAAAGGGCACAAAGGGAAGACTTTTTAAACTCTTCTGAATCATAAAAGCCTCGCCCACTTAGCACAGTATTATGTTTGATTTTGTACTTCTCAGAGGTGAATGAGGAGGGGTGTTAGATCCCCCTAAACTACTACCATTTAGAGTGTTCAACGGCAAGTGGCCTAAAGATGAATGGGTTGGGAGAGTAGACAACAACGGTGGGGGTTTAAGAGGCCGAGGCTGAGAGTCAGGAAATCAGGTATTAAGTCCCTGTGAGACTTTAGGCATATCAGTGCATTTGATTTGTTCATTATTTGCCTTTACTTTCAAACATGAGAGTTAGACTAGGGCAGAGATCTCTGTTGTTCAGTTCAGATTTAAGACCTTAAGATTCTTTGAGGTGATTGCAGAACATGATGGAGGCAGTCAAAGTTAAGATTTCCTGTAATCGAGCAACAGTGCTGTACTGGTGTCTGTGTTGTAGGATATCATCGAAATATTTTAGCAAGTAACTTTTCACCCTCTTGGATGGGGTTTAAGACATAACCTCTCAGTTCTTTTGTACTCAGTGGAACATACATTGTGTTCCAGTTTATGGAAGGTGGGGTGGAACTTTCTCTTCTTGGGAACAAGTTACTCCACTTTGACTTTTAAAGGACTTGATGAAGATGAATAGTAAATTTAAACCAGGAAATACAATTTTAACACTACGCCCTAAATATCACCCACCAGGGAAGTAATATTTCATTAGTAGAGTAGCAGTAAATCTTTTTTAAGGTAATGACATGTCATCTGTGTGTTTAGCCCTTATTTCACAATATGAGTACAAATCTACAGTGTACGTGTATGCATACGTGTGTGCATGTGTATATATATTGAATGCAGTTGTTGGTGACACAAGTAAGCAGTTTAAACTAAAAAATGTGGGAATCATCAATCCCAAATAAAGACAAATCAACCTTTTGTCACTGTGTATTATAGAGTTGGTCAAATGTGGACAGTTCTTTCTTTAAATAACTCCAAATAGCTTCTTGCAAATCAAATTTAATAACTTCCAAACTTGGTGTTCATATGAACTACCTGGAGCTGTTGCTAAAAATTTTGATTCTTGGTCACCACCAGAATCAAGCTCTAGCATAGTCACTATTGGTTATATGCCAAAATCACAGGGGAGCTTTAAAAATTACTTATGGCTGTGAACTATGCCAGACAGAAAAAAGACAAATACATATGCTTTCATAAATATATGGAATCTAAAAACAGCAACTTCCCAAAACAAAACACTTAGAACAGATTGGTGGTTATCAGAGGTGTGTGTGCTGGTGGGAGAGAGAGGTGGGAGGTGGTGGGCAATATGAGTGAAGGTGGTCAAAAGTACTTCCAGTTATAAAGTAAATATGTCATGGGGATGTAATGTGAAGTATGGTATGATGACTATAGTTAGTAACGCTGCATTGTGTATTTCGAAGTTGCTAAGCAAATAAATCTTAAAAGTTTTGGGGGCACCTGGGTGGCTCAGTCAGTTGAGCGTCTGCCTTGGGCTCTGGTCATGATCTCAGGGTCCTGGGATTGAGCCCTGCATCGGGCTCTCTGCTCAGCTGAGAGTCTGCTTCTCCCTCTCCTCCCCCCTTCTCATGGTGCTCTCTCGCCCTCTCTCTCAAATAAATAAATAAATCTTAAAAAATGTTTTTATCACAAGAAAAAAATTTGTAACTATATGTGAAGATGGATGTTAACTAGACTTATTGTGCTGATCATTTTGCAATATAAGCACATATTAAATCATGCTGTACACCTAAAACTAATATAATGTTATGTATCAATTATATCTCAAGAAAAAATTAAAACAAAACAAACTAATGCCCCAGTTGACCCCTAGAGATTTTGATTCAGTCTGTGGTATGGCCTGGATATCTGGATTTTTTAGATGTTCCCTAGGTGATTCTGTGGGGCAGATGAAGTTGGGGACCAACTTTGTCTCTGGGAGACAAAGCCAGGAATGAACCGCTTTATAAAGGTCCCCAGATGATTCTAATCACCAGGCAAGTTCAGAGAACAATGATCAGATGATCATCTTCAGTGACAATGACCACCTTTCCAAGATATCTTCAGAACCCGTGTGGATTTAATTTACATTATGTTTTAGATCCTGGCTCCATATCATACCTATCTTCTGATTCACTCTCACTCTGGTGTACCTAGCTAATCTTCAAAGCAATGATTGTGTTGCATGACAGTTTCTCAACCAAATCGAAAATGCAAATTATTGAGCCACACCCTAGACCTGAAGGTGGAGTTCAGAAATGTGTCATTCTAACAAGCTTCCTGAGTGATTCCTGGGTATAGCAAAAGTTTCAGTCTGTAGTTTTAAATCTTGCCTGGAATGGAATGCAAGAGAGGACAATAAATGGTAGGAGCTCAAAAGCAGATATTAATCCTGCTCTCATTTCCTCCCAGTTACAGCACCTTTCACAGAGTGAAACTAAGCCATTCTGTAGTAATACTGAAGAAAGCTTTTGAAAATATTTAATTTGTGGATTGAGAGAGCTGTACTTATGAAAGGTGGATATGACTTATGAGTCAGTGAACACCCTGTTACTCCAAAAATATAGTTGGTTATGTATAGACATTTAAGTTTGGGGCATGGCCTAAAATCAGGGAAAGTAAGGTTATCAGCACATAAGTCACTTTGTAGCTCCTTGATCTTGCTGAGTTTTCCATGTAATTAACGAAGTTAAGATAATGAATTCATTTTTTTTAAAAAGTCTTAAAATTTTGACTCCTTTCATCCAGTTGTATGTTAAAGGTATTGTCTTATTTGCACCAGGACCCCCCAAACAACTCGGAAACAGATGGCCTAAAGTTAAATATTAAATACTTTTTATAAAACACCCGTTTGTTTCACATATATTTTACCTGCTAGGTTGTGGGGCAGTGCTAGAACTGCATGGTCTGCCTTGTTAGCCATTGTGCACCAGAACTTGATTCTGTACCTAGCGTATAAGTGATTAAAACATTTGATGATCAAATTAAGGCCATACTTATTGTTAAACATTTTCCAAATATGAGAACTTGAAGAAAAATTCACTTAAACTTATAGTTAGAATCGTGTGGAGAACAGTAACAGCGACAGCAGCAACAGTATGGTAACTTCAAACATGGAAATATCACATGCACTCACAGATTTCCCTACGGCATCTATTCTGTACAGGAAAAATACAGACAGGCTAATTATCCATTTTAGATATGAAAAGTCATGATTCTTGACTCCATCAAATACCTGAAAGCCCAAATCAGGAGTTGGACTAGTTAGTGTTTTCTAGCTTTATGTTAGCTATGTAATTGAGATTAGCTACATAATACAGCTAGCTCTCTATCTAGATGGATAGATGGTAATCCAGCTAGCAAAATACATACCTATCTGTACTAGATAGTGAAAAGATTATTTAAAGAAGTCCACGTGATTGCATGACCAATAGATTTCTATTTGACAGTTTCTAAGCTTTGAACTGAATTTTTTTTGTTAATTTACTTCTTTACTCTTCTTTTATTATTATTGTTTAGAAAATGATGACAAGTTAATACATTTCATATAGGCTAGCATGGTGCTAAGAGTATTTCACAGTAGAGAAGAATATTTCACAGTAGAGAAGAGCAGTGGCTGGTAGAATGGCCCAACTCTAATTCCTGAGTATCACGTAATAGCTGTATGTATGACCTTAACGGGTCAAGATCCAGTGAGAAGAGAGAACCTCAGTAGCTTGAATGTTACTAAAGTATAAAGTTGTTATTTAGGTCCGTGAAGGAGAATTCTCGTTTTCTTGGAGGTTGCAAGTGCAAGAAGCACCCGTCATCTCCAATACTGGGTAACAGAGATACAGTTACGCAGTTTCGAAGGGGAAGGGCCCGGTGGACAGGGACCCACACACCCTGAGGAGAGGAGTTTAATGAAGCTGGTTCTGTAAGTAGTTTGGACTACTGCAAACTTGATTCTCCTGCATCTAGAGAAAGGGTTTCTGCTGCTGGAGTGAGGAAACATGCAAGGCTAATGCCTGTGGCACACACAAGCAGACAGGAAGCCTACTGGGAGCCCACAGGAAGCAGCCAGAAAAGAGCATGCCCCATCTTCCTCCTCCAGGCTTGCAGTCGCCCTCTCGTGCCCCCTCTTGGCAAAGCCTAAGTCCAGCTGGAGAAGCAGAAATGTGGCTTCTCAGCTTCAGAATCACAAATAACAGCAAAGAAAGGCTGTTTGAAGCTTGGAGATAAGGTAATAACTCGGGCAGGTAGCATAGTGATAAGTATTGCACAGTAGATAAGAGCTGGGACAAGTAGATTGCCCTAATTTAGTTCCTGACCCCATCACTTAATAGCTATGTGATCTTTGGTTACTTATCCTTGATAAAATTAATTTGTCCTAGGTATAAAATAGGAACAGTGTTAACATCTTGGACTTGTGGGAAGTAAACTCAATATGAAGTAAACTGCTTAGCATATAGCCTCAGATAAACGTGTTAACAATTGTTATATATTAAAATTTTAATTTGTAATATATAGCAAGATAGTACCCTGATTTCTTTTAAGTAAAATTTCTGACTGTATTATAGATCAGTGGTTTTCAACTTATATGCGTCCAGTACAGGGAAAGACTTGTACTTATAGTTACATATCTGTAAATTAATATGCATATTTCAAGCAACAGAATTCTGAAAGTGTATCTACTATTATTCATTACCTCACAATTTTCCCATTACGTACCATGTCCCTGTCATTATAGAACTTACAGTTTAGCAGAGGATAGAGACAACTAAATAACTACAATAAAGTAGTATAAAGACCAGGATATGGGGAATATAGGAATATAACAGAGATGGGCAACTAAACTCAACAAGATCTCAGAGGATATTTTCCAAGGAATAGAAATTTAAGACTTGAGTAGGCTAGCCAGGCAAAGTTTGCAGGGAAGATAGGCACTCAACATACTTTATAAAATTAAAATAAAAAATTTACAAGCAGGGGCACCTGGGTGGCTCAGTCGGTTAAGCATCCGACTCTTGATTTCGGCTCAGGTCATGATCTCAGGGTCCTGGGATCGAGCCACATGTAGGGCTCCCCACTAAGTGAGGAGAGGGCTTGAGGATTCTCTCTCTCCCTTTGTCCCTCCCCTCGCTTACTCCCCCCCAGGGTGCGTGCATGCATGCTCCCGCGCTTTCTCTCTCTCTCTCTCAAAGAAATAAATCTTTAAAAAATTTACAAGCAAAAGGTTTGGCACCTTTTTAGTGACAGTGTAAAAGCTAGCATTCAAAAACATATTAAAGATCTTCAGACCACACAGTGAGCATGTTTAGTCCTATTTCTTGAAAGGGTTAGGAGACTGTCATCTGTGGTTTTGTTGTTGTTGTTTTCAATCCTAGAGAATTCAGTGGAGTGCTGAGTAGGTCATCAAAGCTCCATATATACTTGTTGGAAGGTATAGTTCTATAGTTTTATACTATTATAGCTCAGGGTATGTCTGGGTAAGATTAGTATCTATCATAT